>NC_090935.1:460310186-460935186 GCF_040938575.1 Ambystoma mexicanum
CGGGAGGAGGAGGTGGGGGCTGACAGTGTGCATGGTGTGCGGCCCTGCATAGGGGAGAGAAGCCTTCTCAGAGCTTGGAGTGGGGTCTAGTCCGCAAATGGAGTCTGGAAGTACACAAAATGGAATTCTAATGTGTCTTGCAGTAGCCCCTCTTCCGCTATAGGAGGACATCTCCCCACTATTGCATGAGTATTAAGTCTCCTTTATGTCGAATGTATGGGGGGGCAAAATTACCCTTCCTCCCTTATATTGTCTGGAAGGGAAAATCTAGAAATCAGTTCTGTGTCTTCCTAAATCCATCCCAATCAGCATGATTAGACTCAAATTGGGCATGACACCTTGGTGGGCACAATACAAAAAAGAAGCATGTCCTATCTAAATGAACTAATGCAGTCTGAAAAACCCACTTTGGATATCTAATTGTATGACTTTCTAATAGAAAGGCCTGATTTGAGTGCCTTTCTTACTCAATTCCATAAAAGATGTCAAATTTTTCAACAAATGATTGTCCTGGACTTATTGAACTCTGAATATATAACGAAAAGGAAAATAAAGCATTAGGACGAGAGGATGGATTTCTAAAGGATCTGGAAAGGCTAAAGCTGTTCAGAGAGAAAAATAACTTCTTCCTGCCTGCAGACAAGCTCAGATCCTATCTATCCAAATTTCCATCCCAGAAACACAGGTTGTGGTGTCTGAAATGTAATCTTAACTGTCTTCCTACGCAAGAGGTCATTGGTCCCAAAATAGGTCTGCCTAATGACAGTTTATTCACTCAATTTCTCAGCTCCTGACCAACTGTCTATGGGGTAACCTGATGTTAACCTCCAACCAAGCTCTGATCTTAGCCCTGACCCAACTATTGTTAAGGATTTTTTCAGAGCTTAACAGGGCAATGCAACAGGGGGATGGTGATTGGTGTTTGGTTTGGGAGGACTACGTTTATAGTAATGTGTTTATGGTAGTCCCCTCATGTATGTAACCTGATTATTTTAGCTGAATTTGTGGCGGTTGCCAGCCTTCGCTATCTGATATGAAATAGTAGAGCCAGTGGGATAAATCTCTGATTAGGACCGATATGATTGTTTTCTTATTTTACGTATCTGCTTTTTTCTTTTGTATAAACCATATAATTGTTTATGTTTTATGTGTTTGACAAATGAGTGTAAAATGTTTCAATGTACACTGAAAACACTATTTCTTTTAAGAAAAAAAAGTTTTTACTTTTGGAAGACCATCTGTACATTTCTGCTACCACAAAATTACAGGGGCTCTGCACTGAAGTTCATAGGTGTCCAAAACAATACATAGGTTGTGCTTATCTGAAAATATGTGATGGTTTCAAATTGCTCGAGAAACATTTGCATTTAGGAATGGCCTTAGAAATTGCACCTGGCACAACAAATGTTCACAATTATTTCAAATAATGTATTTGTCAGATGCTGTCTCAATAACAGCCCCACCTTAGAAATATTTTAAAGCAGCACTCGGATAATAATTATGGCTTGCAGCTCCCTCCTGCTCATTCTTCTTAAACTGCGTACAATTGGTGACAAATAATGTCTTTTTGACAGCTGTTTATTAAGTGCTTTCTATATTGAATACTTTAAAACCAGGAACAAGTATGAAACTGTTCATTAAATGTTTACACGCTCACAGTATTTTAATGATGCTCTGCAGAAAGAATCTTGGAGTTCTCCTTTTGACCTCTCTTGGCAGCATATGATTTGGGAAAGAGGTATCACATGAAGCTGGTTGTTTCAAATGTACTCGACTTTCTGGTGTTAAAATAATGCTAAGTCCTCATTTAGTCTTTATTAATGTTTCTGTCTGTTTCTCTTTGCAGTCATTCTGTGTCCTGTCAAAAAGATTCAAAGATCAGTACATGTTTCGGCTCAGCTGCAAGAAGTCTCTATTTCTCTTAGGACATGAAAATATTATTAGAAAACTGGCGGTGAAGACAATGACAAATCAATATCCTTTAATAATCAGAATATCAGACTAGAATATCTACCATGTTTGCTTATGATACAAAATGTAACAATAATATATTGTGCTCTTGTGTTCTTATAACTGTACTATTTCTTTAGATATGGATGAATCATGTATACATATATAGCAGGCTAATGCATAGCAAGTTAAGGCTAAGAGTTCAGACACATTGTTTAGGACGTTTCAGAAAATATCATTAACGGTTTCCTGCAAGTCTGTTTGTCGGCTACAGCTTTATAATGTAGGTTTTCTGAATATTTTACATATCGGTACATTTCGTCACAACTGAGTTTGATGTTAGTTTTTCTATGAGTAGTATAGGTTGTACACTACTTTTTACTATGCAAGTCTGTTAATTGCTTTTGACAGGTGGTTTCCTAAGGCATAGGGGATGGCAATGTGTCAGGGGTCCATATAAGAATGTACGTGGTCCATATAAGATGATAAGCTTTCTATATGTAATGTTATGTTACATGGCATTTTTACAGCATCTAATGCTGTTGGTATGGCCTTAAAGCCCTGTGGGTGAAAGCACTTGGAGGAACTTGATATGAAATTGTATGAAGATTTTAGAATACATGTGTGCATTTTAGCCAGTACGAAGGTAGGTAGGGGCGGCAAAGTCCCTGCTAGCGAATCACTCTGTTCCCTGCTTCCACCAGTGTACTGCAGCATGGAATGGGACATTTCACTTTGCTGGATTTGCGCAGCAAACTTTCTCTTTTTTAAAGTTTCACGTACTCGTACTGCTGGTATGCAGGTGAGAGACAAGGTTCAATGTAACCAGTGTCCCACCCATCCCACCCCCCCAAACACTAATGCTTGGCCACCCATCTGCACTGCGAACGGCTTCCTGTGGCACTCCTCCATAATACTGCCACCGAAATGGTACCGTATATGTGTGCCACTTTAACGCACATTTAAAAGCGTAGGAGTGCCACAAGAATAAATGGCAGGTAATGAATGTGGGGGTTGTTAGGTTGGTTTCCCACCCATCCTACCAACCACCACATATATTCCAAAAGTGGCACATTCCTACCGATTTCGGAAGAATGCGTCATCTTCTGAATAGGTCTTATGTACTGAAAAGGTCGTTAACGGTTTTTACAACCTTTTCACAACCTTTTCCGTCCCAAAACACCACTGATTTACTATAGCAAGGATGTGAGCTAACTAATATTTAAAGCTCCTTTTGCTACCATCTTAGAAGGTTATGTCTGTGCCCCATGTAAGTGTCAGCCTACGCTCTCTCAGGTTGCACTGCTGGACAACGTTCCATGTCAACTAAGCCAAACTCTGGGACAGCAGGAAAGTCATAATTATACCAGTGTATTAGATTGTGCTGCACTAGAAAGCAATGCAGATTTGCTTGGATCAAATAGTAGGAGTTCCTACAACACGTTATTCCTAGGTAGAGCCTAACTGTGGCACATGTGTATTGAAAAGTATTGATTTCATCTAGATTTCAGAATTTTTTAGGACAACATGAGTTTGCAATGTGTTTAAATGTGAAACATTTCACAACTAAACAAATGCCCACGTGGAGGCCTAGCGTATTTATTGTGAACAGACCCGAAACCCGGCATGGAATTAATGATTGTAAATCACCTATCATGGTGCAAGATCTCAGTACGCTTCCCTGGCCCTGTCTGCTTTTTTAGGACATCAGATTTCCCTTGGACCTCTAATATGTAGTCCCTTTACTTTAGTCTATGTTTCAATGCCATGTACACTTCGCCACACGTATCTAGTTGTACTCATTTAAATCGTAGGTTAAAAAAAAATGCGTGCTAAATTCAGAAAGAACTGTATATTTCCTTAAGTAAATCCTACAGCATTTGATCTTTTTATTGTTATGACAATTTTCATAAACATGCTTTTATTGGCAGCAAACATAGGTTCCATTGTTACAGAGTAAGTTTGTCAATCTTTTATGATTTTCTTCTTCCTTACACACGTATGCATATTTTTATTTGGGGCACATGAAAGCACGAATGTGGATCAATATTTATTAATGCTAACATTGAAAATAGCCTATTTTTACTCCAATGACAGTGCTGTATGCTGAATGAGCGACAAACTCCAAAAAGGCTCGTGGACTTGCCTTACTCCCTCGAACTAACACCTTCTATACGCTGTGATGTGTGGAATGCTATGCTATAGAGGTGCTGTAAGAGCACTGCAATATTTGTGTATATAACTGATTGATTATTCGATAGTAAGCCTGACTGTTAATTCATTTTTTTCTTTATTGTTTTATAGCCGATAAATCGACTTTGACAATATTTTTTAGTGTAGAAAAATACAAACACAGACTTCTTGCATATAATTTGTTACGCCTCAACATGCATACACATTTAAAGCCAAGACACATTTCGCACACAGCATCAAAATAGAATCATTCTCCTCTCTCGTTCTTCAGAATCATCACATCTGACTAGACTAATCAATTATACAAACTCATGCGTTTTCAGAACCCTTGTAATCTGGGTTGTCAGGAATACGTCTTCGTCTGTGATCAGGCTTTCCTATAACAATTCAGAGGTGAGCCTATCTAGGTCGTCAACAAGGATTGTTGGTTGTCAAAATCATACAACAGGCATGTCAGGATTTACCAATGTAAAACGTAATCAGTGGAATTATTGAGAATTTGCAATATGAGACATACAACTTCTTCATTTGACATGAGAGATGTAGCGCTCTATTCTTCAATTCCCCTAAAAATGCTGTCACTGTGGGGGATGCATATATAGTGAAGCCTGAATACTTGACCTCTTTTACCAAGGCTAGAGAATGACCTTCCAATTGCCATTTCAATTTGGCTGCTCTCTTCCCAGGGTTCTTAAAATACATCATTTTGGTCTTACACAGGTTTCTCAAGAGCTTGTTGTCTGCCGCATACACACTCATTGCAGTCAGCGATCTTTGCTGTCCCACCGCGGTATGGTCCATAAGGACTATACCATCGGCATATGCAATCCAAGTCCATGAGCATGTGCCAATCTTGGAACTACCCAAAGGATGAGGAGACAGAGCCATACCAAGGTCATCCATGTAGAGATTAAAGTGGATTGGGGCTAACATACACCCCCGTTAGACCCCTCTCTCAACTTCAAGCTGATTTGATAAGTGGCCCTGTGAATTGAGTCTAACTCGTACTACCGTATTTTCGTGCAATGCTATTAGAGTTGCCAATAATTCTCTGGGAAATCCCCCAAACCTGGAGTTTGGCCCGAACTCTGTCCCTGTTAAATGAACCAAAGTCCCTTGACAGATCTATCCACACCCCGAACAAGACTGGCCACCCCCTCTTGCCAGAATTCTTACTAACCACCAACATTGGCAATCCATTCAGGCCCGTCGACAGACTCCTGTTGGGAATTTAGATAGACTATTGTTTTGGAATGTCCCTAAATACAGCTCCAGTAGAGATCTTGCTTTCTACATCAAGAAGGGAGATCGGGCGATAGTTGCTTGATCCGCCCGGTCACCTCACGTGTAAATTAGGACTACCATAGAGGACTTCCATGAAAAGAGGAATTGACCTAGGTCTTAATGTCCCTTTTAAGAGTGCTTCGTACTATGTTTCCCTTTAGAGATTGATTGGCCAGGCCATTTGGGACTGCAGCTCTGGATGAGGAGCTCTTCACTATGAAGTCAAGTCTGACACCAGATGTTCTGATAATGTCACATGCCATGTTAATGAGTTATTTGGGGGTGTGATGACATTCGTCTCTTTACCATATATTTCTTTGAAGTGGACTTGCCATGCTTCTTCTGATACAATACACTGTATGCTTAATTGGGATTCTTGCTGATGGTTTATTATGTCCTAAAAGCTCAGTGAAGACTTGTTCCTCAAGGCCTCTAGCATACAATCTCCACTTCTCTGATGGTGAAGAAATCTATGGCTGCAGAACCAATTCGTATTAGCTTGTTTCAAGGTATTTCTCTGGAAATTATTTTTTTCTAACCTTGTAGCTTTCCTTAATTCACTCTTTTTCTCCTGGACAGCAGAGTCAAAGGGATATTTATGCAAGCCCTTTGGCCACATATGGGCCTGTGGCCAAAGGGCCTAGCCTCTCTAAATTCCACAATTGGGAAAAACCTTCTGGAGTGCCGATATCTACAAAGTTTTGATCTGGCATAGTATCCCTCAGATTCTGCAACGCTTCAGTCAATTTAGCTCCCCCCTTCTAAATGTAACAACTCAATTTTTGACAGTATTTATCAATAGGGCGGTACATGTATCATCAGAGATCACATGAGAATTCCAAGAATAAAGACCCACCACCGGGTAGTGTTCACTTCCCTTAATTTTAGTTATGGAGAAGTGAGCACAACGTACTAACAGGTCCTGTGACATAAAGAGATAGCCAATTATTGTGGACACGTACTCCCTTCCCCAAGTTGACCTCGGAGGAATATCTCCCTTCACATTTCCATTTGCCATAAATAGGTTCAAGCTTCTCATGAACAAGAGCCACTGGATTCCATCGGCTGAATTCTATCTTGGTCGACTAACTCTCAGTGCAGTTTGTGGTAATACATGAGGAATTTAGATCTCCTGCCACCATCTTACTATGTGGGGCTAGCAATAGACGACTCTGCAGAAATATATCAGACAATGCTTCACAGAAGGAGGCCGAAGATATCCAAACTGGATTCCAGTACACACTCACTAACATCATGGGTAGAGTAGAACCTCCATTTGTATAATATTGCTATATCACCTTGGCGTAACAATACAGTGTAGCTGTGAACTATTGCATCGGAACATTTTCTATAAAGATATATTGTTCTATATGTTAAACATTCAGTTGATAGTATATGCATTGCAGGTAAAAGCAATATAAACAATCATTGGCAAAGCCAACAGTTTGGGATTTTGCATAGGCATGGAATTGGCATTTTCCAGGAACTGCAATAATGGTACTAGCTGCTTATATGTTCACATCAAATGGCATATAGAGTTTAAACAAGGACATATTCTTCCAGTTAATAACCCTGACCACAGTCTCCCAGTGCCGCAATAAATATTTACGTTTATGAAACTTTACACTAGATTAAATATATTCCAAAAAGAATAAATTGCCCATTCATTACACACAAATAAATGCATAAATAGGAACAGAGAAGGTGTAACACATTATTTCTAGCTTTTTAGTATGGTTAACAGTAAACTTAACAAACAAAAATTCAATAGATGAATATTCACAGTGTTTAGTCAGTTGATTCTTGCAAATATGATGGCAAAACAAAAGCCCTTTTGATAATCTGATCCAAATAAAACAGAAAATAATCTTCTCATTAGGTTGATCCCTTTAAATGTTTACAGTTGTGATCTCCGGACCACAGGACTTAAGCGCGTCAAAAAAAACAAAAGAGAGTCGTGGATAGGCCACTGCACACACTGCGTCGCTCTTCAGCCTTGTGTGGTAGGATCTGTGATTGGTAGAGATGCGAAGGCCCTGAAGATAAGCTGAGGGAGCACTGGTATGCTGGGGGAGAGGACAGGTAATGGCAGTGCAGGGCCACGTAGTTGGGAGAGGAGTCGGGGACCTCACCAAAAATGACCAGAGGAATCGGGGAAAAAACAAGTGGCCTTGTGGGGGGTGACTTTTACTGGGTAAACTTCTGCAACATCACTCTTTAATGTGCAAAATTGAGACTTAGATCTGATGTTTAATTAATGACTCAATGCGTTCCAAACCAATTCCTGTCCATCTTGAGAAGTAATTTCCTGTAGACAAAATGAATGTTTTTAATATATGCTATATTCTGGCTAATTAATGAAAATCTCAATCCCAAAATATAAACAGAAGCCATTAACCTTAGAATGCTGGTATTGTAAAAGGTGGTCACAAGAATAACCTACTCAATCATTGTGCATCTAGGTTCACTGGGCGTAGTTGTATGATGAAATTACACAAAGAGTTTAACACTCAATCTTCAATAAGAAACCATAATAAATTGTTAGTGTTTAGCCAAAAAATTACTTAATAACCTAGACATAGTTAGGTATTAGCATTAACTTAGTACCACACTTTTAAAAACAATATCCAGCTTGTCACATACCTAATTCTTGCTGTCTCGAGAGTAATGATCAGGAAAACGCTTGTTTAATCTTTCATCTGTTTGGGTAGTTCAGGCTGGACTGCCCCTTCCTTGGTGGGACCAAGCTTGATTTGCATATGGTTTTTCCTCTTTCTGTAATGGCTCAGCAGGCATAGAACAATGTTCGGGAGGGTCAGCCAGAGCGATGGCAGAGGTTAAGATTACTTCTAAATCTTCCAGCTATCACCGCTTTTGTTTTGCTTTAAACTTTGATATGATACTGAAATGTACCCAGCAGGAGTGGTAAATAAGGTACTCCTTAAATCTACAAGAAATAAAAGGGCAAGCTATCCATTAAAACATTTTAGCTTCCCATTTAACATTAAATGGCAATAATGTAAATTATGCCCTTGTTCAAATGTTCTGACCCCTGATGTTTTGCATCTCCATCAGTGTCTTCCAAAAGGTTGTTACTGAGTCCTTCTCTGCACTCTCCTTTTAAGGATAGAAACTGGTCACGTACCAGGTCACACAATCGCCTAAAAGAGCGAATATGTTATCTTTATCTATGGGCTATTATCCTTTACCAGCGGGCATGTTGGTTTTGTCAAAGTTGCAACTTTACCTTTTAAGCTCAAAACTGTTTGTTTCACCAATAATTGTGGATGGTTAGGGATTGTGAATTGTGGGTGAAATGGGCGGTAAAAGTCATGTGAATTTACTATGCCGAGGAGGATGCCAAAGCACTGGGAACCTCACATGAACTTAGAAGGCATAGGAGGAGGCCAAAGCACTTAGAACCCCATATGCATTTACTAGTCATAGGAGAAGGCCAACGTCCAGAGAACCCCAAATGCATTTATTAGACATAGGCAAAGGCTAAAGCACTAGCCCTCCATTCATCTACTAGGTGTAGTAGAGGCCCAACAAGCTGAAAATCTGAAGGGAATTTACTTTGGGGAGAAGGCCAAAAGCACTGAGCCAACCATGTGCATTTACTAGATAATGGAAAAGGCCAAAGCACTTGGAACCCCATGTGCACTTCTTGAAGGGAAGTTTCTATTATGTCTACTTGTCTTAATTCACTGCAGGAACTAAACATGGTAGTAGATGGGGTAAGGATGGCGGAATATATGTCTGTTTGTTTATTTATTCACCTGCTGCTGTTTGCAACAAACATGTCCAGATGATACTTGGGTCTATAAGCTGGATTTGCCGGTCAGTAGCCACAGATCTCTTCCTCTGCAAAGAACAGAAGTATCTGTCTGAGACGAATCTGGTGAATCTGGAATAAATGTAATTTTGTGTGCAGTGCATTTGTACATGCATCAGGTGACGGAGGATGAGGTTTGGGAGGAGAAGTTAAGCCAACACCAAGTGTGATATGCTATGCCACCAATTTAGCAACAAAGACAGCAATCTAAGACAGAGGAGGAAGAGGCAATTCCTGAAAATTCCCGACCTCTGATCCCCTTGGAAACAGATGACAATGGAGAACATGACAAAGATTAAGCTCCATCCCACTTCTACTTTGAGGAGACACCAATAGTGAGGGTGCAAGCATTGAAGAACCCATACAATTAAGTGCAAGCACTGTACAAAGGAGGTAAGCTTCAGACACTCCCTTTGCGCCATTGCAGTCTTTTCCAAAAATGATCCAGAAAATCCATGCTAGTGGTAGTACAACTTTGCAGTCAGTCACATTAACAGCACTAACTCCTCAGTTGCATACACCTACAAAGCATACAATGCAAAGCACACCAAGCACACTCCAATAAGGAGGACCCATCTCAGACCTTCCAAAATCAGGAGTGTGGACTTATTTCACAGTGGAAGAGACAAATACATCTGCAGTTAAGGGGATAAACTTTAGATGAGAGGGATGTATACAACTAAAATATTTGAGTTGAGGGAAACAGAAAATTTAAATAGTTGAATAACAGGTAGAACATGGAAATAAGATTTAGTTGAGCACCTGGTTGAATGTTGAGGGATAGGTAGGCACTATAAAACTGAAATAGAAAAAGCCACTACCGAATTACTCTATTACATCCCAGTGATCACCTTCCATTACATAAACCTACATGATAAGTCTAGACAATGGGCCTCATCACGACTTTGGCGGTAACCCTTAAATCCGGCGGTAGCGCTATTACCGCCGGATTTAAGGGTCTGCCAAAGCAGGACTTCGGCGGATTTCTCCCCAGCTCTGAGCTGGTGGGAAATCCGCCGAAAATTCGCGCTATTACTGCCGGCGGGAAATCCGCCGGCGGTATTAGCGCAAAATTTCCCCCATTGAGCCCAATGGGGAATGGGGCATTCCCGAATGGGCTCAATGGGGAATGGGGATTGACATTACCGCCGAACTCGTGATCCGGCGCTATTAGCGCCGGGGAGTTTGGCGGTAGGGCTAATACCGCCCGCGCTAATAGCGTTACCGTTACCGCCCAAGTCGTGATGAGGCCCAATGTAAGAACCCTCCCCGTTTTATACGTGCAATAAGGATAAATGAGACACACCCCAGACGGGGAATGAGGCTAAGAGGACAGGTTGCGAGAGTTCAAAATCTTTTATATGGATTTGGCATCCAAACAACTCTGCTGCCCGAGAGTGCTCTGGCAAACATTTCATTTACACAGCATTATGAAGCGACAAATCATCATAGATGACACAATCAACATAGGGTACTAAGTCAGTGCAGGATTGGATAGACATTATAAGACTATATATTTGTGGAGGCACTGTCTCATCCGGATTGGTTGCTCCTTTGGCGGGAGAGTGAGCATCACGTGGTCCGGCTGTCAGCGTCCAGGAGGGGTGAAGGTCAGGTCACTGCGAAGCGGGGGTGGCCACTAACTAAGCTAACATAATACATCTTAGTGAAGCATGCACTAAATAATGATCATTGCAACTCTTTTGAACAAATCATTGTAAACCTATAACCTTCATTCGTCTATTTACATCATTACTGCGCCCTGTTACCCCCCGGGTATGACACACATTATAAATAATAAACAAACAAACAAACAAACACACTTATTGAGGCCAATATGATAACATTGATTGAAGCGAGGATCTGGACTTGTAAAGAATCTAAGAAGGTTGGTGTTTGTTAGTAGTGAGAGACAATATACTGCAACAGAGGTTTACTGTTAGCTGGGGGCCCGTTAGGTGAGCATCATGGCGAGGCCACATATCTAGTACATCAAGTGAATACCTTACAGGGGCACAGGGTTACACTGGCAGTAATTTTCCAATAGCGAGAGTGAGGGGTCATGAACAAATTTGTGAAGATGGATGACCTACAGGGCCTGGCTCAAGCCGATTCACATGCGGGGCAGTGATCTCAGAGGAAGAGTGAGATGTTACATTTGTTCTTTGTTGCAATTACCTCCGGCTTGAGCGTGAGAATGGAGCCGCAGAGTTTTCCAGACACAGTGAGAGAAAAGGTGGGGGCCATGTGTACGGTGTGCACAGTGCTGCAAAGGGGAGAGAAGCCTTTTTGTATTATTGCAGTGAGGCCCAGTTACCAAGATGGAGTCAAGGGGGCTCAAAATGGATGCCACATGTCCTGCACAACAGCCCCATCTATGTAAATTCCAGCCAATGCTGTTATTATATAAGGACAACAGGGGCACTCCCCACCATTGGGGCACATGGTCCAAGTCTGTACGGAAGGAAAGGAGGGATGGGGGGCATACTGGCCCCTCACTCCCACACAACAGTTCCAGGAGAAAAGCACCACAATAAAAATTGTTACATTTGTTGGGAGGCAGAATGAGATTCTATTCAGCATCTTTAGCTGAGTAACGTGTCTTTTAGTGAACACAGCAAATACTAGTTTCAGGGAAAAGATTTTATATGACTTATATGTCTTAGTAGGCAGAAGAAGAATATATCGATTGACTTTGGTCATACCAATTACTGGTTACAGAGAAAAGGTCTTACATTGCTTGGTATGCAGTTCAGATAATATCTGGTTGATGTGAATGAGTCAGTTGTCTTGTATTGGCCTGACCATATCAAACTCTAGTTGCAAAGGAACATTCTTACATTTCTTGGAAGGCTGGACGAAATTATGTTGGGTGTCTTTGATTGAGGGTAATGGCTTTAAGCGGCTATACCAAATACAAGTTTCAGAGAAAGTGGCTTAACTTTATTGGTAGGCATGAGGGTATTATATTCAGTGCCTGCAACAAAATGGTCTTGAAGTGACCATATCACATATATTTCTTATTAGTCAAGAGTAAGTTACATTCAGCGGTTGTACTGAATTGTCTCAGCTTTTAAAGGCCAGACAAAATACATGCCATGATTTGTCAATAATACATCTTAGAATCCTTTAGAGGCAACATAAAGCATTTAGTGTTATTGTCTTGTCTGTTCATGGCCATGCAAAATACACGTTTCTAATTAAAAGTCTTATAAATCGGCATGGGAGGGCTGTGAGCCATGCACGATGGCAGACACTCAATATTTGAGCTCTGAAATACATTGAACCACATCATGGAAAGAAGTGTCTCTGCTACTCCTTACCTGCTGGCAACTGCAACCACTGGCTGCAGGAGGCATGACGATCTGTGTGGTGCCATTAGTTGAGGCTCTGGCGTGCCCTCCATGGCAACTGAAGAACTGAGCTGCTTTTGCCTGCAAACCGGTCTGGGTCTGTTGCTAGGGGTAGGAGGAGCCATTGGCATCCCTGACTGGGCTGGAGTTGCTGGGCCCTGCTGATTGTTCCCACTGGGTGGTGGAATCTATGGGGGGGTTGTACTCTACATCCTGCGGGTCCCCCTAGGATGGATGAGTTCTTCTGTCATCTCATGTTCTGTCCTGCATCTCCCAGTTGGGGGGACCATGCCAGCTCCCCTTGGTGGCTAGGCACCAGGCTGGTGCGTTTTCCCTGCTGGGCGCAGAACATCCACAGTGGCTCTGTGCTTAGGGGGCTCACTTGGCCTTGGAGGCCCCCAGTGGGACTATACACTTACTTTACCCTGCCTGGAGAACTTGGCTGTGCACCCAGAGAGGCGATCAGAGCTAGATGCAGGCCGTGCCCTGCCCTGACTCTGAACCTCTATAGCGCCTGATGCCTACTGGCTGGTATTGGGAGGGGGCGTGCAGTACTATGAAGCCTCATACTTGACTGATGGAGAAGAGGCAGGTTGGTGCCAGAGGTTATTCCAACCTGCTAACCACACTCTGAAACCCATCTTTGTTCCACCATTCCCCATCTGACATTGGACTGCCAGCACAAGTGTGAGTGAAGCACTTGTGGTATGGCTTGTTTATAGCTGGTGCTGCATGGGCCCTTTGTTCTCCTTGGTTGTCGCTGGGGAAGCTGACACTGGAAAAGATGTGTAGCGCAGGTAAGAAGTAGGGCAGGCTTGATGCATTTGTAAGAACCATGCCTAAACCGCTGTTGCACCTCAACCTCCATGACATGATTTGAGCTCTGACTCGCCCCCTGAGGATCCTGCCTCATCCTCCCTCAGGCAGATATTTCAGAACAAGCAGGAGGGTTTATCAGTAAATAACTCTAAGGTTGATGGCATAACCACCAACATAAGCTCGCGCTGATAGCTAGGATGGAGAAGGAGGGCAAGTGCATAAATGGGTTGAGAGCCACATTGCGCAAATAGAGGATGACTGCAAGCTCATATGACATTTTATGACATCTGTCCTCAAGGAACTCAAAGTGGCTCTAGCCAAATGTGATGAGCTGGAGTTCTGTTCAAGAAGAAACAATATACAAATAGTAGGGGTACCCAAGAGCACACAAATTGGCAAATTGGAGAAGTTTGAGGTGGGTCTCTGTCACAGTGGAGCACTGAAGCCCAATGAGGCACCTCACCATGTCCCATTATCGCACGGCTCCTGAATTATAGGGATTGGGATGCCCTGCTGAAGCAAGCTAGGGATAAAGGCAAACTGCAGTTTGAATACAGCAGAATATGTATGTACCCTGACGTCTCCACTGTGGGGCAGTGTAACGCTCACCTGATTCTCGCAGAGGCGCCGGTCTTGACTGGGCGACTACCGTATCTTCAAAGGTGATGTGTAGCACCCGGTTGGCTCTTTGGGCTGGACCTCTGTGCACTGTATGCCTGACGTGTAGAGTAAGATGTCTGCAGATAGAAAATATGGGGTTAATGAACTGGGGTTATTGGGGTGTCCCTATCTCTTTCCTCTTCTCCTCTCCTGTAGACCCCCAAAGGTTAACGCTCTCACCTTAGGTAAGTGAATGCCAAGCTCTCCATCTGCCTCGGGGCAGGGTGCTGTAGCCAGTTTCTTCACTGGATAGGTAGCACAGGCCTCTTGACTTCAGAGGACTGCTGTCCGTCGTTTACTGCACGAACGGTAAGTTTCGAGTCATTCAAATGTCTTTTTAAAGTCTTTAGTAATGATGTCTCTTGTTTTGCAGGGTTCCGGCGATGGCGGATGACGGGCTGAAGTGAGTTGAAGATGGAGCCCGTGTGATGAATAGAAGCGCCTGGAAGCACGTGAGTAAGCGCTTGTTGCCTGTCTCACGATTCGCTCTAACTGTCTTTTTATTTTGCAGGTACGAGTTCGGAGCGGCTGCAGGGTGCCGGAGTACCCACTGGATTAGATGTGGAAAGGAGTAATGGCACGTGAGTATTAAAGTTCCCCAATGTCTTTAAACACACCTTGTTTTGTCTTTCAGATGCGGATGCAGCGCCGAAGGCCTCCGGAGCGTGCGAAGAGTTGGTAAGCTTTTGTCTTTCAGATGCCGGAATGCAGTATGAAGACCTCCGGAGCGCACGAAGAGTAGGTAAGCCTTTGCCTTTCAGATGCCGGAATGCTAACCTGTTCTTTCTTGTCTTTATAGGTGTTGCTGAAGACTGGATTCAGGATGGTAAGCCTTTTTCCTTAGGCCCAGGACTGGATGCAGAAGACACGATGAGCGTCCTGCTGCAGAGGGTGCAGAATAACGCAAAGCAAGATTCATCCACCGGGTGTGGTTTAAATAGCCTCCTGTAGTGCTTAGGTGTCTCCTTCCACAGCCACGCCTAAGTAAGAAAAGAGTTCCTGGTAAGAAAAGAGTTCCTGCCTTCCAGAAGAGTTCCAGTGTTCTAAATCTAGGGAGTGGCTCCAGCCCCACCCAACAGGAAAAGTAGTTCCAAACAGAAGAGGATCAGAGGCTCAACTGGCAGGCAAGTAAGCAGCATGGTCTGCTGCAGGTAAGTCCACCCAAGCATTATGACCCCGGCGCTTCCAGCGCTGGGACTGGGCATATTTATGAGCCTGGTGCCACTGGCGCCAGGACTGGGTCCAAAAGGTCCCAATTGGGACTGGTTGGCACTCGGAACCTGGGTTATGGATCTGCTTCCAAGGGAGTTGGGAAAACCCTGACCTTTTGGAAGCAGAGATCATGACAGTACCCCCCCTCAAGGCCCCTCCCGAACCGGGCTTCTCCGGGGGTTTTGGCTTGTCAGGAAATGTTCGGTGAAATCTTTTGATTAGGCGAGGAGCATGGACATATTCAGCAGGTTCCCAGGATCTCTCTTGGGGGCCGTAACCTTTCCAGTCAATTAGGTAGAATAGTTTAGATTTGGAGATCTTGGAGTCCAGAATGCTTTTGACTTCAAACTCGAGTTCTCCATCCACTATGATAGGTTTTGGAGATTTGGTTAGTCGGGTTTGAGGTTGCACGGGTTTTAATAGAGAGACGTGGAAGACCGGATGTATCTTCATGTGCGGGGGCAAGTCCAACTTGACCGCTACTGGGTTTACTATGGTAGTGATGGAATAGGGACCAAGGTATCTTGGGTTGAATGTGCGTGGCCCTTTTAGAGATAGATATTTGGTGGATAACCAGACTTGATCCCCTACGTGATAGTGAGGGGCTTCCTTCCGATGTTGATCTGCTCCTTTCTTGTATTGTTCTTTAGCCCTTTGAAGGTGAGAAACAGCTTCCTTAAAGGCTTGGGTGATTGTAGAATGCAGGTAGTCTACTGCTGGTATTTCAAGATCTTGGAGGGGATCCAACTCCGAGGTTCGAGGGTGACTGCCGTACAAAAGAAAAAACGGGGTTTTCCCAGTTCCCGAATGGACAGAGTTATTGTAGGCATACTCGGCTATCCAAAGGATATCTTTCCAAGTTTTTTCAGTTTGTTGCAGCATGCAGCGTAAATACTGTTCCAGAGTTTGATTGGTCCTCTCGGTTTGTCCGTCGGTCTGAGGGTGGTGACTGGTCGATAGTCTCACATCAATTTGAGCCGACCGACAGCAACTTTGCCAAAAATGAGAAATAAATTGACTACCTCGATCCGAAATTAGAACCGAAGGAAAACCGTGCAGTCGGACGATGTTTTCGAGAAATTCTCGGGCCAGAGTTGCTGCTGTTGGCAAGCCTTTGAGCGGAATGAAATGCGCCATCTTGGAGAATAAGTCCACGATTACTAGAATCGTATTGTATCCGGAGCATGGAGGTAGATCGGTGATGAAGTCCATAGAAAGCGTATGCCAAGGGCGAGGTGGGATGTCAATAGGGCGAAAGAGGCCTGCTGGTCTTTCCTTTTGACTCTTGTTTTGGGCGCACACTCCACAGGACATTATAAAGTCTCTGATATCTTTTTTCCAAGACGGCCACCAGAAGTAGCGCTTGATCTTTTCTGAGGTCTTGGCTATACCGGGATGACCTTCCATTAAAGAGTTGTGATAACAAGAGATTACTTTTTTCTGTAAATCTGTGCTGGGTAGGTATAATCGTTCTTGGAAATACAATAAGTTGTCCTTTACTGCAAAGTCCTTTCCCTGCAGATGCCAATTCTGTATATCTGCTGGAGTTACAAGTTGCCTGGCTTTATCCTTAACTTCCTCTATGGATTCTGTGGCGATTACACCCAGAATTCTTTGTTCGGGAATGATTGGTACAGGTTTAGGGTTGATCAAGTGTTCTTCCACTCCCATCCGAGAAAGGGCATCGGCTTTACCGTTCTTTGTACCAGGTCGATAGGTAATTATGAAGTCAAACTCGGCAAAGAATAATGCCCAACGGAGTTGTCTAGAGGATTGGGCTTTTGCGGTTTTCAAATATTGCAGGTTTCGGTGATCCGTAATCACAGTAACGGTGTGTCGGGCCCCCAGCAGATAATGCCGCCAAGCCTTAAAGGCAGACTTGATAGCCAGAAGTTCCTTGTCAGTAATCGTGTAATTGACTTCAGGAGGCGAGAATTTGCGGGACCAAAATGCCACGGGATGCAACTGATTGGTTACCGGGTCCTTTTGTGATAGAACTGCCCCCATGGCAAGGCTTGAAGCATCAGTTTCCACGATGTAGGGGAGTTCGGGGCGAGGGTGTTTTAAGATTGGTGCAGAGATAAATTTAGTCTTCAAATCCTGGAAAGCTTGTTCTGCCTCGGTAGACCATTCAAAACGTTTGTTTTTCTTTAACAAGGCAGTGATGGGCTGGACTATTCGAGAGAACTCGGGGATAAACCTGCGGTAAAAGTTAGCGAAGCCTAACATGCTTTGCACACCTTTTACGGAGGATGGTGATGGCCATTTGAGAACTGCATCGACCTTCTTTGAATCCATACGCACTCCGCCAGGTGATAATATGAATCCCAAGAATTCAACTTCAGTCACGTTGAAAACACATTTTTCCAACTTAGCGAAAAGTTTGTGTTGACGCAATCTTTCGAGGACCATTTTCACGTGTTTCCGATGTTCAGATTCCGATGAAGAATAAACGAGGATGTCGTCAATGTAAACAACAACACATACATCTATGAGCTCTCTGAGGACATGGTTCATAAAATATTGAAAGGCGGCCGGGGCATTGCAAAGTCCGAAGGGCATGACCTGATATTCAAATAGCCCATACTTGGTGCGGAAGGCCGTCTTCCATTCATCGCCCTCTTTTACTGGTACCAAGTGGTAAGCTCCTCTAAGATCCAGCTTTGTATATATGCATGCTTTTCTGACTTGGTCCAGGAGTTCAGGGATCAAAGGTAACGGATATCTATTCTTAACGGTGATCTGGTTCAGGGAGCGATAATCGATACAAGTTCTAAGGTCTCCTTCCTTTTTTGGAACGAAGAACAAAGCTGAAGAAGCAGGGGACTTGGAAGGACGAATAAACCCATTTGCCAGGTATTGATCCAGATATTGTCGAAGGTGAAGGTTCTCAGGCTCGATGAGGGCATAAATTCTACTACAAGGAGGAGTAGATCCAGGTATCAGGTCTATCTGGCAGTCATAAGACCTATGAGGAGGTAGAGAGTTAGCCTGATCCTTCCGGAAAACATCTTGGTATTCTAGGTATTCGGGAGGTAACTGGGGAGTCTCTGAAGAAATTGCGGCCAGTGCAACACCAGGTGGAGGGTGACAAGTAGAGACACATTCTGGAAACTGGACCGTTCTTGCTCGCCAATCGATCAGAGGATTGTGTTTCTCTAACCAAGGTATTCCTAGAATAATCTGAAACTGAGGGGCCTTGATCACATCGAACACGATCTTCTCATGGTGTCCATCTTGACTTACTAGCGTCACTTCTTGAGTGGTATGCGTTACTGGCCCGGAGGCTATCTCCGTACCATCCACCGTAGTAATGACGTCCTTTACAGCCTTGGGACAAAGAGTTAGATGCATCCTCAAAACCATTTCATGATCCACATAATTGCCGATGGCACCGCTGTCGACGTAAGCTTCAATTGCATGTAATCGATCTGGATTATCAGGGCTAATGAGGACCATAGGTATCACGAAATGTCACGGAACTGGTTTTTACGCTCGGCAAGAGGACCTCTATTCTTGTCGGACGAGGTCGTTTCCCTGCTCAGAGTTTGTAACTTTGGTAACTGCAGCTCCTACTGCCTTCTTGGCAGGTTTCACCGGACAGTCTCGAAGAAAGTGCCCTGAGTTTCCGCAATATAGGCATAATTGCAACTGTTTCCTCCTTTCCCGCTCCCGTTGTGTTAGAGGACCTTTCAGACCCCCTATTTGCATGGGTTCCCCGGAGTCTACTCCTTTGGAAGGAGTTGGCGGTTTGGAAAATACTCGAGCATCAAACTTGGAACGATCGGCCTTCCTGTTCTGCAGCCTGTGATCTATTTGAACGACCAAGTCTATGTAATCCGAACAGTCTTGTGGGGGATTCACTACTTGGGCTAAAACGTCTTTGAGCTCTCCACGTAGACCTCTATAAAACAGCGTAATCCTTTTGTCCTCAGGCCATTGAGTTTCCACTATTAGTCTATTGAAAGATGCAATATAAGCCAAAAGGTCTTGATTACCCTGTCGCAACGAAAGAAGCTCATTGTCCAAGGCCTGCCCCTGTGAATGTCTTGCGAACAGTTTTTCCATACTAAGCTGAAAGGCTTGAAAATCATGGAGAACCGGATCATCTTGATGAACTAGAGGGATCGACCAGTCTGCCGCATTGCCACTAAGGTACGAAAGTACAAAAGCTACTTTAGCTTGATCAGTTGGAAAGGCTGCTGGCCGGCATAAGAAGTGCAACCGGCACTGATTGATAAATACTGCAAACCTCTTTGGGTCACCAGAAAATCGCTCGGGCGGGGCCAGAGGTACATTCCCAGGTAGGTTGATCTGCACTGGATTCATAGAGGATTTCGAAGGAAGATTTGCCCCTGATGCGGGTAACGGGGTCTGTCCGGCTTGTGACTGTAGCACTTGTCTAGCAAGATTGTCTGTTCTCTCCTTGGAAATAATTAGTTCCCTTCTTAGAGCATTCGTTTCCTGACGAGTTGCATGCACTTCTGCCCTTAGTTCCCCAAGTAACCGGGCTAGGGGGTCAGTATCTGAGGTTTCCATAGCGCCTGGGCGAGAGTTTTGCGGTAGGCTTTGCGTTCTGTAACGCTCACCTGATTCTCGCAGAGGCGCCGGTCTTGACTGGGCGACTACCGTATCTTCAAAGGTGATGTGTAGCACCCGGTTGGCTCTTTGGGCTGGACCTCTGTGCACTGTATGCCTGACGTGTAGAGTAAGATGTCTGCAGATAGAAAATATGGGGTTAATGAACTGGGGTTATTGGGGTGTCCCTATCTCTTTCCTCTTCTCCTCTCCTGTAGACCCCCAAAGGTTAACGCTCTCACCTTAGGTAAGTGAATGCCGAGCTCTCCATCTGCCTCGGGGCAGGGTGCTGTAGCCAGTTTCTTCACTGGATAGGTAGCACAGGCCTCTTGACTTCAGAGGACTGCTGTCCGTCGTTTACTGCACGAACAGTAAGTTTCGAGTCATTCAAATGTCTTTTTAAAGTCTTTAGTAATGATGTCTCTTGTTTTGCAGGGTTCCGGCGATGGCGGATGACGGGCTGAAGTGAGTTGAAGATGGAGCCCGTGTGATGAATAGAAGCGCCTGGAAGCACGTGAGTAAGCGCTTGTTGCCTGTCTCACGATTCGCTCTAACTGTCTTTTTATTTTGCAGGTACGAGTTCGGAGCGGCTGCAGGGTGCCGGAATACCCACTGGATTAGATGTGGAAAGGAGTAATGGCACGTGAGTATTAAAGTTCCCCAATGTCTTTAAACACACCTTGTTTTGTCTTTCAGATGCGGATGCAGCGCCGAAGGCCTCCGGAGCGTGCGAAGAGTTGGTAAGCTTTTGTCTTTCAGATGCCGGAATGCAGTATGAAGACCTCCGGAGCGCACGAAGAGTAGGTAAGCCTTTGCCTTTCAGATGCCGGAATGCTAACCTGTTCTTTCTTGTCTTTATAGGTGTTGCTGAAGACTGGATTCAGGATGGTAAGCCTTTTTCCTTAGGCCCAGGACTGGATGCAGAAGACACGATGAGCGTCCTGCTGCAGAGGGTGCAGAATAACGCAAAGCAAGATTCATCCACCGGGTGTGGTTTAAATAGCCTCCTGTAGTGCTTAGGTGTCTCCTTCCACAGCCACGCCTAAGTAAGAAAAGAGTTCCTGGTAAGAAAAGAGTTCCTGCCTTCCAGAAGAGTTCCAGTGTTCTAAATCTAGGGAGTGGCTCCAGCCCCACCCAACAGGAAAAGTAGTTCCAAACAGAAGAGGATCAGAGGCTCAACTGGCAGGCAAGTAAGCAGCATCGTCTGCTGCAGGTAAGTCCACCCAAGCATTATGAGCCCGGCGCTTCCAGCGCTGGGACTGGGCATATTTATGAGCCTGGTGCCACTGGCGCCAGGACTGGGTCCAAAAGGTCCCAATTGGGACTGGTTGGCACTCGGAACCTGGGTTATGGATCTGCTTCCAAGGGAGTTGGGAAAACCCTGACCTTTTGGAAGCAGAGATCATGACAGGCAGAATGAGCACAAGGGATTCCTTGGAGTCAAAAAACTGCTGCAGACTGAAGCATCCCAGGCCAAGCTGAGGTTTCAGTTCAATGAAAAGAGTTATTTCTTCAATAATCCATCTAAGGATGCAATCTTCATCAAAAGCAGTATACCAATAGCTTCCCATTAGACGTGCTGGGACTGAGACAGCTGCTCTGCAGGGATTTTTCTCCAAGTTGCTGAAGCTGCGCTTCTTTCTGTATGTGATTAACCTTTCGCCACTCGTCAATCTAGGCTGTTCTCTCTTTAGATCTTGATGAACTTGTCAGCTGCTTTTGACACTGTCAACCACACTCTTCTTCTCCACTCCGTTTCGCATCTCGGTTTCCGCGGTTCTGTTCTAAACTGTGTTCAATCCAATCTTGCCGACCGTACTTATTCAGTCTGAAGGGCTGGCTCAATCTCTCCCGTTCTCCCTCTTCACTACTGTGTCCCTCAGAACTCTGTCCTCAGTCCCCTCCTCTTTTCTTCATACACCACTCCTCTTGCCTCTCTGGTTTCTTCTTTTGGTCTTCCTTGTCACTTTTACGCTGATTATACACAGCTCTTCCTTACTTTTTCTTCATTCTCCCCTTCTAGTCATGTGACTCTTTCCTCCTACCTTCTTGCTCTTCAGTCTTGGATGACAACTCACTATCTCCATCTAAATCCTTCCAAGACTGAAGTTGTTTTCTTTCCTGTCTCTACTTCCCCACTGCCTATGCCTCCCCTTCTATTATCCCCTACTCTTCTCTTCCTATTTCCTTCTCCACCAGAAATGGTGTTATTCTTGACTCTTCTTGACTCTTCCTTATCATTCTCTTCCCGCAGCTCTGCTGTTGCCCGCTCCTCTCACTTCCATCTCATCTTCATAACATTTGTAAGGCTAGACATTTTCTTTCTTTTAATGCATCTAAAATTCTTGTCTCTTCATTGATTTTCTCTCATCTGTTCTACATTTTTGATGTTATCTTTGATGTCCTGGGGGTTAGTCTTAGCAGTGCACAGTGGTGGTGTGAGTTATCGTTGCTTAGCTTACCATTGGCACATTTCTGGGGGTTTTCATTTTTTTTTTTTTTAAACACCAGCTCAGTGAACCTTGAAAGCAAGCTAACAGGATGGCGAACATTTGATACGACAGATTCTCCTGACCTATTTCCTCTTTCACAAACAGGTTGGTCAGCAAGCCATAAAAATTAATGAGGCTACAAAAGACCCCATTACCATAGCATAAATTAAGTTAGGAACATTTGTTGCACCCAACAATTTTGTTTTAGTTCTAGGGAATCCACAAGAGTTCACGTTAATATTCATTTTGAGGCAACATTTTCATTTAGATGTAAAGAATCCAGGAAGTCCACTATTGCACAGGTTAGTTTAACATTGTGACTCACAATGGCGTATGAGCACCAGCTCCGATTGTCGGATTCCACGGGTCGGAAACCTCCTAGGTGGCACATTCGCTGTGATGTTATTGCGGGACATCCAGTTATTAAGTGTTCTAAGATTTCAATTTCGACATTGTAAAAGCGACAGAGATCGTCGTTTACTTCCTTGAAATGCCGGCGAAATTTCATCTCCCTGGTCTTCAAAGCATTTAGGCGTAGCCTCAAAAATTGGTCACGATGATGTTGCGATGGACAATTTTTTAAATAGCAACACTGGACATTGAGCTTGTGTTCACTGATGCCCGATTTTAATGTAGATGGCATCATTTGTCGCAAATCGCAATTCTGAATCCAGCCCCAGGACTCAAACTTCTTTTTAACATATTGGGGTTGTGAAATCAGATCGGCTAGATTTATAGTAGCATTGGCTAAGACTCCCTTTAACGACGATCGCCAATCGTCTAGGAGACGTGGACTCCCACGACCTGGAATTTGTTCAAAGATTCGATACAACAGGGTCAAGGGATTCAGTTTCATCTTTCTCATCACCATCAATGATTTCCACATAACACAGATATGCATGGAGTTTAATGAAAGTCCATAACGGATTGAGCTCATCAAGATGTACAGTGGCAGCCTCAGTACCCAGCGCCAGAATATGCCTTCTAGCTTTTACCAAAACTGGGGTTCGATGTTCCAACCCGATTCAGACCCAAAGGTAATTGCCGGAAGAACCTTTTGGACATAAAAAATTAGAACTGGGGCGAGCGTGAATTTTCCGTAAGACTTGTTTATTTTCAGGGTTTGGATACTGAATTGCATCATTCGATTGACGAGGTCAATCTTCCAATAGTGTTCTCTGAGAGATATATTGAACTTGATGCCGAGATATCTGATGGAATTTACCAAACTTAGAGGAGTTCCATTGATTTTCCACTGGAAGATGTTAGACTTTTTGGTTCCTGTCTGCGTAAGGTCCATTAAGACGAGATCATCGGCATAAGTTATACAATGAATTTCCATGTTGTCGATTTTTGGCGGAAAGCAACAAACAGATTGTAATTGTATCGGGAAATCCGAGATGAACAGTTTGAAAAGTTCAGCAGCCAATCGGCAACCCTGCTTCACTCCTTTTTCTGTGGGTATTTTCTCTGATAGGTCACCCTGATTGTTTAGGCGTATCCGTATAACGGTTTTGGAGTGTAGAGCTTTTATTGGTTGCAGCAGGTTTTGAGGGCAGTTCCAGTTTGACATTTTCTGCCACAGCTTAGCTCGGTTGAGGCTGTCAGGTCGATGAATGCTAAGTATAGTTTTCTTTTTTAAAATTTTTTTTGCCTTCAAGGTTTCAAGTTTCAATGAGTTTAGTATCAGTAAGTTAACTTCTACTCCGACTCCCTTAGTAAATCCAGTTTGACAGACATCGTAGATCTGTTCTTGCGTAGACCATCGAACCAATTTGTGGCATAAAAAGGAAGCAAAGATCTTTCCAATGGTATCCAGCAAGGTAATCAGGCGATATTTGTTAGGATCAGCCTGATTGCCTTTCTTGTATATAGGAACGATGATTGCTTCACGCCAGGACTCGGGAACCAACATTGAAGAGGACAATAAAGAGCACAGAGCTTCGTTGAAGACTGACCATTGACCGATGTTTTGTTTTAACATCATATTTGATATCATATCAGGGCCTGTGGCGTGCAAGCTTTTCAATGGTCGTATTGCAATCATGATGTCATCACAGGGATTTGCAAGTCCCACAAAATTTGTTTGCTTTGTGGATCAGATGTTGGTTTGTTCTGAGGAGTGCTAAAGATGTTCCTGAAATGCGCCTCCCATTTGACTGCTTCAATTTCGTTTGACAAAAACGCAGCGTGTCGTGAGTTTCCTGCATTCAAGAATGCCCATATTTCACGTGTGTTCTTTTGAATCAGTTGTTTAATTATGGATTCAGCTTTGTCCTGTTCAATTATAATTTTTTGGGATTTCAACCAATTCCTGTAGTTTTGTCACCGTGATTGGATTGCAGCATTGAGATCAGAGCCACTCATCTTTGTAGACGAAGACTTTTTCAAGGCTCTTATGTCTCGTTGCATTAATCTCTTTTCATTTGTTATCAATGTAGACGAAAGACAATGTAGACGAAAGATGCCTGTGAGAGATGCCCATCACGCTGTCGGCCATTGTGATGGTGATAAATTCGACAAGAAGAGGAGCGTAATCAAGAGATGGGACTGCTTTTTGATTGAATAGTTGTCGGCTCATAGTATGGATTTGCGAGCCATTGATCCGCAGTCGATTGCCCCCTGCATTGACCAGTAGCGGGGTTGCATAAGTCGTTGTGTAATGTGTCCATTCAAGCCTACAGGAGAAACGCAAGAGGTCATGGTCGCTATTTGTCATCTTACATACTACCAGATTCGAATCCTGGCAGGAAAGGTTTTCAGATACCCAAAAATAGTCAATTATCGACCATGATTTTGAGTTTGCGCAGGGTGGTTGATCTCCATTCACGTTGTCATTGACCATTTTGCAATTTCGATTTTGCAGTGCAAGACTCCATGACTGACCTCTTGCATTTACCTCTTCGGTTCGTAGTGGCATAAAGCACTGAGTTGAGAGATCAATTTTGAACCATGAACAGTTCAGATCACCACAGCAAATTATAGAGATGTTCGTGCATGTCGTCAAAACCTTGTCGATCAACTGTGTGATGGAAATTAAGAAAGTCTTTGTACTAATTTTATCAGGATTCCAATATCCGTTTAGAATTAGTAGATGATTCCTTGAAGCTATATTATTGTCTCCGGTCCGCAACAGAACACCTTGAACAAAAGGGTTAGGACAGCAGGTATTCACAATTGACCACCAGGGATTAATTTTTATGAGTTTCAGGAGACTCCCTTTTGAGCTTTTAATGGCTGGGTTTAATAAGGAGACATAGCCATCTCTTGATGGGGCTTCAATTAACCAGATTTCCTGGAGACAGATCACAAAGAGTCTTTCCAAAGAAACATCAAAGTTGTTGAATAAATGAGAGTATCCTCTGGTATTCCAGGATATAAATTAACACAGTTGGTCACTTACAACCGATCGTGGCTAATTATAATTAACTGGATTCATTGGGTTGTCATAGGCATGAGTGAATCGCCTTTGAGTATTAATTTTTCGGTTTTACTTAGAACCATAACATTCCTTTAACAACGTTTTTTTCATTGACTTTAATAGGTTTTTATTAGTGCAACTTAATCATAACATCCCTTTAACGTTTTTTCAGTGAATTTCATGGGTTTTTACCAGTGCACCCTAATTTGCTACAACTTCCTAATATTATACTTACCCCAATATAGAAGAGATTTGTAGGTCCTGAGTTACAGTATTTACCAAAAAAGGATCGTAATGCATTCAGTTGTGAGCTCAATTTCAACCTTTACTAGTTAGAAATATGTGCTTGAAACAAAAAAACAAGACAAAATAAAGTTCCTTGTGTTCACTGATGAACCTCTTTAAAGTTCCAATAGTCTAGGTGTCTGGACCTCGACACGTGTTTCCCCGCCTTGCTGTCAGGCGGTTCTTCAGGAGCTGCAGTGAAAAAAATAATGCGGTGTCCCTCTATTTATTTATCACATTATGAGTAGGTTCATTCTTCATTTGTTTGTATATTAATTCCTTTCTCAAAACCATAAATGATGAACCTATAAACCAAGTCAAAACAATGTTGTGGGGCCACACTACTTATAGTAGTTTAAAAAGAAATAATCAAATTGGTAAGAAATGTATTACAAATGTTGCTTGCTTAGAATACAGAGGATGGTGTTTGTTGCCGAATAAGTAATCCTGTTGATGTATGAGTACATATATTTGCTTGTCCTGCAATAAACCACTTATTGGGTATCTTAAAATAATGGTAAAGTATGCTTCATAATGGATATTTGTTAGTTAAAAAGTAGCCTGGTTTAGTTATGTGAATTATGCCGCATTAATGCACTTACCTACAAGTATTAAAGGTGTAGCTCTGCGAGCATTTCTCGAATGGTGCGGTTGGCATTGCACTAGGCCTAAAATGGCTGTTATTTATGTACCCCAATATAGCAAAATTTGTATGCAATTTACAAAGTTTCACCTTAAAACTCTATACACTTTTTGCGTATTATTCCACTGATTTGCATTCGGAAACATCCGCGAACGTCTGATGTCATCGCATACTTTCTGGACAATGTCATGTGACCACGCACTCACACGTGGCGTGAATGCGTCCGCACTTCGGGATCCGGACTGTGCTCTGCGGACAGTTCAGGACTGCATTTTCTGCTGATCTAGAATCTAAGCTCAAAACGTACCCTTGCACAGCTCCTACACCTATTCGTACTCATTATCCACTAACAATCTAGAACAGAGCACATACTTGGAATATTAGCAAAACAGCTATTTATCTTAAACATTTCATCTGCTATTGACATCCCCCCTCCCCAAGAGCCCTCATGACAATGAGGAGGACCAAGAAGATGAGGTAGAGGAAGTGCCTACCTCTAGCACCCATAGAGAATCATGAGTGTTGCAGTTCCTTACCACTATTAGGAATGTACCAAAGGCTAAAGCTACCGAAGTAAAATGCACTGAGTGCAATGTTGTACTCAGTCATGAACTACCTGGACAGCACTCCTATGGAACCACCTCCATGCGCCGCCACACCAAATCTAACCACCACAATGCTCTCCGAAACGTTGTTCCTTTCTTAACAAGTAGTAGGCTCTCCTGCTCCACCTCAACTTCCTAAACCAGTGCTGTAACCATACAGCCTACTTCAGTGGGACAAAAATTCCCACCAGCTACCTTGCAAGTGAAAAAGGAAGCTATTGATCCATATCTTTCGAAGACAAAAGTCCTCAGTATGTGCTGCAACACGCCGCACTGCAGGGAGGAGCAATTTCAAAGTATGTTTAATGCTGTGATCAAGGAGCATGAGAAACAATGCTCCTACCTTAGATGCAAGACACATGCAACATCTTCCCCTGTCCGCCTGCCCCTTCATATTATTAGTTGGTGCTTATTCCCTCATTTCCATCTCCACCTTACTTTCTGACCACTATTGCAAAAAAAGGTTCCTTTAGTAGCCATCTTTCACAGTTTAAAAAGAGAAATAAAAAAAATAATCTTATAGACTAGATCTACATTACATTTCTCAATGAAGTAGATAGACTCAATAAGATTCTCCAACATTTCCATTAGCATTTTACGTTATGTTAATGGGAATAATGTGGCGGTCATTCCATGTTTCAGGGGCTGGAATAGGGGATAACGGCCCGGCAGTCCAGGGTACCGGTTCAAGCAAAGCGAGGGTGGATAGCAAGGGCTCAGAGATGTTATCCCCCGTTCTAGCCCCTGCAACAGGGCATGAAGGTCATTAGCACCACAGGTTTCCAAAGCAGAAAACCGGGGTGCTAAAAAAAGATTTTCCTTCCAAAAGCGAAATGCCTCTGCCGCCAAAATAAGGTAAATAGGGCGGCCTCGAGCACAGACTTGTGCAACAATTTTCTGTCCCAAATACTTTTCTCTAGCATACAATAAGGACCATAATCTATACCTTTATAACTATCCACGGTCACCACCGTACACGTTCCAGTCCATGGATCAATAAAAGACCCAAATAGCATGTGCACACCATTGCACAGGGCACCCCTTCTACCCTTTTTAATTTTATATTTGTAACACTCGCTCTATGTCTGCTTTCAAACAGTCACACATCCATCCACCAATCACTTCCAAAAACTGTTCAAATAACCGTATGACCATACTAAGCTTCCACAAATCATTTGCATCTGCATTTCCCTTACTTACACAAACAAATTGTACACAGTGCTCTTATAAATACACCTATGCATTGTGCAATGAGAGAAGTGCATAAACAGTATGGGCAGTATGAATGGGCAAGTGCTCATGAGAACCTAGGAGGCAAATGCCAAGGTGGGACGCCACTGGCTAAATACTGGAGCAGAGGAGTCTCAAGGGGGACATGCATTTTAACCGTACCATCATTATAACAAAGTTTTTTCTGTCAACTTAATAGGTTTTTATAAGTCAAAATGTTTCATGGTGTTACATCACTGTATATAAGTTATTAATATTTCCTCTTTTCCTATATATAAAAGAACTATAAACCTTCTTTAAGAAACATATTCTTTGCAACACATACTTCTTTCTGTCGTTATCGGCAGCGAATGCTGTGGATAGAAATCACCTTTTAATTACCTACGGCATAAGGCTCCACCACAATCCCAAACAAACCATACCACCCCTATCATTCACTGCACCTACCCTGTATCCTAGCTCAGTGTCCACTATACCCTTATAATGTAACCAATGGCCAGTGCTCATGGCTTGCAGCTGAACTGGGGTTACTCCCAGCCCTTTAACATGGGTTAGCAATACTTAGAGATGCACGGTGGATGCAGGGTTTACTCAGACATCAATGATAGAAACAACTCAGGTAGTTGGCAAAATGTACTGTTTTAATATCAATTATCTAATACAGGGAATACAATGGACATCAACAGGCATCCCTCATAATGATCTCTTTTGAAAAATCTCAAAGCATTTAATAAAAAATCACATTCTTATAGTAAAAATTCATCATGGGTGACGTTCAACCTGCTTATTACAAACGTCATCCTACATGGCAAATTACAAAAACCTAATGGTGAGTGTGATAGGTTCTACCAGGATCATCTAGGTGTACGCTCCATAATCGTTTAGGGCAGTGGAAGAAAATGATTCATTTCGTAACATCAGGTGGGGCAACTAAGCCCTTCCCCAAAGATGTGTCACTATGAACGTCACTAAATATACAATGTCTAATTGACTACACAGCTATAGAACCCTTGATCATGCGGTCCTCTATCATTGGTTACTTTCCAACCTCCGTCAGTCCCTTCCCAACCTACATTGGCAGTACGCAGGCTGAGAGTCTAGGTGCTGATGAGCTAGTCTTAACCATAACTTCCCACCAATTAGCATATCCATCCATCATCCCCTTCACTGTCAATTTGGTCTTTGGACTCAGAATTGAACATGTTCTTTGCTCCGGGGAATTCAGGGGAGTGAAGACACACTCTGCCCTCGTGCATAGGTATGACCATCATGCTCATCCAATTTCTTCTTCCCACGTGACTAAAGACCATGAAATGGAGCTTTCAGTGTATTAAAACACTATTCTTTAATAGACCTCTGACATCTTCTTGTTTTTGTCCATGCCTCTGAACAGGAGCTTCGTTCTTTCATACGATTCGTATCCAATGTCAGCTCACCCCAGTCTGATATGGCCTTGGCTTCTTGGCTCACCCAACTTTTCACCTGTAATTCACTTGTTTTCTAACTGCGACAAAATGAAAAACGGCCTTCCTTCTTTTGCTCAGCATTGCTATCATACGTAGTACGAACATCCATCCTTTATGACTCCATATTGACTATATGCGCCAACATATATATATGTTGGCGCATGCCAAAATCTATTCACCATAAAAGCTAATCTTTAAGGATACTGCTTGCGTTTCTCTGCATGTGTATACATATGAAAATAGCTTGATCTCTTCATTATGTCTGCAGCATAAGTTTATTCATCTTGATCTCAAGATGTCCTTTTATCTTGATACTTTCTTGATGCCTTATAGAATTGTGTGCATTCTCTGGTCTCTGCATCCCTTCTCTACACGCCAACTTTGTTCTGTATGACGGTGGTGGTGGTGATGACATCACCATTCTTTTTCATCATCCAGCCGTCCTGTTACTTCCGGGATTTAATTCAGATGACCATTGTATTGTCTTGTGTGCAGGTATGGTTTCCTGAGTGGGAACCTTGCTTCCCAGATTCTCCTAGGTATCAGTATCTTCACCAGTACCGCATGTGTTTCACACTATGGCATCCAACGTACAGGTGCTGTGAGCGAGATGGTTGAGGTGGGGTTATTTAGCTCCTTCTCTACACCACCATGGCCAATCTCCAAATCCGTGGAGCACAGGCTTCGACCATGCTGCGTTCACCAATAAGCAAATCAGAGTACACATTTGCGTTTCACGAGGGCCAGTCCCACTACCCACAAACCAAATGTATCACTAGTTTTTCTATTTACATTCTTAAACTGTTGAAAAACAAAACACGCCATATCTCCAAAAACATTAACTTGCAGGCTGTAACCACAAGCAGAATATTGTTTCCCATTCAAACCTACCGCTTCGGCCATGCTGCATGCCCCAATAAGTAAATTACAGTACATATTTCTCCATGCTAAAAGCCAGGCCCTTTACCCAGACACAAATGTTTTATCACTGTGTTGTGTACTTACATTTTACACTTTTGAAAAAAAATAAAACACGGGACATTTTTGCAAAACCATGCTTTCAAGTTCTTGCTGACCCTCCTTGTGCATATTTCTGCAATCCCATCCAGCACTTCAACCTATACCCACAAGCAGATTCTTTTTCCCCATTCAGACCTATCCCAATTTCGAAAAATGTAACCACATAGCTGGTCCCTGGTGGCCATTCCCACTGTTACCCCATTACTGGTCCCTCGTGGTCATTGCCAGTAGCCAGATTGTCTGGGTAATGGCCTTTGCCATGCTCCAGACAATCTGTCCACTGCCCTTGCCACCCGGCTATACCTCAATCACCAAAGGTATATCACTATTTTGTATGCCTACATTATGACACTTTTCAAAAAATAAAACATCGACAAATTTGGAAAACCATGCTGCAGGTCCGTTCAATGCTCCTTACACGAGTTTTCTGCAAATCTGCCCATGTTTTATCTTCAAAATGTACATACATAAAATATTCATATAACTTAGACCCCACTTGACAAAATCCATTCAGAGTTTGCACAAACATTCAAGGTTGGATCTATAATCTTTCTGAAAATATTTTGTCCACATTCATCAAACAGCAATAAAGTTATAAGCCATCGAAAAATGTAAATGTATGCCCCTCCTGACAAAATCCCACCAGACTTTGCAAAAACATTCATATGTTTCCTATCTAGCTCTACAGTCTTTTTGCAAACTGATGTGCAGATTTGTCAAATGGCACCACATTTATAAGCCTTTAACTATTTTAGGACCCCCCCTCTAATTTTGTTCCCTCTTTACAAAAAAGCGCCACACTTTGCAAAACCATTCAAGTCATGTCATGCAATTCCAATGAGTGGCACCAGAGTTAGAAGCCATCCCAAAACTGAAATACAACAATCCTTTAATGCGGAACTAGGAATAGGTGCCCCTGAACATCTCAGATGTTCGTCAACATCACAGGACTGCCCCAGAAATCTGGACTGTTTGGGATGTCTTGAGTTGAAAAAACACACATTTTTGGGGCTTTTTAAGGCCATATCCCATTGATCCTCATCACCCCTCAACTCCTCATAGATTGTTTCATTAGTTTGACAAATGCAATGTTGTGTTTTTTAATATGTTAACTGCCGCTGTCCATGAATCCAACATGGCAGGCGTTTCCAAAAAATCTGACACTCCTTGCGCTTTTCACCATCCAATCAGCCAGCGTGTCTGATGTCCCCGGACCTCACATTGCCCTTTGAGCAAATTGAGGCCCGTCCGCAGACCAAAGTGAGTCTGCAGACTGAACCCAAATATCATACATTTATTTTACCTACTTTTTGACAATGAAAAAAAAAATGAGTGGTCGGATTTACACCAAATTTACAAAAGCACGCTTTCAGGATCAAGCAGACGCTCCTGCCGCAAATGAATGAAAATCCGTCCAGCGGTTTGGTCTGTAAGCGTGAGCAATTTTTTTTTCCCATGAACTTTATGGGAAAAACACACATTTTGGTACCCCCCTATAACTTTGCCCCCCTTAACGAAACCTCACCAAACTTCGCAGAATCAATCTGATGGGACCATTTACTTGAACTGGAAAGTTTTGTGAGGATTTGGCTGGGGGGCGAAGCTATAAGCTGCCCATAAAGTGCTCTTCCTATGGGTTGAGCAACTTAACCATAACTACAGGGCCGCTACTGTACTATATATATAGCCTGAATACTGATGTACCTGATTAATTTCATGCACTACTTGCAATTTGCCACAAATCCCAAGATATTCCTATGGTATGTGGGGGGGACCTAAACATGGACCTAAACATGATTCTGGGCACCGAACTTGACTGCTCCAGCACCAGAGATTGCCAGCTAACTAAAGCCTCCATGCCGTCTTCATATGCATGTCGGATTGGGGCCTGGTTGATGCATGTAGGAGGCTGCATGCGGTGGACTGGGAGTGTATGTTATACTCCTCAGTACACCATGCTCTCCAGGATTGACAATTGGATATTGGCCTGCCCAATCATCCCAAATATAGCAGACTGTGCTATTTTCCTGTGCACCTTCTCTGCCAATTCCCAATCCCCCTGAAGCTGACATTTTCTGATGGGGCCAGAATTAGCCCTGCATGCGGTTTAAGCCCTCTGCGCTCTCCGATACAGTGTTTGAGCTAAACCTCCTAAAGCATATACACATTTATTTGAAAACTAATGCTGGATCAGTGGGCACATTGTGGCAGGCATTAAGGTCTATATCAGAGGGATAGCTATGAGCATGGAGTCTGGAGTGTTGAGGAACATATGCAAGGAATTGAGCACATCAGAGACTAAACGTAATGCCTTAGAACAACAGTAAGGGCGGCCTCAGCACATGGAAATTATAGCTACTATTAGTGAGGAGTTGGATAGATTCTGGGGTATAGTAAATAAGGAAATAAAATATTTTTCAGTACCTGCCCTGGCGAGGCTTTATAGGGAAGCAGTTATACGAAGGACGGCGCTATCAAAGTTCATCTGCAATGAATGTGGCCTGATACTGTGCTCTCCAATAGAGACAACGTTGGAGCAGTCGACACCAATCAAGCTGCTATCCTTATGGCAATTCCACAAACATGTATACACCTTTCACCCTGGCAGGACCAAAGCAGAGAATCTTAGGTATGGAAGAGCTTCCATTGTATATAGTTATATCTGTATTCTGGGATGTAACTGAAATCTCCAGTGGCGGTGGTGGAGATAATTGGAGCAATTAGTTATCTGCCCAACAATAATTCCCCTGGCCCTGGTGGCCTATTAGCTGATTTTTTATAAGCAGTGCATCAAATACCAGCCCCATAATTCGCTACAGGTGATCATTGGAAGAAGGGTACCACCCCCTCACGCAGAGAGAGTCTGTCATCACTCTGCTGTTGGAAATGGGCAAGCCACCAGTAGAACCGAGGTGATACCACCCCCTCTTTTTGTTGACTGTTGATACAAAGATATTTGCATGAGAACTGGCAACTAGACTATAGCCGCTCATGCTGTGTCTAATACACCCGACTCAGTCCGGGTTCTTCCCATGACATTCCACAGCATTAAACTTGAGGTGTCTCTTTAATGCCATAGTCCAGATTGATCCTAAACCATCTGCGGTGGCGGTTGCACTGGACCCAGAGATGACCTGTCACTATGTCTCCTTGGAGTTCCTATTTAACAATATGGAGGTTTATGGGTTTGGCCACTATTTTAGGCCATACATCAAGCTGCTTACACCCAACCGATAGCATGAATCAAAGTGGATCATGCACTGTCAGAGGCATTTCAGTTAGGGAGGGGCACCAGACAGGGTTGCCCCTCTACCACATACTATATTCTCTTTTATTGACGAACCATTTGTGGAAGCACTGAGAACGAGGCACAGCAGAAGGGGAATCTGGTTGAATGATTCTCCAGTACTGATATGGCTATAGGCTGATGACTTGTTGCTGTACATCAGGGAACCAAATGCCAATCTGGCACCAGTTATGGCTGATATTGGCAATTTCAACTCACTACCCTGTCACCACTTTTTTGCTATATTCTATAACATGGTCTAGGAAAATAAGCAAAACCCGCCAACTAATGCATGGGTCAAGTGGAAGATCAGCCTTGGTAGTACAATGGATGATGATAAATTGCGTAGAGCATGTTCACTTTACAGGGGAATTTTTGCTGAATTCGAAGTTCATATTGTGTGGGAAACCTGAGGGCTTCCTCACTTCTTTTCCTCATATTTCCTCCTCTCGGGTGTGCAGGGAAAGGACATTGCTCTTGGATCCTGAACCTATGGTGGATATTTCTTTATTTTTTATTCATTTAATTAATTTTTACTTGCGCCTAATACTGTACGTGAGTTCGGTTTCTAAGCGCTTGTCTGGGATTTGAACCTCTGTTGCTCTGCATGGTCTTGCTTCCAAGACCAGCACATTGCCCCTGTGCTATCCTCCTTTCATGCGAGGGAGGATCTGACTTGGGGAGTTGGGATGAGTTACCCTTAGGTGAGACATGGTATCCCCCATTTCACTTTCACAATGAGTCTTCTGTCACTCAAGCATTAATAGGCTCAAACCTTTGCCTGCTTTTCCCCAAAAACATTCCACAAGAAACACCTGTTTGATACTGGAATGAGGAAGAGACCAACTAGAGAAACCATGAGAGGAGAACTGGCATGACCAGGTGAAGCAGTTATATGAGTCCTTAGCTGCAGGAGAAGCATTGCTAGGTGAGCAAAGCCACAGAGAGCCGCTTGGAGACTAGGAAAGGCACTGCACGAGAGTTAGAGCGTGTGGCAGGAGGCCTTATGGAAAAGCCATAAGCTGCGACCGCTGAGTCTATCAAGCAGGGAGAATACTGGGATGGCAGGAAAGCATGCAAAGCTAGCAAGGTAGCGCGATATGAATGAAAGCAAGTATTTCTTTGAATACTGATCTGAGTGAAAGCAAGTTTAAGAACTTTTGAATACCGATCGGGGTGAAAGCAATTTTGTGAAACTTCCTGATAAAAGGAACTGTATTATATGAGAAAACAAGCTTTGGCAAAGGCCAAGAGAATACAATTAACTGTATGATATGAGAAAACAAACATTGACAAGAGCCACAAGAAACATTGGTGAACAAGTATTGGCAAGAGCCAAGAAAATTTAAGGAACTGTATGATATGAGAAAACTATCATTGGCAAGAGCCAGGAGAATATAAGAAAATGCAACAAGTGCATGATGGCAAAACAGGCCACGATACAATGTCAAGAGGTTATGATTTGCAAATCAATCAAGCACCACTGTCATGCTCGAGGAGTGGCAACATCCTGTTGGAAAAGAAGCAAGTAATGTGTATTGGTTGCGTGACGTGTAATGGGTTGACCGTATCGTCGACCTAGACAGAGTGCACCCCTCACCTATCCGGTCAAGTGACACAGCGAGTAGAGAGCTCGCTTTGACATCCGTGCAGAGCTTGCTAACGCAGGTTCGAATCCCGGCGGGGCCAATCTCGGCCTTTCATCCTTCGGAGGTCGATAAATGAGCACCACACACCGTGGGTAATAATAAGCAGTGCTCAGATACCTGAGGGTTCGTAGTGCTATGTAAAATGCCAAATTATTATTATTTATATTATATGAAAAGCCACTGAAATCGTTCGTAAATAAGCTTGTGTTTGAATTGCAAGGAACTGTTATGTGATTTGTAGTCAAGGAACTGAACTATATATATGAATTGGTGAAATGTAACCATATCAGAAGAGCTGGGAAGTGTCCCATGGAATTGTGTTGTTTCGGAAAGGGAACCCCTGTGCCTTGTGAAATTGAACTTGGGGAAGGGAAATCTGGTTACAAGCCAGGAGCTGGAAGAAGCTTTGAACTTTTATTTGAACACTACTTATTTTAATGCTGACATCCCTACACATTGTATACATTTAGATGTGAGAGCAAGTATAGGTTTTGGACACAGACAGACATTTGCTGCTTTGAACTTCATGAAAATGACTGTTTAGTTTTCTTTAGGTAGGGAAATCCCACCTTAGCACAGGGCAAGTTAGGCCATATTCCATCTTGCATTTTTAGTTAATGAAAGGTTATAGATCAAACTTGAATCTGTTGTCTGTGTCTGCTTGATGAAGCCTTCACAACTGCTGCAATGCAAGATCTTGCATATGTTGCCTTATCCCGCGGCTGGTTTACAGAGATTTGGCATTGAGTCAGATGATGGCTGCCCTAGGTGCAATAATGCACAGGCAGAATACTTACACATGATGTGGTCATGCCCTGCTCTCCATAAATTCTGTGTGGACCTATGTACTGATTTTTCAGTCAGGGTGGATGTAGTCATCCCTACGGACCCCACATAGGCCCTTCTGGGATGTTATGATAAAATGCCCGGATTGAAATGGAGATTTTTACACATTGGCTTGCTCATAGCTTAAAGGATCTTACTGCTGCACTTGGAGCGGTGGGACTCTCCTACACTTGCAGATTGGCTAAAGAATCTAACGTGGCCCAACAGCAATGAATATGTCTACATATTGCTCTGAGTCTTACGCCCTGCTAGCTGTCTAAAGGACATCCGTTTGTACCTTAAAGGGCATCTGCTACAGAAGTCGAAAGCTCAAGAGGATACTGCACATCTTAATGGCTGAACGGGGAGGTATACAGTTAACCTTTGTGCTGATGCTATAACAAGTGTGGAAACAGAATGAAAATGCCATCTAAACACTTGTCTAATGATATCACAAGTGTGCCACATTGTAAGTGTCAAGTGAATAAAATAAAATGTTATCATTCTTGCAAAGCAGCAGGTAATTATACTCAGTGGCTGTAACTGACCTCGAAATGTGCCATCTCGTTGTGGCTATGGAGAAGTGAAAATTTTGAGTGCCAACATAATTACTATTATTATTATGAAACATAATGATATTATTAGATTATTTATTGAGTGCAGATCTATCTTCGGGAAGCAAAGGAATGGAACATAATTGAAGATCCTAAAAGTGTCAAGTGGAAAGGTAGGCATACTGAAGAGTTTCAGCCCACTGTGTCTGGGGCTAAAGGTGAAGCAGATTTACAGAATGGGACTACTGAACAGCATGCATTAAGTAGTGCAGCGGTGCAGGCTGTGTAATGATCCTAGTCCAGCCCGCCCACATACAATGATGATGCACCTGAGGATTATGATGCTGATGACCAAGATAAAGGTAGAGTCATAGGCCCCAAAATACATGAGTTATACAATTAATGATACAGAAGAGAAGGAGGAAGATATTGACACATCTATAGAGGTAAGAGGGAAGGTCAACACTGTTATTTTATGTTTGTGCACAGTCTTTCCAAAACAGAGTCTTAGCATTTGCAAATTACCATGCCGGTCTCCAATTCTGGGGAGGCCTCTGTCACTGCTGTTCCCATTCTACATTTAATTTTTTTAAAACTGCCCAGTCACCCCACCCAAATGCAATGTCTGGTGTAGCTCTAGTAAAGGTGCACCAGTAAACGTGACTCTCGCCCACAGAAAAAGAGAAAGGCATAGACATAGAGTGAGAAAGAGTGAGAGCCTTAAGCCAAGGGACCGCATATCTCCTGCCCTAAAAAGTCTTTACTGGCTCCCGGTTGCTGCGCGGTTCAAATCAAAATCCCTCTGCATCACCCTAAAGGCTACCTGCGGCTGGGGACCACACTATCTGCAACTCTCCCTTACAAAATACTCTCCTTCTAGACCTCTACGTTCCTCTGCACCAACTTCTGCTGTGTAAAGCATTTTGCTAAACAGAGAGCAGGAGGTTGTTCGCGTTCCTCTGTTGGATCCCTCCCTTGGAACAGCCTCCCCTACCTCTACGTCTTCAGCAGGACCTTCTAAAATTCCAAAAACACCTCAAGACATTTTCTCTTTGTCTCCTCTTTCACTTGTTCCCTCTTCTGCTAATCTCACAGTTGCTGTGATTGGTGTCTTGGACCCTTATGCATCCCCTGGGCCCCTGACCCATCACACCCAATCTTCCCTGCTTCTGTCTACCTTCAGCACTTGCCTCAGGACACTCTCCACTATGGAGATGTGCACTTTTCCACCCTATGCGACTCCAGGCCATATAGCACTGACCATACATCATACTTGAACTTCATCTGTGTCTCGCCCATGAGCACAGACACCCCCGCACCTACCCCACTGCTCTTTTCCTTGGAGCACTTGCACGTTCTGAATACTCACAAGGCATAGCAGATTTGTTTGTTCCTTACCCACTGTTATATTTGTGTTTTTTAATGTACTTCAATCACATCCCCCCCAACCCCCCCTTGACCGGTGGGCACTTTGAAAAAGAATGAATTTGCTGTATAAGCGCTTAACAAGCAAACGCATACTACATAAATAAATAAATAAATAAAGAGAGAGAGAGCAGAGACAGCAGAGATTAGAGGGACAGAGTGTAAGCGCTAGACAGGTGTAAGGGATTGCCATCTGGCAAGGGTGAAGAAGGCCTGGCTTTTTAATGTTGTATTAATTCATAAAATGATGTGGGTAATTAATTCTCAAAAAGGGTGATGTGATGAATCCTATGGACTCCTCACTAAACCCCTGCCTAAAGTCTCCTCCCAGGCAGCCAGGGAAAGGCAGAAGCTTTCTGATCCTGGCATTGGGGGTGGTGTTCTGCAGGAGGATCACCTGGGAGGAGAAAAGGCCCAGGGGAATGAGAAGACACTGTGGGTTGAGACACAGTACTTGTCCAGCTACAGGGAGGACATTTTCTCAAATCCAAAATATTTAATGGTTTGTTCCCATAATAATGTGCCTATCCCACAAGTTGACCATCTTAATGTGAGTAAAAATCATCAGAAGCCCTTTTTCATTAAGAGAAACAAAAAACCTCTAAAAACCAGGAAACGCATAAAGCTTGAAGCGCCTCTACCTCCCAAAGGTGTAGTAAAGGGAGGTCCATGAATAATAATGGTTTAAAACCTGAAGAACTTAGTTACTCTTTTCAATTGAATTTGGTGACTAATTCTTATTCTATTTCCTTAAAGGAAATTACAGGGGACAGAAATAAGTTTAAGAAGGAACATTCAACCAGAAAAACAAACTTTTTCATTTTGGACTTCAAGTCCCATAAGTCCCTTACTACTGGGACAAACAAGAGGGCTAAAGAGAAACAATGTTGCAAGAGTGTTGAGATTATTAATGTAAATGACACACACCTAAGAGAGACTGGGAGGCTTAAAAGACCCCCTCTGGTGTAGGCCAAGAGAGAGCAGATGGAGCAGAAGCAGCAGGCAGAGGAGAGCATGCAGCCGATGCAGAAGCTGGAGGAGGGAGGTGACACTGGGACCACTATTAAGGAGAAGACAGCAGCGGTTCCTGAGAGGGTCTGTGTCTCCAGAAATCGAGAGTGCAGAGGCTGTATTGCCGGAAGCGAAAGCAAGGTAAGCTTTCTTAACCAGGAGGCTGTCTCCAGTGACTAGCGTGCGCCCGGAAGCCTCAGGAGCAAAGAAGGCTCCATTTCTGAGTGGTGCAGGCGGCGGACCAGAGGTAGCTGTTTGGTGGGTCACGAGAAGCCACAGTAGCAGAACACCTGAGAAAAGTGTGGGAATCGGACAGGCACGCCTTACCCAGTGGGTTCAACAGCTTACAATGACCCCATAGTGCTCTGAGACCGCTCATTACCCATATTTTGAGAAACATATAATCACTGCTGGTATAAACACACATTGCCAAAGCCAAGGAAGAAACAGAATAAGACCCTATCCATGTCAATATTTGGTTACTGTGAATTGGGGAAACGAGAGTGCCAAAAAGACTGCCCTTCTTCAAAAGGTTATTCAGAAGGAGAGGAGCATAATTTGTAGAGGAGTATTGAAGAGCACCAATGTGAAATGTTGTTTTCACTGAAGAGTTGCTAAAGGTTTAATGCTGCAAAACACTGAGCATTGTGAAGCTGTTGCAGAGATATTCTAAGTTGTTCTTTACCACAGAAGCACTTACTATTTGTAAAAAGCTGTCCAGGCAAGGGAGTATACCTGGATTGCAAACCCTTGAAGTAGAAGCCTGGTATCAGAGCAAACCAGGTGTGATTGAGGTAGTAAGCCTGGTATGGAAGTATACTAGGTAGACGTTGATGACATGCTGTAAAGTGATCCTGACAAATGCAATGCTTATTGTTTGTGGTGCTGAAGAAAGAACTGCATACAAATGCTGTAGGGAAATTGCATTCCAAGCAGACTACTCATTGTGGCAAATAATCCTGACAAAGGCAATTGTTGTGATCTTTGATGAACTACGAAACTATCCAACATGTGCAGAGGATAATTCTGAGGTTTGTTCTTGCTCAAGAAAAAGAACAAATCTTTGTTTTCTTTTTTCTTTGTTGAATCACTGGAGTGCTGGTACTTTCTGTTGTCAATATCTATATTGGAAATTTCTTGTAAACCAGGATTTCTTCAATTCTTTTTGGAACTGTGGATCAGAACCCTACTTGAATCTGGGGAAGTGGAACTCACACAGATTATAAGTAAAGACTATTGTTATATTACTAATTCAAATGTAATAGCTATATCTTTTTGTTACCTTTTGAACTGCCATCTATCACATTATTGATGGATTGTATCTATAAGTGTGAGGGACAGATATCCATTGTTAGAGTGCTTCCTTTAGTTTATTTTAGACAGGGACATTCTCATCAAGGTAGGGATAGTGAGTCGTTCAGCCAACCTTTTTATTTCACAAAGTTGTCCACCTCACATTTCTCACTACTCACGGTGATATGCTAACTAGATCTCTTTCATTAGCTCCACACCAAAAGCATTATGTACACTTGTGCCCTGCTGAATCAGTACCCTGATCTACAGTGACAGCTCTCCAGTGGCACATAAGATGTCCAGGGGTCACAGGTGTCCATTTGACATCTGCTGTGACAGCCAAGTCTCATCAGCACAGAATCTGCATTTAAAGTCTGCAACTCTGTTGAAATAAACAAATAGTCGCATCAGATTGATATCATGCACGTGTCAGCACTGTGAGCCCAGGGCAGCTCTGGAAGTATTCTGTATATTCTGGTCAGACAGTCTGTCCCTGGCACAGAGTAGGAGACCCTTTGTGAGGTCTTTTAACAATTCCCTCCAGCAGGACAGCCTCCCAGCATGAGCTGTCTTGAGAAACAGGAATCAAAGGACATACCGATTCCAAACAGACTAGCCTGACACCAGAAGCTGCATACCAAAGGGGCCTTTGATGCTATTAACAATGGAAGAGTGCAGCATTAGTGTAGAAAATGGGAGCTCAGTGTAGGTGGGGGAAGATTCCATCATCTTGTTTCTCTCCATATCTCTCTGTCGTTCCTGTCCCCTCCACTTCCTTTAGAACAATCCACTTTGGGTATGATGTCCAAATGCAAAGATCACTTGTCTCAAGGACATGGACTGGACCCCTTAAAGCAGGCTTGCTTTAGTCCAACCACCTCTGGGTTTTGACTATAAAAGATTGAGTGTTCCTCTCTTTGATTCATTCTTGAACAAACACCTAGGATGAATTAATTGGAAATCTGTTGGGAGAGTTGAATTTCCAAATCCCTCTGCCAGAGGTAAAGACTGAGTATCCAAGGCAGAGACTAACCATTCCCAGGGAAAATTGTAGTGACTATTACTAGTTAAAGCCATGCCTCTCTGACAGCCACACTGTCATCCAGGTGCCCACTGGGCTGAAGGTCTACAGGTGTGTGGCAGCCTCATACATGTTTGGAGCCAAAGAAAAAGGACACATCTTTTGCTTGAGTCCCTCGGTTGGGACCCACAACAACCTGAGAGCCAACAAAGCCAAGATCCCTTTGTTTTCTCTGTTGAACCGCTGCAAGCTGTGATTTTAGCCTTTTTGATCACATCAAACCAACATGACCCCTCAGATCTGCCATTGGCACTTAACTGCTCTCCTAGCCAGTGTACTGCCCTTTCAAACCAGTTTGCTCATCAGGCCATCTGAGTTTACCATGGCACCCACTACCTTCATACCTCTTTTCGAACTGCCAGCATCTTTGTTGCTGATTTTCATCTACAGTTAAATAGATCCTGAGGGCTTCATCGAACTGTGACCTTTGAAGGCTGCATCAGACCACCCTACTCGAAGTGTGAATCCAGTCACACGATTTTCATTGTTGGTCTGAGTGTTGAACTGACCCTGGTGACCCTCATGACCCGCACTTCATTGAATGCTGCTTCAAACTGCTTTTTGAACCACCAGCATCGTCATTACTGATTTTCATTTTCAGTCGAACTAACCTGCGTGGCCTCATCTGACCGTGACCCTCAAATGCCACATCGGACTGCCCAACTCGAACTGCACTTCAAATCACTGACATCTTGATTGTCAAAATGACTGTCGACGTGACCCTAGTGGCCTCCATGATCTACGTTTCTTTGACCTGAAATTAAGTAAAGCTCGACCTCAGCTGAACACCTGCTCCCTGTCTGGAACAATGTGACCACCACATTCAAGCCTGATTCAAAACACACAAACAGTTCGGAGAAGCCTGGTCCAACGCTGAACAGCAAAAGGCATTACTTACTGATAACTGTTCCCTAGGTCCATCATTGGCCCTAGAGACTGGTTTGGTCACCTGAATACCATTTGCAGACAAGAAAATATTCTTTTTAAGAACATTTCGGTTTTGTATTGCCTCTCACCCCTATTTTTCACTACTTAGCGGGCTACATCAGTCTATCTTTGCATATTCTTTGTTATTTCCTCAAAGGTGGGTTTTGTGCAGTGTTATTTCTAGTTAGTTATTATTGCAGATGGTGTGTTTACAATGAAATATACAACAACAATTGTTCTCAGTTTATTTCGGAAAGAATAAACAGACTTTCCATAAAAACACACATTAAAACACATATTATAAGACACAGACACAGAATGCAAGACAATCATTAACCACAACATCATAATTACAGTTAAAAGCAATCATGTGACTCCATGGATAAATTGGCTAAAAAGTTAAATACCACTTAAATAACAACAATGACCCTAGTGTATGGGACTATTTAAATGCTAGTAGAGTTTTTCTTTTACACCATGCACTTTTTAAATGCATTAGAGGTGCCCCTTTAGGAGAATCTGCCCAGAGTATATTATAGCATGGCGATATTGTGTAAGGTCTCTTAATATAGGTTTCAAAGGCGACTTCCTGACATTTTATATTCCAGGCACTAGAACAGGAAGTTGGCCAAGTCCTCTACTGCAGCTTGGCACAGTAGATATGCCTGTTCAGTACTATTGTTTCCTTACCTTTTCAAAGTTATAGCCCTGAGTGGTAAACAATTGAACCGTGTCCTGCTTACAAGTATTCTCTGGTTTTGATTGAAGACGCATAATAAGTATTTTTGGACGTTAAGTTCCATAATGATGGCATGTCTGCGGGTAGTTGGATGTGAGCATTCTAAAAGCACTCATCTGTCCTTGGCATCAGTTATTAATCTCCTTTTTAAAGTGCCAGCCACCAATTGGCTCAAAGTGTCTGGTGCATAAAATATAAAAGTGCATTCATTTCACAAAGCTTCGATTTTATATCGTTTAACCCAGGTATGCTTGCTGAGTTATCCTTTACCATTATCAAATTAATGATATCCAAGGTAAATTCTGCCTTACTATTATTCACTAATCGCAACCAGTGAAGCACTGGTTCCATGGACAACACATCCTTAATTTACATACAGCCTAATTCCATATGTACACTATAGTTCTAGCTGTACATATGTATTTATAGAACAAAATTGGACATTCCCTTTATTTTGGATTGTTAAACTTTGATGTTTGTTTTGCTACTGGATCACAATCACATCCCTCTTGAGAGCAGATCCTTCCCTCAGCTCACGTTACCACAACAAGAGAAGACAGTATATCACTTATCTGTGCCTGTTTCATCTTTAGGATTGGGATCACTCTTGTTTTGTAGCAGTGTGAGGACAGAGTAGGCACTTTAGCCATTATTCATTCTTTTACTCCTGCAGCGCATAAGTAATTTCATCACAATAGGTGTAGAATACACTGGGGATAGCTACTATAATTTGAAACAAGTGCTTCTGTCAGGCCATGATTAGTAATGTAATGGTCTCAATGTAATGTATCACTTTTCCATGATTTGAGAGATACCAGCAGATATGTTTGTAGAGGTTAGAACGGATAATGATTTGATAGTGCCAGGACATGGATGTGAATGCCATTCCACAGGGAAGGGACCCCAATCGAGACAGCCCAGCCACTCATGCACCATCGTTTCAAGGTCAGTACGATTTGGGTGTGGTGAGTTCGAGCACATATTGGCAGTTCTGCTGAGATGAACATACCAAAATTACTAACAGGCCAGTGGGTGATACATGGCACCTTGAAATTGAATTGTTACTCCACTAAAAGTGAATTGATGCATGCATCAACGTCATGCTATGAAGATTTCTGATTGTATTATGTTAAGTCCGTTTATTTATGTATTTGAGAGCAATTTTCAGAGTACCCACAATGTTGTTATTTATAATTTATTATTACTTATTTATATATAACTTTTAGCGTAAGTGCTTTACATAGAAAATGTTCATATACGATTATTATTACTCGATTCAGAGTGCTACTCATTTTATCGCCCTCGGAAGGATGATAGGCTGAATTGACCTTGCCAGGATTTAAACCTGCGACCTGCAAACACACTGATTGCAGCAGTGAGCGCCCAACTTGCTGAGCTATCTTACCAGCTTTTTATTAATAAGTTATTGGCAGATCCTATAGTAGGGCTATGTTAACTTTTTATAGACCATCCGTTATCTTTGTAAAGATTTATTGCATCATGTGGTGTAATGTGTGCAAATGTACAGCAACTATGCTGCACTATTGCAGCTATTGATTAATAAATGTTCTTGCCTTTTCAGTTATGTCTTCACGGCGATCTACTCACTGGAGATGATTATCAAGATTCTTTCCAGAGGTTTTGCTTTTCACACATTTTCGTACCTTCGGATCTCTTGGAACTGGTTGGACTTCTTGGTCATGTTGTTAGCGTAAGTGTTCAAGATTCTGACTATGACAAGAAAACAAATCCATCTGCAATGGCATAAAGAGAGCATTGATCACCAATGAGAGCTATAGCTCACCTACATTGTATTCTTTTCGCTGGCTACCATAAATACTCCGTTATATTTAGAAGAAACTGAAATATACTCACCCATCATGCTTATCTCAGATGGTCAGCAATTGTATCCAGAGGAACCAAGAGGCTTTGTACATTTCAAATGTTGTGCTTTATGAATGATGTACAACTTAATATAACACGTAACATTAAAGGTCACAAGATCATAAGATGGATCCTCTTTTATAATGCATTCGAATGCTCATTTATGGCAGACATGGGATGCACACACTATGGCACTATATTATCTGTAATTACCAAGGAAAGCAAAGAAATTATTATATCAAAATTGCACACATGGGCCACACCGCTAACACGTACACGTCTGGGGTCCTCTGAGGCACTTTTGATGAAGACATGGACATCGGGCCACTCCCAGGTTTCCATGTCTTTTTACACTCCTTCCCACAAACAGTCATTAATGCCACCCACCAAGTACATGCACTGCAGGGCCATCAACGTGAATCCCTGAGGATTTCATTTGGCTTTTGTAGGTTCAAAAAACGTTCGGAATGTATAGTGATTCCAGCCACTCCGCCGCCACGAGAAATCACGGAGATGGATTTGCAGCACAACGCTGCCGGGAAAGCAGGAAGCGGACTTCTGATTGACTGGCACAGAGCTAGTGAGTGCCCACCTGTACATGACCTCCCTACCCTTTCACCAGGCATGTATAGTTAGCCGCTCTGTTTACTATTCATGCTTGCACATTCTCCAAGCATCCACTAATGCAACACCGAGGGGCAGTGATACTGCGGTAGCCAAGAACATGCGTTAGATAGCCAAGAATATGCGTTAGATAGCCAAGTACATGCGTTAGAAGACAAGAACATGCGTTAGATAATGCCGTTTTTATGATGAAATATCTGGCACAATGTGTTATGTTCTAAATGATATGTCTTTGCATATACTTCATGTTACCGAATGGCTACATTGTCCTAATGATGTAAGAACGTTTCCTCTGCCACTTCCTTTTTTCAGTTACCTGACCCTGGCCTTCCCCTTCTTACCTGGACTCTCTGCATTGAGGGCTTTCCGAGCCTTGAAAATCATTTCCCTCGTCCCAGGTACGCTATTTATTCAGAGCAGAGGTGCTCATGTTTCTTTTCTTTGTGCTAAGAGTTCCTTGGGCTACCATGTACATTATATCCGATTCAGAGGGCCTGAAAGTGGAGCGGGAAAGTGAATGCCTAAATCATCACCGAGAGGTAGGTCCATGTGCTAATGTCATTCAATGGGATGTCTCAAGGCATCTCCAGCTTTGTTTGCATTGTTGGCGGCTTTCCGATGCAGGCATAAGTTACAAGGGGCAAATCTTAGCTGGCCATCAGCTTTGCCTCGTTTCCCCCAGGGCACACATTTGAGAATTCAATCTAGAGGTTCTGATCCACGAACGTTTTCTGTGCACATTGCACACACAGGTGCCACAAAACCTGCACACGGCCAGTTTGTGGTTTTCAACACTGCGACAGGCAACTATATTTGCATATTGCAGTTGCAGTTTTCTGAATGATGGCCCCAAACATGTGGCGACCTGCAGGAGAGGGTGTGTTCCACCAGCACCTGAAAGGGCACATGCATGCCTACTATGCAGCTCTTTGCAATGTGTCCATGATCCCTTATCAAGTCATAGGCACAGGAGACAGCACAGTGTGATCCAGGTGAATAATAGACTCCTGACAGAATTCGCCTTCACTGCATAAAAAAGCTCATGCTTGGCCTGCTTGAACGCTTTATTCTGGGTGGTTCAGGTGTGTGCAGTGAATAATCTGAATTACTCTGTAACACCAAGGAAACGCTGCACTTCTCTGCAGATAAGAGTAGGTGCAGTGGCCATTAACTGCTTTGGCACTACTAACGTTAACAGAAATGCTTCATATGAGATTTTTTGCTTTTCCTTTGTGTGAAATAGTATTTCAGATGTTTAATTCTATGCATCTGCGGTGCCCAGATTGAAGGTGAAAATAGTAGACCTGACGAAGGTGAAAATAGTAGACCTGACGAAGGTGAACATAGTAGACCTGACGAAGGTGAACATAGTAGACCTGATGAAGGTGAAAATAGTAGACCTGACGAAGGTGAACATAGTAGACCTGATGAAGGTGAAAATAGTAGACCTGACGAAGGTGAACATAGTAGACCTGAAGGCCGTTTGCAAATTGTGTGAGTCAAAGGTGACAGCTCCCATTTTGATGAACACTACACAGGACTTCAATTGGGTGCAATATACATTATCCATGTTCACAGTGCATAAGGATGGACATAGGGAAAACACTTAGACCCATGCAGATACAATTAGTAGTTCTCACATGTTTACCGCAGAGAGATATATACTCCTTTTGAGAGAAATACAATTGGACATTTGATCTCTTCCTACTGTGTGAAAAAATCTTGGCGAGGATAAACCATTTTAAGAACATATTTCCTAAATGCCAAGTTCAGAATCTTGGGTCGGGTAACACAATCATGTTCAATTGTATTAGTTCCACGATCTGTTCTTAGTAGATTTTCGAACATATCAATAAGTTAAACTGTTTAACACTGTTTGCAAATGGCCTCCCATGGTTATTTCAGAAAGCTATAGTCACACTTTGGCTTTTCGTTCATGCTTAGTTTACAGTGTTAAAACAACATTGGTGATGCGTTACTCCAGGTTTAAAATCACATAAGATGAGTGTTTTGATACCTTGAATTGAAGGAACTGAAAATACCACATAGAGACAGAGCAGTGCATTAGCTCTCAAAATCCCACATCCCTCTTCCTCAGATGTTGCAGAAACCCTTAGCGTGGAACTCTGCAACATCTGATGAAGACGTCTATGCGTCCCAGAAAGCTAACTTTTAGATTTATCTCTGCATAGTATTCTCCTTAATCCAATATAAGGTATTGCAAGGTATCAAAACGTGCATCTTTGTTGCTTAATTTACAGATAGGTTAAATGACTGCCATGATGCACTCTCCTGGATTATCTGTCCGAAAACACATCTAACTAACCCAAATTCAGTTTAAGAACTGCTACATGTGTTCACTTACCAATAGCTCCTTCATAGAGATGAGTGATTGATGTAGGGGGAACGTTGTACCTGTCTCTTCACAATCTCACATATTCATGGAGCATTTACAACTATGGTAACTCTGTGCCTGTTTGGAAAACCACAACAAAACCGCCTGGTAAATAGTCTGATAGACCCCCCTGCGTGCAGGCAGGATTTAAGAACTGATGTAATTGATCTACACCTTCACAGTTCATTGTCTTGGGAGGATAGCTCACCGGCAACGTGCTCGCCTTGGAAGCAAGATGACACGGAGCAACACAGGTTAAGCGCATTATAAATACCTATCTTATCATATCATTTACATATATGACCAGGACGTTCAGCATCCCATTTGCCAGGTTTCTGCATTGAAATGAGGGAAGCAAATGAAGTGGGAAGAAACATTATGGGGGAGGGATGTGAGACAGAGGGAATGTGTGATGGAAGGGGGGGGAAGGGAAAGGACGCGACAGGAAGGAAAGGCACATTTTTTAAATTTGCCCAAGAACAATGTGAAAAGCTGATTCGATACGTTTGTAGCATTACTTTGTGACAGTCCGACTTTACACATGCCAACATTTGCTAAACCCAAAACTGATGACTGCTTTTTGTTATGGTTAATAGCTTTTTATTTACATATGTTATATTTAATGACGCTGCACACTAACTGAAGGAGGAGATATATGTAACTCTAGAACATTCGCTCAGCCAACATTTACACAATTGATTCACAGACATTTGACGAGATGACCATTCAAAAACTAACTGTGCATCAAGATTACATATTTGGTCTAGTGTTGCCGTGTGCATGTGGCGGGACACACCCACAAACACACTTGAATGAGAGAATTGACAACCTAGAGGAATGTGCCCTCTTTTATCAGTGATTAGTCTATGCCTGTCAATATTTCATTCACAGGTCTCAAAACGATTGTCACCACCCTCTTCAAATCCTCAAAGCTGCTCTTGGACGTCCTCCTACTCATGCTGTTTGTGCTGGTCATCGTGGCATTGCTGGGGATTCAGATTTTTAAAGGAGATCTACGGCGCAAATGTGTTTATAACATAAATCCTACACTTAATGTAACGAGTAGAGAATGGGACTTATATGTTCGCAACTCATGTAAGTACGAAACAGACGTATGCTTTCTAATGTGGAGATGTTTCACACATAATGCATGTCTGTAGTAGAAAATAATATATTTCACTATGCTAGATAATTGTGGTTTTATTTAGCAAGTTGCATGCAAAAAAACTGATTTTAAAAGTTATAATCACAGTTTGATAAAAGAACAGTACAAAGGTGCATTTCTTTAATTCAAACATAATGGTTGTGGATTACAGGAATTTAGCCCAGGTGCGACTAAGCCCATAATTTGTATTCTACCACTTATGTAGAAATTGTAGAATCTTTTGTGGGTTCAATTATAGATATCACTAAACTGTATCCACTAATTTAACACCCCCTGCTACAGAATCCCACCATAGCATTCTCGGACGAGAAAAAGGCTGTATTTGGAGTTAAAATGTGCATTTATCTAAATAAAAGAGCACCAAATGTGGCCACCATACGTTTTGCTGGGAAAATACCACAGTAATATATATGTACATACCAGTTTATAAAAATAAGAATGGGCCTGCCTGTGAAAATCTTGGTTAAAGGAATAGTGCGCACATGTTATTGTCCCGAGTGTTCGAGCATGTGGTTTAAAGCAATCTGTGATCGATCGTAAAAACATTTCCTATGCACTTTACCTTAGTTTTCCTCATTTTTACACGTGCGAAATCAAGCATTGAGGCGCAGCCATCTTGTGCTAATCTTATCCGTTGCCACAGCGCCCTAAATTGAATTGCCCTCTCTGCACTAAATCATATCCCCTGCCCCTGAAGCTAACAGCAATATTCCTAGCGATATTCTCCGCCTATTTTCATGACGTTAGTGGGCAGCATAGCCAAACGTGCCCAGTCATCACCTACGTATAAATGTCAGTTGACGCAGAAACCGGAATATCAACACACACACATCCTCTCACAGCACATCCCAAATCGGAATAGAAAATAACATTTTTAAAGGAAACACCAATACTCCTCAATTTATAATGTGCTTTTGTTTCACAATAAATGCTCCGAGAACATCTGCCAATTTCGATTATCAATCACATTTTTAATTTTGTTCTGTTCGAGCATCAAATCTTTATCATGAGGCACACAGTGTTCCTTTCAGTAGAAGAAGCGCATTTGACGCACCTTGAATCGCAAGGCTTTGGCAACAGCTTCTTGCTAGACAACCGTAAAAGATGATAGGTTGCTCCTTGTTGCTGGTACTGCCAAAGGGCATATGGGTCCCGGGCGATCGTCCCACATCAGCGTAATAGTGATCCATCCGTTTAGGTGTATCTGCCACTGTCTGTTGAAGAAACCATCACTCTGTATCTGGAAACGATGACATTCTCAGAAAGGCAGAATGTAGCTGTGTAGAAAACATAACAAAAATATATTTCAGTAGCCTTTCTTTATTCAAATGTATCCATTTACCCTTTAATTCTGCACCGGGTGAAACCTAATAATGAACACAAACCAAAAACAATGGAAACATAGAGAATACATTGTGGAAAGTTGGAGTCTATGATGTGCTTGTGAGATTAGTGCTTTGGGGTATGTTTAGCTCGCAATGGGATGCGGAAGCTGACAGAAGAATTCAAACAACACATAGAAGGCATTATAACAGAATATTAGCAACGAACTTGGGGTTTTGGTGGAACCTGGGGGAACCCATATGTGGCCTGCCTGCTCACTGTGCTCAGAGAGGAACAGCTCCACCTCACTGATGAGGCACAACAAGGCTGAAACACGTGTATGGGGTTGCTGTATGTACTCTAGTTCAGAATGGTATTGCAATAGCATTTCGGTGTGGGACTGCTCATGTGCCCGGGACAAAGAAAAATACATACAGGTTTGTGTTTGCGTGTCATCATAATGTGCCCCAACCAACAACCCATTACAATGTAAGCAAGCAATACCGGTCAGAAAATGAAACTTTGACTTGTTTGTCTATAAACTCGTCTTCAGTAAAACCTGCATGATATTTGGTAGTTCCATTCTCTTGGCGTAGTAGAGTGTCCGCTCAGATCAACGGTTTTCATGAAATGAAATTACATGCTCCTTTGTCCAGTTTTATAATGGTGAACCTTATAATTTTGGCAGGTATTACACACCTCCCATCCTTCAATCCATAGCGAAACCTCCCTTTCTTCCAAGGACGAACAACAATTGAACCTTCTTTGAAGTGCCTATGCTAAGATTCATTTTGGTGAAGGAAAGCCACAAATCAAAAACATACTGTACAAGATGCGTCGGTGTGAACTCCCCACAAGCAACATCAAACACAGTGACCTTCACTCTGTGGGAGCGATTAGCCCATTCGACCAACGTGGCATTTGAAATATGTTCGAAAAACAAACAAATTGTTTGCTGGCATCCACCAATGCCGCACTATCGTGAATTCTTTCTCTTCTATATTGATAGTTATTTAGTTATTTTATGACAACAGTTCCAGTTAGGGTCCTCCCCATTGTTACGTTTGTGTGTGCCCTGTTTTCATGGAGGAATGTGCTCTTTGGACAACGTGAGACACTGATAAATCCTAAATCCAAGTGCCCTTCCATCTCCACTGAACTTCCCGTTCACTAACATATGTCAGAGGAGAGGTGCTGTATCCCGCCCCCTGCACCATTCTCGTACCAGGTAAATGATGTATAAGGTAAAGGGGGAGACATCTCCACCCCTCCTGTACCTATTTGCATCACCCATGTTTCATATAAGTGTATTAATGCTGTGCTAATGTGTATACTTTGAACTCCATTTTGTGTCCTTCAAAACGCCATCTTTTTCTAGGCCCTATGCCCCTCTGGTCAAATGTTCACTCTCTCTCTCTCCCAGCACCGCACACAGCAAGCTCCCACCTCCTCTGTCCTCTGTCAGCTCAGTGCGTCTCCTGTTCTCATGGACATGCTGCTATTCATTTTTGCATGTAGCGAGTATCGAGCCTGACTAAATATGCTCATCCAAGAATGTGAGACCAAGGCCTGCTCCAACCTTAGTGCCCCATCCATCTCTGCTGACCAACACATGCCCTCTCCACCCCCTCCCTGGCAGGTTGTGGTCCCCTGAACCCATGCCCCCTATTCCCTTTTAACGCATCTGGTCACCAGACCCTACCCCTGCACCACCTCCAGTTCACCTACCATAAACCTAATATAGAGTGCTCATATATTTTAGTAATAGTAACAACTATCCCCACTGTGTTTGAAATCGTAAGACTCCAACGACCCCTAGCACATGCCCCCATAAAAATATAGGTCAAAATGTACCTATTTCACACCAACAGCCCCCTTTCATGCAGTGTTTTGTTTACAGTCATTAGTTCATTTATGCCAAGTTTGGTATTTAGCTTAGTACTTCATCTCTATGGAACTTTGCTCGACCTTCACCCCACCAAGAGGAGCCCAGCTGACCCACGTGCTGCCTGCCGGATCACCAAGACACCAGCCAATCCTGTGAAGCCAGTCCCTATATCTCTATACTGTATCCATGTCTTCCTCCAATCCTGATGTAACATTATGCACCTATAGGGAAATGTCAGTAGTGACGTTTCGAGAACTTATAATGTACAGTTCTTGTAATGTTCGGCAGAGAACTCTCAGGTAGCAGAGTCCTTTGCTCCATTTATTTGCTAATATAAAATGTGGTTCCTTGCTATTACTCTCCTGGTCTCATTCCCTAGTGGGACGCGTATTTATTCTGTCTTTTTGGACCTTGCAGTTGTTTTCATGCTGATATCTATCTGACCCTCCCATGCCCTGATCAGTGAAGGACCCACAAGAGCTGGCCGAAAGCGGTAAGGGGGAAAAGACAGAGTTACACTGTATGGCAACCTCTAACAGGCACTTCTTGCAAAAAAAGTTGACAAAGAGGATACATTTGAAAAGACAATTTGGACGCTATGGCCACCTATGTTGAGCTTTACAGGCAACAAGCAACCACAGACATGCATGTTATCATTGGAGATATAAATTAATAATTCATAAACCGGATTAAATGTGCATAATTAAATACTTCTTAATACTTTTAATAGCTTTGAAAATCAAGTTAAATAGCATTCCATTGTTCATGTACAATGTACAAACATTGTGGAACATACACCCCACTGCTATTCATTTATACCAGGAAGTCAACTGTTCAATGAGGTCCGCTTTTGGTGGACAGGGCTAGGAACAAAATCAGGATCGACTCCATGAGTATGCATGGCCAACACAGTCAAAGTGAGATCTTTCACACAATCAAATTCCATTTCCTGGTATATTGGCTTGGCAACCCATTTTTTGCTTTGTTTAGCAAAGACCATTGGGTAACGAAGCATTCCAAAGTTTCCTACAGTTCTCGGTTAGTCTCTGCCTAGATGCTCGTTATGCGCTAATACGGCTAGTATTGCTCTAGATTGCATACTGTCTATGCTGAAATGCAACCTTTTGGGTCTGTACTTTAGGCACATATTGTGAAACACCTCCAAATCTCCAGTGTGACAGAATTCTGTGAGTCCCTTCAGTTCTCTTGAAAGAGTTTTATCAATCATGATCCTCTCAAGAGCTATATGTGGAGGTGAAGATGCAACCTGCTCCTCCGATAAAGGTCCATGTGCATATTCATGAAAATGTTGGTTTTCTGTCCATGAATGAACATTGGAACAGTGGTGCATCAATGATCACCATATTTCAAGTAGAAATTCCACAGACCCATCACAAGTTTTGGAGCTCCACCAAAGATGCTTGCTGAGAGACTGAGACCACTGTAAAATATTTTCCAAACCCTTTTTTTTAACCAGCAGCTGTTCTTTTTTTATTGGCTGATTTAGCAATGGGCCATACATCAAATTGATGGAAACTGCTCTTGCATGGCCATGGCTATTAAAACATGTCTGTCAGTGGCTATGAGGTCTATTTGCATTCCCCTCGATTGAAGATGTTTGAGGGACTTTATGAAACCATGCTTCTCCATGGCCACTGAGGATTTGCATTGGGACACCTGCACAACTTCTGATCTCACAATTTCTTTAGTTTCCATGTCCTGAAAGCAGTATGTGCAGTACTCTGCTGAAAATCCGGGGCTGTCACACTGTCCGTCGCCAGCTAGCCTGAACCGTTTGCCTGAGAATGTGCTTTCAATTGACATTTGTTCAATTTTCCAGGCTTGACTAATAGCAGGGAATAAGATTTCTCTTTGATATTTGTAGTACTTCATTTTTGCAAGGAACTGAAATCCCACAAATTGACAGAAACTTGACAACTTACTAAAAGTCGAGCCACTGAAAAGTAAAGCTGCTGAACACTCAACTCAACTGTGGTGGACAAATCGGTCAAATTAGACAAACTGTAGTCGAGATCTTTGGCAAGTTCCTCGGTCAATTGCATTGAAGCTTCAGTCTCTGTTAGTTCAGCTTGTGTTATTTGCATGCGAATTGGAGAAAGAATCAACGTCGATTGTTTATTGGGTGGACCTTTTTGTTGCAGGTGTAAATTGTGTCAAGTGGTCAGTGAGGAATTCAAAAGCATCTTCATCATATTCAGTTTGAACTTGTCGAGTTCTCGCATTGTAGCAACAGTCCAACATCACTTTGCTGGCTTCGCCGGTCACATTCAATTCAGTTTCTGGCCATTGGACATAAGCATTTTGAGTCTGCTTATTGAATGGACTACGATGTGCCTCAAATAGTAGTTGCTCCATGAAATCCGTGAAATCTGTTTGGCAAGCAGCATCTAGGGTTTCATTTGTTGTCTGTTGCTTTATACTTCTTTTCCTTCTGGGCCTCTGGGAGATGGGTTGTAACAACATGTTCAATGTAAATCACACACACTGAAGATAGCACTTTCAATAAAAAAACATGCTATGGAGAAAACACCAGCCCAAAACACTTCTAGAAAACAAAATTGTTTGTTACCTACCCTTGTTTTCTTGATTTTCTGTGAAACTGTGGTCTTCTCTGTAACGACTTCACCAGCAAACTGGTCCACCACCTCTGATCCATGTGCCACCTCTTCTAATTTGACACCCTGTATACATTCCTTGAATAGAATATTCATTAAAAAAACTCAAACGTATTTGAAATTCAAATCTTTCATTGCACACATCGCTTACATACATACCCTCGTAAACAGCGTACGTCATTTAGCCAAAATATACATTTCGAATTTCACCTGATTGATGGCAAGTGTACTCGATCAGAGATCAGCGTGCGCAAAACGTACTGATTGTAATTTTGCCCTCAAACATTTTGCAATGCATTCTGCATTAGGGAGGAATTGTAACATTAGGACTGAAATCATAATAGTTTGAAACACTGCACGTTTATATGAATGTCACTGTCTAATAGTATCCTATGTAGGATTTACTTTCTTTCATTCAAGGGGACTAACAGTATGCATACCTCATACTCTGGACCAGCTCCAAAGGATGATGTGATTGTAGTCGAAGAACCAGCATCCCCCTATAACACAGTACTTGTTTTAGTATGGATGAAAACAGCAAAATGGAACAGAGACAATGGGATGCAGACAATGGCACATATAAAGAGTAACCCATAAATGACACATAGTGTAAACAACAGACAGGATACATAAACAATTTCATGTTATTTTAAATTCCAAGCATAATACATTCTTATAATTGAAAAGTGAAATAATATTACCTGATAGGCGCTTGAAGTTGTTGTTGACTCCGGAAAAGAAATGGATGCAGAATATTGCTTCTTCATTTTCAGTGCATTGTCACAAAGTGGTTAAAGGATAAATTAGATTTGCATTAGATATGAGGCAAGATCCAACTGTCGATAATATGAACTTGTGCAAGTCTGTAGAGCTAACCATTGGTATACTGCATATGTCAGTGGTTTCTTCACTTGCAAGGGTCTGTGCTTCCGTCAGTATGCTCTCCTAAAAAAATGGACATGTCAAGCAACCGATTTCGAAAACATTATGATTCTTGTGAAGGGCACTATGGAATTGGTTTCCATGGTCATTACTACTTCATTTGAGGCTCCATAAACCAGGGACAGATGTATAGTAAAATGTGGTATAGTTAAAATGTAATACAATCTGGTAAATATGCAAACTTTAGTAAGACACATTTACACCGAAAGCACCAATCCGTTCATGGAGTTACCTGTTCAGTACCCCACCGCCTAGAGCTAATTCATAACCCGGGTCACACCTGAGGCAGCATGCGCATCAATAGAGTTGGAATTGCATTTGGAAGCAATTAACAAAACATTCTGGGTCGACCCTTTTTTGTGCTCGTCGATTGGTCGTACATATCCTGGCTAAAGTGCATTCTGCAGATGCGGAATAGATTGGCCCTCAAGTCTCCAAAGACAGGCTGGGCTCTACTTTCAATCTCTTTCCACCGCCTAAACCACAATGTCAAACCCATCTTCTTATTAAATGAATATCCTCGGGAATGTATGTATGATTGTGCCCTGACTTTTGACATGGCTCCTAGAACTTCAACCCAAAACCATACAAACAGGCATTCTTGTAAAGTCAATAAGATATGTATAAAAAAAGTATAAACAATTACAAAAACATGTTACTGAATCCATGAGATTGATGGAATTATATCACAGTTTTCTATCCCATGTGTGTTTTGTTCAAAGAAGCAAAACCTGTATAGCGTAGTTAAATACTACATACATACAGAGTTGAAATACATACAGAATTGATTGATATGGCGCTAATTGTAGCATGTTACTCGTCCGTTGAATGTACTTTCATGCATCAAAAGGAAACATTCTAAAAGACATGGTCGGAGAAAGATGTGATTCTATTACAATTGACATAGATAATTTACTATATATCGAGATCAAAACACTTGAAACAATAGACAATGGTAAAGTCATTGCAATGAATGAACATTACATTACTGAGTACATTCGGTCGAAATAGATAGAAATTGTGTGATCAGAAAGAGATGAATATAGTGAAGTTAAAAGATGACTTGCCATTACTTTGACTAACAAACAATTAGATTCAGCAAGCAGGGGAGTTAGTAGCAGGAGAACAGGTAGCACAATCAAGAGTTGACTTCCAGTGCTCACAGATGTTCACATGTAGCACGATCAAGAGTTGACTTCCAGTGTTCCAAGAGGCTCTGCAGATAAAAATAAAGGGGTTTATAAAAGATTAGAAAAGTGGGTGTGTATGTGCATGTTTGACATGTTTCTGATGTGGGCTGCTTCTAGGGAGCCTGGAGACACAGGGTCTGGGGAGACTGTGTGTTCAATGGCCCCTGTGCGGAAGATACCTTTGAAGTGTACATGGTTGTTTGGCTCCTTGGCCGTTCCCAACCTGCTAGTCCCATTGGGAGGGCAGGGCCATAGGTGCGAACTGCCATTGATAGTGGAGGGGGGATGAATGGGGAAGAGGTGGGCAGACAAGGCCTGGAACAATGCTGAAGGGAGACACACTTATGTGGATTGCAAGGGCGTGGTATGCCTCAGGGGAGCCTGGAGACACAGGGTCTGGGGAGGCTGTGTGTACAATGGCCCTTGTGTGGAAGATACCTTTGAAGTGTAGATGGTGTTTGGCACCTTGGCCTTTCCCACCCTGCCATGCCAGCCCCCTTGGGAGGGCAGGGACACATTTGCAAACTGCCATTGATAGTGGAGCGGGGATGGATGGGCAAGAGGCGTGCAGATAAGGCCCGGAACACTGCTGAAAGGAGACACACTTATGTGGATTACAGGGGCACGGTCTGCAAGAGGGGAGCCTGAAGACACTGGGTTTGGCACCTTGGCCATTTATAATGGAGGCGGGATGGATTTCTGCAGAGGAGGTGAGCATAAAAGGGAACCAACCACTGTTGCACGTCACTCATAGATAAGTGAGCGTGTCCCTGATTCAATGAAAAATTGAAACAACTAATGGTAAAAGATCATTTGTATTTTATTTTGTTGCTGACGTTGATGGCACAAATGTACTACACATTGTATACTTTGGGTGCGAAAATCCCCTGTACTGTCAGCTGTCACTGGGGAATTTGGCGCGAATGGCTCCAACGACACAGGCGGGTATTACTCGTTGAACGCGGTATCCAAGCCTCCCACGAAGCTACCATGTAAACGAAGGATAGGCCACCAGCCTTTACCACCTGTGGAAGAGAAACATACATACTGTATTTAAATGAACTTGATAAGTGTACACACCTTAGTTGAAAATGCATCCTGTATCCTATGGCATAGTTGCCTGAACAAATGTTACTTCATGGATCAATCAACTTGGGGTTTAAAGTGTAAACACATTACAAAAGTCAACACCCATGCAATCCATAATGTTTGGGGGACAGAGAAATATTGTTTCTTAGTTGAAATTGAAAGACACATAAGATGACCACTATGATCTCCCCAAAGTGCGAGAGATGTTTTGAATTGCCAGACTACATTCATTTGGCAGTGATAGATGAAAGTTACGACAATATAGGAGACAAACAAGAAATGTTAGTGGCCTCAGTGGTTAAAGTCACATCAAATCTAGAGTACACTTACTTGGATTGCGAGGGTGAACTGTTGCGCAAAGTTCATGCATAAGCACCATCATAATCCTCAACATGGACCGTGTGAGGCAGGCTGCCCTGAAGTCATGCAGCTCAGTAACGCATAGCGGCATTGTCTCTTCTTCTGATATGTAGGCCAAGCATCCAGAGTTTTCTCTGCAGTAGCAGTTCTCCTCTTCAGTTGGCATGTCCTCACACTGACTGCAGGTACACCAGGTGGAAATGTCTTTCATGTGACTAGGCGCTGGCTCAGGATCCAGTGATTCGTCTTCCCAACTGTCGTCCAATGCACCATCATTTCTGCATCTTTCTCTATCAACTAATTCCACCTCGGAATACTCTGGCTCGTACTGGTAGGGCTGTATTGTTGCCATTATATGACAAAATTAAAATCGATAGTAATGCTAGTACAAGGATCTGTTTGCACAGGCTCTGAGCAATGAAGATAGCTGAACAGAGCAGAAATGAGTCAGTCAAAGGCTATACAAAAAAAACAGTGAAATGATTGAAAAGCAACTTTGATGTTGTCTGTTGAGAAGCGGTCTGTTTATACTTATTGAGAAAAGATCACAAGCCTCAGATCTTTGCCTAGTTTGTCCAGCCAAACAGATCCCTCTCTGGGTGATTCTGATAGGAAGTTTGACCCCCCTGTTTGAGGCCTGGCTCATTTCTTCTTCCTTTGTGGGTTGTTCCAGGCTATGTGTACACAGAACATGATCACACTTGGAGGGTGTTTGGAAGGTGTTGAGTGCAGGCTTGCAGATTGTCTTTTCTTGAAGTTTGGTGTGTTTTCTGGTGTATGGTTGGTTTCCTTTGTTTTAGCGTTTGTTCAGTATATTTCTCATGATGTTCTCACAAACATTTCTCAATCAGCTTTGCAAATCCCATTTAAGGTTACTTGGCACACAATCCACATTGAGAGGGTAAGGGAAGAAGATTGCACAGGAGACAGAGGAGGAGGATCTACATATCTCCTCTTAGGAGGAGTATTCTCACATGGTTCCTCCATGATGTATGAGGCGAGAGAACCTCATACCTTTTTGTGGGTGCCAGCACACAAGCTCTAGACATGCATCTTTTCCAACTTGATGGAGAAATCTGAGGTACTTGGGGCCTCAGGAAAAGGAGTGGTAGATGAGGCAGGACATTGGAGGACGGCTTGAATACTAGCATAAAGTCTGGAGCGGCAGGGTATCTTGTCTATGCTTCTAAGGATGAAGAGTTTCTAGTGCATACAGCCATAGCGGTAGGGCAAGTGGAGGAGGAGGAGGTGTGCATGTTTCTCCTGTGGGGGTGGAGGCTACAGCAAGAATCCTGGAGGTGAGTATAAGGTGTCTCTTGTCTAGGTGGAAGGCATTGAGAAGAATCACCTCCATTTCACTTGGCCAGGGTGCTGCTGAGGAAAAGGTGGAGGTCAACCAGAAAATGTCTTAGGCTGTTGTAGTCTTCAAAAGGTGGGGCTCACCCACACAGGGGTACCTGGAAGAAGTCCCCCTTCCTCTCTACCTTTTTCTTCCAGTGCTTGTAATCTGGGCATAATCTTGACTCCTCCCTTTGCTTTTCTTTACATATTTCTTCTACTGCTCGATCCTGTCCTCTCGGGAGGATAGCTTAGGGGCAACATGCTCGCCTTGAAAGCAAGACGACATGGAGCAACAAAGGTTTGATCACCGGGTCCGCGCTTAGAGACCTCTGGGTAATAAGTGCTTTATAAATAACCTATCATATCATATCATGCTCTTTTTAATATTCATCGTGCTCGAGCCTATCTTTCTTTCCATGCCACTAAGTTTCTCCTCTCCTGCTTGCTTTTCTCCCATATCGATTATTGCTCATCCCTCCTCTTTGGTCTTCCTGCCCCTCATCTTCTTCTCCTTTGATCCATCTATAATTCTTCTGTTGGTCTACTTTTCTCTCTTTCTCCTAGATCTTTCATCACACCTTCTTTACTTCCTATATCGCTTCTTCCTTTTGAGTCTTGTCTCCTTTATGAGTTTGTCTTGATTGTCTTTAATTGTATTCATGGTCTCACCCCTCTTTATCTTTCTTCACTTATTTCACTATGCTCCCCTTACTGGCCTCTCCATTCCCAGAATCAGCTTTTTCTTTGTGTCCCTAAACCTCCATGTGCTCCTTCTTATTTTCAGACTTTCGCCCTTCTTGCGCCCAAACACTAGAACTCCCTTTCATTTTCTATTAGTTATTCTCCCTCTATTTGTATTTTTCAGTCTAATCTTAAAACAATATGTTGTGCCGGGAGAATAGCTTTGGGTCAACGTGCTCACCTTCTATGCAAGATGTCGCGGAGCAACACTGGTTTGATCCCCAGGTCCGTGCTTACAAACTTCTGGGTATTAAGCGTGTTATAAATAGCCTTTTATAATTATTATAATTATCTGCTCTTCCTAATAACTGAATATCTGTCTTCTGCCCTCCTCTGATTTTTTATCTGAAAATGTATTATTCACGCTGATTGTACTGTTGTTATTTTTATTTGTACCAGCACCTTTGCCAAAAAGCACTATATAAATTCATTACAATACAAATAAAAATACCACCAAAATCAAGTTAGAATCTACTCCCACAAACTGCCCTGAGGGATTCTTGACTTCTCTTCCTCCTCCTACCAGGTGTCACCTGATGGCTCGTAGGCCATCCACTTACTTATAGAGACAGAGATTGGCTGGTCTATCACCCCCAACCCCTGGACTCGAAGGCAGATTATTCTTTGCATGGAGCGTCTTCTGCCTGCAGTTGTCTGCTAGCTGCTGGGTGTTTACATTCTGGCTGTTTAATTATTTTCAGCTCCCACTGTCTTCTTTCCAGACCATCATGAATAGCTGGAGTGCATTATTGTACCAAGGTAGTTTAAGCTGCTGATTGGGCTTTCCCCTTTCCCATTGCGTGCGTTTGTAGGTGTTAGTTTATTCTTGTTTTCCCTATCCATCTTTCTACTCAACTCATCTAACTCCCCTCAAGTGTATTGAACCTTCCCTAAATGTCCTAAGTCGGCCTCCAGCAATGGGCACCTTTACGAGTCCAAGCCATGTACCAACCTTTAAGCCATGAGGTTGAATTTAGACCGAACCTTTCAAAATGTTTGTATGAAGTTTGAACTGTTTGAATTGAATCTCCTGACATTTGGGAAATGTGAGGTTTGTGTGGGAAAGTTCATCCATGTCTGATAATGATTTTGGATTCCTGTACTAAATAAATTTCCAATGACGAATGAAACACTAAAGACGAAGCACTAGGGGTTATAAAGCAACAATGTACATAAGGACCTCTAGTGTTTGTATTAGAGATGAACCAAAGTTTGAAAATCTGAAAATGCACTGTTTCACCCCAAAAGCAAAATGAATGTGGCAACAGAAGGAAATCAGGAAAAAGCTGACACATTTTGTTTGATTATTGAGTTATTTTCTCAGGTGTTCACGTTGTGATGATGAAACGTTTTGTGGTTAGCAGTTCGCACGATCAGCAAAGATTGATCCAAAAACCACCCGAAATATAACTTAATAACATGAATTCTTTTCAAATGTGGAACATGATAGATTTATCAGTGTTTATCCTGGAAAAAATGTCATCCATTAAAGGCCCACTTCATTTTCATTTGGAATGTGGTGAGCACTGATGTAGACCACTGTTCTATGAATTCATGTATAGCAGAATTTGATATATTTTTTAAAGGAATTCCTGTCGGGCTTTGTGAAAAATATTGAAGCATACATAGAGAAGTCAGCATTAACGGTGAGCATTTACTCTATTGGTTGGAGTCATTCAATGGTTCTGTGAAATCAGCATTGCCATTGTATCCTGACAACAGTCTTATTCGAATGTATCTGTACTCAAATAAGACTAGCATGTAGGATAAACTGCACAGGCAATCTATACTGATACTGACCATTATTATGTATTTGAATACAGTGTGACAAGGACAAGTCGGTAAGAACCCATTTCAGCAGGAGGCTGAATGGTGAGGGAGAAATCAAGAAGCAGCCTTAACCCTGAGAGTGGGAGAAACTGAGAGAGCCCCAATTCCTGCCACCCCCGTGCCAACATGTATCCTGCCAGTACAAATGGGTCTCACAACAGGCCTCTCATTTCTCTCAGCCCTACAATGGAATCCACGATCCAAGAATCAGTAGACCAGATCTGCTGCAGTGAAAACAACCCACCCACTTCTACTGGAGCAGCAGGCTGGAAGAATGAGACAGCATGAGAAGCAAACAAGCCGGTACAACTAACACTACACAGTGGCACCTGGAGCAGCACAGAGCTCCAACGGTTCGGTATCAACATACCTCCACCGACAGTGATTATACTAGACCATCAGAGACCACCAAAAGGGGTAGAGACCCCCACCAAAGATGGAATTACCTCAGGGGTGCCAAGTATCTGACCCCCTAACATGAACTGGGATAATCAGCTCCACAAGCCACCATCATTATTCCATGGCAGGTCCAACTAAGCACTTGCTGATGGTGACACCTCCAGGGTGGGAAAGACAGGGCTGAATTGGCACGAGGGGTGGGAGCATAAAAGAGCTGGCAGGACGCAGAAAGGTTTGGGTTAGGTCAGAGGAGGTAGAGGTGGAAATTGTGGCCTGCTATCCTCGGGCAAACACATCACTCAAAATAGTGCTTTTAAACACCCTCTCCTTAGTTGGTCACGCCACTGTGGTAGCAGATTACATTTTGTCAGCTTAAGTGGATATAATGCTCCTTACTGAGACCTGGTTGTCTGAGGCGAATCTACATGCCCTACTGCTTGCTACTCCTGTGGGCTTCAGAGCCCTGCATACGGCCCACAGTGGACAAAAGGGCGGGGGTGTTTCCATAATTTTTAAACATACTCTTAATTTCTTTTCGTTGAGTATACCATCACTGGATGCTTGTAGGGGTCTTTTAGTTAAACTTTATCTTAACCATACAACTGCCCTCAGCCTTCTTCTCCTCTGTCATCCCCCAGCCACTTTGTCAGATTTTCATGAAGAATACTTGGCATTTCTGGACCCTTACATTAAACCACTGTCCCCATTCATAGTAGGGGAGATTTTAATCTGTGGGCTAATAATGGCACTGATTTAGAGGCAGGATCCTTGTTGAACCTGCTAGAAAAAATGGGCTTTAAACAATGTGTTGCTGTCTCCACCCATCAAGGGGACAATACATGAGATTGAATATTGTCACGAAATCAAGTTATTTCACCTATAGATGTTGAAGTGTGTTGCTGGTTCGACCACCACTTCATTTCCTTTTCGATCTTCACACCAGATCTTATTGTGAGGAATGCTTGTGTATGTGTTAAACCTGTTCTATGCAAATGTACTCGTAATGCTGCTCAAGAGTTTTTTATTTCTATTATCTCTGCCTTAGTTTCAGTGATTGAGGAAACCAGCCCTCTAGATTCCTACACAGTTCATCTGCATAATATTTTAAATCAGGCTTTTGATAAGATATCACCAGTTAAAGCCAGTTATGGAAAAAACAAAGACACTTGCTCGAGTGTTAGTCAGTGGTTCTCCCCGATCGTCCCAGCAGCTCGACGGCTCAAACAAGCAGCTTAAAGAGGATGGCGTAAGTTCCCCAACAAAAACACGCTGGCCCTCTATAAAGAGGGAGCCGAACATTACAAGGATGTCCTAATAGGAGCAAAAAAAGCAAAGTTGGAGGAGGGTATCCTGGGAGCTAAATCCTGTACCAAAGAGCTAATTAGCATCTTAAGAGAGTTAGGGGGGAAGCCCCAGAAGCCTCCAATACTCATGAATGATGCATGATGTCAAAAAAATCCACAATAGCTTCATGCTGAAGGTCAAACAGCATCAAGGGATAATAATGCCAATCTGCTCTGATCACCATGCAGTTTGCACATCATCTGGTGTAGAAGCTTTGATTGCCAGCAGTGGTGAGATAAATAAGGACAAGGTATTTTCTTTCAGACAGGTTTCAGTCGAGGAAATGTCTTCAATTGTTGAAAATCTTAAAACCACCTCGTGTAAGGGTGATCTATTCCTCGCAACAATGTTAAAAAAATATTTTTCTAGCATAGCTAAATCGCTCCTTTTATGAAGGGGTAGTTCCTGAAGGTATTAAGGAGGCTTGGATCACCTCCTTCTTAAAAAAGGAAGAGCTAGATCCACAGGACCCCTTAAATTACCGCACCATAACCAATGTGCCCTTTCTCCTTAAGATCATGGATAAAATTGATTTCACACAATATGACACTTTTATCGAGGAGAATGGCATTTTATCCAGTGGTCATTCCGGTTTTCAAAAAAGCCACTCTACAGAGACAGCACTCATCGATGTTAAATCTATGCTAACTGGCATTGTAGATTAAGGCAGAGTAGCCATGCTACTGTTGTTGGACCTGTCCTCCGCATTCGATCTTGTCGATCATGATAGGTTGGCAGACAGGCTCCTTGAGGTAGGCAAATGTTCTAAACCAGCTGTTAACTGGTTCAGATGTTTTTTGGGACATAGGAGGGTTAGGGTAGCCCAAGAAGAGTTTAGGTCAGAGGTGGCTTTCCTTGATTGTGGAGTGTCTCCACTACTTTACAATATCTATTCTAAGCTCTTTTTTGACCTCCTGGACGGCCTGTGTGTCATTTATGCAAATTAGACATATAACACACAGATCGTCCTGGAACTAACAGGTTCCTATGAGGCTGATTACATGTTGGTCTCCAGAGTCTTTGATGCCATTAAGACCTGGATGAGAGACAACGTACTGGCAATTAACGAGAAAAAAACAGAGATCTTGATCGTGGGCAGTGCAGCCAAATGTAAGTCTCTCGAATCCCAATATGGAGCATTTCAAGTCAGAGGGGCCACTGTTCAAGTCTCTAGTCATGTCAAGATGCTGGAGTGGTCTTTGACTGTAACCTCAATTTTGATAAACACGTTGCTCACATAAGCTCCTGCTGTCGTTATATAACTCATCTGCTATGGCAAATTCGGCCCTACCATTCAGAGGCAAATCAAGCCTTAATAGCTACAGCGACTGTTAACTCAAAGCTGGATTATTGTAACGGATTTCTGGCTTGTACTACATTGACAAAAAGAAAGAAATTACAATCAGTTGAGAATGGAGCGGTCAGGGCTGTCTGTGGCATAGGATGAAGGGATCATGTCTCCAATTCCCAGAGGAAGCTGCACTGGCTCCCTGTCTCTCAAAGGAACCAGTTTGAAGCTTTGTGCTCGGTTTATAAGTGCCTTGCTGGCACAGCACCCAGGTACTGACAAGCTCGCATTAAGAGACTGCCAAACAGATGTGCCCTCCGCTCTAAAGAAAAGGACCTTTTCTTACAACCATGTTTCAAATTAAAGCCATATGGTGACTTGAGTTTTAACGCCTGGGGCCCAAGGGTCTGGAATGACTTTCCACTTTCCATTAGGCAACTGCCGTCTTATGCTCAATTTAGAAGGGTTATCAAAACCCACCTGTTTTATGGTGGTGGCAACTAGATTGATCTCATTTAATTTTCTTCCTATAAACTACAGATCTGGCTGCATTATATGTTCCTTCTCCCTCTCTTGCCTATTGGTTGTCCAACTGTTTATTTGTTTGTATTGTCTGTGAGCACTCTGAGGCCTGCGGGCGAGTCAGCGCTTTACAAAAATTGAATAGAATAGAATAGAATAGAATAGAATAGAATAGAACAGACCAGGGACAAGCAGGAGGAAGGACGGCATTGCTGTTTGTGTAAGTGTTCTATGGAAAAGGTTATGTATTGGATGGTGAGTGCAATTTGCACTGCGATGTGAGTGTGCGTGATAATATGGCAAGTGTGGTCAAGTGAGTTAGCCAAGAGGGTATCTGTGAAGTGGATGATACTGGGTGAAAGTTTGGTGTGTTAGTAGTTATAAGGATTATAAGTAGTTATAGTGTGGAGCATTGTGTGTCATGGGAAGCGGGTGTAGTTGTGTGAAATATGGAGTAGTAGCACAGAAGAGGGAATACTAGTGTGGAGTAGGGTGCAATGGTGTGGAGAAGGGTGTAGTAGTACAGAGAAGGGACTAATATTATGGAGGAATGAGCCATAGAGCAGAGAAGGCAGAAGTAGTGTGGAGGAGAGAATAATAGTTTAAAGTGGAGAGAGTAATAACATCAAGGGGAAGGTCAAGTTTAGAAGGATAGAGTGACGTTGGAGGGAGAAAGTGAAGAAAGGAGAACTGCGGTAGTTGGAAAAAATAGCGATGTAGTGGGAAGACAGGAAAGGGAAAAGAGACAGTGAACGTGGCTGATTACAACAGGGTGTCTAACAATGGAATAGTGTAGGGACAGTTAGAAAGTCACTCAGGGAGCCTTTCCAGACAACCTTTATGGTGCCACCTGGAGCACAAGACAGTCTTTAGAAGTAGGGGGTCAATATTCAGTAGCACTAACCCATGGCTCAGGATGCCAGGGCTATGGATGAGGTTTGTAACAAGACTAGAGAGGGAGGGATAGCGCTATGCCCCATTCAACATTCAATAAAAACCCTTGAACCATCTCAGAGATTTATAGTGTTTTTGTGCCATATGTCACACCAGGCATCAATGTTGCTTAATGAAATGTCCTTAACAATTATGCAGTTTTTTTTTAAAAAACCAATTATATTTCAAACAGATAGTGAAGGAAGGAATCGGCGGTGTAGAGTTCACAAGAGTTTTGTTTGTACTGTTAAAGTGGTCATCACAAATGTAAAGGTAAATCAACTTTTATACTGTACTATCTACTGATGTAATTCTCTATAAGCACTAATGCCTGCCCTCCAGGTCGGCAATTAATGCACACCTCTGTGGCACCCAGACTGGAATCTGAGGGAGGTTGGATTGAAGAAGGAGAAAGTAGGAGAGAAAAATAGGAGCAGCTATAGACAAACAGAGCATGAATTATTGATAGACTTGAAGGTAGGGGAATTCTTGTTTAAACTAACATGTGATGATTCAAGCCTTGGGTCAGGAGGAATATGCCAATACGTCCTTATCAATGCTATAGCTGACTTTAGCAGGGTGCAAGAATAGTGGCAATCAAATAGCACATACTGTTAGTGGGGGAGGGGCTGTTTGTTGGGCTCTAGATGTGATTGAACACTTGTTTGGTATAGGAGTGGATATTATTATTATTATCATTATTATTATCACTAATAATGATGATAATAATAATAATAGTAATATTATTGTAATATTTATTGATTAAGGACCAAGCTTCTGGAAGCAATACAGAGAGCTTTACAAGTCATAGAGCAGAGGAAACAGTGAGCGATGCAGACATACAAGGGAGCCGGAGCTAACAATGGGTGAGGGGGTGGGTGGTCAGTTTGGCAGTAAGGGAGGAAATTGGGTTGGAGCAGATCACTCAGTCTCAGGTTTGTAGGAGAGTGGTATAGAACAGCATTAAAGTAATCCTGAGGGTTCAGAGCCTTCGGCTGTAAGAGAGGATTGTGTCAAGTGGTGACAGAGTAGAAAGGTGAGTATGGAAGGGTGTGAGAGGAATAGGGAAGTCTAAGTATGATTATTTAGTTATTTATTTGTTGGTCACTTGTTAGGCGCTTATGCAATTAGCAAAACTGTTTCAAAGCACCCACAGAGCTACAAGGTGGGGACAGGAGATGGCAGTCAATGCATTACAACAAAGATTAATAATTGAATTAATAGTACAAACAAATAATGAGAATAATAGGGAGGGGTGACAAATCTACTATGCCTTGTGAGTGTTCAGAAAGTGCAAGTGTAGAAGGGAGGGGGTAAGGGATAGGTGCTTTGGTGCTCATGAAGAAGTGCTCAGGGTGAAGTGCTGTGAAGAGAAGAATATAAGTGCCACCTCTCTCGGGGAGGGTGAGCCTAAGTAAGTGCAGTAAATAGACAGCAGCTGGGATGAGAGATGTGGGTTGTCAGAGCTCCAAGGATACATAAAGGCCCTGTACATCAGTCACGCTACTGTATGATTAGCAGGGAAGAGAGGAGGAGAAAGAAGAAGTAAAGAGAAAGGTCTTACAGCTTTTTCGAACTTAAAATGGTCCTGCTCAGTACACAGAGGGAGAGGGAGGCTATTCCAAAGGATAGTGCCCACAGATGAAAGTGATTGACCCCGAGCTCTCTGTTTAGTAAAGCGCTTCACACGCAGAGAGTTGGTGCCAGAGGAGCGCAGGAGTCTAGGAAGGGAGTATTTGCTAAGGAAATGTTGACACTAGAGTGATTCCAGGCCCCAGAAAGTCTTGTGGATGACAGAGGGATTTGAATTGAATCTGTGCTGAGACTGGGAGCCAGTGAAGGCTTTGTAGGGCAGGAGAGATGCAGTCCCTGGGCTTGAGGCCAAGGATAAGTCTTGCTGCCCTATTCTGGGTTAGCTGGAGGGGTCTCAGGGTGGACGAAGGAAGATTAAGGAGGAGGCTATTGCAGTAGTCTAGCCTGGAGAAAACCAGAGCATGGGTAACATTGAGTCTCTGCTGGAAGTTGATGAATGGTAGAGTTCCTTTGAGAAGGAGAATAAGGTGCTGGGAGCCCAAATCTGCATACCAAACCCCCTTGGATACCATTGGAATACAGATTGTTTATGTTATGTTATGTCATGCCATGACATTTTACTTTTTATGTTATGTTACATAACATTTTCATCTTATATTATGTTTTGATATGTTGTGTTATGTTATTTTATGGTATGCTCTATGATTGGGAGTTATGCCGTGGCCTTCTTCCATGTGCATGCATCCGAACACTCATCTGGAAGAGAGAGGGGAGGGCTAGGCTATTGAGGATATAGGCAAAATAGCTTTTATCTCATGTTGATGCATGGAGACTCAAAGACCCTGAGATCTCCGTGTGGGTCTGTTTCTAAGTGTTTTGTTTCACAGGCATATAAGATACCCGAGCCCATCGGCGAGCCTTGTTTTCTCTTAGTGTAAATATGAAATGGTTGAGACTGTGATACATAAGTTGGGTGGAGAGGTGTAGCATTCTTATGTTTTATGTTTATTGAGAGAGGAATTCAATTTGTGAGGGTGGTTTAGTTGTTATGCGTATTATATTTTGGAATGTGGAAACGGAGCATGTTAGTGCATGAAGCAGTCACTTTAGACCCTGTTGGGCATCTGGGCATCCATACGGTGTGATCCTGCCAATTCCCTGATAGTAGGGAACCTCTGATAGGAGTAATTGTGAGGCAGGATGCTGTGGCATCTTGGAATGGACCTGTTTTCCTAGCAGTTAACTGCTTCTAGGGCTGGTTACTAAATCACATTGGGGGAGACATATGGGAGGAAGTAGCAATGGGTATAACATCAACAGTTAAGAGAACTTGCTCCAGGGAAAGATCTGTGTTGAGAGTGCCAGAATGCAATGTATTATTTTTAAGATTGTATGCTTAAACTTTAGATATATGCATGGCTGGGCAATGGCTTATCTCAATGCCATATTTCACTGCTACCATCCTTCAAGGTTACAGTGCTTGACCAATCTACATCTACTGACTATTAACATGCCATCTTGACCAAGGCAGATAATGGTCAGAGTGCTTATTAATTATGTTGTACCTCGGTGTGGCCTTTGACACTATACATTGTGTCATCTTACTGTCTTGGCTCCATAGTCTAATAGGCTACATTCTCTTTACTCCCACCACCCCAACCTGCACTCTCTCTCCAACCACCCAGCCTACCCCCACTCTATCTACCCCACTGTCTCTACTCCCACCCTCCCCCTACCTTCCCTCTCTCCAACCCCACCCACCCTACTGAAGGCATGCCCACAAACACTCACATCAGAAAAATACAATCAGCTACGGAAAAAAGGGCAAGAGATTCTAGCAAGCGTAACAAGTTATAATTACTCCCTGCCTATGCCTCAGTAAAATCTATTAGACATGAGCTTGGCCTCGACTCCCTATATACAACAATGCTATGGAGATCAATCAGTATTGTAAGGAAAACAGATTTAACCGATTCAGCACCAGCCTATAAGATTTTGTCTGCTCCAATGCAACGACCTCATGAAGGGCTGCTGAGCTGTTGGATCAACAAAATAAAGCAAATTGTTGATGCTGCCGACATCAAGTGGGAAACAGTGATGGCCACTCCACAAATAGCCAAACTAAAACTATGGCAATGGAGTTGGATACAGAACTCAGAAAACCGAGCTGGCTTGAAGACCACGTTGGATTTAGGACTAGCAGAGAACAGCTTAGATCATTTGCCTAAATATCTAAAGCAATTACCCTCCAGATTCCACTGAAACTAATTCCTGTGTCTACGGCTAAATATATATCATACAAAAGATGTGCTGTGGGTTAGACACAATGAAAAAACAAGTGACAATACTTGTAGATTTTGTCAAGTGTCAGTAGAATCCTTAAAACACTTAATAATGGAATGTGAGGAGTTGGTAGAAGCTTGTTCACTGTTTTTAGGAAAGTAAGCTCCTGTAAATGATAATGTTGATGATTGGTGGTATAGGATGTTGCCTAGCATCAATGTTCAGTTAACATGTGCGGTGATTAATTTCTTGGAAAAGATTATACCAAATGAAATAATGAAACCATCATCAGAATAGGAAAACATTGTGTTGCTGCATCATAATTATCTGTCTTTTTTTTCCTTTCCTTTCCTTTCCTTTCCTTTTTTCTGAGTTCTGTGTTTCGTGTTGCGTGTTTTTTAATAAAAGTTTGAATAAACTGCAAATTACAAATACATTTTTTTTTTAAAAATTACCCAAATCTTAAGAGTATGCCTGCAAATAACTCTGCTGCTCAATAACGTTCTGCCGAAACATAGTACAAGCAATGTTATAAGGAAACAGATCGCCATCAGTGACGTAATCATATACAGTAAAAACCTGCGTGGTTGGTTGGTGAGACCTTACACATGGTCAGCCTGCTCTATAGGAAATGCAGGCCTTTGGCCCCAGACCCGTCCATCCATCTTCCATCACGTGGAGTCTGCTGGGCTCATCATCTCCAGGGAACCAAGGTCGAGTTTGCAATTAGTTACTGTGTAAGACAATGGTACTCTATCGTTATGGTGTGCACCTGGGAGGCTGAGGGACTGTCACAGGAGGAGGCTTAGGATCGAGCTGACCCATACATTCGCTCATTCAGTATCAGACTATCCGCACCCAAGGCTTCCACCCTCGCTATGGACTATAATATGTTCCACCCTGTACCTCACATTACAAATCTTGTCATTTATGAAATAAGATGGAATGGTCATGTTCTATTAGATCTTGCATGGCCAGTGGTTTTATGGTTGGTGGTCTGACGTCACCTACTACCATGGAATTCAGTGGTCTTGGACTAGGACAGTTGTGGGTGTCATAACTCAGGGTTTTTTGGCTGGGGGACGGAGGCCTGCTTTGGCCTGGCTGTGATAAACATGCACTGTGAGGTGCCTGCTACTGTCTCGCAGCCTTGCAGGGCACATTCCTTCTTGGGATAACATGAATTGGCAACAGTTGTGGAACATAAAAAATTTCTCTGGAGGCCAGCAGCGTGGGTCTCTTTATCATCAGCGCTTGGGACTATTCAGGTTTCTTCGTTAGATTTGTGGTCACTGTCTAGTGCGCACCCATGCAGGCCCAAATGTTTCTACCATAACTACAAAATGGCACCTGTTTATATGTCCACACTAAGTCTAATCATCTACATTTCGAATAGTATTGTGTTGGTGCAGGGTTTCTTAATACACCCCATCCTCCCTAGCACATCACAGGTGTATTTATGGGATTCACCTTACTCTAGAATGCCTAGGGGGTGGGATAGGTTAATCTCCATCCCCACATCCCCCCCTTTTGTTACTTCTACAGTAACAAATTCCCTTGCATACATGAGTTCATTTTCCCTCCTCACTGCGGCCTCATATGATGTTGTTCCCTTTATTGGCATCCATGCTTTACATACTGGCCTAAGCCCCGCCCACCTGGTGCCTTCCTGCCTGACACTATTTTTCACCACTTAGCAATCCCCACCCAATTGGTGCCTTCCTGCTTGCCGCTCTTTTTCACCACTTAGCAAGCCCTGCCCACTGGTGCCTTCCTGCTTCCCACTCTTTTTCACCACATAGCAAGCCATGCCCACCTGGTGCCTTCCTGCTTGCCGCTCTGTTTCCCTACGTAAGGAGCCCTCCAGCTTCTTTTCCTTTGCAGATGGGGAGCAGATGCAAGTGGATCTAGGTCACCTGGCCTAAGCACTGCCCACCTGGTACCTTCCTGCCTGTTGCTCTTTTTCACCACTTAGCAAGCCCCACACACCTGGTACCTTCCTGCTTCCTGCTCTTTTTTACCACTTAGCAAGCCCTGCCCACCAGGTGCCTTCCTGCTTCCCGCTCTTTTTTTACCACTTAGCAAGCCATGGCCACCTGGTGCCTTCCTGCTTGCCGCTCTGTTTCCCTACTTAAGGAGCCCTCCAGCTTCCTTCACCATCACTGTCTTGTGGCCAATACTGGATTTGACTTTTATGGACTTCATTCATTCACAGTGTGTCACTCTTTCTCAACTCTCATGCTGGACTTCCTTTGCATCTTGTACTCATGGTGGCCCTGAATCATGCTATTCCCATCTTCATCTTGTATCCTGGCTTTCAATATTATCTGTTACTACTGACTTCTGGAATTGTATTTGCTCTCCACTCTTGCTTCTTGTAACGCTCACCTGATTCCCACGGAGGCGCTGGTCTTGGCAGGGTGGTAACTGTATCTTGAAAAGTGAAGTGCAGGACTCGATTGGCTTCCGGGGCTGGGCCTCTTCGCACTGTGTGTCTAACTCGAAGAGTAAGATGTCTGCAGGTGAAAGAATATGGGGTTAATGACCTTTGATTGTCGGGTGTCTCTCTCTCCCCTCTCACTTTTCCGTGGAGCCCCAAGGTCAACGTGCTCACCTTAGATAGGTTAATGCTGGACTCTCCATCTGCGTCTAGTGCAGTTTCAACCCAGTTCCTTCACTGGGTTGAAACGTAGGCCTCTTGACTTCAGAGGATTGCTAACCTTCGTTAATTGCACGAACGGTGAGTTTCCGGGCACCTTTAATGTCCTTACAGTCTTTAGGTGCGTGGGCACGTTAGTATGGAATAGGGCTCTGTATAATGTTCTTTTCAAATGGTGCCTTTTGTCTTGCAGGGCTCTTGAGGCGGAAGATGGTGGTTTGAAGAGAGCCGGAGTTCGAGCCAGCGCATAGGAATGAAGCGCTTGGGAGTGCGTAAGTAAGTGCCTGTTGCCTGCTTTCGAAATGCACTCCAACTGTCTCTTTTCTTTTGCAGGTTTGAGTTCGGATGCTGAAGAGACTCTGGAAAACGCCGGGGTATTTGCAGGCGCCTAATTGTGGAGGGCGCGATGGCGCATGAGTAAATAGCCTGCCTAATGTCTCTCCTTTTCTCTTTCAGGTGCAGGAATGCAGCGTTGATGAAAACCGGAATTCGAGGGGTGCCGGTAAGTAAATTCCCCACAGGAATAATTATGCTTTTCTCTTCACAGGCTTTTATAATGGCGGTGAGGAAAGCGCTGCAAGTGAAGGTTGCTGTGCTAACCTGTTGTTTCTTTGTCTTTGCAGGTGCTTCTGAAGGCTGGATACAAGAAAGGTAAGCTTTTGTTCTCACAGGTTCAGGATCGGAAGAATGAAGACTGGAACCGACACGGTGAGCGTTCTGCTGCAGATGCACAATAACGCAAAGCACGTTGCATCAATCGGGTGTGGTTTAAATAGCCTTGGAGTGATGAGGCGTCTTCTTCCACTGCCTCGCCCAGGAAAGAAAAGAGTTCCTGTTCTAGAAGAGTTCCAGTGTTGTATCCAGGGAGTGGAGCCTGCCCCACCCAGGTAAGAAACTAGTCCCGGCTCGTAGAGGATTCCCATATGGCTGGTAAGTAAGCAGCATGGTCTGCTGCAGGTAAGTCCACCCAAGCATCTTTATACATGTTATGAACCCGGCGCTTCCAGTGCCGGGACCAGTGATTTTGATGAGCCTGGTGCCACCGGCGCCAGGACAAGGTCCAAAAGGTCCCAATGGGGACCGGCTGGTGCCTAGGGTGAAGGTTAGAGGCCTACTTCCAAGGACGTTGGGCTGGTCCTAGCCCCTTGGAAGCAGTGATCATGACACTTCTCCACTCTTTTTGACTGCTTACTCTCTTTTCACTCCTCCTTGCCTTTCTCCCTTTTCCTATCTCCTCCCCTTACTTTCTTCTATGCACTTACTCTATCAGAATTGTCACTGGACCTAATATGATAGCAACCTCGTCTGTTTCCTCCACCCTCCCATTACTGTTTTTTCCTCCCCACCATCCCTCCAGCACTATCTGAAATGTCGTCAGGCCTAGTATGATAGTCGCTTGTTTTGTTCCTCCCCTCCCTTTCTGCACCCCTCTCCCTCACCTTTTGTTTTTCTCCAGCTCTACCAGAAATGTCGTCAGGCCTAGTACGGTAGACGCCTGTTGTTTCCATTTCCTTCCCACTCTCCCCCTCCCTTCCTTATCTATGTCTTAGCTCTTGCACTATCTGAAATGTCATCAGGCCGAGTACGATAGTTAATTTCACATCCTTACTGTTCATGGCCTGTAAGAATGTGGTTGTATTTTCCCTTGTTCCCTCCCTTGCCTTGAAGCGCTTTGAAACACATTGTGTATAGGCGCTATATAAATAAACAATCATATCATATCATACTGACCGCAAACCTCCTCCTGCTTGTGCATATTCTTCGGGTGTGCATGTCATATAAATACATCCCCATCTCCTGCTAGATCTACCCATACTTCCTCTTAGTTTTCAGGGTCGGGGATAGGACAATGATGGTGTGGTACAGGTGGTCTACTTCATCTCCTTAGTAAATAGGCACCATTCAAGGGATGGGGTGGTCGGTTTGTATTTCAATCTCTTTTGTATTGTGAGGTACTTTTGAAACACCTTTTGATACCATCATCATTAAGCTACTAGGCACGGCTTTGGCACAACAACAGAGTCCAATTTGGCAGGTGTATAAGATGTCAAGATGCACATGCTGACATGTACCAGCATCTTTACAATCACTCCTAACCCAGTAGGGGCCCAATCAACGACCAGATCAAACCAATCTACCCCCTGTATTCCTCCTTCTTTCTTCATGCAAACTTCCAATCAATGCACTGCTGCTATTATATGAGATAGTGACCCATTCTCTGCATCTTATTGGGGCACGAATGTGCAGCAAGAATCACCAATATTTCAGCAAAGACCTCCTTCCATCACCATCAGCATGTCGAGCACATACCTATTCTTCATCGTCATCAGTCTTAGTGCTCTTAGTTCGACTTTTATGACATTGAATCCATGTTCAGTGACATTTGCCAGCTGGACAAGTTCCCAGTACACAATTTGCAACCAATTGGCATTGGTTGCTGCTTGTAAACTGGGTAGCAGGAGCGAAGCAAAGAATCTCTCTGCTGAACTGAAAAGTCTGTATTGATCTGGTATCTCGGCGAGCAATGCAGATGAGTCTTTGGATAAATAGTTTGTCCTCTTTCTTCTATTTAGTTTCTCTTACTGCCCCCTTCTGGATAGGATACAGACTTCAGACGACAGTAGTGGGTTTTATGCTTCAAATGTTGGAAGTATGGTTGTGGCGGTATCTATGATCGGCCCCCCTTTCAGGTGTGCTTCTCAGACTACTAATTGCGCTGAGTGCAGCTTGGCCAGCGAACAATAGCTGCTCCATGATGGTGGGATGTGTAAGTATGCTTGTTGGCCACAGACCCGGTAATTGTCAATAACTGTAGCTGTGCCCCTTTTCAAGTTTGGAATCAACAATGCTCTGTTACACCGTTCGTTAGAGCAGCTGAAGAGCGTTCCCTCACTGTAGAAACAGCTCATAAATCTCTTCTCTGGCACTTTTACTGGCTTTTCCATTGTCACAATCCATGTCAGTTTTGTAATGTGTTCTGTCCATATTTGTGCACAGGTTTTTCCCACTGAAGCCACTACTTCTTTCTCGTACTGCAAAAGGCCTTCCGCTAGGCAGCTGAGCATTGTTTCTTGCCACTTGTTATTTACGTATTTCTGTTTGTCAATACCTAAATATGGTTGCTGTAAGCAATTGAGGTGTCTTGGTTTGTTGTTGCATTGCAGGTGATCTGGATCCACAAGATCAAGTGGCACACTGTGTGCCTGCAATGTGCCTTTTATTCTACATAGTGCAAGATGAAACAGGCATTATGCCTCTATAATTGGAAATTCCTGTGGTACTAAAATCTTGGTAGCCCCGATGTACGTGTTATTAATGAGCATACATAGCAACTGCCATTAGTTGTTTGTCTTCCTACTGCACTCATGTCAGTATACCAACTGTTGGATAGCTCAGGCTGCCTAATATCTTTAATAGCATCCAGGCCTAGGTCATGGTGTTCATCATATGTGGGCCTACCCAATTGCCTTTTCATTCTATCATGCCTTGATATATATCTTTTTGCTAGTGTACTACTGATAACATTGCTGCTGTTATTTGTGTTGCAAAAAATGTTTCTGAACATTGTAGGAAATAAAGTTTCTAATATTTTACTCACGCTCACACTCATCCATACAGATACATTTGCTTGTGTGTTAATACTGTTATTGCTCTCATACAAAATGTTATACATATGTACAGTGGCATTGCTTGATCTGTTTAGCAGTACAATTCCCGTTATGCCACCCCCCTTTTAGATGGATTTCCCAAATAAATCATGTACCCCAATACATTCCTAACATAAACATCAATATAGTAAATAGGAAGGAGCTACAATGTAATCCACAGGTGTAAGAATATAACTATCTAGAATTAGAATTACATGTAGTTAATTTGTTATTATACAATGATTAATTTTATGTCAAGGTTTCCATTTACTTTGCTCCTGTAGAGGAATCAAAAAGAGGGGTGGTGTGAAGAGGAAAAGAGAGAGAGATAGAGAGAGAGAGAGAGAGAGAGAGAGAGAGAGAGAGAGATTTTATTTTATAAAGTGCTGATGCTTTAATTGCTTCGAACATGTAGTTAATGTTATTAACTTTGAGGTAGACAGATAACATGTCTAGGGCAATTGTGAGGTATTTGGGGATGCTCTATGGACATCTGAGAGGTGAATCCAATATCGAAGCCCTTTCACTTTTACAGTGAGAGGGGTGGAAAACACTACTTCACAGGGGCTATGGAATCTGGGGTTATTCCATTTATGCACAAAGCTTATGACAAATTTTAGTTCTCCTGGCATCAGCGGGTGGGTGGCCGTGAGATCCATGGTTGGTTGCTCTGCAGTGTTCGGTGTGTCCTTTCGCCGGGATGGTGCAATCTGTCAGGACACATGTTTAATTCCACATATTAGGTTTGTCAAACAATCTTTGAATTCTTCCCCTAAAACAGCTACAGCCCTATGGGCATCTGATGCACTTTTAACTGGGGAGATGGGCGTATGCATGCGTCTGCCAGTTACTATTTTGTGGGGTGACAGTTTGTGCTCTTTGCTTGTTTGTGTGTGTAAGCTGGAGAGGGCCAAAGACAAGCAGTGCAGCCAGTTTTTCTTTAATGTGGTGCAGAACATGAAGAGTGTGTCTTTAAGGAGGTTGTTGATTCTCTCAACAATGTTGTTTGCTTAGGGGAGGTAAATTGAGCACATTTGGTGTTTAATGCCAAGTAGAGCTGCGATCTCCTTGAAGAGCTCATTGAAGAAATGGGTGCCATTGTTGAACTTCAATACATCACATATGCCCCATCGAGGGAGCACTTTGCGCACCAAAATATTAGCAGCGTATTTGGCATCCGGGGGTGCAAAATGGCCAGCCTCAACCCATCGTGAAAAGGGCATACTACTATGATCAGGTGTCAGGAACCATTGCATCTTTCCCCCATGTCTGCATAGTCTATGTGTAGCTCATGGAATGGCACAATGGGGCGGGGCATAGTGCCGTCTAATGTCCTGAGTGTCATGCCATTGACAGTTTGGCAGGTGGTGCAGTGTATAAGCATGTTTGAGAGATGTTCTTGAAAGTTTGATATAAACATATTTTCTTATATGCCTGCTGCAATGTGCTGCTTGGAGCTGTTGTATGGGTGGTGTAGCTGATTGAATGCAAGTGCTAAGAGTTCCACAGGCATAACTGCCCTGCCAGTGCATTCTTGTTGCCATAGTAGGTCAGTAGGGGATTTTTTACACCCTCTCTTTGACAAGGTTCTTTTTCTTCGTTTGGTACCTTGCCCTGCAGCTCGATGAGCAGTGTAAAGGGTAGCACTGTGTATGGTGTGTTTTGTTGATCATGTGATGGTGTAGCTATGACATACTCTAATATTACTGGGACAGGCAGATAGGCTGCCATTTTAGCTGCAACATCATCCGCATCATTCCCCAATGACATGTTGTCAATGTTAATGGGGTGAGTGGTACATTTAACGAGCACTACCAAAGAGGGTTGTGACAGTATGGAAATCAGTGTATCTAGTAGTGCAGGGTGTTGTACTGGGGAACCGTCTGCTCTGCGGAAGCCCCTTCTATTCCTTTGTGACAACCCGGCATGAACTGTTGTAGTGATGTATGCTGAGTCAGAATAAATGGTCACGTGGCATCCTTGTGATGCATGTAGCACCTCGATAAGCACCACAAGCTCTGCCGCTTGTGCTGAATAGTGCATGGGTAATCTCTTCATCACTAGTGTTTCATAGTCACCTCTCTCGAGGAGCACAGCTGCTGCACCCGTATGCCTTTGTCCTGTGTCTTGATCAATTGTCGCTGAACCGTCAACAAAGAGTACTTCTCCTTCCTCTAATAGGCTTTCTTTTGCTTTGGGGATGTCATCCTCATCCCCTTATTATGTGGCACAGACGTGCCATTGCAAGTCCTTGTCTGTACACACTTCACTTAGGAACGTGGCAGGATTTACTGTTTTGCATTGTACAACATGAATGTTTGAACTTGAGATGATAATCTCTCATGCCGATGCTCTGTGTGTGCTCAGGATAGACTTTGATCTTTCTAATATGGCGAATACAGAATGCTCCACGTACACCATTACAATTGTGGAGCTCTTTTAAATTGCAAAGGCATCTGCAGCAAGTGCTTGTTTGTATGATAACTGTCTTTGCATAACTGAATCAAGTGTACCGCTGTAATAAGCCAATGGCTTGTGGCTCATTTTACTCTTTGGGGTCAGTATGGTGGTCATAAGTGTGCCGTTTGAATGTGAGAATATGCAGAATTATTGTGTGTAGCTTGGGGTGGCGAGAACTGGGGCTGTGGATATCACTTCTTTCAAATCATTGAAATGTTGTACCATGTCTGCTGTCCATTTGAGGTTGTGATTGCTTTTCTGTGCTTCTTTGAGACACTGTAGAAGGGGCCTTGTGTGTTCTGCAAAATCTAGAATCCATGCTCTGCAGTAATTGCAGAGCCCTAGGAACTTTTCATGTCTTTCACTGTCACAGTTCTGGGCGTGGTGCACACAGACGCTGCTCTGTCTGGTATTATTCGCTTGGCATTTTCTGATACCAACTGCCCCAAGTACAGTACTTGCAGTTGGCAATAGTGGAGTATGGCTCTGTCAACCGTGTACCCCTTACGGTCCAAAGGTTGTAGAAGAGTAATGGAGTCTCTTTGTCAGCCCTGCTCACTGTCACTACAAAGAAGCAAGTTGTCCACGTACTGGATGACCATGCTGGGTACTTGGATTTTACCCAGGTCGGTGTGTAGTATTCTGCTAAAGCTGCTTGGGCTCTCGCAGTACCCTTGGGGCAAACAAGTGTATTCATAGTGCTCCCGCCATGGGTAAAGGTGGTGAGCTATTGTGAGTCAGGGTGCAAAGGAATGGAAAAAAAGGCGTTCTTTAAGCTGACCACCATGAAGTGGGTCGCTTCTTTTGGGATATTACACAAAATGGTGGCCGGATTTGGAACTGATGGACATTCTTTCTGTACGACATCATTTAGAGGGCGTAAATCCTGGATTATTCTCCAATTGCCCCCCATGGCATTTTTGAGAGGGTAGATCACAGTATTGCACAGTGAGGTGGAGGGCACTATTATCCCTTGATAAAGTAAGGCCTGTATCGTGTCTTTTATTTCCTCTTCTGCTTCCCTTGATAGTGGGTCATTTTTCACTCGGGGTAATACTGCTCCAATCTTTAGTGTAATGTGTACTGCGGTCGCTTCTTTTAGAAGCTCTACGTCATGTGGGTTGGTCCTCCATAGTTGTGCGGGTCCATACACCAAGTCTGCCTCAATGAAAAGAGGTGATGCGACAACAGCCATCAGTGGGCACTGCACCCTTCTATGCTGTACCCAAATCTCACAGGGGGTGCAGATCGCTAAGATGATTTCTCCGTCATTGTCATTGTTTTGTATCTGTTACTTCTTTTACAGGTATAGTGGGATTGATGCACAGCACAGTATGCCATTCACACCCTTGCCTGTCTGTTCGGAGGAAAACCACTCTGTTTGCAGATACCACTAATCCTTGCAGGTCCACAGATAAGATTGTACCTTCCACCAATTCTGGGGACAATACAGGGCGGAAAATAAAATCAGTTGGCACCCACCAGCAGGCCTTAGCAATTTGTGGCACTGCTTCCACTAGTACTGTTATGTCATAGATAAACATGCCTTTAGATCCAGCCCCTTGGGATGGACCAATGCTGGAGGATCACCTGGGTGAGGGGTCTTCTGTGAGTGGGGGTGAGACAGCCGATGGTGAGATGCGGTATTCCCACCTTTTTTTGTTCATCGACCCAATCCTATTTTGGAGTATTGTCCGAAGTCCCACTCCCCCCCTTTTTAACATACACTGTGCCGAGCAAGAGGGTGACTGAGAGTAACCAGACTAACTCTCTCACATCGTACTGGGCATGTTCCGTTAATTGGGTCAAACTCATGCACTTTACACTAAGTGCATGCACCCGATACCAGTTAGCTCTCCTCATACGAATAAAAGGCAACTCCTAAAGACACACACTGAGCAAGGCAGAACACAAGTATGATCCCAACTTCCGGGACAAAGGCACACCTACTGGAGCAGAGCAACGGACCAAGGGATGTCAGTAGTGGGCCGAAAACCCCAAGGGTTCCCTATTGGAGGTCATTGCCTCCGACAGACCACAAAAGATTGGTGCAGAAGGCCAGATCCCACAAGTGAAGATTGCATTTTGTTTGAAGGATGTCATCGACCCTCCCGGGTGAATACCAGAGTTGGGGAGGCAAGGCCAAGCCTGTGGTACTAACCTTGACTCGTGAATTGGAAATAGCAAAACAAGAAAGAAGCGACCCGAGAGACCATTGTGTGTTAAAGCAAATGCTGCCTGTGTTCATATGAGATGCAAAAAAATGCAGACCTGTGAATGAACTTTGAAGTAAAAGGCAGCTGTGAGATCAGCAATACTAAATATCAGAGTGGTCTGGTGAAAGGAAGTAGCCCATTTGAAAGTCTCTGGGAAAGGTACATTGTTTGAAGTTATAAAGTGTGCAAACAGCAAATGTGAATTAAGCGAGAGTAAATGTGAACTTTGAGTCTTTGAGTCGAAGTGGTCCTGCAGTAGTCTATAAAGAGAACCATGCACAATGGAAAGTCGTCGGCATTCGAAAGGGCTCCGAGCCCGATTGAGGGAGACCCAAAGTACAATAAGCTCAGAGAAGGGAGCCCCAAGGCTAGTTTGTGTTGAACTGTGACATGAGACATTAGACGTGAGAGGTCTAATCCTGACAGAGGGGCACTTACGTGAACTGTGTGTTTGTAAGGTCTGAGCCCGGCAGAGGTGGACCTTTGTGAACTTTACGTTGGAATACAATTTTGAAAGTCAAGAAAGAGACTTTAACGTTGAAAGCCAGGCAGGCCTCAATCCACAGTTTGGAACTGCTTAAAGTGTCAGAAACCGAGCCAGAGTGTGTCATCCTGCCTATGAGGACAGCCTTACTTTATGATTTTTCCTTTGCATACATTTCTCCTTTTTACATTTTCTGTACAAGAGATAGGGCAGGCATTAGGTTTTTGTTAGAATAGGCCATTTTGATTTGACGGACCCCACTAGGATTGTTTTGTTTATCGTTTGAAGGTCGAGACTAATCCCATCTTAGTTATAAGGCAAAATAGGAGTTTCTCTGGCACCAACATTTTCAATAAAGGTTTTACAAATTGTACCCATTGTGTCAGTGTCATACTTGTGATACCACGCCATCCCTGGTGTGGCACAGACAATGTCGTGATCAGCAAATGAGATCATCATGTTCAACTTGCTAAGCAGATCCCTGCCGAGCAGGTTGACAGGAGAGCTCTCAGAGTACAATAGGGGAGCTCACACCACATTCATCCTCACTTTCACATCTAAATCTTTAGTATACGTAACCATAGCAATAGCCTCAGAGAATCCCTGCATGTCGAGAGTTTTGCCAGATAATGGGAAGTCCTCTTCACTGATGCATGATTTCTCAGCGCCTGAGTCAACCATAAAAATGAATTGATTGCTTCCTATCTCTCCCCCGACCAAAGGTTCCTCTTTAGGGTTAAGGGTCATCGACAGGACCAGACATGCAAGTGCTCTGTGTGGATATCCTAATCAGGGTATGTATTTGTCCCCTGGAAAAGAGAAGGGGTTTACCCCGACCACGGTTGCGCCTTGGAATGGGGCAACCATAAAAATAAAAAAATAAATAATAATTTGGCATTTATATAGCGCTACGAACCCTCAGGTATCTGAGCGCTGCTTATTATTACCCACGGTGTGTGGTGCTCATTTATCGACCTTGGAAGGATGAAAGGCTGAGTTTGGCCCCGCCAGGATTCAAACTTGCGTTAGCAGACTCTGCACGGATGTCAAAGCGAGCGCTCTACTCGCTGTGCCACTTGGGCGCTCCGTTAAAGGGGTTCATGTTACCTGTCTGCTGGATAGAGTTGTGGGGCAGTTATTGTTGCATCTTTTGCTGTGGTTGCTGCTGTGAGGGAGGGCCTGGTATCTGCGGGGGCAACTGTGTGTAGGCTTGTTGTATTTCGTGGGTATGAAGCTCATTCAGGGAGTCAGCCCTTGAGGGGCTCCTTGAGGCAGCGTACCCTAATTTTGCTGACCATACAGTAACCCATCCCCTGTCTGCCTCTACACTCTCTTGAAAAATGCCCCCATTTTCCACAGATGCATCATAGTGATGCCCCATTCCTCCTCCCCTGGGACCCATTCCTCCAAATCCTGCTCCCCATTGTCCTCAGAACCCACTTCTTCCTTGCTGTTTTCCTACTTGCCACTCCGGGCCGGGGTACTGTGTGTTCACGCCCCACTGTCCTTGTCCTACTTCTAACCACACCACAGCTATTCCGGCATTCACAAACCTAGGGGTGTATCCTGCCACTTCTCTCTGTGTTGGCATTGATACTGATGCATCCACAGTGACCTCAGGTAGTTTATTTTGTACTAGTTTCACTTCCTCTGCTTGTCATGCTCCTCTACTCGTCTGTAATGGTGTACTATTATGCTCTGTATTTCAGGCTACCCCTTTGCCTCAACCCCCACAATTTTGTCTAGTGCCTTCTGCACCTCTTTGGGCAGGCCCTGTTTAATAATGGGTTATCCGTTTCTGCTATCCAAATCCAAATATCCTGAACTTTAAGAATTAATTGAGCAGCGTCTTCATCATTGGCCCGTAGAACATTGCATGATCGACTGTAAGTCGGATGCGTCAGGAAATGATCTCCACAGCACATCCCATATTTTCACTGAAGTCTTATTAAAGGATGCTCCATCATGTGTATCATTTCGCAGAGTTACTCATGGGTACCCCACTTTTACCCACACATCAGCAACCTGATCTCTGATAGTATCTACCAATAAGCTTTTGATGTCTCCTGCTAGTGACACTCCCGCCGTCTGTTTTTCAAATGCATAGATTCACTTCCCCACACCCGGCATAAGGTCCGGGAGCGCTTTTATTAGATTATTTGTGCCCATCTGTGCCCATGGCCCTAGGATTTTGTTTGGGTGCCTGTTCTGCCTCCTCATCCTCCTCATCCTCAAACTCATCGAATGTACTCCACTCGTCAGCATTGTCATATCCTTGGCTGACCACCCGTTCACTTCCCTCTCCCTCATTTTGTACATGACAATTTGTTATGGGTGTATTATCTATCCTGAATAGCAACTCTCCTGCTTTCCATCCATCTGGTGCCTGTTCTTCCTGTCTGCTTTCACTTCGTTTTGCACTGTTCGCAGTCTATTATATGCTGCTGTTGCTGAGGCCACTGCTACCTATAAATCACTCTTATTGACATTGGGATGCCCTGGGGCATCTGGAGGGGACACATATTGGGGCGGTGGGGCTGTCACTGCTGTCGCTGCTGTGGACACATATGTAGGGTTAGTATAGCCCGCAGTGGGGTGGGCTGTAAACGGGTATGCCTCTGTGCTCTTTCATTGCCCCACCCTCTTGTCCTCGGCAATCACCCTTGGTACCATCCTGTCCATCTTCCCCCTTACATTATTGTGTGTCTTTGAACATCTTCCGAAGGCCTAATATCTCCTTCTTCTTTGTAATGTTTCCCTTCGATTTAGCTGTTGGGTATATGGACATATGCTCTAGCATACCCTTATTGTGGGAGCCCTGCTCTGGCCATGAGTGGGGCATAACCCCTCTTGTTTCTGTCACCCACTGAATATGGTACTTCTCAAGTCGGTCTTGGTACAGCAGTCCTGGGCCTCCACCGTACACAATGAAAACACCAATAAAACAAGCTAAAATAACAAGCCAAAATAACAACAACTACTGTTCCTGAGCCCTCGAATTCTGAGGGACTCCTATATATTTCCTTTTTCCTCAGTTACACAGTATGAGTGGTGCCACCTTCTCCGCTCACTCGGAGAGGCTCCCTACTATTACATTTTTCTTTCCTTAATATTTGCCTCAAAAAATGAATAATACCAAAAACAAAAGGATCCACATACATGCTACACCCACAATTACAATATCTGCATGTTCACACTGTTCACACTCTCCCATACATCCATCCCTACTTATTATCCCTTGCAAGGCTATACTCACATGAGCCTGTTCACCCAAACTCCTTAAACAACACTGGCTTGCACTTCTCCTCGGAACCGTGCCCCACTCCAAATAGCAGACAGGAATTCTGCAAAGACGGCTCCTGCAAGGCCTCTGGGAAATATGCATTTTTTGGGACTGGTCGCTGTAGGCGGGCGCTGTCCCTCAGCAGGTACGGGGGAGGGAGGGTGATGGACTCACATCAGGGTCACCAAATGAAGGTAGGCCCACAAACACTCACGCCAAAAAAAATACAACCCGCTAGGGAAAAAAGGCCAAGAGATTCTTACAAGGATAATCACACAAAAATAAGTATACCAACAAAGAACTCTGCTGCTCAAGAACGTTCTGCCGAAAAATGGTACAAGCAGAATGTTATAAGGAAACACATTATCATCAGTGACGTAAACATATATAGTAAAAACATAAATGGCTGGTTGGTGAGCCCTTACTGTTAGGAAGAATCACATGAAGTACCCTTTGGGAACACTATATGAAATTAAGACTACAAGTGTCAGCACAATTTCACCTTTGGTACAAGCCTGTACTACACAGTTATGTGGCAGCAGTGGCTGAGCAGCCAGGCTTATCTCAAGAGCTTAGTGAGCAGTAGAACAAGTTACACAAAGGACCAACAATCACCTTGGTTCAAACAAACGCTTACTCAAGGTTTCTTGGTAAAAGAATATACATTTATTTACACAGTCAGTTGGAAAACATTCCACTAGCAAAAGCAGCTCAATACATACACTAATACACTACAATACACAACCAATAAGTTACTGAACATGTTCAGATCCCCTGAAGTGGGAGCAAAATGACACTTTAGTTACTTTAAAAAGAGGTAAAAAGACAAGGTTATAAGAAATGAAGCAGAAATATTTTCATAGGCAGGGCAAATGGTTTCAGTGAACTACAACCAACAATTCAGACTGTAGGCCTGGGCCAAAGTCAATGGGTCAGAGTCTTTGTATAGGATAGCACAGTTCTGGTAGTAAACGGTTATGTCTTTGCCATGGATTTTAGAAGAATTTGGCTAGGCGAAAAGTTTGAGGAATGTTTAGGGAAGGACAAGCCTTCAAAGAGGGGAAGGTTTCACAAACTTTCTCCGGGGTCGAAAAGATTTCCAGATCGCGTTTGCATAGTACCTTTAAAGTGAAGAAGAGCTGTAGCTGACGCAGTTGTTCCTCGCAGTTCGAGCAGATCTTGCTGTTCCTGAGCTTCAGTCGTGGGGACAAGAAGGAGGACGTCGAGAGGTTCCTGCACTGCCCAGGGAAGAGACTACAAGCTTGGAAAAATGTCAGTTTAAGGTGTGAGTGCCTTAAAGACCACAAACTGGTATCCTTCCCACTGGCTATCTGGTTTTCCACAGCACTCTGCAGAAACTTCGACCAGGAGGGGGCGGTGTCCAGGCAGCTTGTGAGTTGGTTGGTCACACCAAACTCAAGGAAATAAGTTAACCTTGAAGGGCTTCTCTGTCAATGGAGTTTCAGGCAATTTGGACCTGCAGCAGGGCTTCACTGGTCGTCCAGGAGTTGCAGCAGTCCCCTTCCTTCAACTCGTCTTCGGTTCTTTCGTTCCAGTGGTCGACTCTGCTTTCCAAGTCCCAGAGACCTGCTTTTAAGCAGTTTTCTCCCATTCATTCTAGCCTGGCTGTCCCTCACACAGCAGGGTGGCTGTCCTTGCCGGACAGCCAGCCAGCCAATCACACCAGAGTGCATTCAGGTCTCCTAGGAGACTAAGCATAGGGAGTTGCGGGCACCTCCCTCACATCCTGTCCACCCCAGACACTCAGGCACCAGAGGAGGGTTCAGCACTGAAGCCCGTCGAAGGCCAACAAACAAAGGGACCAAACCTAGTTAAACACAAGAAGGACCTCTCCTAAAAGAAATGGCGAAAAAAGTCAACCGGAGTGTGTTTTTACAGAGAGGTCTTGGGCACCATCATGAAAAACATGGCTGACCCGATTTTTAGCTACCGTTGTTCGCGGTAGGGAAAAGTCATGGTAGTTTGATCTAAACCACTGCCACCAGCCATTTAAAGTAGGAAAAGGTAACATTTGACTGTGACATGAGTGTTTTGACTCAGGGGAGGCTAGGCAACCCCTCCAGCACTCTATAGTAAGAGTGTGCTGGGTCTGTATATTTAAAGAACTGGTAAAGTCAATTTAACTTAACATACTCTGGGAGACAATAGTCAGTCCCAGAGAAGGTGGGTAAGCCTTGGGGGGTCTGAAAGACACCCGTGTGCCACAGCACCGAAGGTGCTGTGTGACACACAGAAAAAGATAATGCCTATGGAGCGGTTTTAAAACTCCATCACCAAAGAACACAAAAGTTAAACACCCATCGAAATACATGGAGGAGTGGCAAAAAAAGGCTCACACTCTTCCCAGGTAAAAATCAAATCCTAGAAATCCAGCAAAGTTGCTGGGGGTCTCAAAAGGTAAGGTAAATTAGCACATTTTGAGAATTCTCCCTAACACTCGTCCCCCCCAGACTAAACGACAGAAGGATTTATCCTGGGATTTGTCCCGGGAGGATAGCTCCGCGGCAACGTGCGCGCCTTGGAAGCAAGACGACATGAAGCAACACAGGTTTGATCCCCAGGTCCGCGCTTAGAAACCTGTGGGGGTTTAGGCGCGTAATAAATATGCAACTAAGACAAAAAAAAACAATTACGCAAAAAAAACTATTCCTGTAACCGCGCCTCGATGCCCGCGGGCTGTGTGAGCGCCTTAAAGATGTAAATATATAAATAAATACAAATTCCACTCCTGGATGAATCTCCTTACTCCAGTCGGTCAAACATCCTGGAGAGACCATCAGCATTTTGGTGGTGACAACCAGACCTGTGTTCAATGGTGAAATCAATCCCTTGCAGGATGATTGACCATCTCAGTAGTTTAGGATGTTCCCCTTTCATTTGCATCAACCATCTCAAGGATTGGTGGTCAGTCTGACTCACAAAAGTAGATCCATACAACTATGGTCTAAACTTCTTCAGTGACCACACAATAGCAAAACATTCTATTTCAATGGTTGCCCACCTTGTATCATGTTCCTTCAGCTTCCTGCTGATGAAGCAAATGGGGTGCTCCTTACCTTTCTCATCCAGCTGACTCAGAACTGCACCTATACCTGTATTTGAAGCGTCTGTTTGCACAATGAAGCTTTGGTTGTAGTCAGGAGCTCTTAGGACTGGAGCTTGACAAAGGGCTTTCTTTAGGCCTTCCAATGCTTGAGTGCATTCCTCATTCCACCCAACCTTTTTAGGGAATTTTGGAGAGGAGACTGCATTCAAGGGGGAAGCTATGGTCCCATAGTTCTGTATGAAGTTTCTATAGTAACCAGTGAGGCCTAGGAAGGCTCTCATCTGGGTTTGAGTAGTAGTGGTGTCCCAGTTTTGTGCAGCTTGTACTTTGCTAGGCAATTGCCCGATTTCATCTCCTCCTACCTCATGTACAAGGTAGACCACTCTGCTCTGACCAATTTCACATTTACTTGCCTTTATGGTCAGATGGGTCTGCTCAAGAGCCTGCAAAACATAACCTCAGTAGTCAACATGTTCTTTCCAAGTAGGGCTGAACACTGCAATGTCATCCTCTCTGACCGACCCTCCCAGGTCCAACTTGGATTCTTTTGTCTGTACTATCTTTTTCTGTACCTGTGGTGTTCCCTAGGGGTCTAACCTCCCTGGCTGTTCAACCAATACCTGGCACTCCTTGCCCACCACATTGCCACTCTCTGCCCCAACCTTCAGTGCTATGTGGATGACACTCAGCTCATTTTCAGGCTACCTTCGGCCACCTCTTCCCCATCACTCATCTCTGACTGTCTGTCTTCTATCCAGGAGTGGTGTGTCGCCAATGACCACTGCCTTAATGCTACTAAAACTTAGATTCTCCTCATCGGCACACCCACTCCCTCCTTTCCTGTAGCTCTCTGGCCGGCCTCTGTTGGCCCTCTTCCTGCTCCCACCTGCAAGGCTAAAAACCTGGGGTTCATCTTTGACTCCACACACTCTTTCTCACCTCACATCTCTGACGTCTCTAAGAAGTCACACTACCAGCTGCACCTCCTCAGAGGTATTCTTCCTCTCCTCTCCTTCCCCCAGAAGCTTACTGTCTCCAGAGCCCTGGTTCTCTCCAGGCTGGACTATTGCAACAGCCTCTTTTGAAATCTGACTGCTTCTACTCTATGCCCTCTGCAACTCATCCAGAACAAGACTGCGAGACTTGTCCTTGGCCTCAAGCCCTGGAATCTTATCTCTCCAGGACTGAAATCTCTGCACTGGCTCCCAGTGGCTGCTAGGATGAAGATCAAAACCCTCTGCATCGTCCACAAGGCCTTCTGAGGCATGGGGCCTCAATACCTTCAACTCTCTCTTCCTAAATATCTTCCCTCTCGAGCTCTTCACTCATCCACCTCCAACTCCCTCAGTGTCAGTCGCTTCTCCAAGCAATGAGTTGGTGGTAGATCTCTCGCTTCGGCAGGGGCCTCCCTCTGGAACAGCCTCCCTGAAACTTGAGGAGAACCACCTTCGGTACCGGAAGCACCTAAAAACCTTCCTCTTTGCTTCTGCTTTCACTCCCCGTCTCCCCTGCTGAATTCCATGCTGATAATGTGACTGCATGGGTTACCTGGCCAACCGGCTGATCTCTGGCTCTAGCCTTGCCAGTTGCACGCTTGCGCTTCACAACCCCTGCACCTGGGGACTGTTTTCTATATCCCTACAGTCCCCAAATCAGCACTTATGTCTGCACTCACCCTGCACTTGCCACCAGCTAGCCGTTCTTATTTATATTATGTTATTATTTATTATCCCATGTACTGCACTTTCGCCCCTGCACCCCTGCACTTTTCTTCCCCTTTCCCTTGTGCGATCTGAATGACACCTGGCCTAGTAAGATCGTTGTCTGTCTTCCCTCTGTTCCCCTCCCTTGACTTGTTGCGCCTTGAATCACTTGTGTATAGGCACGTTATAAATGTCATATCATGTCATATGATATCCAAGTATGCCATGCAGAAGTCCTCAACCCCATTCACAACCTGGTTAACCATCCTTTGGAATGTAGCAGGTGCATTCTTTAGTCCAAAAGGCGTTACCTTAAACAGGTAGAGGCCTGTTGGGGTTGAGAATGCAGTTTTCTCCTTGGCATGGTCTGTCAGGGCTATTTGCCAATAACCTGAAGTGAGATCAAATGTACTGAGGTACTTGTCCATGCAGTAATTATGTATGAGGTTAAGCTTGATATTTTGGATTGGTTGGGTGCTTTTGAATATAACCATGGGAATCAAGACGTTACACCAAATCAGCTGATTCCTTTGCTTTCTTCTAGGCTACCCCCTGTTGCAACTGATGTGGTAATGGAGTTGGGCTATATAGACAGAAAGGAGTATGAAAGTGTAAAACTAGCTTTGATAGCTAGGTTTGGGAAGACCCCTTCCCAGTATTTTAAGAGGTTTACAACCCCCAAAAAGCATGATGGTACCCCTTGGGCTACCTGGGTGACTGAATGTTTGAAACACTTAGATGGATGGGTTAAGGGTTACAGAGTTAACACTTATGAAGGTATGAGAAATCTGTTTATGTTGGAGTCTATTTATGATGCCTGCTCTCCTGAGCTGAAACAGCACTTGGCTGACTCTAAGGAAATTGACCCAAAGAAGTTAGCAAGGGCTGCTGACTTGTCGGTTGCCAACAGTGCTGCTCACAGGGATTATGGGGTAACTCAGAAGAAGGAAGGGGGAAAGCAGCACAAGAAAGATAACAAAGAGAATTCCAATACCACCACTCCAAAAGACGGACACAAACATAACAAGGGTAAGACACAAGGGAAACTGAATCAGGCTAGTGTACCTCCTGGTGCTAAACCAGAAGTAGGTCAGAACAAACCCCCATTCATAAAGACATTTTGAAAATGCTATGCTTGTGGGTCAACTGAACATGTGAAAGGGGATCCCAGATGTAAGGGTAAACCTTCAGGTATCCACACTGTCTCCTTAGCCTTCTCCGCAGAGGATGAAGTACCAATGGCAAGTGGAAACTTTCACTTACTAGCTGAGGAACCCATCTTTCTTGTGCTGCTTTCCCCCTTCCTTCTTCTGAGTTACCCCATAATCCCTGTAAGCAGCACTGTTGGCAACCGACAAGTCAGCAGCCCTTGCTAACTTCTTTGGATCAATTTCCTTAGAGTCAGCCAAGTGCTGTCTCAGCTCAGGAGAGCAGGCATCATAAATAGATTCCAACATAAACAGATTTCTCATACCTTCATAAGTGTTAACTCTGTAACCCTTAACCCTTCCATCTAAGTGTTTCAAACATTCAGTCACCCAGGTAGCCCAAGGGGTACCATCATGCTTTTTGGGGGTTGTAAACCTCTTAAGATACTGGGAAGGGGTCTTCCCAAACCTAGCTATCAAAGCTAGTTTTGCACTTTCATACTCCTTTCTGTCTATATAGCCCAACTCCATTACCACATCAGTTGCAACAGGGGGTAGCCTAGAAGAAAGCAACGGAATCAGCTGATTTGTTGTAACATCTTGATTCCCATGGTTATATTCAAAAGCAGCCAACCAATCCAAAATATCAAGCTTAACCTCATGCATAATTACTGCATGTTGGGGCATGCAAGACCTCTTAGGACTGGAAGACCTAGAGGACTCTGAGAGAGAACCAGTTTCAAGAGACAACTTTTTCATTTCAAGTGCATGATTCAACTCCATTTCTCTGAGTTTAAGTTCTTGATGTTTGCTTTCAGATTGTGCTTGTATTCTTTTAAACTCCAATTCTAGTCTTGTTATTTCCAGAGAGACAAATTCAGGACTTAGTGTTGGACCTGATGGGGTCCCTGTGGTCAAAAGTTAAGGCCTATGAGCAGGTAGAGGTAAAACAGGGCCTACATTTTGAGACTCTTCTGTCTCATCTAACTAATATATCACATTTGAGCTGGGCTCTGAAACATTATCATCCTCATCAATATTTTCCACATTTGATGCAGGGGTAGGGGTTCCAGACCCACTCCTCAGACTTTGATATTCCAACAACTTTTCTATCAGTTCAACCTTTTTGCCTTTTACAGTGAGATTGCTAGCGTTACACATATCTCTCAATTGATCAACTGTTAAAGTGACTGGGATCTCCTGTCTGTAGCTTTCCATATCAGGCATAATAAAACAATTGCTTCTCTAGTGTTGCTTAGCCTTGTGAGGGTTATTTGAACAAATGTAAGAGCAGCACTCTCAATGTAACAAGTATACTTTTACCCTCACCACTGTACACCAGTGTTAGGCAGAATCACATGCAGTATACATGTGATTCTGCCTAACACAAGTCTACAAGTGTCAGTACATGAAATTGTACTGACACTTGTAGACTTAATTGCATATAGTGTTCCCTTTGGTATAGGTGTACAATTTCACCTTTGGTATATGCCTGTACTATGCAGTTACGTGGTAGCAGTGGCTGAGCAGCCAGACTTTTCTCAAGAGCTTAGTGAGCAGTAGAACAAGTTACACAAAGGACCAGCAATCACTGTGGTTCAAACAAACACTTACTCAAGGTTGCTTGGTAAAAGAATATACATTTATTTACACAGTCAGTTGGAACACATTCAACTAGCAACATCAGCTCAATATCTTACACTAATACATTACAATACACAACCAATAAGTTACTGAACAAGTTCTGCCCCCCCAAAGTGAGAGCAAAATGGCACTTCAGTTACTTTAAAAAGGGGTAAAAATACAAGGTTATAAGAAATGAAGCACAAATACTTTCATGGGCAGGGCAAAGGGTTTCAGCGAACTACAACCAGCAATTCAGTTCATAGGCCTGGGCCAAGGTGAATGGTTCAGAGTCTTTGTATAGGATAGCACAGTTCTGGTAGTAAACGGTTCAGTCTTTGCCAAGGATTTTAGAAGAATTTGGCTTGGTGAAAAGTTATAGGAATGTTTAGGGAAGGACAAGCCTTCAAAGAGGGGAATGTTTCACAAACTTTCTCCGTGGCTGAAAAGATTTCCTGATCGTGTTTGCACAGTACCTTTAAAGTGCAGAAGAGCTATAGCGGAGGCAATTGTTCCTGGCAGTTCGAGCAGATCTCGCTGTTCCTGAGCTTCAGTCGTGGGGACAACAAGGAGGACGTCGGCAGGTTCCTGCACTGCCCAGGGAAGAGACCACAAGCTTGGCAAAATATCAGTTTAAGGTGTGAGTGCCTTAACGACCACAAACTGGTATCCGTCCCACTGGCTATCCGGATTACCACAGCACTCTGCAGAAAATTCAACCAGGAGGGGGCGGTGTCCAGGCGGCTTGTAAATTGGTTGGTCCCACCAAACTCAAGGGAAGAAGTTGACCATGAAGGGCTTCTCTGTCGATGGAGTTTAAGGCAATTCGGACCTGCAGCAAGGCTTCACCGGTTGTCCAGGAGTTGCAGCAGTCCTCTTCCTTCAGCTCATCTTCGGTTGTTTCGTTGCAGTGGTCGACTCTGCTTTCCAAGTCCCAGAGACCTGCTTTTCAACAGTTTTCCCCCATTCATTCCAGCTTGGCTGTCACTCACACAGCAGGGTGGCTGTCCTTGCCGGACAGCCAGCCTGCCAATCACGCCAGAGTGCATTCAAGTCTCCTAGGAGACTAAGCACAGGGGGTTTCAGGCACCTCCCTCACATCCTGCCCACCCCAGACACTCAGGTGCCAGAGGAGGGCTTCAGCATTGAAGCCCGCCAAAGGCCAACGAACAAACGGACCAAACCCGGTTTGGCACACAGAGTTAAACACAAGAAGGACCTAAAAGAAACAGCGAAAAAAGTCGACCAGAGTCTGTTTTTACAAATAGGACTTGGGTACCTTCTTGAAAAACATGGCGACCCGATTTTTAGCTACTGTAGTTTGCGGTCGGGAAAAATCATGGTAGTTTGATCTAAACCACTGCCACCGGTCATTTAAAGTAGGAAGGGGTAACATTTGACTGTTACATGAGTGTTTTGACTCAGGGGAAACTCAGCAACCCCTCCAACACTCTATAGTAAGATAGTGTGTGCTGGGTCTGTAAATTTAAAGAGACTACTAAAGTCAATTTAACTTTACATGCTCTGGGAGACAGTAGTCCATCCCAGAGAAGGTGTTTAAACCTTGGGGAGTCTGAAAGATACCCCTGTGCCATGCCACTGCACTGAAGGTGCTGTGTGACACACAGAAAAAGTTGATGCCTATGGAGTTGTTTTAAAACTCCTTAACCAAAAGAACACAAAAGTAAAACACGCATCAAAATACATGGACGAGTGGGAAAAAAAGGCTCACACTCTTCCCAGGTAAAAAATCTAATCCTAGAAATCCAGCAAAGTTGCTGGGGGTCTCAAAAGGTAATGGAAAATAGCACATTTTGAGAATTCTGCCTAACACTTACACATGGTCAGCCTGCTCCATAGGAGATGCCAGGCCATTGGCCCTAGCACTGTCCATCCATCTTCCATCATGTGGGGTCTGCTGGGCTCCCCATCCCCAGGGTACCAAGGTTGAGTTTGCAATCAGTTACTGTGTAAGACAATGCTACTCTGTCATTATGGTGTGCACCTGGGAGTCTGGGGGAATAGCACAGGGGGATGCTTAAGACCGAGCTGATCCACACATTCTTCACTCATTCAGTATTGTACTATCCGCACCCAAGGCTTCCACCCTCATTTTGGACTATAATTTATTCCACCCTGTAGCTCGCATTTCAAATCTTGTCATTTATGAAAAAGGTGGAATAGTTGTATTCTTGTAGATCTTTTATGGCCAGTGGGTTTATGGTTGGTGGTCTGAGGTCACCTACTATCGTGGTATTCAGGGATCTTGGACTGGGACAGTTGTGGGTGTCATAACTCATGGTTGGCTGGGTGGGTGTTGGATGCCTGCTTTGGTCTGGCTGCGATAAACGTGTACTGTGAGGTGCCTGGTACTGTCTCGCAGCCTTGCAGGGCACATTCCTTCTTGGGATAACACGCATTTGCAACAGTTGTGGAACAAAGGACCTTTTCTATGGAGGCTAACAGTGTGGGTTTCCTTATCATCAGCGCTTAGGCCTGTTCAGCTTTCTTCATTAGATTTGTAGTCTGTGTGTAGGCGCAGCCATGCAGGCCCAAATGTTTCTACCATAACTAAAAAATTGTGCCTATTTATATGTGTGCACTAAGGGCCTCATCATGAGATGAGCTGTAGCCCTTGAATGCGGTGGTAATGGTAGTACCGCTGCATTTAAGGGCTGGCCCTATCACAAGTTGGGCGCTAAATCGACTGCTTTACCTCCAGCTTTTTTCTGGAGGTGAAAATCCCTGTTTTTGGCTGTATTACAGCCGACTGTATTAGCCCACAGTATTAGCACTGAACATTCCCCATTGGATCCAATGGACCCAATCAGGAATATGGATTTACCGTTAAGGCCCAAACCCTGATCCAGTAGTAATACAACCGGACCGGTCGGTGCTAGGGCTATTACAGTCGGCGATATTACAGCCGGAAATACAGCCTAACTTGTGATGAGGCCCTAAGTATAAGAATCTACATTTCACATATTATTGTGTTTGTGCACGGTCTCTTAATACATCCCCCTCCCTCCTGGCACATCACAGGTGTATTTATGGGATACGCCTTACTCTAAAGTTCCTGGGGTGTGGGATAGGTTCATCTGCTTCCCAACACTTCCTCCACTCTCTCTAACCCAACCAACCATACCTCCACTCTCTCTAAGGCCACCCACCCTACCTCCACTCTCTGTACCCACACACATCCACTTTATTTCCACTATCTCGACCCCACCCTACCACACTAGCTCCACTCTCTCTACCCTCACCCACCCACCCTCACTACACTTTGTCTAACCCACCCATCCACCCTACCACCAGTCTGTCTACCCCCACCCACTCTACCTCCACTCCCTCTATTCCACCCACCCAGCCAACCTCCACACTCTCTAGCCTCACCCACCCTACCAACACTCCTTTTACACCCACCCACTCTACACCACTCTCTCTACTAAGCCAATCACCCACCAGCCCTTCCCCCACTCTCACTACCCCTCCCACACAGCCTACCTCTACTCTCTCTACCTCACCCACCCTACCGCCACTCTCCCCTCCCCTACTCACCCCCTTTACTGCCACTCTCTCTACTCCCACCCAGCCTTACCCTATGCTTGCTACTATCTCCCACCCACCCCAACCCCAGTCTCTCTACCCCGCCTACCCCTACGCTCTCTGCCCTCATCCACCATACCCCCACTCTCTACCCTCACCCACTCTACCCCACTCTCTTTCCCCAAACAACTAACACCACTCCCACCCACCCCAACCCATGCTCTCTTCCCACCAACCTTACCACCACTCTCTCTACCCACACCCACCCACCCTACTCCTACTCTCTCTACCTCAACCTCCACCCTACCACCAGTCTGTCTACCCCCACCCACTCTACCTCCACTCCCTCTATTCCACCCACCCAGCCAACCTCCACACTCTCTAGCCTCACCCACCCTACCAACACTCCTTTTACACCCACCCACTCTACACCACTCTCTCTACTAAGCCAATCACCCACCAGCCCTTCCCCCACTCTCACTACCCCTCCCACACAGCCTACCTCTACTCTCTCTACCTCACCCACCCTACCGCCACTCTCCCCTCCCCTACTCACCCCCTTTACTGCCACTCTCTCTACTCCCACCCAGCCTTACCCTATGCTTGCTACTATCTCCCACCCACCCCAACCCCAGTCTCTCTACCCCGCCTACCCCTACGCTCTCTGCCCTCATCCACCATACCCCCACTCTCTACCCTCACCCACTCTACCCCACTCTCTTTCCCCAAACAACTAACACCACTCCCACCCACCCCAACCCATGCTCTCTTCCCACCAACCTTACCACCACTCTCTCTACCCACACCCACCCACCCTACTCCTACTCTCTCTACCTCAACCTCCACCCTACCTCCACTCTCTGTAGCCCCATCTACCAACCCTACCTCTACACTCTCTACCCCCACCCACCCTACCCCCACTCTCTCTATCCCTACCAACCTCTCTCAACCCCATCTACCCACCCTACCCACACCCGTTACCCCTTCTCATACTTCCTCTCACACGCTCACATTATTTCTTACCCTCTCACTCTCAACCTTTCTCGCTCATATTTCCTCTTGCTCATCATCGATGGCACCTCTCTCAATCGATTCCTCCCTTATTCTACTCTCCTTCCTCTCATTCTCTTGCAGACTGACACCCCTTATGACATTTTCTTTGAAACTGTGCACTCTCCTCCTTACACCCTGGTGCCTATGAATGTAAAATGCAAAGAACAGCACTAAACACCAAAATTATTGGCTTTGCCAATGCTTGTTCTTTTACTGCCAGCTGATTTCTTGGCTGGCAGATTTGTTCTGAGTATTCTGGCTGCCATTATGCTGTTCCCTGTTCCGTTTATTCAAGATGTCCGTCACAAGTCTCTTTTAGGCAATGCATACTTGAGCCGTATGGTTGTTTTTCGTCTGCCACTGACCACAACCTGAGCAGGCCGATGCTTCTTGAATGTCTGAAATACGTTTGTCCTTAATTTGCCTGAACTGCTCACTAGATTCAAACCTGTATGCAAGCACACAACCTTTATTGCTGCTGCGCTGCCACAGAAAAAAAGACACAATTTACACGAGATATCAGAAGAATAAATACATCGGCTGTGTATTGACCTTTTGTCAAAGAATTCAATGCGTTATGAACATTATTATAAAACATCTTCATTTTACAAACCATTTAGTTTTCTGGTGCTTTGTGGTTAACAACAGTAGTGCCTAAATTAATAAGGCAGGTCAAACAAACAGTTCCTGGGGTAGTCTTGTACGAACAGACGCCATGGTGGACAAGACCGTTTGCTTTATTACAGTATTTTATTTAGCATTTCTATTTTATTAATGTATATAGTGCTCTCCTTATAGCGCTGCATAAAAACACATGGCACAAAACTTAAGGACAGAAAAAAGGAGAATTAAAAAAAATGTAAATACAATTGTGAGAGTGTAGAAGAGGATCTAATATCAAGAGGTAAAGAAATAAATGAGATGAGGAACAAAAGGGCATGCAAACTGCAAGAAGAAACTGATCTTTTGAACGCACAGAACACGAAGGGGCACATTGAGTGATCAGTGGGGAGAGATAATTAGGGCCAAGTACATGGATTCATTTAAAATAAGTGGATTAGACGATGAGAATCAAAAGGAAGCCAAGAAAGGTGTGGGGAGTCAGTCAGCAGGACATACGAATGGAAGAATTACATGCTGAGCAGAGGGTGTAGGGTAGAACGATAGGCAAGGGGTTCAATCTGGAAGACAGTCTAGACGAGAGAGAACCAGTGAGGAAAAAAGCTGTTTGGGAGAAGGGGAAAAGGGAAAGCATGTGCTTTGAGAATGTTGAAGAGTTGAAAATGATAAGAGCAAGCTATGTTTGAGATGTGTGCGGTAAATGAGAAAGATTGGGAGTGGGGGCAATGAAAGAGAGATTAGACAGGGGAAACGAAAAACGAGTGGGGATAGCAAAGGTAGTGGCAGGTAGGAAAACAAATCTCGGTTTTTGAGGCGTTGAGGTGTAAAAAGTGATCATGCATGCAGGGTTGTATCGCTAGAGGCAGGAAACAGAGTGCTATGTAGAGTCTGAACAAGAAGAGAAAGAAACATAGATTTGGGAATCATCAGCATAGAAATGAGAGAATTGCCGCCAAATTAGGAGACAACAGAGGAAAGAGGAGAGCTATACAGAGTACGTTAGTAGATCATTTATCAGTCCTGGAAATGGTAAAATAGAAGTTGGAACCACTGGTGTCCAGTACCAGAGAGACCCAGTGAGGAGAGCATGCAAAGGAGTATAAGGTTATAGACCATGTCAGAAGCAGCTGAAAGATCTCAAAGAATAAGAATGGAGGAAAGTTATGAATGTCAATCAGTTAGAAGGGAGTTGGTGGGCCATCTTAGTGGAAAGGTTAGTACAGAAACCAGATTGGTGCGTAAGAAGTAAAGAATTAATATCAAGACAGGATGCAATCCAAGAGTAGACAGCATGTTCAAGAATCTTAAAAGGGGTAGAAGAGATATGGTGCAGAAAGTAGCAGGAAGGGAAGGCCCAAGAGGGGGCTTTTATAGAATCAGCAATGGTAGATTTAAGAGATCAGATGTCAAGCAACTGATCAAGGAGAAAAACACTAGAATGAGAAGGAAGTAGATAAACAGCTGTTTCAGGAACGCAAAGAGGGACAACAATAGAGATGGAGTAGGAGACTGAGGCAGACAGAAACTCAGTGCAGTTGGGACTCGAGAAAAGAGAGGACCATAGATGAATGATTTGATTGGAAAAATAGTTAGCAATGTCAGAGGGAGAGAAGCAAGAGGAAAAGGAACAGTCAGGAGTGGGTGGTGAAAGTATGCAATTAAGTAGCTGAAACAGTGGCAGGCATAAGAACAATGAAAGAGAATCAGCTCAGAAAAATGTTGTTTTTTGCATTAACTTACAAACAATCAAAAGATTATAGAGGGTGGCAAGATATGTAGATGAATGGTGAGCCAAACAGGTGCGAACTCCGGGTGAGATGGTTTGCGTGATGGGTGACCGGGATGAACTGGAATGAGAGTGATGATGGTAGAGGTTGTAACAGTAAAGGCAGAAAGAGTGTAGTTGACTAAGGGAAGGGAACATTCCGAGAGGGGGGTGAGAGGCAAAACGATAGGAGGGAAAAAGAGAACAGATTGAAGGACGAAAGAGTACAGCGAGTGAAGGTGTTGTGGAGAATTAACAGGATGGGAAAGTGTGGCAACAGAAGATTAAATCGATAGTAAGAGGTGGTCTGAGGAAGGGAAAGTGTGGCAACAGAAGATTAAATCGATAGTAAGAGGTGGTCTGAGGAAGGGAAAGTGTGGCAACAGAAGATTAAATCGATAGTAAGAGGTGGTCTGAGGAAGGAAAGGGAACTGCAGAAATGGAGGCAATAGACAGAATGCAAGAGAGCATTATGGTCAGAGATGAACCGTATTTATGGTATTGGGTAGATGCATATTGAAATTGATGGCACGAGTCTAGTAGTGAGAGAAGAGGATAACACGCATATATAGTAAGAAGTGTAGATTAAACTCTTAAAGAAGAAGGAAAGGGGAGGACGAAGGAAAGAAAGCAGAATGAAGAGAATCAAGACCATTATAAAAGGAGGAGAGTGGTCCAGGTGGACGATACACAATCAAAAAGGAAATGGGATAAGGGCTGGACTAAGAGGAAAGATGAATTTCAAAAAGAAGAATGTGAGAGGAGAGATGTTTGTTGTGGATTTAAAGAGTAGGCGGTGTGATAGTCTATACCAGTGCCTGCACCTCTACCTGATTGGTGATGTGAATGAACAAAAATGTAAAAAAGTGTTGTAAAAGAGACAGGAGTTGCAGTGTCGATGGGAGAGATGCATGTCTCTATGCTAAACAAATGAAGATGAAGATAAACATAGGTATTGACAGCCATATGGGAATTGTTGAAGATCAATCACGGATTAAGAAGGCTAACGGGAATGATGGGGAAGGGGAGATACTAGTTGGAAATTATGTCAGCAAGATTGCATTCGTGGGAAGTAGGGACTTGGCGACATGTGCAACCACGTGGTTGCTAGGAGTGCATTTCACTGGCCTGTCTCAGTGCAATGACAAAAAGAGCATTTCCATCCCCGTTTGGGGGATAGGAATGCTAGTGTGACAGCCACAGTTTAAACCGCAACTGTCACACTTCAAAAATAAAATCATGGCAGGCACATGTGGAAGACTAATGTCTGCGCATTTTAAAGCGCACATCGTTTGAGAATTTGCAATGCTCTTTAAAATGTGCATAAACGCCCCCTTCTCCATGCAAATGCACACAGAGGGACAAAGAGAATATGAATGAGCAAATGCCCTTTGTGAATTGGCTGCCATTTTATTTTCGCACATGAAGAGATGCGTATTGAGGCGCAGAACCACAAAGCTGCCAGTGAGTACTTTATTTAAAGGCCTGCAGAGATATAGGAAGACACTCCCAGCTCAGGACCCTGCTCACAACCTACACGCTGACAAGAGACAAGCGTTCCTAAGCGGACGTGGCTCTGGCTCATGCAGAACACAACAATGCGCGAGCAAAAGAAATTGGAGGGTAGAACGAACTATGCCGCTCACCATTTCCCAAGGTCACTGGGCCACTAATTTTCGCTTCTAATGAACCCCAGGGCATCTTCAGATCTCTCTTTGGCAAACCAGAGGTCACGTTAGTATCCCCATTCCTGTTAGAGACTCATTTGAGTCTTGGAGATATTTTCCAATCTAAGGTCATTCACAGATGGCCTCAAGAACAAACTAACTCTCGAAGACAGTTAAAACGTTTTTTTTAAATGTTTGAATCGGGTCTCACTACTGCCATCCCTCTTTCTTGTCTCTCATGGGGTTTTCCCTTCCAAGCATCCCTAAAACCCAAGGTGGTAATGGGAGATCTGTATCCCCTACTATCTAGAATCTGGCTGGCTACTAGTAAGGGCCCAACGACAATCACATTATCTAGCTGCCCCCTCCCGCCTTCTGGGAATTTCTAGCTAGATTCTAACCTGAGCTCTCACAAAAATCAAAGATCTGAAGCAGTGGTGCCTTTCAATCACCCAGGTCAAATTTAGTTTGTACCTCGCACATGCATGTCCTTCTCGCCATGATGTTCTCTCATTCCTTTCTCTTGCTTGTATTTTGATGTTCTCTCATTCCTTTCTCTTGCTTGTATTTTCTTCCCTACGGTTTCTCCAGCTCTCTTCTTTCTCTTCCTCTCTGTTCCTCTCTTTGTCCCTCTGATGTTTTTGTGTAGGCTGCTACTCTCCTTCACTCTCTACGACTCTCTACTCAGACACTCTCCACTCTACTCTCTCCTCTTCACTTGACTACTCTCCCGTCTCTACTCTACTTCTCTCCTCTCCCCTTCTACTCTGAGACTACACTCCACTCCACCCCTCCTTCTCTCACAATCACCCTTCTTTCACTCTCTCATACTCCTGGTTCACTCACTCTCTCATACACCCCATAGTATTACATTTAATCTCAGTCACTCTCTTCACTCACCATACCTGCACTCGTACATGCCATACCACTTTCTACCAACAACCAATATCTCACTTTGCACATGTCCTTAATAATCCTCCTCAATGCTCTTCTGCAACGTCTTTCCTCCACTTGGTCTCTCTCGGTCTCCCATCTCCCCTATTGACATCACCCAAATGACTTTCACTGCTCTGTTTCCTATGTCCCCTTTTATGCTCCTCCTCCCCGTCCCATTGGTCTGGGTGGCCCCCTGTTCTCCCAGGCAAATTGGTAGCGTGTTATTCCCACAGGGTCCTGTCATGCATTTAAAATGCCTCTGAAACCCCATTCCCTATTCAAATGCAGCTCCGTCAGAGTTCTGCAATGGTGAATAGCTACACACATAGTCACTCTCGGGGTTCTTGTGTGGGTGGTCTTCAAATATGGGTTGCCAGAGATCCCCAGTGGTGGCCCACAAGAAACACAATCAGTCCCAAAGTGATTATGAGCCTGTTTTGAAGATTCCTGGTTGCCAGTCACTAGTCACTGCTGTCTAGCTTGCTGTTGCTGAGGTAAAAGGTACAGAGACTGGGGCCCTCACAAGTCCTGCACTCTGGAGCAGGAGTGGCTCTGGCAAACACCCTGGTAGGCTTCCTGCCCCACATAGAGAGAGGTCCCCATCCCATTTTGAGTGTATTAATCACCTTCAGGATCTTAAATGGCCTGCTAAATCTGTGGTCAAGTTTAGGGTAGTAGAGTAAACTAAGGTAATAACCTTGAAATTGCAGATATTTGGTTTATACCCATACTTCTTATACTAGCTTGAAAAACAAAAAAGAAATGTGTTTCTTATATTGCACTTCATGCCAGACTCCAGCCTCTAAGCACAGTACTGTGACTTGGTACCAAAACTGTGCTGCTCAAAGTAGTCTTGTTTACAAGACCCGATCACTGCCCCTGGCCTATATGTTGGGCATTGCACGGTAAAGCAAGAGCCTCCTGTGTCTTTTTGTTATTTGTACCACATGGTTTATTTTCCTTTCAGGCACGGATAACGTTCCCTGCCAAGGCGCGTGACTGGGAGCCGGTTACTCTGCACTCATGCTAATTTTTCTGAAGAGCTTAAGAAGGCTCATTTGGAGCTAAAGCAAGCTGAACGCAAGTGGCATTCATTTTATAAACCTAGGGCGAAAGCAATCTTTGGAACGCTTTCTAGCAATTATCATGGGGGGATTCAGTCAGAAAAACAGAATGTCTTCGCACTCATGGTTCAAACTGCCATACATTGCTCTAAGGAGCTAGTAGTCTCCTCTACTGCACGGTTTATATCGGTAGTAGCCCCATCTCAGCTACTCTGCGGCAGGTTAGATCACATCCATCTGGGTCATTCGAACATCACTTTCGTGTCAGGTAATCTGGATCAGCAGGCAGCCTCTAGCTGGTCAGCTTTTCCAGTGTTCTCGGATGAAGGTGTTTCTGCTGCCATATGAATGTGAAATCCGCGGCCCCTTCCAATCCTATCGTGCTGAGTGTCCTTAAGGACATTCTACCGGGTATGATCTCTTCGGTTACGCAAACTGTAAATCTATCCTGCCAGTCAGGACGTATTCCACGAGAACTTAAACAGGCCCTTGTGGTCCTTATTTTTTTTTAAAAACGTCACTGGATGATTCTGTTCTGGCGAATTTCTTACCTATCTCTCTACTCCCCTTTTTCATGAAACCTTTACAGTCTCTGGTAGCTAGACTTATTTCTTCATTTCTTCAGAATCTCTGCTTTTGCTTGATCCCTTTCAGTCTGGTTAGTGTCATGGTGTCTGTGGTGGATGGCTTGCCCAGTGTGGTTGATAAGGGAGGAGTAGGGGCACTGATATTGTTTGATCTGTCATCGGTCTTCAACACTGTCAAGCACTCTATACTTCTGTCCCGCCTGGCCTCTGCCGGCATCCTGGGTCTTGTCCTGGCTTGGTTTACCTCCTTTTAGTCTGACAGTGGCCAATCACTGTTTGTTCACTGTGGGGTACATTAGGCCCTTGCAGAAATCCCCTTCACACAAAAATCGCATGGAAATAATACAAAAAAACGGCTGCACTCTTCCTTCCATGGCGCATATGTGTGGCAAGCACTAAACACAAGAATGCCACCAAAACAAGTGCTCTGCATTGTTTTACCTCCATTTGAAATCATCTGAAAATGTCCTGCATGCAGAACAGCACCACATTTGCTGTTCTGTTTTCTGTATACTAAAGCTGCACACATGATGTCGGGGGGAAATTCTGCCGGGGTCGGCCGGACCGTCCGCAGATCTCCGGGCAGGGAGGACCCAACTCCTCCCGTATATCCCAAAAGAGATAGAGTATGAGACACACGCAAGAAGCAAGGTGACTCTGCTGTTTATTAGACAAAACGGCAGGGATGGGTCAAGGAGCGTACGCATCCGTCCTGACACACACACAATCGTGGGGCTCGCAGGCCCTTTTTACCTTAGTATGACGCGCTACTTGCGTCATCTTACAAAGTTTAGTAAAAAACCTATTTCCACTCTGGATTGGTTACTCGAGTGGTAGGGTTAGTATAGCATACATATAGAGAACGGTGTCAGTGGCTGAGGGTTAGTCAGGTGGTATACCTGGGCTGTCCCTTCAATTTGATACATGAAAATTGTTACATGAAGACCTCTGAGGATTGGTCAATGTTAATGGCGTCAGTGATAAGAGCCCCATGTTCTGATTGGTCCACTCGCGAGCCTCCCAGTCTGGGACTATCGCTGTTCCCAGCTCGCGGTGCACCTGTCATTTGCAACAATGTTTTAATATGGGTAGGTGTAAACAATGTGAGGATTTATTCATATGTTGGGAGGTCGACTACTCCCACTGCTGCAGATGTCCAATTAGTCTTTTAATTGTATCTGCCTGTGTCTTGAAACGTGGGATTCAGGCGTATCCTTTCTCCTAGGCTTGGCATCTTGTCAGGTTTGGCTTTGTCACGTGAGGTGGGACCGTGTTTGAGGCAAAATTCAACATAATTAATATTGTTTTTCCTACTGTGTGCCTGGTTTATCTTGCAGGTGCGACCTTGACGTTGGCTTGCAGCGTGCGAGACTGCAACATCGTGCCCTTGGCGTTGTGCTTTCGCTGGGCTCATTTTGCAGGGTCAGCAACCCAGTTCTTGCTCATTCAATGTTCATGGAAGCTTTTGCTTGCGGCCTACTTGGGCCTGGTGCATAGGTGGAACCGTTTGATGCAGAGCGCTTTAGGTTACGGTATCATATTGCTTTATCCTCAGTATCGTGTCCCCGTTATATTCTTCATTATGGTACATGGCTCTTAGAAGAAGCGTGAGCAAGCCTTTTTAGATAAATTCATGATGCGTCTTGCGTTTCTGCATTTTGAGAGCCTATGTGGAAAATAATAAAGATGCACGTCCGTGAGTATGTCTGTCGCCTACGTCATAGCACTGAGTATATTCTTCGAATGGATTGGTGTGGGAGTGTCCAGTGTGTATATTTGCACAGGAGTGCTGACCGTTGGCTAGGTCGTCATGTCATCTCTAACGACGTGTAGGTTTAGTCGAGTTGATCCGTGCCGCAGGTGTCGGCATGGACAGGGCGGGCTGCTGGGCAGGTAGATGGGCACATCCGTATGTTCCTGTACCATCACTTTCGTGTCAGGTAATCTGGATCAGCAGGCAGCCAATACCCTGTACCAGGGTATTTGATCGTCTGGTAGATAGGCAAACTCCTCTCGTGGCGGGTGTCTAGGCCGTGATCCTCTAGGCCAAGCGCGAGGGGGGAAGGGCGGGAGCCTGGTCTTCCATTCTCCCACTTCAATGACCTCCAAGATGACTTTGTAATTTGCTCTTGATTTCAATTTAAAACATCACGAAGATGTGCTCTTCTTGAAAACCCATCCTGGCCTGCTTTACTCCTGCTGAGTACTAAGAATTGAGGGAAAAATTTCAAGCACAGCTGATGTACTGGGAAATTACATGAAAGGCAAAGAATTTGGTTTTCCACTTAATCACGGCAGTGTTTTCTTTTTCTATAAGCCATCACATGCAAACTGCAGTAAATGAGAGAAATAACGCAGTTTTTCTTTTTCTCATGTCAATTTCAAAGCAATGCTTGGCAGTATATCTCTTTGTGTCCAGAAACTGACCATATCTGTAAAAGCACTCCAGAAAGTTAATTAATAAGAAACTGTGTGCTGCAGAAACTGCATTGGAAATATCAAAATGAACTGAAATAAACACACATGTGAATTTGCTCTTCTGAAAATCTGGAAAAATGTCATTTAAAGTTAAATGTCAAATACTTCACTATTGGACGCACAAGAAATATTATTGTACTTGGTGGTGGGAGAGCTGCATGTACATTATGCTTTTTACTCCAACAAAGACTTAAAGCAGCCTGGCTGAGGCCCAGGAATTGCCGTCAAACTAGTTTGGCAGGAAAGCTTGCCTCCCACTTTTTCTCACCTACCAGTGAACTGATGCTGCCAGTATATGTGCTCTGTTCTTAGTGGGCTGAAGGTGGGATAAATACTGGCTTTACCAGACTGGCCGGCAGGACTACCATCAAATACAAAGGAGGGGAGTGAAGACCTGTATTTAGCATAAAGGTGTGATTTCTTCAAGCACCCTCTCCCAGCAGGTCCATTGTGCAAGCCAAACCTGGCAGAAACATTTGGCTGTGGGGGTTGGAGGACCGCCCACATCTGTAACAAATCCAGTCCATTGACTTTAAGGAACATTTTATATTATGACTTTTTATTTCAGCACCCTAAATAAGAAACAAGTCGATGTTATGCCAGTATTTTATGTGATTTTTAAACAAGCAAAATGAGACCCAAGGCATGGTGCTAGCACCTGGAGAACTGAAATGGCAGGAAAAATGTTTTTCTGGGTGAAGTATAAATGATACAGGCATGAAACTTAGTAAAAATAGGCAAAATAGTAAGGGGCATATGTGTAGCCATATGCAGAAGATTATGGTTCACCTAAAAATGGCACAATTGTGACAAAGGCTGGTGCAACATCACATAGAGTTGGCGATCGGATTGTCCAATTCCCGGTGAAATACGGGATCTGCATATCGCTTTTTATGATGGTGACTAGTGCCAATATGAGGTTTTGTTCCATAACTCATTTTTGTAAAAATGTAGGTTTATGAGACAAAGGGAGTCATACAATGCAAACATATAAAATTAGGTCACTTCCCCTGAACCAATCACCACAGAGGGGGGTGGGAGGACCTATAGGCTAGCCTATCCTAGGATAGGACCAATTCCTGGGTACTCCCCCCAGATTGTAAAATTCTATGATGTCACTCTGGCTATTTAACAGGGAGACATGGAGACACAAGGGACATTCAACATTCAACATTAAAGATTCCAAGACTCCCAAACCAGATCCAGAAGCAATTGATCCAGATTCAGGCAGGACCACCCAGATCCAGGGAGAACCTCCCATCTAGATCCAGGCATACCCAATAATCCAGGGAGAAAAGAGGAGAGGCAGCTGATCACCTTTAGGAGAATCCAGTTGCCAGACCCATTGCCCGCTGACCCATACCCATCCCGCTGTCCACAGTGACCAGACCTTGTCCATCTGTTCCCATCCACGAGAGCCCAGCTGTACCCATCCAGGAGATCCTGCTGTCCAGAGACCTTGCTGGCTGTCCAAATTGCCAAACTCAAGTGAACCTTGTAAGTATCACATCACCCAGTAACTGCATATCCCGCTCTTTTAACCTTGCATCCTATTCAAATCCTTTAACAATCCCATTAAAATCCCACTCATATCCCAATCGCCAGTGTCCTTTGTTCACCCATTCCCTAGAAAAATATGTGTTAGTCCATATCTGTTATCATATTCCTTTTATAATTATTTCAGTTATCTGTGTAAGTCCTTAGTACCATTTTGAGATAAATTAATTAATTCCCCTATAAGGATGTATGCAGTGCTGATTGAAATTCGAAATAAACCCCCTTCCGTGCAGTGTCTCTCATTAAGAATATAGTCATTAAAATATAGCATCAGTAGAACCTGTCATTGTGCAACCAAAACCAGAATTGCCCATGTATTTTGCTTTTCCCAAAAAAAAATCGATTTCTGATTTTGAATGCTAAGCCCATTATCTTAGCTGTTTGCCTGTTTAAAGCATGTGTAAAATAAGGAATTGCAATTCTGCCATGTGTGTTTTCTGCTGTTTTCCTTCCCAAAATCGATTTTCTCACCTGTGTTCACGTTGCTTTAGTGCCCTCCTCAGTAGCCTGTAAGTTTCCTTGTCTCTTTAGAGCAGCCACCCAAATTTCGGTCCTAGCTATCCTACCACAAGTGTAAACTAATCTATAAGTAACCTGTAAAATCCGAGTGTGCCATTTTGCTCATTTTGAGGATTTTCATTTCATTTTTGACTTCCCATTCTGGGGCGGTGGGCTGAATTTTCAATCCAAATGTTCCCTCTTCTTTCTGACTCCTTGCCACTGTTTTCCATCTACACAGAATTTAGTCAGCAGGTGTTTGGGGGAAGTGGTGCAGGGGGAGTGACAAACCTATGTGCCTTATGTGATTGTGAAGAAAAGTGATTTTGTTTCCATTTCTATTAAAGGTGTATGCACTTAGTGTTAGAAGTTGAATTAACTGTGTTATAAGGTTTTGCATTTGTATTGCCACACCGTGATGGTTGCTGCCCTAAATTTTGTTTTGCTTTATTTTTCATTTGAATTCTAAAAATAAATAAATATTTCCTTGTTACACACTGCCTTGGTTCATGGTCCAGCGACACAGGGTATTTTTTAAGGAGGGTTTGAGATGGGTTGGGTGCCTTCTCAAGAAAGAACCCAGGGTTCAAATACAAATAAAAAGGCATTTTTTATTGTGAGCCACCTTCAGTGTTAGTGGAAGAAGTCCCTGGCTGGAGTGTGCCATGTCATAAAACGCATTGCATATTGGGGGATTGTGCCGTGATTGAAGTAAGTGTTTTCACCCATGGCAGCTTAACACAGCAGGCTAACTCAGCAAAATTAGTGATACTTTTACTGGTTAGAAAACTGTGTTACACTGTAAAAGCGCCATCCCAAAATGTATACCCTAGGTATCAGGCTTATGTGTAAGAATAAAGTAAACTTAACCCTAAACTAGTCAAAAGCAGAGTACAGATTTTTCCTTGCATAGATAATTAAATAAACGAAGAACACTCTGTAGAAATTAATATAGCTAGGCAGCACCTTCTGTCCAAGCTATTCGTTAGAGGGGAATGGGCAGAACAGGAGCAAGGAGCCTGGCTATCCAGCATGATGCAACGGCTTACCTCCATGAACATGGATGTGTGGCAAGACAGTGGCCTGTTACATCAAGCATTGTCTGAGTTTTACCTGACTCAGAATATTAAAGAAGAGCAGCTTAAAATGGACCGAATTACTGCCTACATATACCTCCACATGGTGGTTATGGAGGAAAAACATCAAGAAAGTATAACCCTGGTGTAAGAGAAAAACCAGTCTGAGCTCTTAAACCAAATCCAGAGTGAATTAAAACAGGGAGAAGAAAAATTGCAAAAGAGCCACAATTCTGAGGTAGAATTTGAAAACCACATCAAACAGTTAAAAGAGGAGTTGGTAGTACAGCAACAAACCAACTCAGAACAAGAGGCCAAGTAGCTAGATTAAAATAAGAGTGTCAGCAAAAGGTTGATTCCCTGAAAGAGTCACAACACAAATGAAATCAACAAATAACATATAATAGAGTCTGCTTAGAGGACATGGACCCTCTACAAAAACAGATTGAGAAATTGGAAAAGGAGAAAAATAAATTAATAATTGAAACAGCTCATTCCCAAACAGAATTTGACCAAGAATGCCAGAAGTTAGGCACTATAAAGCAACAGAGGGATAATCTGACTGAACAGATGGGTCCCCTGTAACAGGAAAAGGATGCCCTGGGCCAGGAGGTTTGCCAAATAGAAATAGTCCTACAGAAAAGAGAGTCAGACCTCCAGGAACTGATTGACCTAAAAACTGAATATGAAATGTATTGGGGCACATGAGACAAGTAGAAGGTGCTCTAGAAGAGACCACCCAAACCAAAAATGTGCACAGTTAGGAGATGTATCTCCTGCAACAAAAATGGTACCAGTGTTCCCGGGCAATGTAAGAAGCACAAAAAGACAATGAGGCCCTTTGTGATGAGAACAGGGGACTCCAGAACCAGGTAACAGCCCAAGGGAAGGTAATAGAGTCAAGCCAATCCGTGGTAGCAGAGTAAAAGGCTCAGGCCTTTGCCTACTATCAAGAGGTAGGGTCTGAGAAGGAAAAACTTGGGAAGTTAGAGAAATAATGTGCTAGGTTGAATCAAAACTTGAGGGACCCCAAACAGGTAGAGAGTGGCAGGGCAACTCCTGATCACAGTGTGATACACTCTGTGCCAAGGGCCTCAAACCCATTTACCACCTCGTATGCACAAGGCACTGCTGACTTCATGTCCACAGGTTCACATGAACCAGAAACCATGAGGCAGCTAGACATACATAGGCTTAACATGATTGAGCTGGCAGGTCAGCATCCATCAGAGACTGATGAGCCGGCATCCATGTTCAGATTCAAAAATGTCATAACTGATGGATCTGACCAGGAAAGCTCCTATGAGGAGAAAATCAGAAACATCACCCACAAAAGAACCACTTAATTTGCTTTGCAGAGAAACAGGAGTCTGAATTGAGGCCCCAAAAGAGTATTCTGAAAACCTACACCCAATCAGGCAAGTGGGGAGGGGGGATCTCCACCAACCGTGGAAGTAGGGAAGCGTCAGAAGACTACTCTCCTGTATGAAAGGGGGAATACAAAGGGAGTGACCTAGAGAGCGCAAGGCACAACAAGGGAGATGAGACTAGGTCCCATCATTCAGGGAGAAACTCACAAGCTCAAAGAATTAGGGAGCGCCTAGAGCAGGGGTCTCCAACCTTTGAGTTAGCTAGAGCTACTTGTAGTGGAGGCCAACAGTGGAGAACTACTAGCGTGCAATATCGGGGTGGGGATATTTATAAACCTCTGAATTTTTACAATTTTTTTTGCCCCAATTATTTCCTCTCTATAAACAGATGGAATAACATATGCCTTCACGATTATATTAAGAACTTCAAAAACCTCTTTGTTGCATTATTATTTATTAGTAGCTGTCTCAAAAAGACAGATATTTGTTGTAAATATCCTGTAATTTTTGTGCCCTTCCTTTGCATTTTATGCAGGCTTTCTACATGCTAGGCACACTATTGTTTTCCAAATGTGCATTTCACACTTCCATAAAAAAACAAAAGTAATTTCCAAATTGTAAAAATGCTGCTTGCGTTCACTAGTTTTCTTTGAGAAGTTTTTTTTGTCAGACACCACACATACTCTATTATTTGTGTGTCCCACTGTGTTTTAGCACAGGTTATATTTATGAAGATGTTATATGCTTGTCAAACTGGTTAATCACAAATAAATGCTTCTGTTGTACTGACATCAGTTTTTAGGAAATTAAACAGTGGGTTCATGAGTACCAACTTTTGATTTTCACTACAGGGGCAGAAATATCCCCACCTCCATCCTGAATATAAGCAAGCAACCAGCCCAACCCATACCCTGGCCAAACACATTTTATAGCACGTGTTCTATGATTCCAGTGCTATGCGGACGACACTCAGCTCATTTTCAGGCTACCCTCAGCTGCCTCTTCTCTCTCCCTCATCTCTGACTGCCTGTCCGCCACCCAGGAGTGGTGTGCCGCCAATGATCTCTACCTTAATGCCAGTCAGACCGAGATTCTCCTCATTTGAACACCTGCTCCCTCCTTTCCTGTCACTCTCTGGCTGGCCTTGCTTGGCCCTCCTCCTGCTCCCACCTGTGACGCTAAAAACCTCTGGGTCATCTTCGACTCCACACTCTCCTTCTCTCCTCACATCTCTAACATCTCTTAGAAGTCACACTACAAGCTGCACCTCCTCAGAGGCATTCTTCCTTTCCTCTCCTTCCCCCAGGTGCTCAATGTCTCCAGAGCTCTGGTTCTCTCTAGGCTGGACTATTGCAACAGCCTCTTTCTAAATCTGCCTGCTTCTACTCTCCACCCTCTGCAACTCATCCAGAACAGGACTGTGAGACTTGTCCTTGGCCTCAAGCCCAGGGATCGTATCTCTCCAGGACTGAAATCTCTGCACTGGCTCCCAGTGGCTGCGAGGATTAAGTTCAAAACCCTCTGTATGGTCCACAAGGCCTTCTGGGGCCTGGGGCCTCAATACCTTCAGCTCTCTCTTCCAAAATATCTTCCTTCTCGAGCTCTTCACTTATCCGCCTCCAACTCCCTCAGGGTCAGTCGCTTCTCCAAGCAACGAGATGGTGGTAGATCTCTTTCCTCGGCTCGGGCCTCCCTCTGGAAAAGCCTCCCTGAAACTTGTGAAGAATCATCTCTGGTTCCGGAAGCACCTCAAAACGTTTATCTTTGCTTCTGCCTTTTCTCCTCCTCTCCCCTGCTGACTTCCTCGCCGATACTGAAACTGCACTGGTCACCTGCACTGGTCACCTGGCAACCCCCCCAGCTCTCAAGCACAGCCCCCCCCCCAGTCACACACCTAGACTGCCTTCCTGGCAACCCCCTGCACTTAGAGACTGTTCTGTACCCCTACAGTTCCACCACTAGCACTTGACACCTGATGTCTGCACTACCCTTGCACTTGCCACAAGCTGGCCGGACGCTACTGATTGTTATTTATTATCCCATGTACTGCACTGTCCCCTTCCCCTCACCCCCGCACTTTCCTCCTTCCCCCTTCCCATGCACTTGTGCGATCTGAATGACACCTAGCCTAGTAGGATCATTGTCTGTCTTCTCTCTATTCCCCCTCCCTTGCCTCGTCGCGCCTTGAAACACTTATGATATGATATGATACCGCATTTAGTTTTGAATGTATAACATCTCAGCATTGGTCTGTCAACCTGCTGAGCTACCCTGGTAGGCTTCTACTGTACAGCGTGTCTATGGATCGCTTAATGTACTAAAAGTGGGTGTACCTGTGTCATGGAAGTGATTTAAAGTGGAAATGTACAGTGTGGAGTATGGAAAGAAGCCACATGAAAGAAATTGCACCATTTTTAAAATATTATTTTGAACATTTCCAGGAGAGCAGCAGTGCTACTGTGATATTTTCATTGCCTGGTCACAATGATCCCGCTCCTGCCCCAACCTCTCTGACATCTCTGGCAAACAAGAGCAGCTTGGTTAAGCAAGACAGTGTCGTGAGCGCACAAGGCCAACTCTGCTACTGCAGGCGGCCTGCAGAAGCAGATTGTGATACTGACATCTGTCAGGTAATTTACAAGCAGCTCCATGTGGCACAGCAGTCAAGCTCCCCGCCTGCAATTGGGACGTACAGGGTTCGGATGCTGGTCAAGGAAAATAACTGCAAAAACACAGCATTGAAATATTTAACTTAAAAAAGTGTTTCTTTTCAGTATTTCCAGCGTGGGCGACTGAAGAGGCTCAGGCGAGCTACTAGACGCCCGCGATCGACCGTTTGGTGACCCCTGGCCCAGAGGATAATGAGGGAACCTCAAATAGCAGGAGCTCTGAGTCTGAGGGTGAATGGACCAAGGTACAAACGCAAAAGAAGGCTAACAAGCAAAAGAAAGCTGTGGTGAAAGACCCCATTAAACAGATTAAAGCAATTAGGAGTTTCATGACCTTGTACAACAAGAATGCCAAATGTTCTGTCTGGGAGCATCTGGAGCTATATGAACAGATGATGACCTCTTTTGACATTAAAAATAACCAGAATTCCATAGAATTTGCAAAATGGACGTTCTCTCCAGAGTACTCCAGCTTCTTTGCTGGGCTGGAAGACCAGAACCATTCCAAGTGGTCCACCTACAAGGTGGCCATCTTGAAGCACTTCTCCACACATAGATACCCCCATGATGCCCGCAAGGCAGCCTATAATCTGCACTGTGGAGAGGATCAGGCCCAAGAGAATTAAAGCAGGAATTTGCATAGACTACTAGGCGGGTGTGCACGAATAGTAGGGAATTTATAAATACCTATTTTCATGCACTTCCAAAATATATAATGACACAGCTGGTAAGAGGTTTCCATGATGACAGGACCCTGGACTGGGTAATAGAGCAAGCTGCCCGGATCTGCGAAGTCCAAAAGCCTGTAGAAAACAAAAATCCAACCAAAAGCCCAAACCAACGAACACCCCAGCAGCTGCCAAGGTGGCGGAGGTGAAGGTTGACCCCATTTTGGACCTAGAAATGGGGGGGGCTAAAAATACACCTTCCCAAAACCAACTAAATCAGAGGCAAAGAAGACCCTCTGATCAATCACAAGCAGGTGGAAGTCAGGTAGGGTACCCCACAAATATGCCCACTAACTCTGCCAATTACATCAGCCCTATGTACAAGGGCAATAGATCCATCTTGGGGTACATGTGGACTCACCCGGCCCAAGGGGGGATCCAATCAGGTAAGTATGGCCCCAGGAAACTTATCTCCAAACTGCCCTCAGGAGGGCAGTCATTTCCCAAACTCTGGTTTGTTTTTTTCCCCTACGTACCCTCAAAACCCCTACATCCAGGACAACCCTTTTTACTCTCCCCGCTTTCAGGAGTCCAGATCACCAAACCCGGGAGAGCGGAGGCCAAGGGTGGAGGGTTACCAGGGAAACCCCCAATACACAGGTTACTCCGGGAAAAGGGATAGTTACCCTTCCTGAGAGATACCCAGAGTTGATTCCAGAACTCCGCACCAGCCGGAGCGGGTGTCCCAACTGCAGCGCCAGGTCCCGAACCTAACTCAAGATCTGAGTCGCATATTGAGGGCTCAGTATAACCCTCAGACGAACATGGCGGCTCAGAATAACGCAAACCAAGGGTCTGGCAACCTGGAATAATGACGGGGAGAGAACCCTGACAACCAGCTGGGTCCAGAGGAGGAGACACGGGAGGAAGAGGGGTGCAAATCCCTAGAGGAAGCTTCCTTCCTCACCTGTGAATAGTCCCTTAATACCCCAGAATTGGAACTTAAATCTCCTGCCCCTGAAAATCTGCTACCCAGGGAATAGAGGGTGGGGAGGAGAAACAAAGAAAAGAATAAGGCCCATTTTGTGGAGGAAGTCAGTGTCCTCCAGTTTGAAGGGGAAGAATCCTTAAAGGATTCTGGGAAAAATGTCTTCTCCTTCAAGGATGGGGCAATTCCTCCCAAAGAAAAATGGGTCCCAAAAGACCACAATCTAGACTGGGTAGGTGTGGGGACTGATTCAGAATCGCCCATCCCTGCACCCCAGAATTGTCATCCAGAGAACATAACGATCAGTGAGGGATCCTCCCCGGAAACTGGTTCTAGTGTCTGCAAGTAAAGGGGTACAGCACAGAGCTAAAGGAAAAAGGGGATTCCGAAATCCTGCATATTTCAGGATGCCAAATGTTCTTTATAGATTCCCAAACTCCGACACAGAAAACTGTCCGAAACCCCACAGTGTCAGAGCCCAAATTAAAGAAACTAACCACCCAGCTTTCCCAAAATGCCCATATCCTTTGCCCCTTGGAGGAGAAAGAAGGTAGGTTCTATGCCACCATCCGAGTGCAAGGGCAATGTGCATTTTTAGCACTGGGGGACACTGGATCCCAAGTCACTCTTCTGTCCAAAAGGGTCTTTGAGCAGCTAAATTCAGGAAGGAGGGAGAGACACTAGATCCCTCTCACCCCTCTTCATAGACAACTCCAGAACTTTGGAATTCACTAGAGAATTAAATTCCTGTCGAGGGCACTGCGATTCTGGAGATGAAAATTGGGTGACACAACATGAAGCACCCGGTAATAGTCGTGACTCCAGAGGGAACCCTCTGTCTATTAGGAAATGACCTCCTTCGGAGGTTGTCTCCCCTGATAGACTGTGTGAACAAGGTCCTCTGGACTCAGGCTAACCGGCCAATAAAATAAAAACAAAGCATCAACTATGTCAGTTTCAATGGCACATGCCACATGGTTGAACAACAATCTGACCAAATTGAGTTCCATTTTCAAATCAATCAAATACCGCATATTACAGTAATTGCTGCAGGACAATAAACTGGTGATGGGAACTCCTCTCCATTCCTGAAAATCAAGTTACTTCCAGTTTCAAGTGGCATTCCACACTGCAAGGGAATACCTTTAAATGTTATACCAATCCCCAATTTGAAAATGCAAGTCCTGTAGTAAAAAGTGATGAAGAGCCAGCTCAAAGCTTGGCTGATGTTCAGAAAATGGGTGAACAGCTGTTCCTCTCTATTCAGTTAAACAAGAAGAGGGAGCCTGTTCTCGCCATAGTGTGCCTGAATAATGGAAAAAGCTTCATCAGGAAACTCCCAAAAGATCCCACCGTTCCCACATTTAAATTGATTGATAAGCAGGAAATGGGCTTGGAAACTCCCAATTCAAATCATCTCCTGCCTAGCAGGTGTATGCTCAAACTTTCCATAGGTGATAAAAGCATAGAGCATAATTGTTGGGTCGTGCGAGATGTCCCCTCTGCATTCTATTTAAGCAGTGACATTCTCAATCGGTTCACAATTAATTTGGACCGCATGAATTACAAAGCGTGGTCTCGATTAGGGGGCACCCCTGTGGGCTTTTATAATTCTGAAAAGGCGTTTCGGTCAGCTCAATTTCTACCGTATGCAGTTGAAATTCAAATTAGAGAGGATGTCACCATCCCAGGACGGATCTGACAATTCCCGCTTTACTTAAAAATTAAGAGAGGACAGAAACTCCAAAATCTGGATGCTTATGTACACCTCAATTCCCATCTCCAACAGCAGGGGTTGAAGTTAAACCCAACACCATTAGTTGATTTAGAGCACAACACCATTCCAATATTGGTGGATAACAGCAACCCTCTGGGGGCAGACACCTTTATTGAAATGGTGGTTGATGACCAGCATTTTTCCATGGACTTAGGAAAGGAAATCATAGGACCAATCCCCAATGACTGCTATGACTGTGACAATGACATACCACCAGAAAGGATCTTCACCCAACAAGGGGGGAATTTCCTGGTGTACTCTTCCTTCCCTTACGGGGGGGAGGTGACCTGTGACATCAGGAAGGACAAGGTGATATTCCAGGTCCACAATGACGACCTCTTCTACCTGAAACCCTCTGTCCAGGTCAACACCCTCGCCGGAGATCTCTCCACATAGCTGTAGGAGGCCACTGAGATTGTGAAACCCGGGGTCTTCCCAGGCTTCACACAGATGGTTAAGGAACGTTAATGCCTGTGAGACTGAGGAACAAAAGCAAAAGTTGAAACAGTTGTTTTTGGATTTTCAAGATTTCTTTGCTGTGGACTCATACGACTGCGGTCGCACCGAGATACATTCTACCTCAATTCCAATGCACCCTGGAATGACTCTTGTATTTGTGAGGCAATATCATTTGCCACTAGTGTCTATGGAGTGCCTTATAGATATAATCAAAAACCTAAAGTCCCATGGGATAATTCGTCAAGTCCTCAGTACCTTTAGTAATCCGGTACTGGGGATTTTAAAACCAAGTGGCCAAAGGAGACTTTGCACAGACCTTAGGGAGCTGAACAAACAGGTCCACATGTCCCGATGGCCTCTTCACTACATTGATCAGGGACTGGCCCAGATCCAGGTGTCAAAGGTGTACACTGCCCAATGGATACTGGACAGTACCTTCAGTAGGGAGGACCAGTACAAGCTGGCCTTCACCTTCGGGGGCAGCAGTACACAGGGATCCGGACTCCCTTTGGATACATAAACTCTGGCAATTAATTCAACATCTTTCTACACAAGGCACAAGGCCATGCCCGACTAGGGTGAAAGGGGTAACCTGGCCTATTTGGATGATGTCCTGATTGAATGCTCAACTGTGGAGGAACACATAGTGGAAATCAAGTTTGTTCTGACCCAGTTGAGGGTTGCCGGAGCAAAACTGTACTTCCAGAAGGCACAGTGATGTAGGACCCATGTAAACGTCTTGGGACAATAAATCAACCCTGAGCATCTGTCCGCAGGCAAAGAAAGTCGAAGCACTACTAAAACTAAAAGAAGCTACAACTCTGCGTGACCTAGGCACTCCGCCCAATGGTGTGGACATTGAAAAATGACGGGCCGTTCATCCAGGGGGAGCACATCATTTTGGAGACTCCACACCAGCCTTTGCAATACCTCCAAAGTGACAGAATCCGGGCAGGAAATGTAAGTAATTCCAGAAGTACTTCCTGGATTTGGTCCATGCAATGCTTTCCTGTGGAGGTCAGATGTGATAAAAACAAGAAGAGTCCCTTCGTGCAAGGTTTGGCTGACTTGCATGATTGTGCGAGAGAAAACTGTCTCGAGGACAAAAGTCTCAAATCCCAAAACAACATGGAGGCATACCTGAATTCCCTGCACAAAGTCTATGAAGAAGACACGTGCCAGGGGATGCCCACAGTTTATGTGGACGGCTGCTCCTACCATGTTGACAACAACGGGGAAAAGGAACTGGTAGCCGGCATTGGGAATGCCCGGCTGGATGATGCCCCATAAACCTCCGCTGGGTACAAATTCGGTCCCTGCAGTAGTCTGGTGGCGGAGTTGGGAGCAGTTCACCAGGCCATCCTCACTGATGTGAAATACCAACTCCACAAACTGGTCATAATCACTGATTCAGATTTTGTCTGGAATGGGTTCGTGGAGCACCTGATCAGTTGGAAAACCAGAGGCATGCTGTGTGCAAATAATAAACAACTCAAGCATGTCAAACTCATACAAAATGTTGATGATTTGGTCACATCTAATGGGATGACCATCTAGTGGAAAACGATTAAGGGTCATTCCAGAACAAAGGGACCAGACAAAACTGGAAATGACCTGGCTGATCAGTTGGCCAAAACCGAAGCCATCCAGAGGGATCTCTTTGAGATCGAGTCCCTGTTGGGGGAAATCCAGGTCACTGCTGCCACCAGGTCCCAGACACTTGCTCACAATGAACTCTCAACTGCCCAGTGGAGTAAGGAGACCCCATATGCTAACTTAATTACGGCACAAAAAAGGGGATCTGATTATTGTCAAATTTTATTAACACATTGAGGACCCCATGAACTTTCCTCTGACAGAAACTGATTACATTGGGAAAGAGGATCTCAGGGTGTTGATAAAGTTTCCCAAAATGTTCCGGATCCAAGACGGTTTGTTGGTAAGGAGAGCCATCTCTGGATTTGATAAGTGGGTGGTACCTACCTCATTCCAAAGCCTGATGCTAAGTAACGCCAATGACGCAGCCACAGCCGGCCATCAGGGGTTTCACACTACTTTAGAAATCTTGCGGGAGGTTGCATACTGGCCACACATGGGGCAGGACCTCGACCAATATTTGAAGGTGTGTCTTGTATGTGCACAATTTCAGCCAAGTTCACTCACACACAAAGATCCCCTCCAGAAGAGGGGAATGCCACTGCACTGGTCAGATTTACAAGTTGATTTCATTGGGCCCATGATTCGCTCCTCTAGGTGGAACAAGTACATGTTAACAGTAACTGGTACGCTCACCTGGTCTCTGCGGAGGCGTTGGGGCACAGTTGAAGCCCTCACTGAACTTGAATCACCCCCTTCAGGCCTCTCCATCAGTAGAAAAGCTGTGAGTGGTGGTACATGGTGATATTGCCCCTGCATGAAGATAAGAGTGTGTGGGTGCGTCAATCTGTGATTGTTGTACCTCTCGAACCCTTCACCCCAAAGTATGGTTTCTGTGAGCATACGCCAGCCCATAAAGCTCACCTGTGAATTATGGAAGATAAGCTCTCCGTCCTCCTACTTCTGGCAGGGGCGCGTCGAATTGGATCTAGTTCCTTCACTGATCCCTGATAAGGATTAGTCCAGTCCAGCTGCAACTAAGCTTCTCCTTATGATTGGTAAGTCTTTCTTGATCTCTTGTGATGCTGTTCCTCTGTTTCATGTCTTTATATGTTGCTCCTATTTATGCCCGCAATAATGTCTCTCTTCTGTTTTCTTCCCTTAGATGGAAATGCGGCCTCAATGCAGGTGTGAGATGCAAGACGCGGCCGGATGGAAGATGGATGCTACCGCAATGTTCGGCACCAGGTAAGTGATAGTTTAAGGAAAAGCACGAAGTATGGTAAAGCACAACTTCAAACTGACTGTTTTTTCGATGTCTAACCTTGTCTTCTGTTTTTCCTTGCAGGAACTGCTGTCGACGATGGAGCGTGTCATGCTGTAGTGCCAAGATGAAGATGTTGGCGTTCTGGAAAGTGTAAAGATGAATACTTGGTTCGCCGAAGAGATGTACAGGTAAGAACAGTTTCGCCCAGTTGGTAAGTATGCTGGCAGGAAGCAGGATGTCCAGGAAGCAGGATCTTCAAAGGTAAGTCTGACCTCATGCGATGGTGAGCGTTATGCTGCTTGCAAGTGCAGAATAACACGAAGCGTCTGTCTTGAGGATTGAGGCAGTTTACATAGCTGAGATCGTGGGCACGCCCATTTGGGCCGGCTTACCAGTCACACCCTGCCACTCCTAGAGATTGAGCATGTGTGAAGGCAATCCATTAGCAGCCACACCCAAGAATGCACTTGGGGCTGCTTAATGGATGGAATGTTCAAGGTTAATGCATCTGAAGTGCTATGTCCATAATAAAAGCTTTTTGGTGTTAAATGGATGTTCTTGTTTAAATTTGTTCATGAGCCTGGTGCCAAAGGTTTCAGGACAGTGTCCACCCAGGTCTCCTGTGCATGCAACCCCTGCATACCTGTGCCCCTAACTTCATGACCATGACAGTAACATGCTTGTTTACCAAATGGGTGGAATGTCTCCCGGCCCCAAATTGCAAGACAGAAACAGCAGCTGCCCTGATTATCAACCACATCTCGCATTTTGGCCTTCCCCAAAGGACTGAGGAAGTCACTTCACCAGCGAAGTGATGACAACGATCTGGAAGACACTTGGGGTAAAAAGGAAACTTCATATTGTGTACTGCCCATCCTCTAGTGGGGGCGTTAGGAGGTACGATAAAACCATACTGAGCATTCTTAGGTTTGTGGAACACTGTGGGCCTTGTTGGGACATCCGATTACCGCTTGTCCTAATGGCCATCAGATCTAAACCATCTTCTACAACCAAAATGGTTCCATTAGAGCTAATGACTGGACAAAGAATGGTGCTACCCCAGCATCTGCTCTATAGAACTCAAGAGTAACCATTGATAAATGCCTCCACAACACATGAATATGTTGAGAATCTAAGAAAACACCTTCAGCATGCTTATGCGTCCGCTCAGCAGAATCTGGAGAAATCGGCAGAGGGGATGAAACCCACTATGACTTAAAACCAACTAAAAAAGAATACCAAGTAGGAGGCAGGGTCTACTTGTACAATTTTCAGAAGAACCAGACTAAGGAGAGAAAATTCATCCCGTCCTGGTGCAGTCCATTTCAAATTGTAGACAAAATGTCACCTGTCACCTACAGGATCCACATCCCCGAAGGAGAGCTGTCAGAAGAGAAATGGGTCCACATCAATCAGTTAAAAAGTTGTCACCCCAGACACACTTTGCAGCTGGTTGATAGGCCAAAGGAAAAATGCGAAGAATGCGAAGAAAAGAAAAGAAAAAAAAAAGAGGGAAGTATTTAGATGCATTTGTGTATCTATATAGCAGGGAGTATTTTTTGCGTTATTGTGAAAAAAAATATGTGAATAGAAAAATGTTATAAAAGTTAAGTTGCTGTTCATGTTTTTTAAATAATTTACCTGGTGATTGTAAAAAGTGAGAGAGATTTGGTTCACAGGAAATTGTAAAACTGCAAATCATTGTTCCGTTGTTGTAAATGTTCCGGGAATATCATCCATAAAATGTACTAAAACTAGTTTTTATCTATCTTCTATTAGATAATTAACTCCATTACCTCCTAGCTTGATGTGGACCACCGTGAGGACCGGGAAGAAAAGGAAGGAAAGAGGTTGAAGCGCCATACCCTTCAACATAAAGAAAGCAGAGTATCTGTGTGTGCTGCTTCCTAATGAAGAACTGTACCAAATGAACCCCAATCCTTTCTACTCTCCCTCAACCGAAAAGTCACGGGAGAGCAGGGGGGATTCTGTGGGGTACATTTAGGCCCTTGCAGAAATCCCCTTCAAACAAAAACCGTGGGGCTGCAAAGCCATGTACATTATGCTTTTCTCCCCACGAAGACTTCAAGCAGCCTGGCTGAGGCCCATGAATTGCAGTCAAACCAGTTTGGCTGGAACGCTTGTCTCCCACTTTTTCACACCTACAAGTGAACTGAGGCTGCCAGAACATGTGCTCTGTTCTTAGTGGGCTGAGGGTGTGATAATTACTTGCTTTACCAGACTTTACCAGACTGGCCAGCAGGACTGCCATCAAATACAAAGGAGGGGAGTGAAGCCCAGTGTTTGACATAAAGGTGCAATTTCCTTCAAGCACCCTCTCCAAGGAGGTCCTTTGTGCAAGCCAAAAGTGGCAGAAAAATTTGGCTGTGGGGGTTAGAGGACCACCCACATCTGTGACAAATCCAGCCCATTGACTTTAAGGAACTTTTTATATTATGACATTTATTTCAGCACCCTAAATAAGCAACTATTTGATATAATGCCAGTATTTTATGTGATTTTTAAAAAAGCAAAATGAGACCCAGTGCATGGTGCTAGCGCCTGGAGAACTGGACTGGCAGAACAAATGTATTTCTGGGTGAAGTATAAATGATACAGGCATGAATCTTAGTAAAATATGCAAAATAGTAAGGGACATATGTGTAGACATATGCAGAATTTTAAAGATTATAGTTCTCCTAAAAATGGCAAAATTGTGCCAAAGGGCGATGCAACATCACATAGAGTTGGCAATTGGATTGTCCAGTTCCAGGTGAAATACAGGATCTGCATATTTGCATTTTATAACGGTGACTAGTGTAAATATGAAGTTTTGTTCCATAACTCATTTAAACAAAAATAGGCTTGTGAGACAAAGGGAGTCATAAAATGCACACACATAAAATGAGGTCACTTCTCCTGAACCAATCACCCCAGAAGGGTGATGAAGGACCGATAGGCTGGCCTATCCTAGGATAGGACTAATACCTGGGTACCCCCCCCCCCAGATTATAAAATTCTATGATGTCAGTCTGGATATTTAAGGAGGAGACAGGGAGACACAAGGGACATTCAGCCTTCCAAGACTCCCAAACCACATCCAGAAGCAACTGATCCAGATCCAGGCAGGAGCATCCAGATCCAGGCACCCCATCTAGATCGAGGCATACCCAATAATCCAGGGAGAAAAGAGGAGAGGCAGCTGATTCCCTTTAGGGGAAACCAGTGGCCAGACCCTTTGCCCAGCTGACCCATCCCACTGTCCACAGTGACCAGACCTTGCCCAGCTGTTCCCATCCACGAGATCCCACTGACCAGAGACCTTGCTGGCTGTCCAAATTACCAAACTCAAGTGTACCTTGTAAGTATCACATCACCCAGTACCTAAAAACTGCATATCCCGCTCTTTTACCCATGCATCATATTCGTATAACAATCCCATTAAAATTCCACTCATATCCCAAATTGCTAGTACCCGTTGTTCACCCTTTCCTTTCCCTAGAAAAATCTGTGGTAATCCATATATGTTAGCGTATTCCTTTTATAATTATTTCAGTTATCTGTGTAAGTCCTTAATACCATTTTGAGATAAATTAATGAATTCCCCTATAAGGATGTACGTAGTGCAAGCTAGTTGAAATTCGAAATTAACCCCCTTGCGCGCAGTGTCTCTCATTAAGAATATAGTCATTAAATATAGCATCAGTAGAACCTGTCATTGTGCAACTAAAACCGAATTTGCCTGTGTATTTAGGTTTTCTAAAAAAACGATCTGATTTGCATTTCCCATAGAAACCCCATACTATAATCCTATAAAGAGTCATCCTTTCCCCTCAGTATCCCATCTGTTCTGTGCCTTTGTTTCTCATCCGAAACACTGATTTCCGATTTTGACTGCTAAGCCCATTTTCTTAGCTGTTTGCCTGTTCAAAGCTGTGTAAAATAAGGAATTGTAATTGTGCCACGTTTGATTTCTGCTGCATTGTTTTCCTTCCCAAAATCAATTTTCTCACCTGTGTTCATGTTGCTTTAGTGCACTGCTCAGTAGCCTGTAAGTTCCCTTGTTTCTTTAGTGGAGCCACCCAAATTTCTGTCCTAGCTATCCTACCGCAAGTGTGAACCGAGTGTGCCATTTCGCTCATTTTGAGGGTTTTTATTTAGTTTTTGGTCTCCCATTCTGGGGTGATGGGCTGAATTTTCAATCCAATTTTTCCCTCTTCTTTCTGACTCCTTACCACTGCTTTCCATCCACACAGAATTTAGTGATCAGGTGTTTGGTGGAAGTGTTGCAGGGGAAGTGTATAACCTATGTGCCATCTATGATTGTGAAGAAAAGTGATTTTGTTTCAATTTCTATTAAATGTGTATGTATTTAGTGTTAGAAGTTGAATTAACTGTGTTATAAGGTTTTCCATTTGTAATGCCATCCTGTGGTGGCTGCTGCCCTAAATTTTGTTTTGCTCTAATTTTTCATTTGAATTCTAAAAATAAATAAATATTTCCTTCTTACACACCGGCCTGGTCATGGTTCATTGCGACAAAGGGTATTTGTTAAGGTGGGTGTGAGATGGGTTGTGTGCCTTCTCAAGAAAGAAACCAGGGTTCATATAAAAATAAAAAGGCGTTTTGTATTGTGCACCACCTTTGGTGTCAGTGGAAGAAGTCCCTGGCTGGAGTGTGCTGTGTCATAAAATCTGTTACATCCTCCCTTTCTCTCATCTCCTTGCCTGCTCTCCGGCAGGGTTCCCCGGGGCTCTGCCTTGTCCCCGATTTTATTTAACATCTATGTTCAGCCCCTCCCATGAATTCAGGTGTTAGTCTTATGTGGACGAACCTCAAATCTTGGTCCATTTGGATCTTGACCAGGGTGAGTCAATGTGTCTTCCCATCTGCATGAGTGCCTGGTGGCTGTGAGGGGCTGGATGAGTGACAACTGTTATAACAACAGGGACAAGACTGAGGTCTTTGTGGTGGGTGCTTCTTCTGATCTGGGCTCTTGGTCTTCCTCTTTCTGGCCAGTCTCACTGGGTGATTTCCCTATTCCAGTGACGGTAGTGAATGATATTGGTGTCTATCTCTCTTCTTCTCTTTCTATGGCTCCTCAGGTGAGCGCAGTATGTTACACAGGACACTTCTTGCTGAAGGTTGTTCGCAAGGCTCTGCCTTTCCTGCCTGCTCACCAACATTCAGCAGTAGTTGCCTCACTTGTTACCAGCCCCCTAGATTATTGTAATGCTCTGTATTTGGCCCCACCCATTGGTCTGATTCATCGCCTCCAACTATTGCAGAACATGGCAGCACGGTTAGCTAATGTCACCCCTTATGGTTCTCACAATAGCCCGGTTTTGAAATCCCTTCATTGGCTCCCAGTGAAAAAGAGGATAGTTTTTAAATGTCTGTGCGTGGTCCATCAGGCCTACTAACAGGTAGGAGCAGATTTTTTTCAGGAGATATGTCTGCCTTATATTCCTGGTAGAGTGCTCAATTCCAGTAATGAGTGTCTGTTCGTGGTCCCTAGATTCCGTCTCCTCATGGTGGGGTGGGGGTGGTCTTTTGCAGTGGCTGCGAGCAAGTTTTGGAATGACCTACCAGCTTGTTTGAGGCATACTAGGAATCACTTGCAGTTCCGCCGTCAGCTTAAAACCTTGTTATTCTAAAAGCTTGTGTTTGCTATTTTTTTTTCTGTCTATTCTCGCACCAAGATGTCTTTGGGTGGACGTGCACGCTATAAATGCATATATACTCTCCATACTTGCTCTTCTTGCATGCCTCATCTCCTTTTTCTCCTCCAACTTCCAGTGTTACGCAGATGGCACACAGCTCTTCTTCAGACTCCCTGCTGACCCTCTTGCAACCTCTATCATCCCTGACTGCCTTTCTGCCATCCAGTCATGGTGTGCCTCCAACGATCTTTGCCTCAATGCCTGTAAAACTAAAATCCTTCCCATTGGGACCCCTGCTCCCCCTTCTTCCCTTCCATCTGGCCATCATCTTTGGGCTCTCCCCTTGCACCTTCAACTGAAGTCAGAAACCTTGGAGTCATCTTTGACTCCTACCTTTCCTTCCTCCCTCACACTCAGGACATTGCCAAGAAGTCCAACTATCAGCTCTTCCTTCTCAAAGGAATTCTACCTTTTCTCACTTTCCCTTAGAGGCTCATTGTTACTCAAGCCCTTGTTCTCTCTATACTTGACTACTGTAACAACCTCCTCCTGAACCTCCCTTCTTTGACCCCTGCAGCTTATCCAGAAAAGGGCAGCGGGATTTATCCTTGACCTCAAGCCCAGAGATCGCATCTCTCCTGCACTCAAATGTTTTCACTGGCTCCCGGGTGCTGCACAGATTAAATTCAAATCCCTGTGCAACATCCACAAGGCTGCCTGACCCCAGGGACCATACTATCTTCAACCTTATCTCTATAAATACTCTTCCCCTAGACCACTTTGCTCCTCTGGCACCAACTCTTTGTGTGTAAAGAGTTTTGCTAAGCAGAGGACAGGGGGTCGTTCACTTTATTATCTGGGCTCCCTCCTCTGGAATAGCCTTGCCCTGCACCTTGAACAGGATCTTCTCAAATTCTGGACGCTCCTTAATACTTTGCTCTTTTCCTCTTTCTTCCCTCCACTAATATCACAATTGCTGAATCGATGTACTTGGACCTTATGCATCGCCGGGCCGTGACCTACCACACCAATTCTTCCCTGCTACTTGCTTTCCATAGCACTTTGCATCATTATACCCTCCACTCTGAAGACTTGCACTTACACCTCCCTTAGCCAAGGCTTTTCACCACTCAACATTCAAGCACTTCGGCCATAGACCACCCATGGGCTTTGACCCCCCAGCACTTACCCCCTATTCCCTCTTCCTTTCTGCACTGCACGTTCTGAATTACTCACAGGGCATAGTAGGCTGTCCCACTACCTCTCCCCCCTCTTATATATTTAGGGAGTCCGATTTTCAGGGATTACTGATTTTCCCCAATATCTATACCCCGTTAATATTTATTTATTACTCTGGGGACTCCGATAAACCTTGGTAATTCATTCGAAGCTGTGATATCTTGTATTCAAGACACAAGTGTTGCCAGTGAGCTAACCTAGCAGCTCTATGAAAGAGTTGTATTTAATGCCTTAAGTGATTATGCACCATTGCCACCTTGTGGCCGAATGGTGAATTGAGTGCATTTTTGCAAACTGCTTTTTTTTTCCTCTGTCAGTTAGTCCCTTATTGTTGCGCTTATTTCTTCATAAGCGCAACAATAAGGGCACTTCAGTTTCCCTGCAGCTAATATCAGCCCCTCCCATCACAATGCTGGCAGGAAACTGCTAATGATGGGCCATTAGTCACTGAATGGTTTTGTGCCAGTGTTGTAATGGGAGCGGAGGTGCAGTGGGGTGTGGGGAGCGGGCGTGCATTGTAGGCAGCTTTGCCTCTCTGCAGGTGTGCAAGTGGCATGCCATGGCCAGAGGCAGTTACAGGCCTCAGCCATGGCCCTGTTTATTTATTTATTTGGACAATGTTTGTCTGATCCGTAGATCAGATTAATTTATTTATTTTTGCAATGTTGGTCCCGACCAACATTGTGGAAATAAATAAATTAATCGGGTCCATGGACCCGAAAAACATTGTCTAAATAAATAAATAAATAAGGCCGTGGCAGAGGAGCAGGATTTGGGCAGGACTGTTACAGCCTCTGTGGCCTTTGCAAGGGGGCACCAGAGGCAGTGACAGGCCTCTGCCACGACCTTGTTTATTTATTTATTTGGACAATGTTTGTCAGGTGTGTGGATCCGATTCATTTATTTATTTCTGCAATGTTGGTCCCGACCAACATCGTGGAAATAAATTAATTAATCAAGTCCACGGACCCGAAAAACATTGTCCAAATAAATAAATAAATAAGGCTGTGGCAGAGGAGCAGGATGTGGGCAGGACTGTTACTGCCTCTGGTGTCCCCTGTAAGGGGGCACCAGAGTGGTACACCCCCTTTTTGCGTGGCCATTTTGCCACGGGCCAGTTTGGCACGGCCAGTTGGCAGCAGCGGCCAGTTCGGCACGCCCATTTTGGCACGGGAGCCTTTCTGGCACCGCCGATTTGGCACGAGGGATGTTAGGACGTGGCTGACATTGCAGCCACGTCTAAATTCCCTCACGCCAAATTCCAAAGAATAATTCTTTTCAAATGCAGCACGTTGGCAGGAAATGTTATTGTGTTGCATTCAAAAAGAATTGTGGCTTTGGATTGATGTAAACAGCAACGCCAAAAGAGGGTGTACGACTCTTTCTGCTTATATTTCTGTCTTATATATATTTTTTTTTTATCAGGCTGTTGCATCATTATGGTTAAATATGTTATTTTGCTGCCTCAGGCACAAGGGCACTTTGGTCTTGCGGTTAAGTTCCAAGCCTCACAATCTTGCAGGCCATGGTTCGTGGGGACTGTTTCTGTATCCCTACAGTCCCCCTACCGGCCCTTGTCACGTGATGTCTGCACTTACCCATGAACTTGCCACATGCTGGCCGTTACTTATTGTTGTTATCTTTTCCCATGTACTGCGCTGTCCCGTCCCCCTCCCACACACTTGCGCGATCTGAATGACACCTGGCCTAGTAGGGTCGTTGTCTGCCCTCCCTTGTTCCCCCTCCCTTGCCTCATCGCACCTTGAAACACTTGTGTATAGGCACGTTGTAAATGCCATATCATATCATATCATACTGAAATCTTGCCCCAGGGCTGTAAGTGGGCCGGGGCCAGCCTGGGCTGGCCCCCTGCAGGCTCCGAAATTTCGTTTTGAGGCGGGGCCCTGCCAGGGCCCACTAATCTCCCCTGGCAGCCCCGGCCACTACACGAAAAGGCATTTTTTTCTACAGCCTGAAGCTCTCGCTCGTGTGCGAGAGCTTCAGACTTAAGAAAAACATGCCTTTTAGCCATAGTGGTGGTGCCGCACCTGCGAGACATCTCTTTAAGCAAGAGCACCATAATGGAGAAAACATGAGGCCACTGGAAGCAGAGGTCTCGTTTTCCTAATTCTGAAACTCCTGCGCATTCGCGGGAGTTTCAGTCCTCGGGAAAACGGCCTCAGCTTCCAGTGGCCTCACCCTTTCAGCCTTAATGGTGATGCTGCCCCTGCCCAGCTGGCGAGGGACAGCACCACCATTAAGGCTGAATAGGCGAGGGCTGACCCTGCCAGGCAAGCCGTTTGAACATAGAAGCAGAGATCAGCACCCTCTCCGCCATGGGGAGAGGGTGCTGATCTCTACAAACGGCTGCCTGGCAGGGGTGCCAGTAGCCCATTGAGCCGGACCCCCTCTGTTAGGCCACGCCCCCTCAATGAGCCCCGGCTCATTTTGTAGTGCCACTTAAGGCACTGTCTTGCCTTCATTTGCGCGCCCCCACAGTCACTGACACTTTTGGGTTGCACAAAATACTGACTTCCATCACTGCACGCAAGCAGAGCGGGGGTTGTGGGTGTGTCCCCTGCTCTCCTTCGGCGCAGTAACAGGAGTCGGGGGTTGCAGTGGTGTCCCCGGCTTACCATAAGCGGGAGAAATTAAAGTAAAAAAAAGGAAAGAGAAGAAAAGCACCCTGTGGATCAGCTCTGACCCACGTTAGTGGAAGGAACTGATGCCGCAGGGACAGCAGGCATAGGCGGCACACACGGAAGTGTGCTGCCATAAAGGTAAGTGGGTGGGTGGTGTGGGGGTCAGGAAGGAGAATGCAGGCTGGTGGATGCTGGCAAAGTGATCTATCCGATCACTGCACCACGACGTAAATGACATCGACATTTTTGTCAGCGCAGTTATGGGTGGCACAGTGATCACATAGATTCTAATGCTTAATGTATTTCCCTCTCTCCTTCTCTCCCTGCCCTGTGGGCACTTCGAAACAGTATGTTTGTATTGTATAAGCGCCTAACAAGCAAACAATACGCAAATAAATAAATAAATAAATAAATAAATAAATAAATAAATAAATAAGATAAGATAACATAACATAACATGGCATTCCTTCTCTATCTGCAAATCTTAACTTTTAATACATGCTTTATTACTTTCCTCATTGATTCCTGTATCCTTTTGAGATAGGAATCGAGCTCTGCGACCTCAGGTTGCCAATTGTTAACATTTTAGGATTGTTTTCAAAGGTACCAAACAATGGCGATAACTTCATAGAGATGTGTCTCAGGTTATTATATGACAATTCCACAAGAGGTGCAGAACATGCCCAATCATGCTGTACTTCTAATACAAAACAACAGAAAATGTGCCCCATACTTGTTTCACCCTTTCCATCTGATCATCCGACACGGGATGATAGCTAGATGATTTATTGGTCACAGCATGACATAGCGCTTTTCAATATATTGGCACAACCTGCGCCCACTGTCCAAGACTATTATTTCTGGTAGTCCATGCCAGCGTACTATCTCTGGCACAAAATCCTCTGTTAATTGAAGTGCCAAAGGCAATTTGCGAAGGCAACACAAATGTGCCAACTTGATAAGTGTATCCATTACCAGTTACATTTTTGTGAACTCTTGCGTCTCTGGTAACTCTACCACAATCTTCATTTATATTTGTTGCCATGGTGTTGTAATAAGAGTGGGAAGTGGGTACAATAGTTTTGCCCTGTCCTAAAACCATACATGTTGTTACATATTGTTTGGTACAGGAAAAATACCTCACCACCAATTCCTACATCCTAGCAACCCCCAGATGGGCCGATAAAGCTTCATTGTGACATAACTCCAATGCCCATGTCCTCAACAATACACCAGGCAAAACAGTGAGCCTCATTACAACTGACCCGGTATGGAAACAACGGTGGTGGTAAACCCGCCGCCACCATTGTTTCCATGCCGGGTGATCAAAACTCCTGCAGGTGGAGGCGTCAAACCCGCCAGGTCTGACACACCGCCCACCTGCAGGCGGACGAGGAAACACCGACACCATCACGTGATGGTGCCGGTGTTTCCAAGATCCCCGTTCCCATTGAGTCCTCTGGGACTCAATGGGAACAGGGATTAACGCCATTCTGCCTCCGGAACTCCTGGGACACCAGGGTCGTAATGCTGTGGTATTTCTGGGAGTCACGGAGGCGGAATGGTAATACGAGTCCGGCGGTAATCAGGCAGTTTTACCACCTCAGTTACCGCCAGACTCGTAATGAGGCCCAGTGTCTTTTCTCGAAATCGGATACCACCTTATCTTTTTTAATTTTGACTCCACAGTAAGTCATTCTTTCTCAATTATGCTGTGTAATCATTTAATGACCTCTGCAATTTGTACCTGATGAAAATCTACCTTCTGGCAATACCTTGAAGTCCCATTCCCCAGTGATGTTCTCCTCTGTCCTAATTCAGAATAAGGCCGAGGCATCCACCTTATTATGTTTGTTCCCCGACCTAAAACGTATTACACAACCAAACAGGAAAAAACAGCACCCACTGTGCATGCCAAAATTTGGTGTACCTCATTGTTTCCAGAAATCCGAAATTTCGTGGCCAATCCACACTTAGACATTGTCAACTGAATCCTCCAAGTAATGGCACACGTTACTAAATGCGTCCTATATTGCCTGTAGTTCTCCAACATAGATCGCATAATGTTGTTAATCCATAGACAAGATCTGTGAAGAAATGACAGTGACTGTATTTCTCCTTATGATTGTGTCTTCTGGGACAACATGGCTGCAATAGCTTCTGCCAATGCATTTGCCTTCACAATGAATGACAATGTTAAATACATGAGCCTTAACATCTGACCAATGTGAAGGCTTTCTTAAGAGTGTTGAAAGCACTTTGTCGAGTCATACCTACCTGAATTTAATATCCTTTTTGGTTAACTGAACAATTGGTGCTATTACTTCAGAGAAATCCTGAATGAACGGTCTACAACAGTTGAAGAATCCCCAAAATCTCTTATTATCTTTCACTGACATACTAATGAGCCATGTCAGCTCTGCTTCGATTTTCTTAAGACTCATCTTAATCCCTTTTGTAGACACTATAAACCCCACAATGTCAATTGGAGATGTTTTAAACTCACATTTCTTTTAGCTTAGCATAATAAATGATATTCTTGAAGTGGCCCAATTCTTTTTTTCATGTGTGTCAGTGTTCTATCAAATTTTCATAAAATACCAAGATCTCATCAAGATTTACTATCATGAAGGTTTCTAATAAATCCATGAAGTCGTCATTGAGTGATTAACAGAAGCAGGAGCATTGCATAGCCAGAAAGGCATCACCAGGTACCCAAAATGTCGTTAACTGTGTTAAATATTCTTCTCCATTCATCACCTTCTCTTATCGTCACTAAATTAAACACTCCTGGAGAGCCAATTTTGCAAAATGTTTTTTTGCTGCTCTTAGCTCATCCAACAATACTTATGTTTGGTGAGGGAAATCTATTCTTAACTGTGATTAAATTTAAATGTCAGAAGTTCGCACAGGACCCTAATTTTAATCCTGGTTTGGGTATCAAATTATTGGCCCCCTTACAGGAGAAGTGGAGTTTAGTTTAAAACTCTTTCATGTATGTTCTTGTAAATATTTACATAGTTCTTCATCTTCTTTTAACGTAAATGCACACATGCATCCATGTGGATTCTTGGATAATCGTATATGCAATGCAGAGGTAATTGCTCTGCCTCTTTCTCAGAAAATAGGTCAAAGAACTCCTTATATCGTGGCGGTGTCTCTCTTTTTATCTTTTACATAAACATCACATAGAGTTGGCAATTGGATTGTCCAGTTCCAGGTGAAATACAGGATCTGCATATTTGCATTTTATAACGGTGACTAGTGTAAATATGAAGTTTTGTTCCATAACTCATTTAAACAAAAATAGGCTTGTGAGACAAAGGGAGTCATAAAATGCACACACATAAAATGAGGTCACTTCTCCTGAACCAATCACCCCAGAAGGGTGATGAAGGACCGATAGGCTGGCCTATCCTAGGATAGGACTAATACCTGGGTACCCCCCCCCAGATTATAAAATTCTATGATGTCAGTCTGGATATTTAAGGAGGAGACAGGGAGACACAAGGGACATTCAGCCTTCCAAGACTCCCAAACCACATCCAGAAGCAACTGATCCAGATCCAGGCAGGAGCATCCAGATCCAGGCACCCCATCTAGATCGAGGCATACCCAATAATCCAGGGAGAAAAGAGGAGAGGCAGCTGATTCCCTTTAGGGGAAACCAGTGGCCAGACCCTTTGCCCAGCTGACCCATCCCACTGTCCACAGTGACCAGACCTTGCCCAGCTGTCCCCATCCACGAGATCCCACTGACCAGAGACCTTGCTGGCTGTCCAAATTACCAAACTCAAGTGTACCTTGTAAGTATCACATCACCCAGTACCTAAAAACTGCATATCCCGCTCTTTTACCCATGCATCCTATTCCTATAACAATCCCATTAAAATTCCACTCATATCCCAAATTGCTAGTACCCGTTGTTCACCCTTTCCTTTCCCTAGAAAAATCTGTGGTAATCCATATATGTTAGCGTATTCCTTTTATAATTATTTCAGTTATCTGTGTAAGTCCTTAATACCATTTTGAGATAAATTAATGAATTCCCCTATAAGGATGTACGTAGTGCAAGCTAGTTGAAATTCGAAATTAACCCCCTTGCGCGCAGTGTCTCTCATTAAGAATATAGTCATTAAATATAGCATCAGTAGAACCTGTCATTGTGCAACTAAAACCGAATTTGCCTGTGTATTTAGGTTTTCTAAAAAAACGATCTGATTTGCATTTCCCATAGAAAACCCCATACTATAATCCTATAAAGAGTCATCCTTTCCCCTCAGTATCCCATCTGTTCTGTGCCTTTGTTTCTCATCCGAAACACTGATTTCCGATTTTGACTGCTAAGCCCATTTTCTTAGCTGTTTGCCTGTTCAAAGCCGTGTAAAATAAGGAATTGTAATTGTGCCACGTTTGATTTCTGCTGCATTGTTTTCCTTCCCAAAATCAATTTTCTCACCTGTGTTCATGTTGCTTTAGTGCACTGCTCAGTAGCCTGTAAGTTCCCTTGTTTCTTTAGTGGAGCCACCCAAATTTCTGTCCTAGCTATCCTACCGCAAGTGTGAACCGAGTGTGCCATTTCGCTCATTTTGAGGGTTTTTATTTAGTTTTTGGTCTCCCATTCTGGGGTGATGGGCTGAATTTTCAATCCAATTTTTCCCTCTTCTTTCTGACTCCTTACCACTGCTTTCCATCCACACAGAATTTAGTGATCAGGTGTTTGGTGGAAGTGTTGCAGGGGAAGTGTATAACCTATGTGCCATCTATGATTGTGAAGAAAAGTGATTTTGTTTCAATTTCTATTAAATGTGTATGTATTTAGTGTTAGAAGTTGAATTAACTGTGTTATAAGGTTTTTCATTTGTAATGCCATCCCGTGGTGGCTGCTGCCCTAAATTTTGTTTTGCTCTAATTTTTCATTTGAATTCTAAAAATAAATAAATATTTCCTTCTTACACACCGGCCTGGTCATGGTTCATTGCGACAAAGGGTATTTGTTAAGGTGGGTGTGAGATGGGTTGTGTGCCTTCTCAAGAAAGAAACCAGGGTTCATATAAAAATAAAAAGGCGTTTTGTATTGTGCACCACCTTTGGTGTCAGTGGAAGAAGTCCCTGGCTGGAGTGTGCTGTGTCATAAAATCTGTTACATCCGCCCTTTCTCTCATCTCCTTGCCTGCTCTCCGGCAGGGTTCCCCGGGGCTCTGCCTTGTCCCCGATTTTATTTAACATCTATGTTCAGCCCCTCCCATGAATTCAGGTGTTAGTCTTATGTGGACGAACCTCAAATCTTGGTCCATTTGGATCTTGACCAGGGTGAGTCAATGTGTCTTCCCATCTGCATGAGTGCCTGGTGGCTGTGAGGGGCTGGATGAGTGACAACTGTTATAACAACAGGGACAAGACTGAGGTCTTTGTGGTGGGTGCTTCTTCTGATCTGGGCTCTTGGTCTTCCTCTTTCTGGCCAGTCTCACTGGGTGATTTCCCTATTCCAGTGACGGTAGTGAATGATATTGGTGTCTATCTCTCTTCTTCTCTTTCTATGGCTCCTCAGGTGAGCGCAGTATGTTACAAAGGACACTTCTTGCTGAAGGTTGTTCGCAAGGCTCTGCCTTTCCTGCCTGCTCACCAACATTCAGCAGTAGTTGCCTCACTTGTTACCAGCCCCCTAGATTATTGTAATGCTCTGTATTTGGCCCCACCCATTGGTCTGATTCATTGCCTCCAACTATTGCAGAACATGGCAGCACGGTTAGCTAATGTCACCCCTTATGGTTCTCACAATAGCCCGGTTTTGAAATCCCTTCATTGGCTCCCAGTGAAAAAGAGGATCGTTTTTAAATGTCTGTGCGTGGTCCATCAGGCCTACTAACAGGTAGGAGCAGATTTTTTTCAGGAGATATGTCTGCCTTATATTCCTGGTAGAGTGCTCAATTCCAGTAATGAGTGTCTGTTCGTGGTCCCTAGATTCCGTCTCCTCATGGTGGGGTGGGGGTGGTCTTTTGCAGTGGCTGCGAGCAAGTTTTGGAATGACCTACCAGCTTGTTTGAGGCATACTAGGAATCACTTGCAGTTCCGCCGTCAGCTTAAAACCTTGTTATTCTAAAAGCTTGTGTTTGCTATTTTTTTTTCTGTCTATTCTCGCACCAAGATGTCTTTGGGTGGACGTGCACGCTATAAATGCATATATACTCTCCATACTTGCTCTTCTTGCATGCCTCATCTCCTTTTTCTCCTCCAACTTCCAGTGTTACGCAGATGGCACACAGCTCTTCTTCAGACTCCCTGCTGACCCTCTTGCAACCTCTATCATCCCTGACTGCCTTTCTGCCATCCAGTCATGGTGTGCCTCCAACGATCTTTGCCTCAATGCCTGTAAAACTAAAATCCTTCCCATTGGGACCCCTGCTCCCCCTTCTTCCCTTCCATCTGGCCATCATCTTTGGGCTCTCCCCTTGCACCTTCAACTGAAGTCAGAAACCTTGGAGTCATCTTTGACTCCTACCTTTCCTTCCTCCCTCACACTCAGGACATTGCCAAGAAGTCCAACTATCAGCTCTTCCTTCTCAAAGGAATTCTACCTTTTCTCACTTTCCCTTAGAGGCTCATTGTTACTCAAGCCCTTGTTCTCTCTATACTTGACTACTGTAACAACCTCCTCCTGAACCTCCCTTCTTTGACCCCTGCAGCTTATCCAGAAAAGGGCAGCGGGATTTATCCTTGACCTCAAGCCCAGAGATCGCATCTCTCCTGCACTCAAATGTTTTCACTGGCTCCCGGGTGCTGCACAGATTAAATTCAAATCCCTGTGCAACATCCACAAGGCTGCCTGACCCCAGGGACCATACTATCTTCAACCTTATCTCTATAAATACTCTTCCCCTAGACCACTTTGCTCCTCTGGCACCAACTCTTTGTGTGTAAAGAGTTTTGCTAAGCAGAGGACAGGGGGTCGTTCACTTTATTATCTGGGCTCCCTCCTCTGGAATAGCCTTGCCCTGCACCTTGAACAGGATCTTCTCAAATTCTGGACGCTCCTTAATACTTTGCTCTTTTCCTCTTTCTTCCCTCCACTAATATCACAATTGCTGAATCGATGTACTTGGTCCTTATGCATCGCCGGGCCGTGACCTACCACACCAATTCATCCCTGCTACTTGCTTTCCATAGCACTTTGCATCATTATACCCTCCACTCTGAAGACTTGCACTTACACCTCCCTTAGCCAAGGCTTTTCACCACTCAACATTCAAGCACTTCGGCCATAGACCACCCATGGGCTTTGACCCCCCAGCACTTACCCCCTATTCCCTCTTCCTTTCTGCACTGCACGTTCTGAATTACTCACAGGGCATAGTAGGCTGTCCCACTACCTCTCCCCCCTCTTATATATTTAGGGAGTCCGATTTTCAGGGATTACTGATTTTCCCCAATATCTATACCCCGTTAATATTTATTTATTACTCTGGGGACTCCGATAAACCTTGGTAATTCATTCGAAGCTGTGATATCTTGTATTCAAGACACAAGTGTTGCCAGTGAGCTAACCTAGCAGCTCTATGAAAGAGTTGTATTTAATGCCTTAAGTGATTATGCACCATTGCCACCTTGTGGCCGAATGGTGAATTGAGTGCATTTTTGCAAACTGCTTTTTTTTTCCTCTGTCAGTTAGTCCCTTATTGTTGCGCTTATTTCTTCATAAGCGCAACAATAAGGGCACTTCAGTTTCCCTGCAGCTAATATCAGCCCCTCCCATCACAATGCTGGCAGGAAACTGCTAATGATGGGCCATTAGTCACTGAATGGTTTTGTGCCAGTGTTGTAATGGGAGCGGAGGTGCAGTGGGGTGTGGGGAGCGGGCGTGCATTGTAGGCAGCTTTGCCTCTCTGCAGGTGTGCAAGTGGCATGCCATGGCCAGAGGCAGTTACAGGCCTCAGCCATGGCCCTGTTTATTTATTTATTTGGACAATGTTTGTCTGATCCGTAGATCAGATTAATTTATTTATTTTTGCAATGTTGGTCCCGACCAACATTGTGGAAATAAATAAATTAATCGGGTCCATGGACCCGAAAAACATTGTCTAAATAAATAAATAAGTAAGGCCGTGGCAGAGGAGCAGGATTTGGGCAGGACTGTTACAGCCTCTGTGGCCTTTGCAAGGGGGCACCAGAGGCAGTGACAGGCCTCTGCCACGACCTTGTTTATTTATTTATTTGGACAATGTTTGTCAGGTGTGTGGATCCGATTCATTTATTTATTTCTGCAATGTTGGTCCCGACCAACATCGTGGAAATAAATTAATTAATCAAGTCCACGGACCCGAAAAACATTGTCCAAATAAATAAATAAATAAGGCTGTGGCAGAGGAGCAGGATGTGGGCAGGACTGTTACTGCCTCTGGTGTCCCCTGTAAGGGGGCACCAGAGTGGTACACCCCCTTTTTGCGTGGCCATTTTGCCACGGGCCAGTTTGGCACGGCCAGTTGGCAGCAGCGGCCAGTTCGGCACGCCCATTTTGGCACGGGAGCCTTTCTGGCACCGCCGATTTGGCACGAGGGATGTTAGGACGTGGCTGACATTGCAGCCACGTCTAAATTCCCTCACGCCAAATTCCAAAGAATAATTCTTTTCAAATGCAGCACGTTGGCAGGAAATGTTATTGTGTTGCATTCAAAAAGAATTGTGGCTTTGGATTGATGTAAACAGCAACGCCAAAAGAGGGTGTACGACTCTTTCTGCTTATATTTCTGTCTTATATATATTTTTTTTTTATCAGGCTGTTGCATCATTATGGTTAAATATGTTATTTTGCTGCCTCAGGCACAAGGGCACTTTGGTCTTGCGGTTAAGTTCCAAGCCTCACAATCTTGCAGGCCATGGTTCGTGGGGACTGTTTCTGTATCCCTACAGTCCCCCTACCGGCCCTTGTCACGTGATGTCTGCACTTACCCATGAACTTGCCACATGCTGGCCGTTACTTATTGTTGTTATCTTTTCCCATGTACTGCGCTGTCCCGTCCCCCTCCCACACACTTGCGCGATCTGAATGACACCTGGCCTAGTAGGGTCGTTGTCTGCCCTCCCTTGTTCCCCCTCCCTTGCCTCATCGCACCTTGAAACACTTGTGTATAGGCACGTTGTAAATGCCATATCATATCATATCATACTGAAATCTTGCCCCAGGGCTGTAAGTGGGCCGGGGCCAGCCTGGGCTGGCCCCCTGCAGGCTCCGAAATTTCGTTTTGAGGCGGGGCCCTGCCAGGGCCCACTAATCTCCCCTGGCAGCCCCGGCCACTACACGAAAAGGCATTTTTTTCTACAGCCTGAAGCTCTCGCTCGTGTGCGAGAGCTTCAGACTTAAGAAAAACATGCCTTTTAGCCATAATGGTGGTGCCGCACCTGCGAGACATCTCTTTAAGCAAGAGCACCATAATGGAGAAAACATGAGGCCACTGGAAGCAGAGGTCTCGTTTTCCTAATTCTGAAACTCCTGCGCATTCGCGGGAGTTTCAGTCCTCGGGAAAACGGCCTCAGCTTCCAGTGGCCTCACCCTTTCAGCCTTAATGGTGATGCTGCCCCTGCCCAGCTGGCGAGGGACAGCACCACCATTAAGGCTGAATAGGCGAGGGCTGACCCTGCCAGGCAAGCCGTTTGAACATAGAAGCAGAGATCAGCACCCTCTCCGCCATGGGGAGAGGGTGCTGATCTCTACAAACGGCTGCCTGGAAGGGGTGCCAGTAGCCCATTGAGCCGGACCCCCGCTGTTAGGCCACGCCCCCTCAATGAGCCCCGGCTCATTTTGTAGTGCCACTTAAGGCACTGTCTTGCCTTCATTTGCGCGCCCCCACAGTCACTGACACTTTTGGGTTGCACAAAATACTGACTTCCATCACTGCACGCAAGCAGAGCGGGGGTTGTGGGTGTGTCCCCTGCTCTCCTTCGGCGCAGTAACAGGAGTCGGGGGTTGCAGTGGTGTCCCCCGCTTACCATAAGCGGGAGAAATTAAAGTAAAAAAAAGGAAAGAGAAGAAAAGCACCCTGTGGATCAGCTCTGACCCACGTTAGTGGAAGGAACTGATGCCGCAGGGACAGCAGGCATAGGCGGCACACACGGAAGTGTGCTGCCATAAAGGTAAGTGGGTGGGTGGTGTGGGGGTCAGGAAGGAGAATGCAGGCTGGTGGATGCTGGCAAAGTGATCTATCCGATCACTGCACCACGACGTAAATGACATCGACATTTTTGTCAGCGCAGTTATGGGTGGCACAGTGATCACATAGATTCTAATGCTTAATGTATTTCCCTCTCTCCTTCTCTCCCTGCCCTGTGGGCACTTCGAAACAGTATGTTTGTATTGTATAAGCGCCTAACAAGCAAACAATACGCAAATAAATAAATAAATAAATAAATAAATAAATAAATAAATAAGATAAGATAACATAACATAACATGGCATTCCTTCTCTATCTGCAAATCTTAACTTTTAATACATGCTTTATTACTTTCCTCATTGATTCCTGTATCCTTTTGAGATAGGAATCGAGCTCTGCGACCTCAGGTTGCCAATTGTTAACATTTTAGGATTGTTTTCAAAGGTACCAAACAATGGCGATAACTTCATAGAGATGTGTCTCAGGTTATTATATGACAATTCCACAAGAGGTGCAGAACATGCCCAATCATGCTGTACTTCTAATACAAAACAACAGAAAATGTGCCCCATACTTGTTTCACCCTTTCCATCTGATCATCCGACACGGGATGATAGCTAGATGATTTATTGGTCACAGCATGACATAGCGCTTTTCAATATATTGGCACAACCTGCGCCCACTGTCCAAGACTATTATTTCTGGTAGTCCATGCCAGCGTACTATCTCTGGCACAAAATCCTCTGTTAATTGAAGTGCCAAAGGCAATTTGCGAAGGCAACACAAATGTGCCAACTTGATAAGTGTATCCATTACCAGTTACATTTTTGTGAACTCTTGCGTCTCTGGTAACTCTACCACAATCTTTATTTATATTTGTTGCCATGGTGTTGTAATAAGAGTGGGAAGTGGGTACAATAGTTTTGCCCTGTCCTAAAACCATACATGTTGTTACATATTGTTTGGTACAGGAAAAATACCTCACCACCAATTCCTACATCCTAGCAACCCCCAGATGGGCCGATAAAGCTTCATTGTGACATAACTCCAATGCCCATGTCCTCAACAATACACCAGGCAAAACAGTGAGCCTCATTACAACTGACCCGGTATGGAAACAACGGTGGTGGTAAACCCGCCGCCACCATTGTTTCCATGCCGGGTGATCAAAACTCCTGCAGGTGGAGGCGTCAAACCCGCCAGGTCTGACACACCGCCCACCTGCAGGCGGACGAGGAAACACCGACACCATCACGTGATGGTGCCGGTGTTTCCAAGATCCCCGTTCCCATTGAGTCCTCTGGGACTCAATGGGAACAGGGATTAACGCCATTCTGCCTCCGGAACTCCTGGGACACCAGGGTCGTAATGCTGTGGTATTTCTGGGAGTCACGGAGGCGGAATGGTAATACGAGTCCGGCGGTAATCAGGCAGTTTTACCACCTCAGTTACCGCCAGACTCGTAATGAGGCCCAGTGTCTTTTCTCGAAATCGGATACCACCTTATCTTTTTTAATTTTGACTCCACAGTAAGTCATTCTTTCTCAATTATGCTGTGTAATCATTTAATGACCTCTGCAATTTGTACCTGATGAAAATCTACCTTCTGGCAATACCTTGAAGTCCCATTCCCCAGTGATGTTCTCCTCTGTCCTAATTCAGAATAAAGCCGAGGCATCCACCTTATTATGTTTGTTCCCCGACCTAAAACGTATTACACAACCAAACAGGAAAAAACAGCACCCACTGTGCATGCCAAAATTTGGTGTACCTCATTGTTTCCAGAAATCCGAAATTTCGTGGCCAATCCACACTTAGACATTGTCAACTGAATCCTCCAAGTAATGGCACACGTTACTAAATGCGTCCTATATTGCCTGTAGTTCTCCAACATAGATCGCATAATGTTGTTAATCCATAGACAAGATCTGTGAAGAAATGACAGTGACTGTATTTCTCCTTATGATTGTGTCTTCTGGGACAACATGGCTGCAATAGCTTCTGCCAATGCATTTGCCTTCACAATGAATGACAATGTTAAATACATGAGCCTTAACATCTGACCAATGTGAAGGCTTTCTTAAGAGTGTTGAAAGCACTTTGTCGAGTCATACCTACCTGAATTTAATATCCTTTTTGGTTAACTGAACAATTGGTGCTATTACTTCAGAGAAATCCTGAATGAACGGTCTACAACAGTTGAAGAATCCCCAAAATCTCTTATTATCTTTCACTGACATACTAATGAGCCATGTCAGCTCTGCTTCGATTTTCTTAATACTCATCTTAATCCCTTTTGTAGACACTATAAACCCCACAATGTCAATTGGAGATGTTTTAAACTCACATTTCTTTTAGCTTAGCATAATAAATGATATTCTTGAAGTGGCCCAATTCTTTTTTTCATGTGTGTCAGTGTTCTATCAAATTTTCATAAAATACCAAGATCTCATCAAGATTTACTATCATGAAGGTTTCTAATAAATCCATGAAGTCGTCATTGAGTGATTAACAGAAGCAGGAGCATTGCATAGCCAGAAAGGCATCACCAGGTACCCAAAATGTCGTTAACTGTGTTAAATATTCTTCTCCATTCATCACCTTCTCTTATCGTCACTAAATTAAACACTCCTGGAGAGCCAATTTTGCAAAATGTTTTTTTGCTGCTCTTAGCTCATCCAACAATACTTATGTTTGGTGAGGGAAATCTATTCTTAACTGTGATTAAATTTAAATGTCAGAAGTTCGCACAGGACCCTAATTTTAATCCTGGTTTGGGTATCAAATTATTGGCCCCCTTACAGGAGAAGTGGAGTTTAGTTTAAAACTCTTTCATGTATGTTCTTGTAAATATTTACATAGTTCTTCATCTTCTTTTAACGTAAATGCACACATGCATCCATGTGGATTCTTGGATAATCGTATATGCAATGCAGAGGTAATTGCTCTGCCTCTTTCTCAGAAAATAGGTCAAAGAACTCCTTATATCGTGGCAGTGTCTCTCTTTTTATCTTTTACATAAAAATAGAGACCTTTCCTGATGGAAAGTCTTTAGGTGTGCAGGTTGTTTTTTGAGATTTGACAACAGTGGGACGATTGTTTAGATGGTTTGTGTGGCTAAAATGGGTACTCTCTCAATGAAAAGGCTGCCACAGTATTGCAAGTGGATGACTACCTGGGTCTGTAGGAGGGTTTAGGTGGAGAAAAATGTGAGGAGGTGCTGTATTTTTCAGATATTGAGCAGGTTGGCACCTGGCTGAAGTTTAAATAGAAGTAATGTAGCGGTGGATGTTAAGGTCGCTTTCAGAAAAGATCTGAAGGTTGTTTGCCTTATGGGAGGGGAGAGTAAGTCATGCACACGTGAGATGGGTGAGGTGGAGAATGATGTGTTCGGGGGTTGGGGAGGTCAATAGTGAGGTTACATGTGGAGAGCAAGGATGAGAGGAGGACAATGTTAAGAGCGTTTCCTTGAGTGAGTGGGTAGATTGTGGCATGAGGTATGGGAGTGGACCACAAAGGTCTCAAGTTTGGTGGGCGTAACATATTTTGGGGCAATTACATCCATGAGTACTATAGGGGGTTTCTGTAGGAATGGAATCAAGAATGATGTCCAGATTTGAGAAGAGGGATTTGGGGATATTGAAAGGGGTGGGTTGGGATAGTTGTGGAGCAGAGAATTAAATAAAGATCTCATAGAAATTTCAAGGGTGGAAGAGGGTTGAATGATGGGCCTTGTAGATCATGAGCTCAACCCCACATCCTCTTTTAAAGGAACAGGGAGTGTGAGAGAAGTCACCAGAGTTGATGTGTAAGGCTGCAGAGCTGACAGAGTCAAGAATGGTCAACCAACTCTTGTTGATGCCCCGGACTGTCAAGGGGGGGTCATGAAAATAACCCTAATTAAACATGAAGAAAGTTGGGTTACAAAAATATGTGCATTCCAAAACTCAGGTGTTAGGGTAGTGGAAGTGAGAGCAGGGATTGAATGCGTTCTAACACTGACGACTGTAACTAAATACGCAATAACAGAATGGTACTGTACCTGCATCTAATGACTCCTGCATGTAACTTGTTTTTGCTCCACTGTTACCGAAGAGGATTTTTCTGTACCCCAAACAGACTGTCTTGTAACTGCGCCACGATGCCTCAGGGCTGCTGTGCGCTATAACAATTTTAATAGATAAATAAATAAATAAATGTGTTCTAAAGGAAGCTGAGAATGATAGATAGGATTACACAGAGTAGGGCACCATGGAGGCTTTTGCGGGTGTTGCTAAGGGCTGTGACATGAGAGGAAGAGGGGGATAATATAATGGAAGAGATGAGAAGGATGGGCAATTTGGAGTTCATTGTTTACACTTTCTTCCTCAAGACACCACCTCCTCCTTGATCTCCTCTACTGCCACTACCTTCTCCTGTCTATGCTACCACCCTGTTGTTATCATTTCCTCTTTGATCTGGTTGACTGTGTAAATCTCTCTCAAAATGTGATGGGAAGTCCTGGAAAAGTGGTGCAAGGACTCTGTAAAGAAACACAGTTGTCAACCAGTGGACACCACATAGCAGTTGCCATTACAATTCAGTGTGCTACATGCTAGGTCAACATACAGACATGGAAAGCTACACAGCAGAATCACAGAACAATTGCAAGGTTTAGAAAAGCTGAGGAAATCTGCATCTCAGTGATTTGGAGATCTCAGACATCAAAATTGACTTAACTGAACGAATCCTGGATCATTGAAAGGTCCAAGATGTGTTAACTTTACTAGAACAGAACAAGGTTAGGAGTGAGCATATGAGACAGTCCTTAAGGCACAGGGGTGGGCGGACAAACAAGAATAATGGAACAATTAGATAGAGTAAAAAGGTTGAAGGTAGAAATGCATAAAGCAACTGGTTTGGCATCCTAACATTCTGGTAATGGGTCTGGATTCCCCATCTCAGGCGAGATTCTCCAAGGCTATGTTGAATGTGTATGATGTGATAAAGGATATCATTGCTTTTGATTCTGCTTGTTATTAAGGTGAGTGCTGATGATCAGGTACCCTTGTTTATCAGTAGGCTTCCCCAGAGTGGGTGAAATTTCCTTATGAAATTGGATGTGAATGATAGGAAAGATTATGCCAAATTGAACTGAAATGTAGAGAAGGCTAAAAGAAGATAATGTGTTGTGCGTTACTTTTGTCAGTGACTCACTGTATATATGTATAAGTGGGCTGTTGCCCTAATGGAACACCTTTTCAAGACGTAATCCATTTTGTCATGCTACAGCATATTTTGACTCATGTACCCAGGGATAGACTGGGAGCCAAAAGAAGCCCTGGAAATAATTTACGAAGTGGCCCCATATTACCCATTTTCAGCAAGCCCAACACGTTTCCTTTGAGAAGAATTTGGAAATACCACACACAAGAGGTCCAGAGTGCAGAGGACTACTAGGAAATCTGCAGAGTTCCCTATAGGCCAGTCAACCTATGCATGTACCTAGAGTAAACAAAGTACTTGGCTGATACCAAGGTGATAGATCTCATAATGTTATGAGTAGCTGCAGACTTGTGTGTGTCCAATTGGGTATTCCACAAGGATAAAAGAACTTCTCACAAATGTGAGGATGGAAGGTACTAAAAAGAGAAGGTAGGTAATACATATTACTCAAAAATGGCCCACAGATTTAGTGAGAGTGGAAAATTACATGTGCACAATAGTAGTGGTAGTGGGACTCTTGGTGCCAAAGACAAGTCTAGTCATAATAAGCCTCCATCCTTTAAGTAATATGGCACTTTTGTAACTTCTGGAACTAGTGACTATGTGAGAGGGGCCACAGATATCAGGGCAAGTCCTTGGGTGTCCACTCCGGGAACCTCTATACACAAGGGAAACCCGTAACTCAATTTGAAATTCTGCAATGCAATACAAAACAAGTAGTGTTTTTATCGGTATGCTAAAAACTAGTTAATGTCCATTCCAAAAACAGAGATTGGTTATTAAACATATTACACTTATATTCTTGGTCTCAAACTCAAATATTATTAATAATATGATTACATGTAAACACTGATCATAGTTAACTTATTCTCAATTTAAGGATTATAGTTGTGAGCAAAATCATTTATTGAAATGTCATAGCTATCATCATTTTTAAAGACAAATCAATTAAATTATTTAATCAAATGATATACATTTACAGAAATACAACATACAGAACTGGCAATTAATTACATACAACGGCAAATACTAAACAAAGAAAAATTACGTATATGACAGAAACACACTAATGTATAAACACACAATTATGTCATCTCAGCATCTACAACGTTTGACAGAAGCTACATCTTCAAAAAACAAGATATCAGATGTCTGTTCGCCCAATAGCTCCTTAATATCTTTGAGTGCAAATTAAATATGCATGCTCATTGATGTTATTAAAAGCCCTCAAGTACCTATTAAATGTCAGCAGATGTTCAACAGGTGTCTGCAGTAATGTCTCCTTGATAGCATCAAGATAATAGTAAAATGCAATATTCATTGATGTTATAAGGTGTCCTCAAGTATTTATTGAATGTTGATCAAACTCGGGCAGGTGTCCAAATGTCTATAGATGTTCCACAGGTGTCTATGTATGCTAATGATAGCTTATTATGTTTTGGCCTGGAAGAAATTACAAGCCTTCCTCGGCCAATATGTTGAACTTAACATAACACCTATTTAAATGTAAAATAGATATATGAGATACTATAGAAATTAATCTACAGCGCGATCTAATTAGAATTAATGTATTGAGCTACACGTTGCAAATTGGAACATTCTTATTGTAATGTTTTAGGTAAAGTGACACCTTAAAATTCGCAGTGTAGCAGAAGCATGTCGCAATTACTCGAGAGAATGTTGAAAATTACAAACAAATGCCACATACCTCATTCTTCTATGGGACATGAAATGGCCAATATGGCAAACATGCAAAAGCTAAGTATTAAGTATTCATTTAGAGAGTATAGTTTGTGGGTCTGCAAAATAAAAATAACTTGGGATGGGATGTATCTTGTATACAGTGTTAAGCAGGGTTTGTGTTCATAAAAAAACCTCTTAAAAGCAAAATTTGCCACATAGTGTTTATGTAGAAGGATTGTCAGTCCCAGAGTTGATTCAATATTGCAGAAATGAGTGATTCAGATGTAAAACATAAGTGGAACAGTTCAAAAAGCAGGCGTGTTTATCTAACCAGTCAAATAAGTTATGCTACCAGCCAACACGCTTACCAGTTATTAACAGGCTGTAACTTAATAGTCTGAGCTCCACCATGACACCACGCCTGACCATGAGTGGTCCGTTATTTTAGTTATGCTCATATAATTGCATGATGACGTCAATGCATTTCATGAGCGTTAAAACTTTTAATGCCAAAAATAGGATATGGTTGCCAATGACAACCAGCTCATAATGACAACCAGCTCAGTGAGATAAATATATCTGTAATTTGATCTCATAATAAAAGGACATCTTATGCTTTAGTAACACAAGATAAAATGATTCATATAACATCAAGTCATATAAAGAGCTAATGAGAAATCACCTAGTTTTCTGACTTAGCATTATTAGTAGAACATCGAATGGTAAAGTGCTGACTAAAATACTAATCACAGTGTATGGTTGACCATGCCATTGGATGGATGATGACAGCAGTTAATGTCATTCCAACACTTGCCATTCAAATTGGTTATAAAGCCACTGAACATAGGCCAACATCAATTGTTGCTCCTTCATCAATGTTTAGAATCTCAGTACGTATCAGTAATAGCAGCATGCACTGGCCACTAGAATTTATCATCCTCAAGGTTTTTATATTCCAACATAGTTTTAAAAAGTGGAGCCTCAATATTCTGACAGTATGTTCAGTAATTCTAATATTGGAAGATCTCAAATTTTGCCACTATATCTTTTTTTTTAACGTAGTGTATTACTGCCAATTAAGGATTTTTTTACATAGTACTAAAACAACTCATCCATTGAATAAGCATGTTCACACAATAGCCAAACCATGATTTAAAATATTAAAATAGCTAAAAAAGTGTTTAATGACATACCAAAATGTCGTAATAAGATATATGATCAGTGTATAATTGCCTCCAAAGTAGTGTTCCGATAGAAGTTCATGGGGGCATGTGTCACCAAGCAAAAAATAACTTTCCCTGTATCATGGCAAAAATCTCACAGTCCAGAAGTAGGTGGTTAACTGTCCAAATAATATTATTGCCACATGCCTATATGAGCGAGAATTGCTATTAATTCCGTTTCTAACACCCATGACTTCCAATGTTTCCGCCACATATATTCACCAGTGAGCCAGTTATTAGGAAACTCAATTAATCAACTCTGAGTCTTTCTGTGTTTTCAACATTGTTGTACATATTCACTACTTAACGATGTACTGGCCAGATTGACTATAGTTTGTTCAGCGTCAAACTCAAAGACCCCTCTTTTGGTTAAAGTAGTAAACCGAAAGTGAGAAAAGGCAATCAATGGTAGCACGCTGCCACCAACCACTGCCTGCACTTACCAGTCGCATCAAGCAGTTTTTTCTAAGACCATAGGAAACAGGCGTGATCTCAGGCCACTGCCCCCCACTAAGCAGTCCTTCTTATGCATACACGTATTCAATCTGTAGACTACAAGGAAGCTTAGTCAGTGATCTAAGACAAACGGTTTCCGGCCTCCTAAATTGCATGGAGTATTTGGGACTTATTAAGGGAATAGCCACCATATTTCCTGGAAAAGTCTCTGATTGCTCTGTGCTGTTGATGCACAGTGGCGTTGGTTTTGTCCATTTGAGCTCTCCAGGGTAGTTAATCATTCATGGTCACTCCCAAATGATCAAAATGGTAGAGAATATCCAAGGCAAAAACATCGGTTGGCAGAGAAAGTCACAAATCCACAGCACTTGTGTGTCTCAAAAATGGAGGGATAGTACAACAAGGTAGCAGGTATCTGGGAGGTGTGGTTGTACTGCCAGTACAAGACCACTGATAAAGTCCAAGAAAGACACGAGTGGGTCCCATTCTCTCTGCGCCAAGAAGATGTACAGATTGAGGAGTGATTTCCAATGAATTTATTTGAAGCATAGAAAAGAAAGCCTGACACATTTTTCGAGCCTGAGACAGCTCTTCATTTGAGGCTTAGATTCAGCTAAAGGACTTCACAGTGTAAAGTGGGACAATGCAAGAAAGTGATTCTCAAATGACCTCGCAGTTGCGGAAAGGCTGAGCGACCGTGGAATTGTGTCTACTGGGATTCCAGTGTATATCCAATGCATGCTTATTTAATTTCCTTTTGTTTTTTTTTCTGATCAGGATAAAAGGCATAGTTTTCGTTTTTATAGTAAGGCAATTTTTCCTAAAATAAGAGACAAAGATGTCAAGTTGATGTTACAGACATTTCTGTGTGCAATCTAAAGGAATTAAATCATCTACATATCTAAACCACTGTATGCATGAGACACATAGTTTAGGGGATAGGCGTTGTCTTTAATTAAATTTCTAGATAGTTCAGTAAGGTAAATGTTGAACAAAATGGGAGCTAGAATGCACACCTCAATGGGACCTTCAAAGGCTTGTATAGAATTAACAAGGGCAGATAAAGAAAGTCTTACTTTAACTTTAGTGCCCATTGTAAGGCAATGCTCATCCTAAGGAAACTGTGAGTAATGCCCCAATGAGACAGATCCTGCCACAGAATCTCACGATGTAGAGTGTTAAATGCAGAGCTATAATCCATAAAAGCAACATATATGGGTTGTCAATACAACCGCCATGCTGATTCGATGATGGTAAGTAAAGCCAAAACATAGGTGATTGTGCCAGTGCCCTTAGAGAAGCAAATCTGGTATATATGGAAGGATTTTATTTTCCTGTGCCCAAGTGTTCAACTCCATTAGTAAATATGGGCAAAGATCTTGGCTGGTGCATCAAGCATGGCCAAGAGTCAGTAGCTTTTGGGAATATTGTGCAGCTGCCTTTTATAGACAGGGACAATGATACTTTCTCACCACATCTTAGGAATTATACCTGAAATACTAACTGTACAGAACAATTCATCCAGCAGATTGGCCCACCTTACAGGAATCATACTGATAAGAGCATTACATAACCCATTCCGGCCCGGGGCATGAGAGTTCTTGATGGAATTTTATTATCAAGCTAAGATCCTGAACTCCCGCCTCTCTCCTCCCCACCACTCTCTCTCTCTCTCTGCCCCTCGGTATCATACCCCCGCTGTATATCTGTTCTGCTGTTACCTCTGTAAAGCGCTCTGTCATGCATCTGTACTGTTGAATACCTCAGTAAAGCGCTCTGTTATGTATCGGAATTGTTGTAGAGCTCTGTTGTTTCTCAAAGTTAGGTCTGTTCTCAATAATAATAATAATAATAATAATAATAATACTAATAATAATAATAATAATAATAATAATAATAATAATAATAATAGTGATAGCACTAAAATGGGGGACCATATTATATTGTCTAGTTGAGTCCCCATGACAACGTCCAGTCATCATGAGGAGTCTGTAGGAACTTAGCAATTTAGCCTACATTTTTCCACTAGAATCATGAGAGAAGATTATGGAACCCCTCCATAAGAAGAAAGATCAACGGGTATCTGCACATTAAATCACCCAGAACTAAAATAGGTAACCTACCATGGTAACTGTCCAGTAGGTCTCTAACCATTTCTGTGAGATAACAGTGTATAATGCAGCCAGTGGGATCATATATATTAATGATCAAAGGGGAGCATGGAGAACCCGTAGGAGAGTCCCATTTCATTAAATTCCAAAGGACCTGGTCAGATGGTACATCTAAATTATCCAAAAAGAAAGAGATGTTTACACTAAGTAATGGTCACACTTGGGACAACCCTCACTACCCTTAATGGCCGCCTTCACAAAAAGTGCATCTAACATCTATCTCAGGTGCTTCTACTAACCAAGCCTTCTCTAAGGCAACAATACTAAATACATTAAAACAATTAAAACAACCCATCCTCCCCAAATAGATGAATCCTTGTTTATTCCAGGTTGTAATCTAACAGCAAATGTTAAGGTCTATTCACATTGTTAGACTGGAGATGTGAGGGCAGCCACAGACAACTAGCACTGTCAATGAGACTAAGTCCTGCAACCTCATTCGCAAAACGCACTGTCCTATCCCCATTCGTTTCAGTCACAATCATGATATTATCTTTACTTAATAGAGGTGAACGTGCACCAGAAGCCTATCACAATATTTTCATTGCAGTAAGAGGCGACCTTGGTAAACCTTGCAAGAGGCAGGCAGAGTATAATGTCTTGCAGTCAGCAGATTTATGATTCAACACAACATCCACAACATCAAGGGAGCAATCATAACACAGACATCCCAATTCGTGGACAAAATATAATACAAAGTGCCAGAAGATATGTATTCTTGCCATCTTTAGTCATTAGTTAGTAGCAGAGTTTGGACAGTGGACATTTGATTTGGACTTTTGACGAACAACAAGCAACCTTAGTTAGTTTGGTCAGGTAGGGATCCTGGCCTTAGCGATCAGGCGAGTTAGATATTTTGTTATAATTTCAATAAGCAGCCCAGGAAATGTCCCACATGTGTCCAACTCCTTCTGGTCTGCCACAGTGGCCACTATGGACCATGCTGATGATAAATAGGCATCTAAATACATTTATACTTTGCCACAGGTAAACCTAACTGCATTAATGCACATGCAACAATGACTATCCACAACGATTAGCAGAACAAAACCGTTTTGGGGGATTTACAATATATAAATTAGTCTTTCTCCAGATTCAAAGAAAGGGAAAGGGAATTTCAAAGGTGGGGGCAGGCACCCTTTGGAGGAACAACCTTCTTCCCTCCAAATAGAAACCACCCTGCTACACATAAATAATTGTGGAACTTGCTGAAGAATTACCCATACTCATCCATATGAGCTAGACCAGGCTAGGCCAACTTCATAGTGTTTAACCTGCTGCCATGCTTCATCTGCCTCCTGATGTAAATATCTGACACATGATTGTGCTAGTAGCAATTTAAACAGAAATACAGCCCACCAATCCTTGTTGACTTCCTCCTCAGGTCCCTGATGAAGCAAGTGGGATAAGCAGTCTGCTACAACATCCTTTAGTCCGGGCATGTATATCACCTTCAAGGTCTATCACTACAGCCCTAAGGCCTCCTGGTGAATGCCAGTGAAGTTGCACTACCCTCCCTTGACAGAGTAGGGAGGCATGTGGGGCAGTTTTGATCTTGAAATTTCCTCTTTCTCACTCATGGAGAAATTCATGTCTGTGCCAAAAAGCAGCTCAAAGTGAAAGCCACCATAATGGTCCGCCACTGCATGAGAGCTACCCCCAGTCCAAAATGACTGGAATCGATGTTCAACATAGTATATTTATGGGGGTTAAAAATGAAGGTGTTGCTGCTGTGCAATATCCCTCTTATTAATAGAAAAGACAGCATCACACATTGCAGATCACACAAACCTCTTACGGTTTGTTCAAATATGCCAGCAGAGTTCTATTCCACTAAGCTTAAGAAGGCTTGCAGTTCATTTTCTTTTAGGATGTGTGCCTCCCTGACCATCTCAGGCTTGCTTTCAGTTGGATCCTACCTACCCTAAAGATGTTATGTTATGTTACCTTGGTCCACCTAAATGTACCCTTTTCATGTCTATTTGTCAATGCTCAACACATGTGTGAGAACAGCATAGGGCTGCTTAGTGTCCTTGACAAAGATAAGGATGCAGTCTAAAAACATCTGACATGCGTATCTCCTTAATTAATTCCTCCATACACTGCTGGAGCATGCCTGAAGTGAAAGGTAGCCCAAAAAGCCTGCCCTTAAACATGTATCCTCCCAGCAGTGTTATGATGGAGGTGAGAGCTCTTTATACAGGGCATGACTCTACCTGGTGGTAAATATTTGCTAAGACCAAGCATGAAAAATACCTGGAATCTTCCAACAAGGCCACATTTCCAGTACTCTGGGCAGGGGATACATGTCATTGAGGGACCTGAGATCTTGTCGGAGGAGCAGCTCGGGGCTCTGAGTTGCTGGGGGCTCTTAATTGCTGGGGGCTCTGTATAGTATGGGCTTATTAGTTTAGCACTTCCAAGTCGTTGTAGTGCAGGTCTTATACAGAAATACAGAAATGCTCAAGGCACATGATTGCCAATGCATTTTATTCCTGTAGTATAGTAAAAAAAAATGCTCACCACTATACCACAGGAATACGATAATTCTGTAAATACCGCAAGGTAAGATACCACTAAAATTACTGCCAATACAAGCTAACAAGATATGGTCCCTAAAATAGTGTGATACCAAACCCACCTTAAATGTAAGACTAGTTTACTGCCAAATTACCGCCAATATTTTTACTGTAAGAAAATACTGCCAAATCCCGAATTTAACCCAATAAGAAAAAATCTCCTACAAAATATGGTGCGTTGGCCGGGAGTATAGACTGTAGAGCATCTACTGAGCATGGCAGGTGTGTCTAACACTACCATATGTGCATTAAGGGGAGCTCATGTTATGAGAGCAGTGTGACACTGGAAGTGAATCTGAGAATGTCTCAAATGGAGGCCACATTCCCAGAGTTGGTGCAATATCTGGAGGCAAAATTATATGCACATGGAACATGGTCATCAAATAACGCCACAGAGTGGCATGACCGTATCTATGGGGAAGTTCAGAAAGAACCATTGGACAACATTTTTGAAGAAGGTAGCATAATTCAGGTCTGCCTTCTGAGATTATTAAATGCTGCTGATAAACATGCAGAGAAAGATTGGCTGATACGGCTATGTGACAAAACATGGTTAATTTTAAATAGGTCCCTGCGAATGCAAGAAAATGATGCCAAGCTGATTGGCAGACTAAAAGTTGAATTAGATGGAGCTAGTGAACAGGATGAAAAGTTAAGAGCTGAACTGGAGGTATGTCAAAAGGACATGCAATCAAAGTGTAAAGAAATCGACACATTGTCCAAAAGGAAGAAACAGTTTGAGGATAGAGAGCAAGAATTAAAACACTTGAAATGATTGGTAGGTCATAATAGACAAGATAAAGATGAGGTTATTTTGGAAATACAAATTTTACAAAAGAACATTTTCGAGAAAGAAGGTGATCTTCAGAATGCTGAACAAGAGATAGCTAAAGTTTTTCAAGAAAGAGACAAGCGAGACAAAGAGTTTAATGAATGCCAAATGCAAATGAGCGATATGCAAAATGTGATTAATAAGATGGGTGATGAAAACAATTACTTGCGTAAAGAGTCAGATCTTTTCCTTAAAAAGTGCAAGGATTTGGAACAGCAAATATGCACTTTCAGGTCCCATGATAAACGACAGGACACCACATTGAATGGAATTGATTTGAATTCCATTTCTACACGGGGAGATCGTGCCCCAGTGGCTGTGCCGGTGTCTGAGTTTGATTGCAGCGCCTTTGGGGGGTTTGACACACCCACTGGGGGTCGCCACCAATCCCATACACCTGAGAGAAGGGTTGGACCACAAAGTAGTGCAATCCCAAATATAGCACCAAGTAGTCCTATCAAGATAATGAAATCAATCAAGGCTCTGATCAAACCATTCAAAAAAGGAGGGGAGTGCTGTATAGGGGAGCACTTAGAAGCAGTGCTTCTAAGTGGTTATTTAAAGACCTCCATATACCTAAGGAACAATATAGACAATACTTTAATTTAACTCTGGATGCTCCCACAGCGAGCATCATCAGAGGATTAAATGAACAGTAGAACATGACATGGCCAGAATTTGAAAAAGAGATTAGATGTAATTTTTCTCCATTCCAGTCATTACAGGAGGCAAAAAAGGTTGCATACACGATTACAGCTGGGCCAAATATGTCCCCTCACCAATTTTTGCAAGACTTAAAAATAGATTTCTCTCGTTTTGATGTATCTTTTTATCCCAATTCCAATTAGTTTAAAACTGCCTATTTCTATGGTTTGCAGAAAGACATTATATCACAGTTAGTCCACAAATTTGATCGTGAGAAGACCCTTGAATGGATTGTGCACCAAAGTACAAAACTGTATGAAGTGCTCTACTGTCAGGGTAGAGAGAGTAATAAAATGAAAGATACCAGATCGAAATCTAAAGACTCCTCATCAACAGTAATGGAGATCAGGTCAGCTAAAATGGCAATTGAGTCCGCTCAAAGTCCAGGCAAAAATAATGTGAGGCCCGAACAAAGAGGTATTCCACAGAGGTTGCCGCCCTCTGCACCAATGTTTCAGTCACATGATCCTAGTAATAGGGAGAGCTACATTAGACCTAGATACTTAGGAGACAGGCCCCGGGCAGGATATCGATCAAACATGTCAGGTATGAATAATAATCAGAGACAAAAGTAAGACCAAAGAAGTAATGGTCCCTACCAGACATTGGGGACACAGATCAGATTCGACCCCCAACACCATGATATATGGTAATCAGGACAGACCCCGGTATGTGGATCGATTTACTAAAAATGGGAATCAGCATAGGGGACAATACTCACAAAATGAGAGACAGGACATGAGACAGAGTATGAATTATGCTCCACATCAATACAATCAATCACCGCCACCAGGGGATTACAACCAAAGAATAGGTACAGCCCGCTCCCCGCCCCACATGAATCAAGAGTTCAGAAATAACTCCAATAGGAATCACTCTCCTGAGAGATACCAGAATAGATTTAATCAGGGGGAAAATAACCAATATCGGCATAGGCCACAAAGAAAAGATTCTAGAGCGATGGAAAGATTCCAGTGTCTCGAGGCCCAAGTAATTATGTTGGCTGAACAAATAGGAAAGCTCTGTACGGCTCAAAAACAGTAATCAAAGGACGGGGCAGAAGGCCATAGTAGTGACCGGATGGCTTCCGATAATAAGTAACTAAATATTCATGACACCTGCAATGATAAAAATACAGATTTCCCTGATCTGATTTTGCATAATGACTCTGAGCTGTTTAATGATTTAAAAACGAAAATACATGCAAATGAACATGAGGAAGAAATTGCAAATACATCTAAAAAAGAGTTTTGGCGTAAACTGGAGTTGAAACAAATTTTTGAAACTTGCACAAATGAAAAAGGAAAACGAGAAAAACATGAAATTCCAAAAGAACAAAGAGACACATTTAAGAAAGACAACTCATGCATGGATACAATAATTGATCAGGGAGTAAGTGTGGATGTTAACACACCCTCCCTAGACAATCAAGATGCTAATAAAATACAGGCAGGAAGAATAAGTACTAAAAAGGAGGGTACAGATCAATCGCCTGAAGTGTTCTTTGAGCCACAGATTTTTGAGGAAGTTAAAAAGATTGGTACCATACCAAAAACCCACAAATGTCCAAAATTAGAAAATGACAACTTATCAGATGATGTTTATACGCATATTCAGTTGGAGGATTGTAGTGTGAACTCTGATGTTCGCCAGATGTAAGGGCGAACAGTGGCCACACTCCAAAGGACCTTTGAATATGGGGAGATGAGTAAGGTTTCTCAAATGGAAATGGACAGAAAGGAGGGAAAGATGTCCTTTCATCTACCGATGTGCTCAGCCAAGAGTGAGAAGAGTCTCAGAAAGGTGAATCCTGAAATCAGTAGGAATTCACACTTTTTGTGTGTATTAGAAGAAGTTGAAGACATGTATCATGCTCCCATTACTGTGGAAAAGAAGTGCAATACATTTGCAATGATTGACACGTGCACAAGCCACAATTATGTCTAAAGAATTGGTAAAAAGTATAAATGAAGGGAGATCTCCACAGAATCAGATTAAAGTGAGGCCGAGTGAAGGCCTGGCACATAATTTTAATGGTGAGGAGGTGCCTATCGAGGGTGCCACCGAGGTTGACATAAAGATAGGAAAACACAGAATGAAACAGGAAGTATTGATCACATCTATTTGTGAAATTCCATTCTTGATGGGGACAGATTGCCTGAAAAGATTGTCTCCTCTCATTAATGGGGTAAATGGAGTGCTGTGGTCTTTAACAAAAAAAACATTAAGGCCTAAGAAAATAAAGTCACAAAAGAGCAGTGTAAGAAATTGCCATACTGTTGCCAAATCAAATGATGCAGTGAAGGTGTACCTACAGAATAGCTGTGTGCCTAGTGTCACCGTTATTTTGATATGTCAGGACAAAACGCAAAATGAAAGGGAAAAACAACCCATGCAGATTTATTTGGACCCTGGCAAGAAATGGCAAACTGAAATAGATGAACACACGTTGCGCTTCTATTTAAAAGAGAAAAAGTGCAAACAGAACACTATTCCTGAAGCAGACACAGAAAAACACATCACCACCCTTGCTGAAATACACATGGAAGATGAGCAACCATGGATTCACATTGGTATACATTACCATTCTAAAATGATAAAAGCCACTTTGGCGCTTGAACAGGAAAGGAGTTTTATTAATGAGAAACTACTGCAGAGAATAAAAGAAAAGGGAGGAGATCCCGAAATTTAGAATTAAAAACCAATATATCTCTGGTTTGGAATAGCCAGATTTTGAAAATAGAATTGCAGGAAGGTCCATGCTAAAGATTAATGTTGGGCATAAAACTATCTACCACAATGTGTGGATAGTGAGTAGAACACAAAATGATTTTTATCTGGGCAATGATATCATGCACAGAATGTGCATGGTGTTAGATTTCCTTAACCAAAAAATATGGTCCCGGCTAGATGGGCCTGTGCCCAAATTTGAAGACAAGAGAAAGGCTTATCATTGTGCACAATTGGTCCCATATGCAATTGCATTACAGGTGAAGAAGGATATTACTATCCCTGCATTCACCAAACAGGTTGCTATAACACTAAAGTGCAAGAAGGGACAGCAAATGAAGGATTCTGGTGCATTTGTGTGCTTGAATGAATATATGAAACAGCAAGGGCTGGATTATGAATATACCCCATTGACAGATATTGGGGAGGGGTCCGTGAAAATGATGGTGGATAATAAATGATGTCAGGATATTAATTTAGAAGAGAATTCCTTATTAGGAATGGCCATACAAAAATCACATTATACTGCCGATTTCAATAACATGGTGATTGGAAATATCCCTGAGAGATATGTAGATTTGCAGGGTGTGTTGCCAGAGTATCTGGATTCTCAGCCCAAAGGGATCTTCAAAATTCAATCAGTGTACCCTTATGATTCTAATGAGACAGTGTGCTGTCACCGGGAGAATTGTATAGTATTTGACTTAAATAAAAATTAAACAGAAAATCAGCACATCCAAATGGAAGCTGATATGCCAAAATATTTAAAAGTGGCAGCGTTACTGAGAGATACAGCCACACAATTGGAAGAAAGCACAGAGGTTCCGCCACTGGAGGATTTCCCAGAATTTTCAAAAATGGTAGAGGAGCAGATTCTGTTAGCAGATGCATGTGATAGTGAAAAGGATAAGAATGAATTGAGAAAAATATTTATGGAATTTAAAGATTTTTTTGCCAAAGATGCATATGATTGAGGCCTAACTAATTTACATGTTGCCACATTACCGGAGGGGTGTGGTAGAAATCCAGTATTCATGCGCCAGTATCGATTGCCACTGGCATGCTTAGAGTCACTGACAGAGATAATTAAAAATTTGGAGTCGAGGGGAATTATCAGACCCATTCATAGTACCTCCAACACTCCTATTTTAGGTGTATTAAAGCCAAATGGTCAATGGCATCTGTGTGCAGACCGAGGGAATTAAATAAAAGAGTGCCAGTGTCTAGATGGCCACTTCCATTCATTGATCAAGGCCTTGCTTAAGTGCATGGGTCAAAGGTGTTAGATCTTACATTTGGATACCGGTGTGTGCCTTTGGCAGAGGACATTCAGAATTTATTTGCATTTTCATTTGATAAAATGCAATACGCTTGGTCTAGAACACCATTTGGGTATGTCAGTACTGGGAGTGAATTTGGCATATTTTTGAGAACGGCTATGCCAGATGCAGCGAAAAAGAGGAACCATAGTTTATGCAGATGATGTCCTGATAAAAAATGAAAACTTAAAAAGTCACTCTGATGATATTACAATGTACTTGACCAAATGCAAAAGGCAGGTGCCAAAGTATCTTTACACAAAGCCCAATAGTGCAAGAAAAAGGTGAACTTCCTGGGCCATGAGGTAACTGAGCATGGGCCAAATCCACAAAAGAAGAAAAGTGAGGAGAGTTGGCAGTTCATGCTGGGTTCAGGAGACAGACGTATGGGGCTATCTCAGAGGGTCGAGCGCTGACTTTGAATCTAATCAGTTGGCACTCCCCACACACGTACGGAGGATTTTCGCACTGAGAGTGAGACTGCGAAACACAACGAGGTCGTGCAGGGACTTCAAAATTACTGGCCTTGGTAAGATAAGTGCCAAGTGAAGAACAGATAGCATGCCGTACGTGTGTGGCTACGATTCATTGCAGTGCAGGGAGGTTAGAAATCATTGTATGTTTATTTGTCTCTCTCTATATTCAAAGTGTAGTAATGTAAATTCATAATTGCAAAATACATGTTTGTTTCTGCTGTTGTTTCATATTTTGCAGGTGATGCTGTAAATATCATGTGGTAAAATTCTGTGGTGTCTAACTATATTGTAATACAACTTGCAGATATAAAAAACCTGAGATTTTGGTGTCATTCATGCATCTGTGAATTTTTTATATAGGAGGCACAAAAGTGATGTTTATACCAGTGCAGTAGTGTATTTACGAATTTATCACTGTAGCTAAAACAGCAAACAATAGAAAGTCACTAATAGACATTTACAAAGTAGAAAGTTGTGTGCAATGTGATGTGTGATTCCTTCCTTGCATGCTGATGGGAAGGAGTGCCTAATCCGGCACATAGATTAATGGATGTACATAAACCAGTAACATCAGCCACAAACTATAGGTGGCGCCATGAATAAACTCTTTGGGTTCTCATTGGGTTCTCTGAAGTGTTCTAAGTGTTCTAAGTCTGGAGATTTCTACAGGCGACTAGAAGGCATTCTAATAGAAAAGAAAGGTTTGTTTTATGATGGGGTTATAGTAAGAAAAATGCTCCCCACTATAAGACAATTCTGAAAATACCGCAATGTAAGATATGTTGGGTATTTTGTGTAGATTTGGGGCCTGGCGGTATTTTCTTACCGCCAAAAATAATAATTTAGTAACGATCACTCCCTACATTCAGATTGGGCATGTACAACAATAACACAGTGGATATGCATTATTTCAGCACACAGACCTATTTAGATGGTATGCGCAGTTGGTATGCGTGGTTGGTTTGCGTGGTTGGTTGGTATGGTGGTGAGCATAATTCCTTTGGTTTATTTGTGGCCCCAATATCCAGAACCCCTTGTTTATGTTTAGTTTGTTCTTGTGATCACTAGAGAGACCTCAGGCCTACATTTCAGAAAATACCACATTTTCATTTTTAGTGTGCCACCATGGGCAATTCTCACTGAATTATCTACAACAATGAGCTACATGTGGTATTTTTCACCAACTTATATACGATAGTGAACTATGTCCCGGGCCTCCCTTTCTGCCGACTCATAGACCTCCGGCAGACTACAACACACACAGTTATTTATAATTGCTCATACTGAATGACATGCACACAGCTGCAGCCAAATCTTATTTTTAGCTACCTTAAAAATGACAATTGCACTGTCTAAACATCTCCCCACATCATCAGCACTGTATTGGTAAATATAAAACACACCACCCATCTGCTTTCAGATATTTTTGTGTATTATAAAAGTTGCATTTAAACTCGATCTCACTCTTTACAGAAATAAATGAAATAGCACAGTAACAACATTATTTGTGATACACTGAAAAGAGAGTGGCAGGGAACAAGAATTCAATTTGCAACATTAAACATGTGGGTAAAGCACAGAAATATCCTTTCCTACACTGACTGAATATTTCCGTACACACTCAGCCCCAACACCTCATCGAGATAATTACCAGGCTTTTTCAGCATGTAACTTCTTTGGCTGTTCGCCTTTTGGAGGGGTTCACCCAGCAAGGACAAGCATTTACTGTCACTCAAACTGGGACTTGTTGACTGGAAATCCCAGTCTCTGCAACCAAGTTGAATCTGCTTTAGGAATCAGGCATCCCCAGCTATCAACCCAGTCCTTCTTCGAGCTGTGTCAAGATGTCTCTCCCCTGCTCCTTCCTCGAGATTCTACAAGAAAACTCTGGTTACCTCTTACCAAAGGATCCTAACCAATAAAATTCTATCATGCCCTAACCACCCTCTGCACACAATGGCTTGGCCTATACAGTTGCAACTGTAATCAAACTGAATTCCTGCTTATTTGAGGTCTTTGCTTCCTGCAGTTACTGTGGACAGAACAGCAGAGCAAAAAGAAAAGAAAACTGAATGTGCATTTAAATAATGACTTTCAGAGCCTGTCATTTTCCATTCATGTTGCACTGAAGAACACATTATTATTAGTGGGTTATGATCAGGTTAGTTGTTAATGAGGTTAGTTTATTAATTTTCAAATGTGTCTCTTGCAACATAGGCATTTCAGGTGAAAAATAGTGCGCATTTTGAATGTACAAATGTGTGCTTTTAACTGTGAAAAAAAATGATTTGCTTTTTATATGTAAAAATCGTTTTTGACTGAATAACCTGCCCTCACTTATATGTCCATGTTACACTGCCAACACATAGCTTGAAACAATTGCATCATAGCAATGCATCAAACCCATGCAGTGCATAAAAAAAAAATCTTGCTACACATTGATCCTGTGCAGTAGTGCTGTACTCTGTGTTGTAACATGCTAAATAACCTTACATACCCTCCTTTTTTTTTAGAACTTGGCTACGATCCAAGCCAATTTTTAAAAAACAAGTTTGCACCCCATCCTTCTTTTAAAATGTATGTGTATTGGGATATCTTTCTCTTCCTGACGTAGCTACCAAAATCATCATCATTTTCAATATTACTGATAGCACAATCAACCAACCACCCATGATTAGCACCAGGACAGCCAAACCCACTATTGAGCGTTCCCCCCAGGTTCCCCAATTAAATCGTTCCACTTCTATTATCCCCAGATTACTAACTGTAATATTGTTTTTTCTCAGATACATTTTTATAACATGTTTATCTTTGTGATTCAATAAAAACTCCACATCCGGATCTATTGGAAAAGTGTCCCTTTGAAAAAAATAGATATTTTCCACTTGGCTTTCCCAAATATCGTTTGTTACATGAAACAATGCTAACCCTCCAATTGACACAATTGTATCCTTTGGAACCTGTAAATAAAAAACATTATATTTCACCTGTTTAACCACGTATGTTCCATGGTTCAAATGTACTACTGTCATGTTCTTTAAGCAGGTGCTGACCAACCATTTACCTCTGACCATCTTAGCCTGTGCCAGTTCCTCACTCCCCATATTGCTAATAATCACCTCACATCCTTCTGATATACTTGGGTCAGATTTCAAACCACAAATAGCATCTGTGGCATCAGGAACAAATGGTTTACCTGGACACATATAATTTTGTTCTTTAAATTTGACACATGTTTCCAAATTTGGTATTAAATAAACTTCAGGCTCCCATGACTGAAATGCCACCACTTCTGGAGTCTTAATCTTAATAAATTTGTCCTCTTGCCAAAACCCTACGTTGTGTACCCACTTCGTTTGATAAATAAGTTCAGGAGCTACATATGGTATGCATAGTAGAAATCCAATTTCCAACCTTTCCAGGTCCACATATAATGGCATCGCATTACCCATTTCAAATGCAATTTTTACATGTACTACATCAATTTCCCTCCTGGTCAGTCTTTCTATCATTTGATGAACAATATCCTGCGAAACAAAATACAAGGGGATATGTCCTTGAATCAATTATAAAACTGCAGTTTGAACTTCTCTCATATAATTCGTTAATAGTCTATCAACAGGACTCATTATGTTCAATATTTCATTTAAAGTTCTGTCATGCTTAATAATTAGCTTCGTTGCCCGTTGCATCACATCCGCTTGTTCATTTAGAATGATTGCAGTTTCATTTATGAATCTTACTTGTTCATCCAGTCCCCCTCTAATCCCATCTAATGTTTTTTGTATTATTTCTAGGTCAATACTCAGTTGTTGTGCTTTAGTACTCAGTGTTCCTACCGAATTGTGGTACCTATTATGGCTCCAACTATAGACATTACCAATGATATCGCAAGCATCACCGCACCTCTCTTTCCTCTCCTCTTCTTAATGTCTGCTGAATTCACAAATGTTTTCTCCAATTGCATCAATATATCTCTTATCGACTGCTTAGCGTCCACTTTTCTTATTTCCAGCCACTCTTCAGTCTGTTCAATTTTAATGCCGGTATTGTTCAAATGTTTTTCAATCAAAATCTCAGGATTCAATGGTATGTAGATATTTTGGAAAATCATCCTTCTATCACTCATGATGAATTCTGGTGCCTCTTCCACCGCGATACCAGATGCTGTTCCAGGTTCAATGACAACCTGTGCTTCTGAATTCTTGAAGATCCCTCCAAATAATATCATCATTAAACATATTGTTGGTGTCATCTTCAATGCTGATCGCTTTGCAGCCTTGGTCTTCGCCCCCCCTCAGGGCTTTCCCGGAATCCGTCCACGTGGGCTCCAGGATGCATCCTCTCCCGTGGCCTCCGGTATAAATAGTTAATGTTCTAAACCAAAATAGAAAAGAAACAGATTAAGTATATAGCACAATACTAACTTCACCCTTTTGCCAAAAATCAAACATTTTTTTTCTGAAATTAAACACAGGTTAAAAAGAAAATAAGCATACATGAAACAACATTTTTAATTCAATGCATTTTCATTCTGCACACCGACCATGAGCTTCCATTATATATATATATATATATATATTTTTATATTTTATATATATTTACATATATTACAGTGTTTATGTGCCATTATAATAATCAACTTTTTAACTTCTCTGTCACTGCCTCCTGACTGTACCCATGTATTTTATCTTTTTGTGTTCAAGGGACTTTCTGTTGTATTGTGTGCATCAGTGGGCAGTAGCCCCAGGGCTTTCTGTTTCTACATGCTCAAGCCGCCTGATCTCGTGTCTGGGATGGCATGGCTTGATCTGATTTACATGGACAAACTGCTCTATCGCTGTTTCACCTTCATTCTTCAAAATTTTATACACTACAGGAGAGATCTTATCTATAATTCGAAATGGCCCCTGCCAGGCTGCTAGAAATTTAGAATTTTTCTGTTTACTTTTTCCAAAATGAAACTTGTACACCTGCTCCCCTACACTGTATTCTCTCACTGATGTTCTTTTATCATAGTATGTCTTAGCACTGTCAGCAGCCCTTTCCAGATTTCTCTGCACAAAAGCAAATGCATGTTGCAAATGCTTCCTCAGTTCATCAATGTACTCATGAACTGTGGATGCACTCACAAGTGTCTGCTCATGTGTTCTGTACAACAGGTCAAGACCTCATGGGGGCTAACACCTGTTGCTTTGGCAGGAGTTGATCTGATTGCCATCAAAACCAACAGTAAACGTAAATCCCAGCTGGGACCTGCTTCTGCCACAAATTTCTTTAAAATATCCACAACAGACCTATTGCTCTGTTCAACTCCACCTGAAGAGGCTGCCCGATATGCGATATGTAGTTTCCTTTTCACACCCAGTATTTGCCATACCTTACTTATTAGAGTACTTGTGAAATGACTTCCTCTGTCTGACTCAATTCTTTGTGGCAACCCAAACCTTGAGAACACATGGTTCACCAGCAATGTGGCTGCTGTTTGCGCACTACAATCTAGTGCAGGAATACATTCAATCCACTTCGACATCAAACATATCACCTCTGCTCGACCTTTTTAAAGGGCCTACATAAGTCTATTTGCAAATCTGACCATGGGAGAGTTAGGCCTCTTTTCATCAATGGGGCTCTATGCATTGGTGAAGCAGGTTTAAATTGGGTGCATACTAGACACCCTCTAGTATATAATTCCACATCTTGGGACATATGTGGCCAGTAAGCAGTAAGCCAGTAAGCATAATCTTTTAGTATTTCCAATGTTTTTTGTGAACCTCTGTGGCCTGCAGTTATTGCATCATGTGCATGTTGTAGCATTAGCCCTCTGAATGAAAGGGGTACCACCCACTGTATCTGTCCTGTTATGGACTCTCTAATCATGAGTCCATCTTGTAATCTAATTCATTTTTTATTCTTTAATAGTACCCTCAACTCTTCTTTTCCCATACAATCATTTTCTGTTAAAGGGTTTTGTTCAGGATCTATCAAATGATTATAATAGATTCCCAAAATTCGATCATTCTTTTGTGCCTCAATCATATCTTGGTCTGGCGTGTCATGGCCCCATTGCACCACTGGTTGATCTACCTCCTTTGGTGCTTTAGAACGTGTTACTGCATCATTTTGTATTTCACCCAGTAAATCATCAATAGGTAGCAATTCTCCCATCACAGCCCCAATTTTAGCCAGTTGGTCTGCCTTATCATTTCCCTCCTTATCCTCTCCTGGTGTTTTTAAATGTCCACAAATTTTTCTCCAGTATATTGTCAAATCATTTTCTGACACCTATTTGTCTATGGCTTGTATCATTTTTCCATGTTTAAGTGGCTTTTTGCTGTATGTAACCATGCCTCTTACTTTCCAGCCAGGTAAATACTCCACAAAGCTATTTCGTGCATAGTCAGAATCAGTCACCAGGACAATTTCACTGAATTTATTATCAACTGCAGTAGCAATTGCTTTATAAATGGCCACCAATTCCGCCACTTGACTGCTTCTAGCTCCAATCCTCATCCCTACACTGGGGACGCCTTCACATTTCAACCAGACATTGCCTATTCCTGACACTAATTGTTTATTACTGTCATTTTCAATGTGAAAAGCACAACCATCCACATATACAGTTGGCAGATCCTTGCATGTTTTTTCATCAAAAGCTTTGTGTGGTGATTGTTCAAATTCCTGCAAACTAGGTTCCACTTCCATTTCGTTTGATACTTGTTCAGCTGCACAGTCATGTAAGTCAGCTAACCCTTGAGCAATTGGGCTCTTTTTATTTTGTCCATATCTCACTTCTACAGGAAAACCTTGTAATGCCAGCGTCCATGAAGTGATTCTGGACTGCGCTAGATTACCTGACCTAATTCCTTTACTCTCTAAAAACTGCAAAGGTTGATGATTTGTTTCAATAATCACCTTTTCTCCCTGAACAATAGGGCGGAAATGTTGTAGCGCCCACACAGTGGTTAATAGGGCCTTTTCACATTCATTGAATTTCATTTCAACTTGGGAAAATGCTTTACTTGCATATGCAATAGTTTTGTGATTCACATCATGTTTTTGTGATAACACTGCTGACATACAATGTTCAGAGAACCCTATTTCTACAAAGAAATCCCTACCCTTTATGGGATATGCTAAACATGGTGCCTTTACAAGACATTCCTTCAATTTAGCTACTGCCTCAGACTGCTCTTTTTCCCATATCCAGGGTGTATTCAGTTTAAGCAGTTTAGTCAATGGTTGAGTAATTTCAGCATAATTTTCAATGAACTTTCTGTTATAGCCTGTCATCCCTAATAAACTTTTTACCTCTTTCTCATTTTTAGGGTCCTTTAGTTTTTGTATGGCCTCTATTTTTTTCTTTTGTGGATTTAGCCCATGTTCAGTCACTTCATGGCCTAGAAAGTTCACTTTTTTCTTGCACCATTGTGCTTTTTGTAAAGACACGTTGGCGCCTGCTTTCTGCAAGTGGCCAAGCACATGTCTTATTTCATCAAAATGGCTTTTCAGGCTTTCATTTTTTATCAGGACATCATCCACATAAACTATGGTTCCTCTTTCCGCTGCAGCTGGCATGGCCTTTCTCAAAAATATGCCAAATTCACTCCCACTATTGATGTACCCGAACCGAGCTCTAAGCCAGGCGTATTGAGTCCTGTCAAATGTAAAGGAAAATAAATTCTGTATCTCCTCTGCCAATGGCACGCACCAATATCCAGAGGTGATATCTAATGTGGTAAACACTTTTGAACCATGTACCTGAGCTAAGCCCTGATCAATGAATGGTAGTGGCCATCTGGATACTGGCACTCTTTTATTTAACTCCCTCAAGTCTGCACATAGCCGCCATTGACCATTTGGCTTTAACACACCTAAAATAGGTGTATTGGATGTGCTATGAATGGGCCTGATGATTCCCCGAGCTTCCAAATTATTTATAATCTCTGCTAATGATTCTAAACATGCCAGCGGTAGTCTATACTGGCGTACAAATACTGGACTTCTGCTACACCCTTCTGGTAGTGCGGCCACATGTAAATCAGTCAAACCGCAATCATAAGCATCTTTTGCAAATACATCCTTAAACTCCATAAATATCTCCCTCAGATTGTTTCTATCCTCATCGCTGTCACACGCATCCGCTAAGGAGATCTGCTCTTCTACCATTTTGGAAAATTCTGGAAAATCTTCTGGTAAGGGAATCTCAGCGCTTTCCTCTAACTGTGTGGCTGTGTCTTTTTGTAAAGCTGCCACTTTTAAATATTTTGGCATATCAGCTTCCACTTCACTGGGCTGATTTTCTGTTTCACTTTCATTTAAATTACATATTATGCAATCCTCTTGATGGCAGCAAACTGTCTCATTTGAATCATAAGGATACACAGAATGAATTTTAAATATTCCTTTGGGCTGAGAGTCCAGGTGTTCTGGCAACTCACCCTTGGCATCTACATACTTTTCAGGGATATTTCCAATCACCATGTTATTTAAATCTGCCGTATAATGTGATTTTTGTATGGCCATTCCTAATGGGGAGTTTTCCTCTAAATGAATATCCTGACAACCTTTATTAATTACCATAATTTTTACAGATCCTTCACCAATATCTACCAATGGAATGTATTCATAATCCAGGCCTTGCTGTTTTATGGATTCATTCAGGCATACAAATGCATCAAAGTCTTTCATCTGCTGTCCATTTTTGCATTTCAGTGTTATTGCAAACTGTTTTGTAAATGCATGAATAATAGTATCTTTCCTCATTTGTAATTCGATTGCATAAGGAACCAGTTGTGCAAAATGATAAGCCCTTCTTTTGCCTTCAAATTCAGGTGCCGGCCCACCTAGGCGTGACCATATTTTTTGATTAAGGAAATCTAACACCATACACATTCTGTGCATGATGTCATTGCCCATGTAAAAGTCATTTTGTGCTCCATTCACTATCCATACATTATGGTAAATTGTTTTCTGCCCAATGCTAATTTTAAGCATGCATCTGCCTGCAATTCGGTTTTCAAAGTCTGGACTGTCCAACCCAGAAACATATTGGGTTTTAATCCTAAATTTCGGGAGTTCCTCCCTCTCCATTATTTTTTGCAACAATTTCTCATTAATGAAGCTCCTCTCCTGTTCAAGCGCTAAAGTGGCTTTTATTGTTTTAAAACAGTCAATTATACCAACATGAACCCATGGTTGCTCATCTTCCATGTGTATTTCAGCAAGAGTGGTAATGTGTTTTTCTGAATCTGTTTTAGGAGCAATATTCTGTTTGATTGTTTTCTCTTTTAAATAAAAACGTAATGTGTGCTCATCTATGGCAGTCTGCCAATTTTTCCTTGGGTCCAAGTATATTTGTACAGGTAGTCCTTCATTGTCGCTCTGCATTTTGTCTTGACACATTAATATAACAGTGACACTAGGTATGCAACTATTCTGGAGATATACCTCGACAGCATCATTTGTTTTGGCAACGGTGTGACATTCATTTATGTTGCTGTTTTTTGATTTTAGTTTCTCTCAATGGTTTTTTGGTTAAGGACCACAGCACTCCATTCACCCCATCTATGAGAGGAGACAATCTTTTCAGGCAATCTGTCCCCATCAGAAATGGAATTTCACAAATAGATGTGATCAATACCTCTTGTTTCATTCTGTGCTTTCCTATTTTTATGTTAACCTCAGTTACACCTATGATGGGCACCTCCTCCCCATTAAAGTTATGCACTGGACCTTGATTTTCCTTCACTGTGATCTGATTCTGTGGGGGTCTCCCTTCATTGATACTCTTTACCAGCTCCTTGGACATAATTGTGGCCTGTGCGCCAGTGTCAATCATAGCAAATGTTTGTCATTTTTCGTCTACAGTGATGGGTGCATAATATCTGTCCTCAACTTCCTCTAATACACATAAGAAGTGTGAATTCTTACTGATTTCAGGGCTCACCTTTCTCAGGCCTTTTTCACTTTTGGCTAAGCACATTGGTAAATGGAAAGACATTTTTCCCTCCTTTTTACCCATTCCTGCGCGAGAGACTTTATTCATTTCGCCATGATCAGAGGTTTTTTGGAGTGTGGCCACTGTTCGCCCATCCATCTGGGTAACATCAGGGACCACACTACAACCTTCCAACTGAACATGTGTAACAACATCATTCAGCAATTTGTCATTGTTTAATTCTGTGCATTTGTTATTATTTAGTGTGATACCAGCCCTTTCAGCCTCTTCAAAAATATGTGGCTCAACGAATTCTTCAGGTGATTGACCTGTACCCTCCTTTTGAGTATTTTCTTTTTCTGCCTGTGTTTGGTCATTGTTTTGCTTGCCCAGGGAAGGGGCTATAGCATCCCCACTTACTCCCTGTTCACTGGTATTCCCCATGCATGAGTCATTTTTCTTAAATCTGTCTCTTTGTTATTTTGGAATTTCCGGTGTTTCTTTTTTATTTGCACAAATCTTCAATGTTTGATTTAGTTCTAGGTTAAACTGTACCTCTTTTTCAGAAGTATTTGCATTTTCTTTTATTGGTGCTTTCACTTTTAAATCATTAGGCATCTCAGAGTCATTATGCAAAATTACATCAGGGCAATCTGTCTTTTTGGCACTGCAGGTGTCATAAGTACTTAGTCACTTCCCAAAAGCCCCCCGGTCATTGTTAGGCCCATCATCCCCCTCTTTAGATGGTTGTTTTTGCGCTGAATAGAGCTTTGCTATTTGCTCAGCTAACATTTTCACTTGGGCCTCAAGGCACTGGAACCTTTCCATCTCTCTAGAATCCTCTTTCTGTGGCCTAGGTCGATATTGATTGTTTTCCCCCTGATTGGATCTATTCTTATACCTCTCAGGTGATTGATGTCTGTTGGGATGGTTTCTGAACTCTTGATTCATTTGTGGAGTGGAGCGGGGTGCACCCATCCTTTGATTATAGTCCCCTGGTGTGGAATCATTGTACTGACGGGGATTGTAGTTCATGTTTTGCCTCATGTCCTGTCTCTCAGATTGTGGGTGCTGGCCCCTATGTTGATTTCCATTATCAGTAAATCGATCCACATATCGGGGTCTATCCTGATTACCATATATCATGGTGTTGGGATCAAATCTGCTCTGTGTCCCCAATGTCTGGTAGGAACCATCATTTCTTTGATCTTGATTTTGTCTCTGGTTATTGTTCATACCTGATATATCAGGCCGATATCCTACCCGGGGTCTGTCCCCTAAATACCTAGGGCTGATGTAGCTCTCCCTATTACTAGGATCATGTGATTGGAACATTGGTACAGGAAAGGGCGATCTTTGTTGATTACCCCTTTGTTCAGGTATCACATTATTTTTACGTGGGCTTTGAGCAGACACAAGGGACATTTTGGCTGACCTGATTTCCATTATTGTGGCTGAGGGTTCTTTAGATTTAGGTCTAGTATCTTTCATTTTATCACTTTCTCTACCCTGACAATAGAGTACCTCATATAGTTTTGTGCTTTGATGTACAATCCATTCAAGGGACTTGTCACGGTCAAATTCACGGACCAATTGGGATATGATGTCTTTCTGTAGCCCATAGAAGTATGCAGTTTTAAACTCATTGGAATTTGGGTCAAAAGATACATCAAAACGAGAAAATGCTATTTTTAAATCTTGTAAAAATTGGCGAGGGGATGTATTAGGCCCAGCAGTGATTGTGTAAGTGACTTTCTTTGCCTCCTGCAATGACTGAAAAGGAAAAAAATGACGCCTAATTTCTTTTTCAAACTCCACCCATGTCATATTCTGCTGTTCATTTAATCCAAAAGGCAAACCCTCCATGTCTTTCTCTGCAAAATCTTCTGTTTTCTAAAAGTATGTCTTTCCCGATCGTATGTCCCTGGTTGGCTGGTAGAGTGAGGGTTTGTGTTGGAGGAATTCTGCTCCTTGACCTTCAAGTGCTTTGTGGGTGATGCAGTGTACCTTAAACATGATACTTTTTTGATTGGTAGCTAGTGGACTGCTTTGATAGATCTTGTTATGTGTTCCCTCCTGTTGTCAGTAAGTAGTAGTCTGGGTGCTGTGTTTTGACTCCTTTGAAGTTTTTTATGTGATGAATTCTGGTATACCTAGGTAAATGGTGTTTGTGTGGTGTATTCTTGAAATAATCAAGGGGATGATGACCAGCCCTTCCTGTTTAATAGTGAGGTAGGGCATATGCTGTCATGTAGAGTGGAGATGAAAGAAGCACTTTTTGACTGTTGTGTTGACTTGGGCTTCCCGTTTGTGTACATTGTCCATTAATAAGGTTCTTGATCACTTTAAATGGTTTAGGGAAGTACTCATTTCCAAAAGCTACGGTAGAAGTGTTTCAGGTGTGGTGTGCGGTGAGATTAACATTCTTTCTGTGTTGTCTGCATTGTCTTAGGTAGTGGGCAGTAATCCATTCATTTGTTGGTTTGAGACAGTAGATGAGGGTGGTGCTGGAGTTTCCATTGTCCATCATGTTGTATATGATTTGCGTGCCATCCACATGATTCTGTGGGGGTCTCCCTTCATTGATACTCTTTACCAGCTCCTTGGACATAATTGTGGCCTGTGCGCCAATGTCAATCATAGCAAATGTTTGTCATTTTTCGTCTACAGTGATGGGTGCATAATATCTGTCCTCAACTTCCTCTAATACACATAAGAAGTGTGAATTCTTACTGATTTCAGGGCTCACCTTTCTCAGGCCTTTTTCACTTTTGGCTAAGCACATTGGTAAATGGAAAGACATTTTTCCCTCCTTTTTACCCATTCCTGCGCGAGAGACTTTATTCATTTCGCCATGATCAGAGGTTTTTTGGAGTGTGGCCACTGTTTGCCCATCCATCTGGGTAACATCAGGGACCACACTACAACCTTCCAACTGAACATGTGTAACAACATCATTCAGCAATTTGTCATTGTTTAATTCTGTGCATTTGTTATCATTTAGTGTGATACCAGCCCTTTCAGCCTCTTCAAAAATATGTGGCTCAACGAATTCTTCAGGTGATTGACCTGTACCCTCCTTTTGAGTATTTTCTTTTTCTGCCTGTGTTTGGTCATTGTTTTGCTTGCCCAGGGAAGGGGCTATAGCATCCCCACTTACTCCCTGTTCACTGGTATTCCCCATGCATGAGTCATTTTTCTTAAATCTGTCTCTTTGTTATTTTGGAATTTCCGGTGTTTCTTTTTTATTTGCACAAATCTTCAATGTTTGATTTAGTTCTAGGTTAAACCGTTCCTCTTTTTCAGAAGTATTTGCATTTTCTTTTATTGGTGCTTTCACTTTTAAATCATTAGGCATCTCAGAGTCATTATGCAAAATTACATCAGGGCAATCTGTCTTTTTGGCACTGCAGGTGTCATAAGTACTTAGTCACTTCCCAAAAGCCCCCCGGTCATTGTTAGGCCCATCATCCCCCTCTTTAGATGGTTGTTTTTGCGCTGAATAGAGCTTTGCTATTTGCTCAGCTAACATTTTCACTTGGGCCTCAAGGCACTGGAACCTTTCCATCTCTCTAGAATCCTCTTTCTGTGGCCTAGGTCGATATTGGTTGTTTTCCCCCTGATTGGATCTATTCTGATACCTCTCAGGTGATTGATGTCTGTTGGGATGGTTTCTGAACTCTTGATTCATTTGTGGAGGGGAGCGGGGTGCACCCATCCTTTGATTATAGTCCCCTGGTGTGGAATCATTGTACTGACGGGGATTGTAGTTCATGTTTTGCCTCATGTCCTGTCTCTCAGATTGTGGGTGCTGGCCCCTATGTTGATTTCCATTATCAGTAAATCGATCCACATATCGGGGTCTATCCTGATTACCAAATATCATGGTGTTGGGATCAAATCTGCTCTGTGTCCCCAATGTCTGGTAGGAACCATCATTTCTTTGATCTTGATTTTGTCTCTGGTTATTGTTCATACCTGATATATCAGGCCGATATCCTACCCGGGGTCTGTCCCCTAAATACCTAGGGCTGATGTAGCTCTCTCTACTACTAGGATCATGTGATTGGAACATTGGTACAGGAAAGGGTGATCTTTGTTGATTACCCCTTTGTTCAGGTATCACATTATTTTTACGTGGGCTTTGAGCAGACACAAGGGACATTTTGGCTGACCTGATTTCCATTACTGTGGCTGAGGGTTCTTTAGATTTAGGTCTAGAATCTTTCATTTTATCACTTTCTCTACCCTGACAATAGAGTACCTCATATAGTTTTGTGCTTTGATGTACAATCCATTCAAGGGACTTGTCACGGTCAAATTCACGGACCAATTGGGATATGATGTCTTTCTGTAGCCCATAGAAGTATGCAGTTCTAAACTCATTGGAATTTGGGTCAAAAGATACATCAAAGCGAGAAAATGCTATTTTTAAATCTTGTAAAAATTGGCGAGGGGATGTATTAGGCCCAGCAGTGTTTGTGTAAGTGACTTTCTTTGCCTCCTGCAATGACTGAAAAGTAGAAAAATGACGCCTAATTTCTTTTTCAAACTCCACCCATGTCATATTCTGCTGTTCATTTAATCCCCTTATGATGCTGGCCGTCGGGGCATCTAAAGTTAAATGAAAATATTGTCTGTACTGTTCCTTAGGTATCTGGAGTGCTTTAAAAATGTCATGAACCGCTTCTAAGTGATCCTCAATGCAGCATTCACCTCTCTTTTTAAATGGTTTGATCAGGGCTTTAATGGATTTCATTATTTTTATGGGGCTACTTGTTGCAATGCATGGAATGGCTCTACTTTGTGATTCAATCCTGGTTTCAGGTGTATGGGATTGGTGGCTGCCCCCAATGGGAGAATCAAACACCCCAAGGGCACTGCAAACAAGTTCAGTCACCGGCCCAGGCACTGGAGCACTAGCTCTTTGGGCAGAACTAGAATTCACCTCCACTCCATTGAATGTGGTACCCTGCCGCCTCTCTTGGGACCTGGGAATGCACATTTGTTGTTCTAAGTCTTTACACTTTTTAAGGAGCCTGCGTGCTTCATTTTGCAGATAGTTGTTTTCATCACTCATTTTATTTATTACCTCCTGCATGTCGCACATTTGCATTTGGCATTCATTGAATTCTTTGTTTCTCTTGTCTTTTTCTTGAATTATTTTAACCATTTCTTGCTCTGCACCTTGGAGATCACTTTCTTTTTCAAAATTTTCTTTTTGTAAAATCTGCATTTCTGAAACAATCTCATCTTTATCCTGTCTAATGTGGTCCACTAAGGCTTTTAAGTGTGCCAATTCTTGCTCACTATCCTCAAATTGTTTCTTGCTTTTGGATAACTGAGCATCAAAGTCTCTGCATTTTAATTGCATGTCTTTTTGGCATACATCCAATTCTGCTCTTAACATTTCCTGATTTTTACTTGCCCCATCTAATTCAGTCTTTAACCTGTTAATTAGCTGGGCATCATTTTCCTGCATTCGCAGGGACCTATTCAAAATAAACCATATTTTGCTGCATAGCCGTATTAAACAGTCTTTCTCTGCACTTTTATCGGCTGCATTCAATAATCTTGTAAGGCAGACCTGAATTATGCTGCCTTCTGCAAAAATATTGTCTAGTTTTTCTTTCTGCACCTCACCCTGAATGCGGTCATGCCATTCTAAGGTACTGTTCGACGACCACGTCCCATGTGCAAACAACTTTGCCTCTAAATATTGCACTAGGTCTGAGAATGTTGTTTCCCTTTGTGACATTCTGAAATTCGTTTTTAGTAACACACTGCTATTATGAAATGGGTTCCCTTTAATGTACAGATGGCAGTGTGAGACACAATTGCCACGCCCAGTAGGTACTCTGTGATCACTTTCCCGGCCTGCAACGCACCATAAATATGTTGGGTATTTTGTGTAGATTTGGGGCCTGGCGGTATTTTATTACCGCCAAAAATAATAATTTAGTAACGATCACTCTCTACATTCAGATTGGGCCATGTACAACAATAACACAGTGGATATGCATTATTTCAGCACACAGACCTATTTAGATGGTATGCGCGGTTGGTAAGCGTGGTTGGTTTGCATGGTTGGTTGGTATGGTGGTGAGCATAATTCCTTTGGTTTATTTGTGGCCCCAATATCCAGAACCCCTTGTTTTTGTTTAGTTTATTCTTGTGATCACTAGAGAGACCTCAGGCCTACATTTCAGAAATACCACATTTTAATTTTTAGTGTGCCACCATGGGCAATTCTCACTGAATTATCTTCAACAATGAGATACATGTGGTATTTTTCACTAACTTATATACGATAGTGAACTATGTCCCGGGCCTCCCTTTCTGCCGACTCATAGACCTCCGGCAGACTACAACACACACAGTTATTTATAATTGCTCATACTGAATGACATGCACACAGCTGCAGCCAAATCTTATTTTTAGCTAGCCTAAAAATGACGATTGCACTGTCTAAACATCTCCCCACATCATCAGCACTGTATTGGTAAATATAAAACACACCACCCGTCTGCTTTCATATATTTTTGTGTATTATAAAAGTTGCATTTAAACACGATCTCACTCTTTACAGAAATAAATGAAATAGCACAGTAACAGCATTATTTGTGATACACTGAAAAGAGAGTGGCAGGGAACAAGAATTCAATTTGCAACATTAAACACGTGGGTAAAGCACAGAAATCTCCTTTCCTACACTGACTGAATATTTCCGTACACACTCACCCCCCACACCTCAGCGAGATAATTACCAGGCTTATTCAGCATGTAACTTCTTTGGCTGTTCGCCTTCTGGAGGGGTTCACCCAGCAAGGACAAGCATTTACTGTCACTCAAACTGGGACTTGTTGACTGGAAATCCCAGTCTCTGCAACCAAGTTGAATCTGCTTTAGGAATCAGGCATCCCCAGCTATCAACCCAGTCCTTCTTCGAGCTGTGTCAAGATGTCTCTCCCCTGCTCCTTCCTCGAGATTCTACAAGAAAACTCTGGTTACCTCCTACCAAAGGATCCTAACCAATAAAATTCTATCATGCCCTAACCACCCTCTGCACACAATGGCTTGGCTTATACAGTTGCAACTGTAACCAAACTGACTTCCTGCTTATTCGAGGTCTTTGCTTCCTGCAGTTACTGTGGACAGAACAGCAGAGCAAAAAGAAAAAAAAAACTGAATGTGCATTTAAATAATGACTTTCAGAGCCTGTCATTTTCCATTCATGTTGCACTGAAGAACACATTAATATTAGTGGGTTATGATCAGGTTAGTTGTTAACGAGGTTAGTTTATTAATTTTCAAATGTGTCTCTTGCAACATAGGCATTTCAGGTGAAAAATAGTGCGCATTTTGAATGTACAAATGTGTGTGTTTAACTGTGAAAAAAAAATGATTTGCTTTTTATATGTAAAAATCGTTTTTGACTGAATAACCTGCCCTCACTTATATGTCCATTTTACACTGGCAACACATAGCTTGAAACAATTGCATCATAGCAATGCACCAAACCCATGCAGTGGTACTGCATAAAAAAAAAGAAAACATGCTACACATTGATCCTGTGCAGTAGTGCTGTACTCTGTGTTGTAACACGCTAAATAACCTTACAGATACCACTAAAATTACCACCAATACAAGCTAACAAGATATGGTCACTAAAATAGGGTGATACCAAACCCACTCTAAATGTCAGACTAGTTTACTGCCAAATTACTGACAGTATTTTTACAGTAAGAAAATACTTCCAAATCCAGAATTTACCCCAATAAGAAAAAATCTCCTTCATCAGGAAGGTGATCTAATATGGCATGATGTATGTCATCATCGTGGGCCGGTATAGATCTAGTGTTAAGGAGCAGGAGCCTAGATTACCTGGTCCCACTGACTGTGACAGAGGAGGATGGGCAGCAGTCTTAGTTGCAGAAGCTGTGGTGGTGTAAGAGGTCACCGACCCCATAAGGAAACAAGTGTCAGAAGGAGTCAAGGTAAGGAGTTCACACCAGGGGAAGGTTATAAGCCCTTTCAGCCCACTCATTGCATGGTCGGGCAGTTGTGCTTGCCTTAAGTGTGGCATCAGCGTGCTGACAGCATGCTTGCTGTGCCCGACCGCTGCACGTGCGTTCTCTCCGGCACATAAAGGCCGGAGAGGAAGACACATGGGTTCTAAGACCCACCACCTAGGAGACAGAAAGAGGACTATGTAAGTCCTAAAACACCATGCAATGATCACACGATCAAAGAATGCTCGTAAGTATTTTCTAGCAAAATAGAGTCAGGGCATCTGTGCAACACGACCAGTACAATTTAAAATGCAGCAAAACTTAGAATAAAAACATTAAGAGGCTTTATAATGGTCACGCTACAGGACCTCACCTCCAACCAGATCTGCGTTCTCTCTGGCATATAAATGCCGGAGAGGAAGACACGTGGGTTCTAATACCCACCTCCTAGGAGACAGAATGAGGACTATGTAAGTCCTAAAGCACTGTGAGATTTATGATGCATATTTCCTTTGGTAGCGTGCTCAACTGTTTGCGCACCATATGACAAAAGGCAAACCCTCCATGTCTTTCTCTGCAAAATCTTCTGTTTTCTAAAAGTATGTCTTTCCCGATCGTATGTCCCTGGTTGGCTGGTAGAGTGAGGGTTTGTGTTGGAGGAATTCTGCTCCTTGACCTTCAAGTGCTTTGTGGGTGATGCAGTGTACCTTAAACATGATACTTTTTTGATTGGTAGCTAGTGGACTGCTTTGATAGATCTTGTTATGTGTTCCCTCCTGTTGTCAGTAAGTAGTAGTCTGGGTGCTGTATTTTGACTCCTTTGAAGTTTTTTATGTGATGAATTCTGGTATACCTAGGTAAATGGTGTTTGTGTGGTGTATTCTTGAAATAATCAAGGGGATGATGACCAGCCCTTCCTGTTTAATAGTGAGGTAGGGCATATGCTGTCATGTAGAGTGGAGATGAAAGAAGCACTTTTTGACTGTTGTGTTGACTTGGGCTTCCCGTTTGTGTACATTGTCCATTAATAAGGTTCTTGATCACTTTAAATGGTTTAGGGAAGTACTCATTTCCAAAAGCTACGGTAGAAGTGTTTCAGGTGTGGTGTGCGGTGAGATTAACATTCTTTCTGTGTTGTCTGCATTGTCTTAGGTAGTGGGCAGTAATCCATTCATTTGTTGGTTTGAGACAGTAGATGAGGGTGGTGCTGGAGTTTCCATTGTCCATCGTGTTGTATATGATTTGCGTGCCATCCACATAGTTGAAAATAGCTCATATATGTTAAAGAGAAGTGGCGATAGGATTAATCCATAGTGTACTCCAGAGGCAATGGGTTGTGGGTTTCTATTGAGAGGGGGAGTTAGATGATTTCTGTTCGGTCCATTAGGAACAATCCCATCTATTGTGTTAAAGAGTGCGGTTTCTACAAGCCAGGTGATTAGTGTATTCTGCTTAACCAAGTCGAAGGCTACTGATATGTCGAGGAGTACGAGTGCTGAGTTGATGTTGTCTGTATTGATTTTGGGGTCATCCCAAATGGAAACTAGCACTGTTTCTGTGTTCTCATTAGTCTAAAATCAACTTGTGGGTGATCTAGTAAGCAGAAAAAGATAGGGCACTAGAATTTTGAAAAATGTGCAATTAAGAATCACCAATATACACAACATTGAGCATTATTACTTATCACGGTTTCCTACAACATCACAAACATTTAGTCTTTTTATCTTTTTCTACATCACAGAACCCTGTAATCAAAGGGAACTACAAACTGATCTAGCGCCATTGTGACACAGGTTCAATACCCACACTGTCTAATCTAGTAAGGTATTACACTCTACATGCTGCAAGATTGGGTTGTATACATATTTCTAGCTGGGTATGGATTGTATCAGATAGGATGAAAGTTGGAAGGGTCTTCTGGGTCTCCAGCTGTGATTTCTAGAAGTGGCTTGATGAAGGCAGTCTTGAAAATGTGTTGTACAATCCCTGTTTTGAGCGAGCAGTTCATTCATTTGTAAAAGTAGCAAGTGCGTGTTTCCTGGTTAATGATCTGTTTGTAGATGTTGAGGGGACAGAGCTCAATTGGAGAGCCAGCTGTGTTGCTACATTTCACCTATCTTTTTAAGTCTTGTTCAGAAATAAGTTTAAAGCTGCTCATTTGTGGGGTTGTAGGCTCAATGTCAATGAATAGTGTTTGAATGTTGCTTTCATTTCCGGTACTTATTACTGTGTTGATAACTTGCTGTATGTTTAGCGCGTTGCTTCTGAAATGGTTGATGATAGTTTTTGGATAGATGAAGATACTTTGCTGCTGAAAGTGGGCTTTCTCATCTCATTAATGATTTGGTAAAGTTCTTTCTTCAGATGAGGTGCATTATTGATTCGTTCAGAGTAGTAACTTGTTGCTTTAAGGGTTTCTGCTTTGTAGTGCTGGATCTGTCTTTGATAGGTTATCTAGTCTTGTGGGTTGTAGTCCTTCCACCATGTTTTTCCAAGTATTCAAATGCTTCTAGGTGTGGTGTGAACCGTCTTGCTGAATTCTTTTTTTCTGAGCGGGTCATACAATTTAGTGGGTTGAGGGTATCTAGTGCTTTTTTGAACCAGTTTTACAGTGACGTTAAAATGTCTTCCGGGAATAAGAGTTCTGGATCATTGGGTTTGGCCTTGGGCTATTCCATACAATATCTTTGTTCCTCCAGGTTTGGAGTTTTCCACCTTCTCTTGGTGGTGGAGGTTTGCCCTTTGTGAATTGGGAGCTGGTGCATTGGTGTGTTGATGGTAATCATTAAATGATCATTCTAGAACCAAAATAGGTTAGGAGGTGGTTATTAGGCCTGCTTTACCAAATACAGCATCGTGGGTGTAGCCTGCAGTGTGTGTTGCTCCTATGGCCATTTGTTTGATGTGAAAGCTGGCCATGGAGGAGCTTAACCTTTTGGGGGCTGTTTGTGTTTGCTCCTCCAACCAAATGTTGAAGTTGCTGAGGACCCTGAGATCTTTGTGTTGTAACACTAGGTTAGTAATTCGAACAGACGGGAAGGATGGAGTTGATGGATGGAGTAGATCAAATGGATGGAGTGGATGGAGGTGATAAATGAAAAAAACAGACGAGACAATGAAGTAGATGGAACAGATGGAGTATATGGAACAGATGTAATGGATGTAACAGCAGGAACAGGTGGAATGGATGAGTAGATAGAATGGATTGAGCAGATGGAATGGACTGAATAGATGGAATGGATGAAGTGGATGGTACAGACGAAGTGGATGGAACGGATGAAGTGGATGGAACGGTTGAAGTCAATCGAATGGATGGGAAGGATGGAGCAAATGGATGGAGTGGATCAAATGGATGGAGGCGATGAATAAATAGAACAGATGAGCGGATGGAGTGAATGGAACGGATGGAACAGATGGAACGAATGGAACAGATGAGTGGAGGAATGGATGAAGTGGATGGAACAGATGAAGTAGATCGAGCGGATGAAGTAGATCGAACAAATGAAGTGGAGGGAACGGATGGGAAGGATGGAGTGGTGGGATAGAGTGGATCAAATGGATGGAGTGAATGGAGGCGATGAATGAATAGAACGGATACGTGGATGGAGTAGATGGAACGAATGGAAAGATTGAGTGGACGGAACGGATGGAGTTGACAGAACGGATGGAGTGGACGGACAGAGTGGATGGAACGGATGGAGTAGATGGAATGGATGGAGTAGATGGAATGGATGGAGTAGATGGAACGGGTTGAATAGATGGAACGGATGAAGTAAATAGAAGAGATGAAGTAGACGAATAGACGAAGAGGACAGAATGGATGAAGAGGATGGAACGAATGAAGTGGATAGAACCGATGGAGTGGATGGAACCAATTGAATGGATGGAACGGATGGAGTGGATGGAGCAAATAGAGCAGATAGAGCAGATTGAGCGGAAAGAGAGGATGGAGCAGATGGAGCGAATGGAACTGATGGGGCGAATGGAACGGAATGAGCGAATGGAACGGATCGAGTAGATGGAACGGACCCAGTAGATGGAACGGATCGAGTAGATGGAACGGATCGAGTAGATGGAATGGATTGAATAGAAGGAACGGATTGAATAGATGGAATGGACTGAGTTGATGGAACGGATGAAGGAAACGGAAGAGATGAAGTGGACAAACGGACGCAGTGGACAGAATGGATGAAGTAGATGGAACAGATTTAGTGGATGGAACGGATGGAGTGGATGGAACCGAGAGAGTAGATGGAGTGGATGGAGTGGATGGAGTGGATGGAGCGAATAGAGCACATAGAGCGGATAGAGCAGATAGTGTGGACATAGCGGATAGAGTGGATGGAATGGATGGAATGGATGGAACGGATGGAATGGATGAGTAGATGGAATGGATTGAGTGGATGGAATGGATTGAGTAGGTGGAACGTATTGAGTAGATGGAACAGAGTGATTAGATGGAAGGGATTAAGTAGATGGAATGGATGGATGAAACGTATGGAGTAAATGGAGTGGAAGGGAAGTATAGAATGGACAGAATGATGAATTGGATGGAGTAGACAGAAAGGATGAAACAGACAGAATGGATGAATTGCATCGAACAGATGGGAAGGGTAGAGTGGATGGATGGAGTGGATCAAATGGATGGAGTGGATGGAGGTGATGAATGAAGAGAACGGATGAGCGGATGGAGTAGATGGCATAGATGGAACAGATGGAAAAGATGGAACAGATGGAACAGATGGAACAGATGGAGTGGATGGAATAACTGATACAGATGGAACAGATGGAAAGAATGAGTGGATGGAACAGATGGAGTAGATGGAACGAATGGAGTGGATGGAACGGATCGAGTGGAGGGAACAGATGGAGTAGATAGAACGGATGGAGTGGAAGGAACAAATGGAGTAGATGGAACCAGATGGAACGGATGAAGTCGATGGAGTGGATTGAACGGATGGAACGGATTGAGTAAATGGAACGGATTGAGATGATTGAATGGATGAAGGAAATGGAAGAGATGAAGTGGACAGAACGGACGGGGTGGACAGAATAGATGAGGTAGATAGAACTGATGGAGTGGATAGAACTGATGGAGTGCATGGAACTGATGCAATGCATGGAACCGATTGAGTGGATGGAACCGATGGAGTAGATGGAACCGAGGGAATGTATGGAGCGGATGGGATGAATGGAACAGATGAAGTGGATGGAATGGATGGAGTGGATGGAACGGATGGAGTGGATGGGACAGATTAAGTAGATGAACAGATGAAGTAAATGGAAGAGATGAAGTGGTTAAGCGGAGGAATTAGATGGAACGGAGGAAGTATATGGAACGGAGGAAGTGAATGGAGCCAATGGAGTGGATGTAATGGCTGGAATGGATGGAGCAGATGGAGCAGATGGAGTGGTAGTGTTAAGCTGGGTATCACGTGAGTGAAGCGTACCTGAAGACTTGGAAGAAGATCTTGACGTGGCAGCCAGACTGACGATGAGCGTATGACGCGAGGAACCGGCCTCTCCGCCACCCAAGGTTTTAACAAGGTGGAAGATGGACCGACTCCCAACGCCACGGGACGCACTCTCCTGATTTGCGTGGCGTCAGGACAGTGCAAGCACTGACAGGAGAGGCAGATGTCAAATGTCCAAAGTCCGAAGTTGGTGGTAGAGCCGAACAACCGCAACCACTGGAGGAACAAGGATGGCAGGCAGGTGGTAGATCCGGCTGGAAGCAGCTGGGAGACTCAATGCCCCAAAGGAAACAGGCGATGGCTCAGGCAGAGTGTGGGAACCAGACCCAAGAACAGGACTGGGAAACCAACCCAGGAACAGGACTGGGAACCCAACCCAGGAACAGGACTGGAAAACCAAGCCAGGAACAGGACTGGGAAACCAACCCAGGAACAGGACTGGAAAACCAACCCAAGAACAGGACTGGGAAACCAACCCAGGAACAGGACTGGGAAGCCAACCCAGGCACAGGACTGGAAAGGACTGAGAAGGGGAACCCAGGGAAAACGAAACAGAACCCAAGGGAAGAACTCAGGAACCCAAAGGATCCCCAAAACCCCAAAGGGAGAAGTACCAGAAAAGCTGCAGGGGCAGGAACCCAGGGAAGGGTTCAGACAGAAGCTGGAGACAGAGCAAGGCCGGAACTGGTAGGTAGCAAAACGAGCGAAAACACGATCAGGGCAAACCGCATTGAGACGCGACTTTCCCCTGATCGAGGCTCGCTTTATCGGATGGCCGGCACCCGAGAGAGGCTTGAAACGCAAGCCGCCTTGTTACTGGGTGCCGGCACATCCACAGCGCGGCTCGGAAAGCGAGCACTTGCCGTGGAGAGAGCCCAATCAACTGCGCATGCGTGGAATCGGGACCGTGGTCTCCCGCGCATGCGCAGAGGACTCCCGACGGGAACCCCAGAAGCTCTCCCCATGGCGGATCCCCGCAGGCGGAAGCGCGGGTAGATCCGCCAAGAGAGAGGAGAGCGAGTAGGAGCTGAGGACCCCGGTCTCCAGGTAAGTGGCGTGACAGGTAGGAACAGATGGAATAGATGGAATGGATTGAGTAGATGGAACGGTTTGAGCAGGCGGATCGGACTGAGTTGATGGAACGGGTGAAGTAAATGGAAGAGATAAAGCAGACAAATGGATGAAGTGGATGGAATGGATGAAGTGGATGGAACGGATGAAGTGAATGGAACGGATGGAGTGGATGGAACCGAGGGAGTGGATAGAACAGATGGAGTGGATGGATCGGATGGATTGGATGGAATGGATGGAACGGATGGAGTGGATGGAGTGGAAGGAACGAATGGAATAGATGGAATGGATTGAATAGATGGAACGGTTCAAGCAGACGGAACAGACTGAGTTGATGAAACGGAAGAAGTAAATGGATGAGATGAAGTGTACGAACAGATGAAGTGGATGGAATGGATGAAGTGGATGGAATGGATGAAGTGGATGGAACGGTTGAAGTAGATGGAACGGATGGAGTGGATGGAAAGGATGAAGTAGATGGAACGGATGAAGTGGGTGGAAGGGATGAAGTGGATAGAACGGATGAAGTGGATGGAACGGATGCAGTGGATGGAACGGAAGGAACAGGTGGAGTTGATGCAACGGATGAAGTGGATGGAACAGATGAAGTAACTGGAAGAGATGAAGTGGACGAACAGAGGAAATGGACAGAATGGATAAGTAGATGGAACGGATGGAGTCGATGGAGTGGATGCAATCGGATGAAGTGGATGGAGCGGATGGAACGGATGAAGTGGATGTAGTGGATGAAGTGAATAGAGTGGATGGAGCGGATGGGAATGGACCACACAGCCCGAGCAGACGGAGTGGTCGGAGCAGATGGAGTGAATGGAACAGGTGAAGTAGACAGAACGGATGAAGTGGACAGAATGGATGAAGTGCACAGAACGGATGAAGTGGATCGATGAATGGGATGTTTGGAGTGTGTGGATGGAACAGATGGAGTTGATCATGTGGATGGAGGAGATGAGTGGATGGAGTGGATGGAGGGGATGGAGGGGATAGGATGGAACGGACCGAACGGACTGAATGGATGGAGCAAATGGAACAGATGAAGTAGACGGAACGGATGAAGTGGACGGAACAGATGAAGTGGATTGAACGGATGGGAAGGATGGAGTGTGTGGATGGAATAGATGGAGTAGATGAAATGGATGGAGTGGATGGCGTGGATGGTGAGATGGAGTGGATGAAGTGGATGGGGTGGATGGACTGGATGGAGGAGAGGAGTGGATAGAATGGATGTAATGGTTGTAGTAGATGAAACGGATAAAGTAGATGGAATGGACGAAGTAGATGGAACAAATAGAGTAAGTAAAATGGATAGAGTAAATGGTACAGATGTAGTGCTTGGTCAATGCTACATTACGGATAACCACCATATCACACTACAACGCTTACTCTCTCCTATACACCATCACTCAACTAGAACACAGCTATACTATGACACATTCGGTATAGCTGTTCTCATACTAACATGAACCCACAATTCAACACAGCCAGCACATACTGCTAGCTTATATGTCTTCTCAGGCCTAACGCAGCCACCCTCCAGACTGAACACATCCAACTGATTTCTTCACCACCACAATTACCACTAAGAAGCAGCTATCATGCGACTACCACACCGGCTGCACACATATCTGGTGCACCCATGCACTATACAACACTCTCTCTCTACTGACTTGAACTGCGGTTCCCGAGGGCGTTCAACCTACCAGCGCTTTGACATCATACTAATGATACATAAGGCGCTATATAAATGCCAAGTAACATAACATAACATAACATAACATAACATAACATTACATCTACAAAATGTTATGAGCTGTGTATTGGTGGTATGTAAATAAGTACAAAGGAAGGAAAGTTGGTGTGGTGGTTGAGTGTGAGGTGGATCAGGAGTCCTCGAAAGTCTGGTAAATCCATGTGGTTTGAAGTCATATTTTGAGGTGCTCTGACGAGTGTTATGGCTGAGGTATAGCTCTGTCCCTAGACACAAAGAACATAGGATTAAAGTCTGGATTGCTTTACTCTAAATAACTTAAAATGAGCCAGCAATTCCCGAAATCCTCTACTGAGATAGAACACACGTTTTAGCACACACCTGAATGAATTGGATATTTTCCTCCATTTTGTTTTCTTACTGTAGATCATATTTTATTGCATCCACATGTGAATTTGCATTTCCGCAGCGATCGCCCCCCTCTCCTTGTCAATGCCTAAATCCCTCCTCTTATGAAACTAATTATGTTATTTGTAAAACTTACGCTGATGACACGCACCACTATGAGACCTTCCTATCCATCTGAAGAGGCCCAGGGCTCGCTCACCCCACCTCCTATCGGACATCCATTAATAATTGGTTGCTTGAGAATCTCCTTAAATTAAATGCAAGTCAGGAATCCTGGTTTTAGGACTACATCCTGAGATCTTGCAGGTCTCTATTTGGCCTGATGAATTGGCAATTGCGCTGCTCCAGCGACTCACATCCAAAAGCTAGGATTTATTTTCGACATTATTCAGATTATGGCAATCATACAATGTACTGTCGTAGGCTCTTGGCCTTGAGAACATTGATTGTGCTATCAGCCTCTATTTCGGTCTCCCTATCACCTGCATCAAAATGGTCAAATTCTACATGTGGCAGCTCAGGCAATAATGGCAGTCAGAAAATGTAATCATAGAACTTCTGTTCTTCTTACACTGCATTGGATTCCATAAACACATTGAAAGCCCTGATACGTCTCCATGAGATCATTGCAATCAGCCTTTTGCCCGGAGCTGGACAAATCAGGAAGTGTCACATCCTGTAATGGAGTTAGAGCTTTTACCTACCTCAGTCCTCGTGTTTGGAACTCTTTTCCAATCTATCTCAGCAGAAACCCCCTCTTTGCAACCTTCAAAAAAGGCATAAAACACTAATTTTTCTAGAGAACATTGATCATTAAACCTCGTCGCTTCAACAACTTAGTTAATTTGACACTCCTTCAGCACCACAAGTTAATTACTGGTGATAGTCTGCTTTATAAATACAAACGAATAATCTAACTTAGTACATAAGATAACATACCCAAAAACATATCAATTTTATTTTATTTTTCATCCCAATTCCATTTTTCAAGATAAGTTTGCCATTCGAAATACTCACATTGGATTGACCTGGCTTCTTCTAATTTATAGCATTGTTAGTATTTTTAAAAACGTTGTTTGTTTATTGAATCAAACAGGTACATCCTGAAGAGTTGATATGGGATGCGACACTTTACTTCTATGTGTACTTCAATTAAGTTTCTGTTGCTTTTTTTATTTTTTATTAGAAAAGGACGTTTTTAGCAAAGGAAACGAATTCTGACATGCACTGCCATTTTGTTTCAGAAGCTATTGCAATGCCAGCATTCACTTTTCATTTCAAAATGTGTAGAGATGAGTTCCCTCCCTAAAATGTATAGATTGTGTCTAGAAGGTGTGTATCGTTCATTGCTGACAGAGGTCTGCACATGCTAATGTTGCGTGCCAGGAACACAGTGCAAAGTAAACCTGCCCTAGCAGACCAATCCCCCCCTCCCCCTTCTCTTCACTTCCCCTCTCTCCACCTTTTGGACACTATGTACCTCTCAAATGGAAACCGGGCTCTCTTTTTTCACCCTGGCGCAGCTCCTGTTGGCTTGTATGCAGCTTGATTGAGGAAAAACATTCACCAAAGTGACTTGTTCCAGGAGAACTGAGCCAGGATGTTCGTGCTGTATTCTTAAAAAGGAAATCGCCATTCGATTAACATCGACAGCCCACACATGCTCCCTCCCTCTTCAAACCCAACACAGACCAATTCTGTAGTGGGTAGAGAAAATTTCCTCAGCTTGCTTTAATTAGCAGGAGTTAACTTACAGGCCTCCGTGAACGACACCACCTCTCAGGACTCTGCGTGCTGTCTGACGTCCTGACTCCCCCTGCTCGGACGCACTTGTTCCATGCAGGGGTATGTCCACTAATCTCCTAAAAGACCATCTCTACCCGTCAACTTTTTATTTACATTTTTTCTCTCTTGACGATTTTCTTGTCCCATTTTAATTTCCAGTGTTTGCTTCTCATAGTCTTTTCTCATTTTCTGTTGCCATTCTCTTAACCCATTTTGTATTAATTCTTATCCCATTCTTTCTGTTAATACATTATTTTTGTTTCCCATTTCCTGCTCTTTTCTTTCAATCCCATTGCTTTTTGTTCCTTTTGTTATCTGTCTATCCCTCCCCATTCTGGGCCTACCCAGCCAAATTCCGTTCTAATTCTCAGAATGTCTGCCCGCCCCAATCCACACTTGCATGTCCTTTCCATTTCTTTTTCCTAGCAACCTCCCCGGCAGTTCCAGCGCTTCCCAGAAGTCTAGTAACTCTAGGTGTCGTTTTTCAAACTGGTGGCCGCGCAGTAACCTTGTGGTTCATGGCAGTATTTTTCTATAGGGATGCGCCATGTAACTCCCGCCAAGACTCGCTCATGGTTCCCGTTGTCAGTGAGTTCCCCCGTGCATCGGAGGCTGAGGCAATATCCCTATTGAACCATACGCCTGACTGCTTTGACAGTGGCGAGTTGAGTGAAACTGCGCACCTTGGCCATGCTTTCTAAAGGAGGCATTGCGGGCACTGTGTACAATTCCAGCATCGAGAGGTATGATGCCATCTGCTTTTTCAGTGGCGAGTTGAGGTTTTTCATTTTCCTTTTTTTTCTTTTTTCCGTCCCCACATTCTATTATACTTCCTTTTCATTCTTTCTTCATACCCCTTTTCAACACACTCAGCACAAACAAGTGCCTGTTTTACCACTGGCCTTCCCTTTGATTACACACGTCTAACATGTCCAGTGAACCTGACCATGAACTATCATTGCAGTAATCTACTGCTCGTACTATTGGCTATTCACTCTAGAATCTTCTACTTGAGAAACACTGCATCCCTTTGTAGCTGTATATGGTGTCCCTGAGCCATGCCCTACTTTGTTCGCACTAAAACCCTTGCCACGTATCAGTCTCTGCATGTCCCTGCTCTTACTTCTCCACTAAGACCCAGTGAGCTGGAAAACGTGCGGCAATTACCTGCTGTTCCCACAAAAAACACCTCCCCCGCTCCCCAAGAATAGCTAATGTTCAAATAGAGCGCTGCATGATAGGTGCTGTGTGGTGTGCTCCCTGGTAATGACTCTGGACCCCACCTGTTCTACGCCACCTCTGTCTTACTTGACTTTGGTTCCAACTTAACCGCTCTGCCATAGTTTGTACTGCGGTTGTCTTTTTAAATTATGAATCCTTCTTGCTCCTCTCCCACTGTGCGTCTGAGCACCAAGCCGCCCCAACACAATCTCTTTTTTTACCCGGGGCACTCGGCCTTGCACGAGTCAGCAGAGACAGAAATGTCGGGTAACATTCTGCGGGTCAAGGAGTTCATTGGCTGGGAGTCCCTGGTATATGTCCCATTATTCCTGCTCAGCCCTTACTTTATTTTTTGTCTCTTACCTCTCTTTTTTTTCAATGGCAATGTTAACCGTTAGGGGCCATTTCTGACCTTCCCGTTCTTCTTGTACTCTTTCTCTGTGACATGCTTTGCCCTGAATTGCCGGAGTGAACAATTCCAGCAAGCACTGTTTTAATAACCACTACCACCCTCCCTGTTCTTCCGATGTTGGTGAATGAAGTGACATTTGCACTAGCCCTGACCGCAGTCCGCTGTGACAACCCGATGTTTCCACTCCTCTAAATCACTGCCCTGATCCTTCTGTATAATGCGCCACCCTCCACATGGGGATAATGGTTGCATAGAGTGGGGAGAGGTTGTAGACATTTGGGTTAGAGGTGTTTTCAAAGCATACTAGGTTTGCTGGCCTGGTTAGATGCGTCCTCACCAATGCTGTGGTATAAGCAACTAACCTCACATATGTATGTGATTTCTCATGGCTGCAGGACTGGGAAAGAATATACATGCTCTTGTTCTGGAAAGGGAGTACTAGCAATGGAGTTGAAGATGCATGTCGTTGTGAGTGGCAGCCTGACATGAGTGATGTTCATTTCCTTTGTGGGGCGGCGGTTGCAGTTGCTGGAGGTAAAGATGCTGCGCCATATGGTGGTTACGTTTAGCCAGACTACTGGCAGGCGGGATGGGGTTGTTGCGTTAAATTGAGACCACCCTTAACCTGGGGAGTTCCTTCCCACTCCCACTCAAGGAGCCCTGCAATACTCGCGTATGTTTTTTAGCGCTGGCCTCACTGGCCTCACTGAAGACTCATATAGGGTCACTGTACCCACAGTGAGTTAAGAACCAGGCCAGAGTATAGAAAGAATATCTATTTATTTTAATTGTAAACTCAATGAATAATAACTTTGTTCAGTCACAGCCACCACCTTCTTTGTAGCATAAAACACAGCTTCAATTACAAAGCACACTTGGTCTACATTTAATTTTGTCTCACAAACATGGAACATAGGCTAAATAAAATGTCAAAACTCTTTTCCCATGAATCCAGTGGAATGTTGAATTTCAAAAATATGGCACAATGCTAGTACATAATCTACAACACTACTGACTGAGAGGTTTAGTATCAAAACATAATCACCACTTTGGTTTTGTGAAAACTAGTTCACCTTCAAGGCTTGCAATATGGAGTTACCTGCACACTCAGAATGCTAGCAGTTTAAATCACAGATTTGTAACAATGCATATGGCAAATAGGACTTCACCAGAATTTAGCTTATGAATAGAGACAGGGTTAAATTAAAAACAAGACATACATCACATGTTCAGTGTTGAATAAATTAGGTCTAACTTTAGCAAAGCACTTCTTCCACAGACCCAAAACCCAAGCTTCAATGACATGCAGCACCCTTCTGTTCAAAGGCCAGGTCTAGGGAGTAGGGACAATTTAGAAGTTGGGTTTTTCTGACCCCCTTCACTTAAAAGCCCTTGTTGGGGAAGTTGGACAGTAAAATGAGGATGATTATTAATTTTGGTTTTTCGGACCCACCTTCACTTAAAGGCATGTGTTGGGGAGGTTGGACAGTTTAGAATTGTCTTTTTGTGGGGCCAAGGGCGCCCCTAGGTTAAATACAATGTTGATGTGGTGCCAGTTGGGAATTTCATTTTTAAGATAAGAATACCTTATATTTGAAACAAAGTTTGGGGAATGAGTTTCAGAGGGAATTTTAATTTTAGGGACAAGGATCTTTTGGTGTGTAAGGCAAGGTTTGGGGATGCTGACAGTTGTCAATTTCGTTTTTGGTGCAAGTATATCTTTTGTTTAAAAAACAAGCTTTGATAATGGGTTTAGTTGGTCATTTTGGGAAGGGACACTCAATTTCTTTAGAGAGGTCAGGGGTGAACAGGAAAATCAAGGCACCCCAATTACTTTAAATTACTATCTTGTATCTTCGCGCTAGGAGGGAGGGTGAATGTTTTGAATGCGTCCAAGGTCCCACCGGTGTCAAACAATTTGGGAGTTAATTAAATTATTATACAGTCAAATATACTAAAGGTCTACACAATTTTCCCCCCACCCAGTAATGGAAGAGAACTCACTCTGAAAGGGAATGGATGGATTAAATAGATTCCCCATGCTGACATTTTGTTGGACACTGTACTTACTTTTAGAAATCTCTGTGCTGGCACTCATGGACTGAGCATGGCTTCAACTCATAGATGAGAAAAAACAGGGTTCTGGCCAGTACTTCAGTCAATTGTCCACAGAAATCCTCCCTCTATGGCTTCAGGGAAGTCTCACAGCCTCTGTTTTCTAGTCTCCCCAGCAATATTTCCAACCTCATGAAATATCAGCAGATCTCCTTTTTTAATTTTTGACAGCTGTCCCTTGGTGATCTTTTTGCAGCTCTCCCCTTTTTCCATGGTGCAAGACCTTTTTACCCTCTAAGCCCCTCCCCTGGACAGAGACAATTAGGCTGTGCTACTTATGATCTCACAGCCTGGATTGGACATTTATATTTCTTTCCAGCCCCAAGTACAGCCTCTTTCTAAGGATTGGTTCAGGAGTATAGAACAGAAATATTGCAATTCCTTTTTTTCTCATGTCAGATTTTTGCCAAATGTACCTACATTGCAAAACTTTGTAATTTACTAATAACTGGCATGATATATATATATTCTGCTTCAACTTATCATGGGGATTTAATAAAACGTCAGCCGTGTTCACACCATGTTGCCTGCGTAATTGGTGTTTTTTTTCTCAATTACATGAAAACTATAGCAGTGATTATGATCAAACGTTACAATCAGATATGCAATAAATTTACCCAAGACTGTCTCAGGTTTCAGCTTCTTTCCACTTTCTGGGGAGCTGTGATCACTTTTTGGCTATGTACCAGAGCTCTGAAATTCTGACTTTTATGCGAATTACCCCCACAGAACCACCTTGAAATTAGCTTTCAGATGACGCCTCTATGGCTTTTCTCGCCATCAAGATAATGGAGAAAATCACACAAATGTGGTCATATGGACCATTTAATAGCAAAATACATGATACATATTCTCTCTCATTAATTCCACAGCCGGTTACACTTTAGCTATTAGGAGTTCCTTTCTTGGAATCCACGTGACACAGAGTCTGTTAGGCAGCCATGTTGACACTGTCTGCAATAAATGAAAGTGAATGGACTGTAGGTCGTAAATAGTTGGGATGCATCAGCCACACAGAGATTTCCCATTGCTAATAAGTAGCCGGGCTTGCCTTGTGATGTCATGAGGCCATACTGACATCTGGCATTATGTCCTGGTCATCTTGAGTCAACCACAATTCTGATCTCAAAACCTTCTATTTATTTGTATTTTTACCCACCAAGGGCTGATAGTCACAGATGTAAATATCTGGTATGCAGGAGCTTCAAAGAAATTCCCTTTCCAGATACAGAGGCCAACAGGCCTGCAGTGAGGGAAGTCATTTGTAAATTCTGCCCAGACACCCACATATTGTCCTTGGCTGAAATGAACTTGCATGTCAAACATCAGCCTTCATTCAAACATATTGTGTATTTTACTGATTGTGATTTCTTATTTCTTTGCACACAACATTGGTTTTTAAATGTGACAGATGAAAGTACAGGGCTGTTTATGTTAGTCATTCATAAATATGTTTATTTATCTGCTGTCTGTTTTTGTACTGAAAAGTGGGTCTGAGTTCTCATAGTGTACTGCCTTTTGATGGGTGGCAGTTTCACTGAAAAATGCTGCTTTTTAGTTCGACCTTTCCTTTTGAAATGAAAGATAGGCCTTTCAATTTCCAATGCTTGGCCATTCACAACTCTTCCTTGTGTTACTTGCAGAAACCCACACAGTCTGCCTTAATAGGGCCATTTGTAGTGTAAAGGTTTTGGAAGGATTGCAGTTCACTTTTCCAGTGGGCCTTTGTTAGGGGTTTGTAATGTGAGACCCACGACTGTGTTTAGTTTTCTCAAGATTGGACACTTTATTTTACACAAAATTATAAAATAAACACTAACTAAACCTACTTTACCAGGGGATTCCCTACCTAGTCTAGGATCTAAGGGGAAACCTCCAGGCATTCACAAAACTTACCCTCACACTAAACAACATAAATATTCAAAGCAACATGAAAACAACATAAATAAAATGTTACCAAACAACCAGTGTCTTGGATGACTTCTACTGGTCCGATCTTGCTCCCCCAGGAATATCCCAAAGTCAATTTCTTTCAAGGAAAAATAAGTCTTAAACAAAGTCTTGAAAAGTTCCAAAGAAACTAAAGTTCATACAAATAAAAATCCACTGGAACAGTTCTTCTTTGCTTGATGAAAAGATTCTCTTCTCCAGTTCCACAAAGAAAATAAGAAAACCAATGGGGATTCCTGGATGACTTCCTTCCAGGAAGGAACGAGTAAAGTTGAAGACAAAAGTACCACTTATGTTTACATCAACTCCCCTGATTTCAACTTCTTCAGCATTTTTTATACAGAGTTTTTAGGATGGTTCCACTGAAGGTTTGCTCTCACTACTGCAACTCCCTTCTACTGTTGACAACCACAGTTCTACTGCAGCTAATACATATTCTAATGTTGGGCAAATCTGCTGCTACTACTGCAACTTCAACTTTAGGCAACTTCACCAAGATGTCTTCAATCTCTACAGGTTGGCAAGGCACTCTTCTCTCTTGTATGCCAAGGAAGGGCAGCACTTTGCCTTTCATTCTGTCTTGCAGCTACCACCAAATCTGCCTCTAGCTGCCACACTATTTCTTCTCCACTCATACAGTCTCAGTGATCTAGATTTTAGACCAGCTCCCTTCCCCAGCTTCTCATACACCTTTTCCTCCAATAGCTAACCCCATTGCTGCTGTACCACTCTTACGATCACCCAGTCACCTTGATTTGAGAAAATTTGTAGGAAACAATAACTTCAATGACCCCAGAATAATGGTGTACAGTTCTTAAATAAGCAGGATTCACTTTCACAGAGTTTACTCTATGGGCTTAGGTAATGCTTGTTCTTTGTTCAGCTTCAGAAAATTCTACAACGTCTACTTCAGTGTGCTATATGTTACAAGATGTGTTTTTCCAAATGGAAACAAATTTAGGCACAGGCGATTTAGATTTAATCTTGAACTACCACTTTAAAAAGATGCATGTTCCTAACTTTCGGTCAGCTTTCAGCTTCCAAGGTATCGGGAAACACTGTGTCTTGGACGGCCTCTTTTAACTGTTCTTGTAACATTTTGTGAAAGTCTGTTCTGCTTCGGTAGGTTCACCAGCAATGTTCCCCTCGTTAATGGGAGTCACACGACCGCTCTGCAACAAGATATTTCAACTAATGGGGAAAAGAGATGGTTTCATTACACCCGGGTTACATTTCCCTTATTAGAAAGACTTCTCACTTCTGCAAACAACTTCTACTCACTTGGATGTACACACGCATGCAAATAAAGCTGGCTACAGTTACCGTCAAGTTATTTCTGTTGATTTGGAGTACAGAGCTTCCCTTTTCCGACTCCACAATTACGACGACTGTGGGCTGCTTCTGCTTCCCGGCTTGGCTCCTTCTCCTGCTACTGCTAAAGGCACTCTAGGGACCCACACCCCTCTGTTGCACGCATGTTCTAATCCAGACTCATTAAGGGAGAGTCTTCCACTCCGCAGCTTTCCTAGCCTTGCTTCTGCACACAGGCCTTGGGAGAATGCGCAACTTCAGCTCTGCATTCACAGCAAATTAGGCATGCCTGGAAAGACTGCCTGTTTCTTCCAGCTGCTTCCAATGCTGCCACAACCAAACAGCGTTTGTGAGCACTGGACCAACTCAGAGTCTGCAGGTGATTCTGCCCTTCCTCTGCTCTGGCGTCCCTTCTGTAATCACACTTCCTTGTGAACTGCCAGACTCATGTTCTGCTTCTTCTGCCTCTGCTAATGCTGACCTTCCAGCTCCAGCTTTTTTCTTCTGTTCCTCCCGGCTGCAGCCGTTGATGCCCTTCAGGTGAGTTAATTGTTTTCAGGTACAGGCCCTTAGGACCAATTGCCTGACCTTGCCAAAAGCTATTAGGCTTGCTTGCCTGACATTGACTCCTGCATGACTCTTTAGCCCTCTTCATCTTCACAGTTCCTGAGGGTTTCTGGGACATGTAGTCCACTATAGACAAATTCAATTTCTCTACTTCTTTAAAATGTTTAAAGATGGATTTTCCTCCCTTGATAATATTAAAAGAGGAATTATATAGTTTAACTCTTTGAGAGATAGAATGGGCAGGGAAAGTCACATGTTCACTGTTCCTGTTGGCATACCGTTGATATTGTGGGGACATGGGAACTATGGAGTGTGAAAGATTGGTTCCTCAGGTTTAACACTAAATGGAGTCACTCCTTCAGAATGTACCTTTTCAACCTTAGTAGGAGGGTGAGATATATTGACCCCTTAACTGCTGACCTTTAATCAAGTCTATGCAAAAAGGATGAACATATTCATCCCTAGCACTTAAGGGGTTCAAAGGGCAATATGTCAATTCCTCCTCTAAGCCTGAGGTAAAAGTATTCCTCTTCAAGGAAAACTACTGTGTCTCATCCTGCCAATCTCCCCACCTCCCTGGGCCTGGTCTCCACCCAGGTGATCCTCATGCAGTGCACCGCCCCCATGATTGGGATCAGGAAGGGTCTGCCCTCTCCTGGCCACACTCTAGGCAGGGTTTTAGTGGGGGATCCACAGGATTCCCTGCACCTTTCAGTTATGTTTATTTGGGCCTTTGATTAAACCCCACAGGGTTTCTTAGTAGGCCTCTCTGGGCAGGGGTAAGCAACTGCACTTTGACATGATGAGGGTGAAATGCTCATTGGGGAGAGGTAAGAATCAAAACAAATAAATAAATAAATAAATAAATGGTTCAAGGTTCAAACATTGCATGACACAGCATCTGGTGACACCCTATATAATTGTTGTTGTACTAATAAAACTCCCTTGTATCCTGTAAATATGGCTGCATGTAATTTTCTGACAGTTATAATGTACGAGTATATGACATTGCAAAGCCCTTGGGTGTAAGCGCTAAATAAACAAACATTCTTTCCCAATTCAAATTCTATATATCAATGTGAACAATTCGACCATATACACGGTGGGTGCACGCTTGCTTGGGCTTTTTAAAATGTTTCAATTAAATTGAATACTGGTAGAACAACTTCCAGGAAATGTGTGGGTCTAATCCGCACACATTTTCCTATGCTCACTTCACGACATACACATATACCTGTGTACTTTGAATGGACACAGCTTACAGATGCAGCCCCCCTCTCATTTGGGATATGAAAGCCAGGAATACACCATGTCATCTCGGAAGGAAAAGGGCTAAACCTTCCCCCTGTCATAGCCAGCCTAATTAACTAACAAAGGCTCAATTGTTCCCCCCTGTCCTTTAGTTGAGCCATGTAGCTGGTGGCAGCATTTGCAAACTAATCAGAGTTTCATTCAAACAGGCCCACATGGGGCCTGGCTGCAGGGCTAACAAAGGAGCCAGGAAGCCCCCAACACCCTTTCATATGCACTGTGTCAACCTGATGCCAGCTCCCGCCTTTAGTATTGATTGACAGGGAAATGGCATGTATACGACTGCACATTATGGTAGTCATCCCCACAGGTAGACCCCAGTCAGAAAGGAGGAGTATGTGGTTTGATGGAGACAGAAAGTCTGGTCTCACTGCAGCTTCAATGGAGACCTGCTGGTTTAATCAGGAACCACAGAGAGCTCAATTAACCAGAGAGGCCTTTTGATCCACAAAAGACATGAAGATGGGTGGGACTTAGTATTACATGTTTGAATCCTTTTATCTTTTCTGTTGCAAAGCACTCTGGTTAGGACGTCACGCATACAGGAGATTGATGGTGGGGGCCCAGAATTTGTTCATTAAGGTAGGCTTAGCCCACACCAATCACTGTGGCCCATTTGGATTTAAAAGAGGGCTGAGCACTCATTTGTCAGATCATCTGAAGACTTTGCAGGAGTAGCAAGAAGATCTCATCATTGGGCCCTGGCTGAAGGTACAGTCTGCCTTACATCTTCCACCAGTGAAAGAAGAACAGGACCTCTAAAGAGGGAAGCAATATCCCTCTGCTAAACATCTCCCAGGGAAAATAGGGAGATACTGAATACTGAGGACCCTCCACAGCTCCAGAACCGGTACCCAGCCAGCACACAGCACTCCCTGCTATGCTCTGCCGCAAGCTTCCTAGGTGGGAAGTGCCAGAGAGTCTCTGAACCAAATGAAGGATGAGGCAGCTGCCTGCATAACTCTCCTCAGCTTTGGCCGCCTACCGTAAAGGATGGCATGAGCCCACTGAAGAAGCTAATAGGAGTGCATCGACAAGCATCTACTGACATCCATTTTAAAGGATATTTTCAAGCCAGTCGAGCCCCTCAAGCAGCAACCGACTGCACGGATGACTGTTGTTATGCTGCAGTTTCTAAAGACGCCTCAACCAGTGCTTCAGAAATGCCAACCAGCACTGAGCCATCGATTCCTGGCCCTGAGTCGCTGTGTAGACCAGCCTGCAGCCCTCAGTCCACCTTCGCTCACCAAACTGCCTGCTGGCTGTTAACCCGCAGCTGTCTCCCATCTTGAACTCTGTCGCAAAGGCTGCAAAACACCCTGAAACTGAGTCGACCCTGTTAAGCACCAAGAACTCCTAGAGCACAAGGTACAATGTGGTTCTGTCCCCTTGGTTCTTCACCGAAGGCCCTTGGTGACATGTTTTGACCCATTGCTCCACTACTGGACAGAGTGCTTCTGTTAAGGACCCAAGCCATGCATGGTCTTAAATAGACCTCTAGCCACTTTGCCATCCCATTGTGCCTGATCTTTGGAAACCCAGGCTAAAAGAAAGAGAAGTTAGTGTATGAGAAGCACATGTGAGAGGGCATTACTTTCTTGGTAAGGAAAGTACCCTGGCATGCACCTTTCACAGCCTCGCACAAACAAGGTTTGTGTAAGGACCCATGGCATGAGGAAAGGTATCTCCGCCGGCAGTTTTTTTTCTGTGAATGGTCCGTCAGACACGATGCATTCATGTTCTTTGTTCGTTTCTGCATTTGGTATATGCAAGTAGGAGCATTCTTTAAGAAGTCAGAGCTCTGCGATATGCAGAAGTACATATTAAATTGCATTGTGTTCAATAGTGCCTCATCATTATTTAGGGTTAGGTTTTACGAAAAAAGCCTTGTACTGAAGTTTGAAAGAAAGAGAATTGTAAACATGTTTATTGGCTCTTGACTTTTTGAACTCTATTAGTGCAAAGCCTTCACCGACTTCATTGAACAGAGTTTTTTGGCAGGTGTATTTATTTCTCAGGCATACACTTGGCGTAAGTGGCATGAAGGAGGGAAACCTCAGGATCAACGCGTTTGTCTTGGATGCAAGACAACGCAACCCAACACAGGTTCGAATCCTGATCCTGCGCTTAGTAAGAACACATATAACTATAATTATGAACAATTTGCGTGCACTGGGTTGATGAGGGACATGGAGTGCGTGTTATGGATCTATCCTGTATATACAATAACACTGTGCTCCACTTTTCTCAACCTCATTGAAAACAAGCATTGCCGAAGCCAATCGTTTTGGCGTTTACTGCTGTTGTTTGCATTTTGCATTTATAGGCACCAGGGTGCAAGTAGGAGAGTGCAACGTTTTAAAGTAGGATGCAATTAGGTATGCGGGTGTGCAAGAGAATGAAAAGGAAGGAGAATAGAGCAAGGGTGTGAAACGACTGAGAGGGGGTGCCATCGATGATGAGCAAGAGGAAATATGAGCCAGAAAGGTTGAGAGTGAGAGGGTAAGAAATAAAGTGAGAGTGTGAGAGGAAGGATGAGAGAGGTAGAGAGTGGGGGTTAGATGGGTGGGTTAGTAGAAGAGAGAGGTGGTGGGGGTAGAGAGATTGGGGGTAGGGTAGGTGGGGTAGAGAGAGTGGTGGTAGGGTGGGGTACAGAGGATTTAGGATGAGTGTTTGGGGTGGAGAGAGTGGGGGGAGGGTTGTGGGGTAGAGATAGTGGTGTAAACTGGGTGGCAGTAGAAAGAGTGGGTGTACAGTGGGTAGGGGTAGTGAGTGGTGGTAGCGTTATTGGGGGTAAACAGTGGAGGTAGGGTGTGTGGAGCAGAGTAAGTGGAGGTAGGGTGGGTGGGTAAATAGTACAGTGGGTTGGTGGATGTAGAGAGAGTGGAGGTAAGGTGGGTGGGAGCAGAGAGAGTGGCGATACTGTGGGTTGGTGGGTAGAGAGAATGGAAGTAGGGTGTTTGGGTTGGGCTAGAGAGAATCGGGGTTGGGTGGGTGTCTGGGGTAGAGCGAATGGGGTTTAAATAAAGAGAGTGGGGTAGAGAAAGTGGGGGTAGAGTGGGTGGTTGGTATAGAGAGAGTGAAGGTAGAGTGGGTTGGTGGGTGTAGAGAGAGTTGAGATAAGGTGGTTGGAGGGGTAGAGAGAGTGGGGGTACAGTGGTTGGGTGGGGCAGAGCGAATGAGGGTTGGGTGGAGGAGTGATTCGTGGTAGAGAGAGTGGGGGTTGGGTGGGAGGGGGTACAGAGAGTTTGCAGGGAGGATAGCTCAGGGACAACACTTTTGTCTTGGAAGCAAGATAGCACAGAGCAACACCTGGTGTTAGACACGGTTGGGTTAGGGTGGGTGGTTAGGGGTAGAGAGAGTGGGGACTGGGGATTGAGTAGGTGACTGTAGAGAGGGTGGGGATTGGATAGATGGGAGTAGAGGGAAAGGGGGTTGGTTGAGAGGGTAGTGGTATGGTGAGTTGGGGTGGGTGGGTTTGCTCGATGGTAGCTGGTTGGGGCAAAAAACATGAAGAACAAAACAGCCCCGGCCTGACTTTTAAAAAGTAGCCCAACATAGCCCAAACAAAACCCAACAGCACACGTAATGGGGATGGGGGGATGGTCGGAAGATAGAGGGAGTGAATGTGGGGTGGGTGTCACACTGCAGAAAGCTAGTCTCAGGAGGACAAAAACAAGATCTGCTATTAAAATAGCCCCAAAACAGCCTAACTATCCATGAAATAAAATGGCCCAAAATAGCCCAATATGAAATCACTGCACAACTACAAAGCTGATGATTGGAGCAAATATTGTTAGGGAACTTCTCATTGGGCAGTACGATGGAGGAGATTGGAAAAAGAGATTTTAGTGTTTTGGTGGTTTATGCCATGGCATTGCTTGTTGCTATGTCAACCAGATATTCTCAGTTCTGAACCCCCATTCCCTCTCTCTCCATTCTGTAACAATAGTGTCGCCAACCACAAAAGCTTACAAAACCAAAAAAAGGAATGGGGCCCAAAATAAAATGGAGTCACAGGGATGTCCTAAGAAAAAAAAGAAAGCTATTGGGTCACAGGGTGGTACCATAGGTAAGTGGGAGGAGAGAAACTGTGCTGCACAGACCGCCAACCGTAATGGAGAGGGACAATTGTTGACCCCAACACAGACACAGTGACGTCACCAAGCAGTGCTGGGGATGGGGAAAAAGTGAACAAACATGCTGGGAGATGGGACAAGAGAGCAAGGTCAGGGGAAGCCAAGATGGCTTCAGATTGCCAGAGATGGTGTGGCGTAGATGGGACCAGAGACTTGAAGAGCTGAGTAAATAACAGCCATACAAAGATAGCCCTAAATGACCTGAATACAATTGCAACCTCCCACCTAGACTACGGTCTTCTGGGATGACTGCTGTTGTGCAATGCTGCCCTATCCAACTAATGAAATAGCTACAAGGCTCTAAGACTGCTATATGGGTGTAGTCAAGTGCCAGTAAGATAACGAACATGATCCATATCTTCAAACGTGATAACGAATGTGATGCATATCTTCACTCCACTCCCCTCACCCTCTTGTGAGGCCAAAAACCTTGGTGTCATCTTTGACTCCTCTCTCTCCTTCTCTCCTCAAATCATGGACCTTGCCAAGAAGGCCCACTATCAGCTGCACTTCCTCAGAGGCATTCTTCCTTTCCTCACCATCCCCCAGAAGCTTATTATCTTCAGAGCTCTGGTCCTCTCTAGGCTGGACTACTTCAGCCTCTTCCTCAATCTTCCTTGTTCCTCCCGTTGCCCCCTTCAACTAATCCAGAATAGGACTATGAGACTTACCCTTTGCCTCAAGCCCAGGGACTGGATCTCTCCATCACAAAATCTTTCCACTGGTTTCAGGCTGCTGCTAGGATCAAATTCAAGACCCTCTGCATCATACACAAGGCTTTCTGGGGCCTGGGACCCCACTACTTCAAACTCTCTCTAAATACCTCCCTGCTAGAGCCCTTCGGTCTTCTAGCTCCAACAGTCTGTGTACATATGTTTTTCTAAGCAGAGAGTGCAGGGTAGATCTCTCTCGTCCGCAGAAGCCTCCCTCTGGAATGGTCTCCCTGCCCCTTTCAGGCTGGAGCCAGATCTCTTCAAGTTCCAGGAGCTCCTTAAGACCCTCCTTTTCTCTTTCTTGCTTCCCTCTCCCCCTCCCCTGCTAACATCCCTGTCTGCTGCAATGACTAGCTGCATGGTTTCCTCTAAGTAATAAAGGACACCAGGACCCCCCACCAGCCAAGTCCTCCTCCTACTTAGCATGTGTACCTTCTCCCCCTGCACCCCTTTAAAAACCCTGCCACTTGCCCTCCTGGCCTCTCATTAGCACTTGCCTGCCCCTGTGCCCCCCCTCCTCCACCCGACCCTTTAGCTTAATCTCTCTCCTCTTTAACCTTCAATTCCCTTCCCACATTAGCACTTCGCATCTCGCGCAGACCGGCACTCTCCCCCCTCTCCCTCACACTTCTTGTTACTGCACTTGCCCAACCCAAATGTCACAAGGCCTAGTAGGACCGTTATTGTTATCTTACTCCCTTGATCCCCCCCACTTAATGTCTTGTGGTGCTTTGAAACACCATTTGTTTTATATGCGCCTTACAAATATCCAATAAATAAATAAATATTATCCTGATAAGTCACACCCATTGACATCCTCATGACTACGCTTTACCAGGCCTCTGTCATCAAAACTATACCTTGCTCTACGATTTCAGTGTCACCTGCAATGTAAAGGCATCTTTCATAGACTAGGCTCTCAGTGGGAAAGCTACACATAACTTAAAGGTGAATCAGCATATGTGGCATCACAAACACTCAACTTCTATAAATACTTTATCGCCAGCCTTAGAAATGGGCCGTAACAAGTCAGAGAGCACTGCCGGAACTCTGGTTTACTCTGCTTTATCCCAAAGCCGAGGGAAACTCTCATATCTGTACCAAGCTGAGCGTTGCCACATGAGAAGCCCAACCGCGAGAAGACTCGGCAAGAGAAACTTAATGCAAATAAAAACAGTCAAAGCCTCAGTTCCTGTTCTGAAGCTATCAAAAGTGGTATGTAGGTCCTGCAATTTATAAACATGTTTTGGTTAGAGTGAGTATTGTGATATTGTGACCAATAAGAAGAGCAGAATTCAACTTCCATTAGTCGCTCAAAAGGGTTTCTTACTGAATCCCTGCTACAGAAATGTTTCACATATGCGGACGAGGTTTCCAGACAAGTCTGATCTATGAAAGTCTCGTCAAAACAGGTTCACCCCTGTTCCTCCAAAACTATCAAGGACCGCATCGACTCCCTGGCTCCTGCCCTGGCTGACCTCTGCAATCACTCCTTCGCCTCTGGAGTCTTCCCATCCCCCCTTAAGCACTCCCTTGTGCACCGTCTTCTTAAGAAACCCTCTTGCGACCCCTCCTGCCTGGCTAACTATCACCCAATCTCCATCACTCCCTTCCTGGGCAAGCTCCTGGAGAAACTGGCCATCTCCCAGCTTAATCTCCATGCTGAATCTGTTGGTAGTCGTCATGACCATCAGTCTGGCTTCAGAGCTGCCAGAAGCATGGAAACTGCTCTCATGAACATCCGTGAAGACCTGCTCTCCAACCTTGACTCTAATACTCCATGTGTTCTCATTTTGCTCAATCTCTCTTCTGCCTTTGATACTGTCAACCATGCCATCCTGCTCAACTGTCTCCGTGATAACCTGGGTATCACTGGTCAGGCTCTGGCGTGGCTGACCTATTTCCTCTCCAATCGACCCTCCCAGGTGCAACTGGGGTCCTTCCTCTCTGACATCTTTTTCTCTACCTGTGGTGTCCCCCAGGTATCTAACCTCTCTCCCTGGCTGTTCAACCAGTATCTGGCACTCCTTGCCCACCGCATCGCCGCTCTCTACCCCAACTTTCAGTGCTATGCGGATGATACCAAGCTCATTTTCAGGCTACCCTCGGCCTCCTCTTCTACTTCCCTCATCTCTGACTGCCTGTCTGCTATCCAGGAATGGTGTGCCGCCAATGACCTCTGCCTTAATGCCAGTAAGACTGAGATTCTACTCATCAGCACACCCACTCCCTCCTTCCCTGCAGCTCTCTGGCCGGCCTCTCTTGGCCCTCTTCCTGCTCCTACCTGCAAGGCAAAAAACCTCGGGGTCATCTTCGACTCCACTCTCTCCTTCTCTCCGCACATATCTGACGTCTCTAAGAAGTCAAACTACCAGCTGCACCTCCTCAGAGGTATTCTTCCTTTCCTCTCCTTCCCCCAGACGCTCACTGTCTCCAGAGCTCTGGTTCTCCCTAAGGTGGACTACTGTAACAGCCTCTATCTAAATCTGCCTGCCTCTACTCTCCGCCCTCTGCAACTCATCCAGAACAGGACTGCGAGACTTGTCCTTGGCCTCAAGCCCAGGGACCGTATCTCTCCAGGACTGAAATCTCTACACTGGCTCCCAGTGGCTGCGAGGATTAAGTTCAAAACCCTCTGCATTGTCCACAAGGCCTTCTGGGGCCTGGGGCCAAAATACCTTCAACTCTCTTCGTAAATATCTTCCTTCCCGAGCTCTTCGCTCATCCGCTTCCAACTCCCTCAGGGTCAGCCGCTTCTCCAAGCAACGAGTTGGGGGTAGATCTCTCTCCGCGGCAGGGGCCTCCCTCTGGAACAGCCTTCCCTGAAACTTGAGGAGAACCATCTCCGGTTCCGGAAGCACCTCAAAACCTTCTTTGCTTCTGCTTTCTCTCCCCTTCTCCCCTGCTAAATTCCTGACTGAAACTGCACTGAATCTGCAACTGGGCCACTCTCACCGATCTCGGTCCTTGGCCCTGCCACTCTCCCCTTGCACTGCCTCCCTGGCAACCCCTGCACTGCAGGACTGTCTCTGTATCCCTAGAACCCCCTTCCCAGCACTTGTCTGCACTTACCTTGCACTTGCCACCAGCTGGCCCTTATTATTTATCTTGTTATCCTACAACCCTTGTACTGCACTTTCCCCTCTCCCTTTCCCCTTGCACTTTTCCTTTCCCCTCTACCCATGCACTGAGGCGATCTGAATGACACATGGCCGAGTAGGATCTTTGTCTGTCTTCCCTTTGTCCCCCCTCCCTGCCTAGTCGTGCCTTGAAACACTTGTGTATAGGCGCGTTACAAATGCCATATCATATCATATAACATTGTGGGCATTCTATGCTCCCGAAATGCTCTTTGCTTTTAAGTAAATGTGCCATGCTTGGGTTCCATGAAGTCTCCCCAGCCCCTCAAGGAGGAGAGGGTTCTCAGAGTAAATTGTCCCAATTTCCTCCACTGTTTATCACTTAGCAACATTAGATCGTGTACAGTTTCAAGTTTAGATCAAACAGATTGCCTGGGGTAGAAAAGAAAGCAGCAGAACAATTATTTATATTGCAGCTACTAAACTAAGTCCGTGAATTCCTTTGGAGAGGTGAAATCACTTAATAAAAGGTGTACTTCTGTGCAAAGCCCTGCAATCGTTCTTTCAGAGAATATGAAAACATTTGCTTTTCATCAAATAGAAAAATAAAAGAAAGTCTAGCGTTGGACCTACTGTACAAACCTGACAGAGAGCCGAGGATAAAAACGGTCTTAGTAACGTCCAGAGTGGAAGGCCATACATCTTTTCTTCAAGAAGAAGCCTCGTACATGGCGACGTGGCCTCGGGGTTCAATTGCAGCTCTCTGCTAAAAGCCTAGAGATAAAGCTCCTCTGGCAAGGCAAGGCCTAGATAGCTGCACGACTAAATCGTGGGTCTCTAAACAGTGTGCCTGGACTTTGGAAGTTTGGATACTGAGTAAGGAACAATAATACCCGGTTATTACAACGCCAACGAGTGCACGTGACTTTATAAGAGAAGACTATTACTTGGGTTTAAATCTTTACCATAGCGCCTAGAAGCGGGACACAAAAGGCGATATAATGATTCTCGGAGCTCACTTCATCTTAATGAACAGTTAATATGTACAACAAGCAAAAAGCTACCAGTCTGAAGAGGACATAGAATATGAAATGGGGGGGGTACAGCCCTCCTGAAAACAAATCAAGACCCAGCCGGTGCTTCGCTAATTTCATACCGTAAGCATCAGCCAGTTGCCATGCCAACACGAGACTGCTCCCGAACTCCCCTCTCTCTGTTACAGTACCAATGTTTTGGCATTAGGTGGTGCTAGCGCCCCACGAAATACACCAAAACCAAATATCATGGCCTTGAATGATTTGGAATTCGTGAGCAGAGTCAGATTGCAGAAGGACTCCGCCAGCATGGGGAGAACAAATAAAACTCATGTGCAAGATAGCAAACACCTGTCTGCTTAGACTTGTTGTAACAGATGTGCCTTTGGGACATGCCTGCATGCTACAGGACATACAGAATGTTTATCGGAACATATTCAGAAGGAAGTGTATCTTTTGCGGAACAGGTTTTAAGAACTGCACGTCTAGTGAACTTTCACAGTTGGGCGCGGGGAAAGTTTGCATTTCATCCGTGCTTTAAATCTGTATATTTAATCTTGACCCTAAAGTTCCAGGGCAATTTTATATTCCAGGCATCATGCGAAATCTCCTTTACCGGGTTAGGATCGCAGTAACTGACTCTGTTTAGTAACCAATATATGTGAGGTCCTTACTGCAGCTGATCAAGGCAACTCTGTTACTTTTGTACGACTAAACATAATGGAAACAGTGCTCAATTTCTAACAAAATAGGCGCAAGGGCCCAAATATCTTCTAGTATCTCTGTGGCATATCAGGGCGGGCGGCTCCCTCACACTACTGACACCACTCACGGATGCTCCACAGAGTGTCACCATATATGCGGTGAAAGCTGCAACTCCCACTGGCTCATCTGGGTGGTGGATGCACTGTGCAATTTACATATACGGATAGGAATAGAAATAACGTATTAGTTTATTCGTTGTGCTATCATTGCTATCATTTTGCCGTGATCCCATTGGTGGCAAGTGGAACATGTTAACCAACTATCCGTAGAAAAAAGACCAAACATGCTTTCCCTCTAAACTAAATTGATGGAGAAATGCAGGCAAAGTAGTTACGGAACTGATGAACCTGTCTGTCCAACCCTGCAGTAAGATCTTTTTGCATAGGTTGGACGTCATGACAGGCACTCCTCTTCAATATTGGCCTTTTCGTGACCTTGTCCCTGTGTTGGGGCTGCTAGCTGGTGACGGTCCTGTTGTTGTCAACCCATACCGTTATTAAAGAAGGGAATGTGCACTAGTCTCATGCAGGCTGAGTGCGCGGGCATGGCCTGCATCAGTGCCCATCATTGTCACCTTCCAACTCATTGTCATGCATGCCAACCTGGGTCATCAGTAGGGCTGGGCGAAATAGTTAGATTCTTTCCGCCAGCTGTGGAAGCAAAATCTGTTGGATTTCGATCTGCTTCACCCCAATCTGCCTTCCACCACCCCCACGTATGCTATATTTATGGGGCAAGAATGATTGCATAGGGTTCGTTCCAGCACCACAGCAATATACTTGTTTATGTAATTCAATCTAGCCCTGTCTATGAACCATATCATAGCAAATACATCCCTCCCCCGTTTAGCAATAGGTAAACCAAGAATCAGGCCCGTTTGTAGAAAGAATATATATATATATATTTATTAATATGTACAATTAATATTTCCACAAAATCACACGCCACGCCACATTCTCTGTGGCACCAAAAAAAGCTTCAATGCAAATAAGTAGAACATAATTTGCTTTTGTGGTTTAACAAAAAATCACAGGACCTAGAGCAGAATCACATATACAGGGCCTCATCACAAGTTTGGCGGTAGCCCTTAAATCCGCTGGATTTAAGGGTCCGCCAAATCACGGCTTTGGCTGATTTCCCCCCAGCTCTAAGCTGGGGGGAAATCCACAGAGATTTTGCCAATTTTCGGCACGTTTACTGCCGGCGGGAAATCTGCCGGCGGTAAAAGCACGAAATTTCCCCATTGAGCCCAATGAGGAATTCCCGAATGGGCTCAATGGGGAATGGGGATTTCCCGTTCCGCCAAACCCATGATCCGATGCTAATAGCGCCGGTGGGTTTGGCGGTAGGGCTAATAACTCCAGCGCTACTAGCGTCGGCATTATCGCCCAACTCGTGATGAGGCCCACAGTTTTCCTTACAGGTCAAAAAACACTTAAACTACGTTTGGTCGCTCCCAAAAATCCCTTAATGTCAAGAATTATGCAGCACCTTGAAATACGACAAGATCATATGCTTGGCAGTATACTTTTCAGGGGATTTAATTTCACTAAGATTCAACACTTTTCTGTTGGTAAAAGAAATTTTACATATGCAGGGCTCTTTATTTTTATCTCCCTTTGCTTTAACAATCTTTTAGCACAAGCAACTTTTAACGACAAAACACTTTTTTATATAGCTGAAACCCTTTTCCTTCACCACTATGCAATGAAGAATCTCTCTTCTATCAGGAGCCACTTTCTCACTCTCTATAAAGGGTATGCTTTTAAATCAGAGACTTCACTGTATTTAATTTGACAAGCCATTTTTGAGTCCCAACATTAACCCAGATACTCAGTTTACTATTGAAACCCTTCTACTTTAAGGCAGGGTCTGGAGAATGGGGAACAGTAAGACATTTACTTTTAAATCCACCCCTCCACGGAATTTTTGGGTTGGCAAAAATAAAATATGAGTACCCAATTAGTTTAACAGACTATCCACACTGGAAGTGATGTTGTTGATTTCAAACTTCAACAAATCACCCCGAGTCATTTGGCTGTTGGGGAATTAATTACATTATTATTTGTTAAGAAAATACACCCACAAAGTTTAAGAAGGCATTGAAAACCTTCCTCTTAGTACTACACTTTGTCTCTTGTGTTTCCCCCCCTCAAACACCCATGACTCCTGAGTTTCGCCCCCGGCCTTCTTAGCACATTGTTTTGTACTTTTTTTGTCTGGATTGTTTGTTCTTCCTTTTGTTTGCCTGCCCTGAGGCCTGTGGGCTTATGGCGCGATGGAATAAAAATTCTAAATAAATAAATAAATACATGCTAGGGATCTACTTCTGTACCCCACTCACTAAATAAGGGATATGTATTTACTCAATCAGATCCCTAAAATATCTCTGGTTGTTGTGATCATGAAATCACATCAATTCTCATGGATCATCTCACAGTAAAGGACAGTGACCTGGTCAGACTCCAATATCAGTCATGGATAGCCTCCAGCATCCATCCCTCTATGTGGCTGTCTTTGTATGGATCCCAGCCTCTGTCTCTTTCCCTGGTTTCCTCCGCCTCCCAGGCAATGCTGGTTTTCCAGCAATTCTTTCAGCAGTTCCGATTCCGGATTTCAGATAGTGCTCCCCTTTTTTCCAGTGTGCGTCCCCTTTTTAAATCTAAATCACACCACAAAAATGTCTAAATTATAAGGTGCCAGCACATTGGCTAGTGATTCGAATTGGACATCTACTGTCACCCCTTCAACAAAGCCTAGCCTCTTGTCTTTTGGTTTGGATCCTGTAGTTACTGAGCTTTATTTATGGGAGATATAACTCCACCCATTTGCAATTGCAATTTTGACCACTTCAGTTATGACTTAAAAATCTACAATATGGCAACTTTTTTCAATTTACCAATAAGAGTCAGAAACTATATATTTTTCAATTGGTCTAATCATCCAATCAAAAATTCTAATGACTACCATCCCAAAATGTTATATGTTAATGTTAAATGATATTTATACAGTGCACTATAACCATGAGAGGTACCCTGGCACTCTGGCGGCTCTGAAAGGTAAGAGGGTAGGGTAGTTTAGTGGGGCATAGTGGGACAAAAGGTAGAGTGAGAAGTTTTTGATGTACTGTTGGCAGCCTCAGTTCGGTTGGCAACGTTCGCAGAGCATGAGTGCGGTTTGTGCATCGGTAGACTCTCATGTGCTGTTGTGCGGGACTATGTGTGGGTTGTTTTGTTATACCCCTGAACAAAGGGGTATAACTCCACTCCTTGACATCATGTGGCAGTCTACAGTAACATGTTACTTGTCATTCTGCTGAGGCAGACCACATATTGACCTTTTCATTCTAACCATTTTCCAGAGTTCAACCGATTAAGGACTGCCTCTTTGTTTACACAGTTTTCAATACTTCGCCCTAATCATCTTCTTCCCAGGCTCTGCTACAGCTTCAAAGACATTGCCAGGTATTCTAATAAAGGTAGGGGGGAGATGAGCAGTCTATGAATTTCAGGTGAAGAGGTCTTTTGGGCTCAGCACAAGTGTCCATGTGCAGTCTGTTATAAAGTCTTCCATCATACAATGTGCATTTATTTTCATCTTCATTCTTGCAGCATAGCAGTGTAGTTTCATATTTAAAAGATTCCTTGTTTAAATCTGCAGAATACACACAATTCCATGGTCTCTCTGTTTTATCAAAGAAAACACTGTTTTCATTTGTTGCAGTTTGAAGGCCTTTTCTCTGTCAGTTCACAATGGCCTTTCAAATGATAAGAAAATGTTTGTGCATTTTTAGGCCCAATGTACCTACATGCAGTTCATTTGAGTCATAGATCTGAATTTAAACCCCACACTAGCATGAATCGAAAAGAGCAGCGCAAATGTTCTCATGATATGATATGATATGATATGGTATTTGTAACGCGCCTATACACAAGTTCTTCTGAGGATGCCCCTGCATGCTCCTGGCGTTGCTCATAAAAAAGTCTGAAGTTTCTTAACTCAAATGAACTGCATGTAGGTACATTGGGCCCAAAACTAGTATGGGTGAAAACAAGGCCCAGAAGTTTCTGAAGTCATTTTGAGTTCAGATATAATTTACCTTAATCAGGAATTCATCTGAAGAATCAATTTATAGTTATCTGCAGTCACGAAAAGCATTCATCAATTAGGGCATTTCTAGTGAAATTGTTTATTCTACATCAAATCAATAGTTATTTAATTATTATAAATTGCATAATATAAACAATTTCATACATCAACTGAGGTTTCACAAATACATTGTTTCCTCATAATTCAATAAAGATTCAGACAAAGACGAACATTACAGCAAAACATGTATTTAAACATACAAGAACAAAGTGAAAAGAGTCTAAGGGCCTCATTACGAGTTTGGAGGCAGCCATGCCCTCAATAAGGACATGGCTGCCTCCAGACTTAGGTTCGGGTCTGTGGTCCCTGAATGGGGAAATATCGGGCCATTCTGACTTTGGAGGGCCCAGTATTTCCCCAATCGGGGAACCCGGACCCGGACCAACCACATTCCCATTCGAGCCCCCATAGGGCTCAATGGGAATGGGGAGGGAGCTAACAACGAGCCCGTCAGGTTCAGAGCGGGTCCCGCAAGGGGACCTTGTAATAGGGCAGAATGGGTTTAACGGCGCTGGCGACTTTACCGACACTGTTAAACCCATTCCGCCTGGGTCCTAATGAGGCCCTAAGTGCTCGTAACAAAAATACACGTTCAAAATTATGATAAAAGAATCCAGGGTCGATGCTGACACTAAAGGATGAGTTTCTGGGTGAATTATCCTAGCACAGAAAAGCATTTCAGTGAGCATTGCAGCAAGCTGAGTTAATTCGCCTTCCTCACGACCAAACTACTCTGGTGAATACAGAAAACACTTGCTATTCAAAACTATCATCCCACCAAGACAAATAGAGACAACTACAACTCACCTATGGCTGAATATATAGAAATGTGTAAGTTTGTAAGTTTATGGACATCTTTTAAAGTCTATCAGTCAAAACACTCGACCATATGTTCAAGACACTGGACCTCATTACAAGTGTGCCAGTCCGGAAACAATGGTGCCAGTAAGCCTACCGGCACTGTTGTTTCTGGACTGGCAAACTGCAGGTTTGCCAGCAGCGGCCAGGGTAGGTAAGCCATCATGGAAGCACAGGCACCGTTAGCAATGGTGCCAGTGCTTCCGTGGTCCTCACTCCCATAGAGTCCTATCAGACGTTATGGGAATGGGGATTAACAGAATTATCGGCGCATGATTTCCCGGCCACCAGGGTTGTAATACCCCAGTGTTACCGGGAAGTCAAGCACCAGTAATTCTTTATGGGTGCGGCGGCAACCCACCGTTATAACCGGCAGGGTTACCACTTGACCCGTAATGAAGCCCTCTGTGTCTGTTATAGAGGCGTTTGAGGGCATACCTGTTGACTCTTCTGAGGATATTATTGTTACAATGGACATTCAGTCCTTGTATACAAGCATACCCCAAGATGAAGCTTTGAAATGTATGAGATAGCATTTCAACACACATATCCATGACAGAGTTCCCTCAGAGTTCATTATAGAACTAATTACCATTGCATTGCAAAACTTTTTTTTAGTTCAACACACACTTCAATTTGCTGATTAAGGGCATCGCAATGGTTGCTGCCTTCACTCTAAGCCTGGTAGTATGAAACATGGCTTCTTTTGAGGAGGATTTGATCTACTCTGTTAACCGCTTTTTACAGCATATCTCGATATGGAAATGTTATATCGATAATGTTCTACTGATTTGGCACTGTAACAGTGATTACCTCCCTGAATTTCAAGATTGGTTGAACAACTGTAACCCCAAAATTAACTTTACTTTGGAATTTAACACCCTTAAGGTCAACTTTCTCAATCTATGTCTTCTGAATGTTGACAATGTGATTAGGTGCCCCTTATATAGGAAACCTAGTGAAATGGAAACTCTCCAGCACTACAAGAGTTATCATCCATGAAGTTTAAAAGGCAACTTTCCTTTCAACCAATTCCTTAGGCTATGCCGCAATTGTTTGGTATTGATTTACTTCACTGTAAATGCTCAGATCCCGTATCTGAGACTACACTCTAGGGGCTATACCCACAAATTGATCAAAACATCAGAAAAGGGGGCTTGATACAGTCCTAGAGAATCACTGTTAGCTGTTCTTAATAGAGATAACAATTAATCCAGAATTACTTATGTTCTCACACACTCCCCTTTTACACTAGGAATCAAGACCATCATCAGGAAATATTGTCCAATTGTAAAATTGACTCTACAAGTTGAAGAAGTCCCTATCTTTGCCCTCAATCATGCACGGAATCTTAAAGACAAATTGGTGCACTCTAGACTTGTGAGCTTAGGCCCACGCATTGGTCACTACCCTGTGGTACGTGTTCTGTTTGTAAATTCAGTGAACAAATTATAACCTTCACAATAGGTGATGGGACCTGACATCTATGGGAATTAACTAATTGTAAAACACAAAGTTATTTACTGTGCAGGTTGCCCCTGTCATCTATGATACATAGGTCAGACCAAAAAAGCAATCCACACCAGAATCTCTGAACACAGACCCAGAATTAGGTCTAAAGTTACTACTGTTGAACATTTCTTACGTAGGAGACACACGCCAGATGATATTAAATGGTAAGTGGTTGACACAGTGAAAGGAAACAGAAACACTGAGCATTTGCTACTCCAGAAAGAATCTTGCTGGATTCATCACATGGGCACCCATACTCAAGGTCTAAATGAACAATGTATCCAGTTATTAGCCCTGCCATTGTCGTTTCAGTTGGACTATTTTCTGCGGTTTATGGTCATTTCATCTAAAACCATTGCATCTAATGCCATTCCAGCGAAATTTTTCCATCTATAAAATGTCCATCAAATGCATTTTTTTTCCTTTCAAACCCCTGTTTTTTACCGTTTCAAATGCACCTGAACAAACATGAACCCTTTAACCCCCAATAACAGAGATTAGATGGACATCTTTTAGATGGAAACCTTTCGATGGAATGGTATTAGATGGAATGGGTTTAGATGAATTGACTAGATACCACTTTCTGCCAAAGTGAAATTAGATGACGTATACCTATGATTCTATCCTGTTCCGTCATTGCGCTGTGCTTTACAGTCCTACTTCATGTTCATCACCTACAGTAGTTCTGATAATTTAGAATTGGCATGAGAGATGATGACGCTCTCATTATGCTTACGTTCCTTCTGGAGGTTGTTAATTGTACCTTTGTGTCTAAACTATTCATTTTGTATATATGAAAATGTGCATTGTAGCCATTATGCTTTAGCTTGTAACATATAATGATATACTGACATGTCAGTCAACACACCTTAAACAACTGTGTTGGCTTTAAACTTATGTATGTTCTTTGCAAAGCATTCCTCATTGCAGAATGTGTTGATGCCTTTAATGTGTCTAACACTACTCTTAACAGTACCATGTGATCATCAAGAGGGTACATCCCATTTATGTGGTCTGTTTGGACTTCAATGTATTCATATAGAGTAGTCAACTGATATCATCCCCGTGCACCATAACATTGTTTTTCCTTTCAGAAGACCATTCACATCAAGCATACCTAGTCACAGCGTTTTCACGTCCATTCGTGACGTAGGCACCACGGTAACACCTATGATGTCACCATGTCATGTTCACATAGTAAGCTTAGTTGACCAATATATGGCATACACCCCACACCATTTCACTGTCAGCATCAGTTGTGAATACTCGTCTGGGATACGTCTGTCCACTCGTGGGTAGATTAGAGCTTGCGCGGGGATCTGTCTCCAAGAGCAACCTTGTATTGCTTTGCTTTAAGTGATTGCTGCTAGCCACTCTTGTTTTCTTAGATGACAGAGTGACTGACACCAACCGGTGTACAATGGAAGCAAAAGCCTGGCATTAACCGGCTACTATCTACAGCACTCGAAATGTTTGGAGAGGTACGTTTTGGCTTGCTTCTTGTTACAAAATCTTTGAGTCATATGGCACATACACATAGAAACCAAATACCCCAAAACACTAAACTGAGCAATCCGGAATACACCTCTGGAAAAACTCCACTAAGAATTGGATGCAAACTTGAGTTCACCATGTTGCCCACTTTGCTGGCCCGGCGAGGCCTCTTCATGATGGCCACTCCGCTCGCCCAACTTGATCAGCTGATCTGAATCAGCCCACGTGACCACCGTCTGGTGCCCTGATTGTCTGGGAACTTTCCTTTTCACTGAAGCTTCGCCAGAGTCGGCAGGCGAACGCCAACCCCCTCAGGGCCCAACCTACTTAAGCTGCGTGAGTCTCGCATCTCAGCTGCTGAGAGCACCTCCATCTGCCCGCCCGCACTTCCCCACATAAGGTGACACTTCACTGCCCCGCTGAGGCCTTTTCATGATGGCCGCTGCACTCATACAACTTCCACAGCTGATCTGAATCAGCTCATGTGACCACCGCCTGGTGCCCGGATTGGCCGGACACTTTCATTTTCACTGAAGCTTCGCCAGAGCAGGCAGGTGAATGCTGACCCCTTCATTAGTCAACGTACTTAAGCTGCATGATTTTCACACACTTTCTTTACTTTAATCCCAGCTACTGAGAGAATTTCCATCTGCCCCCCCGCACTTCCCCACAGAAGGTGCCCACTTCACTGGCCCGGTGAAGCATTTTCATGATGCCCACTCTGCTCGGCTAACTTCCACAGCTGATCTGAATCAGCCCATGTGACCACGGCCTGGTACCCTGATTGGCTGGGTACTTTCATTTTCACTGGAGCTGCGTCAGAGCTCGCAGGTGAAAGCCGGCCGCATCTAAGATCTAAGGGCCATATTCCTCCATGCCTGGCCCTGTCCAGGGCTGGAGGAGCTAAAGGACTTAAAACATTGCATCCAAGTCAACCTCTACTGGTAAGTGCTCCTACTCGCCTTTCAACCATTGCACCAGCTGCCTGCATCCTCTCAAAATCCTTGAAGATAATTCCCACCCATGTGAAATGATCCACTGGCCATGTATCTCGCCCACTATTCTGCACAGGCCTGCGATTAGCACCACCTCATCTCACGCCACCTCTGCAACCCATCCACCATGTGGCACACATCCATGCTGTTCCTGTTTGAATGCCTCCGCCTAAGGCAACCATTAAGGCCATGCTAACCTTGCTGTTGTCACCTATCCTGCTCCCCCCTAACTTCCCAGCTCTCCTGCTACAATTGGGTCTGTCCCTACATGCATAACTCATCTCTCTTCTATGTCTCACCTTGTATATCTTACCATCTACTGCCATTCACACGTGTACCTATTACTCAAATGTTAATGCCCTCTCTTGCATTGCACTGCAGTGAGTGACTGATCTGCTGTATGTTCTGTCTCTAAGCTGTGCCTAACAACTGTGCATACTCCATTTTGTGCTGCCTTTTAGTACTCTATGGGAAATTCGAATTTAGGTGTACCTTTACAACTTTGCATCGTCCATTTTATGCTGCTTTTTGGTGCACTGTGGGAAATTCAAACTTATGTGTGTCCCCCTCTGAAACTGCCTGCTACTGTCTTGTCTCCTGTTGCTCTTCCTACACTCCTGAGCTGCCTGTTCCAACCTAAAACCACTTGTTGGAAATGTAGCAGCCTCCTCGGCTGCTAGGCTGCCTTGAGAGTCGCTCGTGCCTTTGCAGTCCCTGCCTCTCTCCCTGTATCCCCTTCTCCACTATGGCTCTATCCATCTCCCACCGATTCTTACTGTTATTCTATCACCTATCCTCCTTCTCTCACAAAGTCTGGAAGAAAAAGGTTAAAAAAGATCTCCTTTCTTCTAATCCTAGCTTACCTATCGCAGACACATGTGTCAGCGCAACGTCCAGGCAACATCCAGACATATCGTCAACCATTATCCTCTTTTCTGTCCCCTCCCCTGACCTATGGATCCCGCATAACATCTCTACTCACTCTTCTTTCTCTTCCTCCCCCATTAATAGTGGCACTAGATGGGAAGTACTCTTGGCTCACTTGTCATCTTCTAGGTGCATCATCAATGTATACCACAATGGCAGTATCATGGCTCAGGGTCCTCAACCCAATCTCCTTCTCATTCACCGGTGCCTGCCATCTCTCATCAACTTTCTTCTCACTCCTGATACCCCCCCCTTCTTCTATCTCTACTCCTCCTTCACCACATCCGATGGGTGTAACACCCCCCTGAACACCACCTTGGAAAATCTTCAAGGGTTGTGACTGGTTTGACTTAGCCACTCTTAATTAATCTGATATCTGCCATCTACTCTAAGACTTTCATCTCAAAGTTCTTGCTCTCACCAAGACATGGGTAAATGCCAGCTCAGTCACTGCTTTTGACTCCCTCCCTCACTGATGGCTACAAGATCATCTCCAAACCTCTCCCTAACCATGTTGGCGGTGGTGTAGCCCTGATCTTCCCTGAGTGGGTCCCTTTGTTAAACGGGATATCACATTATGCCTCCTTTATTGTATATATTGGCCTAAGCCCAGTCGCTCTGTGAAGAAATCTGTGTTGCAAGGTTCCGACCTTAGATCGACCTAGCCCCCATTTTGGGAACATCCGCCATTTTGATTTCCACTTCAAAGTCACTCTGTATTCTAAAATGGTGGACAGTGTTCTCCTGCTCGTAACCTTAGCCGTCCTGACCTTGACACAGGTTAATGCCTAAACTGCCTGTAGGCTAAATGTTTGGGTCGTGTAATAAGACCATGTCCTATGTTTGACCTGAAGATCAAAGGATTACTCACGGCAACAAGTCTGATCCGTGGGCATACATTGAATACAATGTTGTTTAAATACTGATTGTGAGCACTTGTTGAACTGCATTGTATAAAACATGTACTAAGGCTTAATGTCAAATTCTAAGATACACTGTTGCCATTATGACTTGTTGTTTTATAAACTAGATATAATCCACATGCCTATAGTTGGACTAACTAGAGGCGAACTTGGCACAAACCCTAGTCTGAAAATAATTAACTTGCAGAGGGGCTGGACAGTGCGATTGAGAATTGTATAAAAGATGAGAATATGTAGATGTCCAGTACCTCTCACATCTCACACCGAAAGGGCTAGTATTCATTGTGATGTACTGAGGGCCACATAGCTATCTAATACTTTGTTTCTTTGTAAACTGTACAGTTATTTGAATAAAGATCTGAGAATCTTTATAAGCCTGTGTTTGGTGTATTTCCTTTTGTGGTACTCAGCCTCGATATTTCTCTTTTGCTTTTACAGATGGCGCCCGAATAGGGACCCTCAAGATTGATGCCAGCTCGTTGAAGGTTGACGCGGCTATCGGACCGGGATCGGACGGTGTAAAAGGGGGCCCCTTTCTTGGATGAGACGTGACACCTCAGCAGCGCTGCACGACCCGATCCCTGGACGGTGAGCCCGCGGTCCGAGTCGGCATCTTGACGAGGGTCCATATATTGAGGCGGGCAGATTTGCCGAAATCACCAACCACGGGGCACCTTAGTTAGAAAAATTTGTATTCCGATCGGACCTCCTTAGGATTTGATCAGGTGAGTCGTGACCCGATTCTTAAGTATCCTGATAATTTGTTTTGGCGCATTACACTTGCAAGTGCAATTATTGACCAGGTAACACCAGTATTCTGATATGCATGGGAAATTGTCTGTCTGTTTCAGGGCGTTATTCCGCTGTGACAGACAATCTTTGGAATTTGGCCAACCGGCACCAATGGAGGGTTCACCGGCGTGTACTATGTACTGTAAGCATGGCATTGGTAGTATAGTATTTAACGATATTTGGCACAGACAAACTAGACATGCTTCCGAACTTCAGTGGCTAATTAATGGTAGTTTTGAAATCCCTCGTATTGAATACTTAGAATCTATATTATTGAAGAAAAAGGCTAGACCTGCAGCATTCGATGTATTACAAAATTGGAAGAAAGAAGCTATGCAGCAGCTTAAGAGTAGAGAAAAGCATGCGCGCCGTCACATGACGAATGCCGAAAAAGCGTTGTTATATGACCAGAGTAAACAGTCTGAGTCAGTTAGAAATATGGATAGGGCTTTCTCACTTGGTATCCAGAAAATGTATCCTTCTAAAGACTTTCATGTATCACTTATCGATAAACTGTTAAATGAACGAAGGCCTGGTGCCACTGCGCCACCTCTGTATGTTCCTCTTCCTGCTGTTATTCCTCCTCCCGTTGCTCCTCCTGCTCCTCCTATTGCTCCTCTTAATGTTCCTCTTCCTCCCGTTGTTCCTCCTCTTGTCGCCGCTCCGCCACCTGCTCCTCCACCTTTGCCTACTGTTACGGGTCCGGTGGGCTGGCCTGCTGCGCCAGCGATAGTACCTTGTATCCGGATGTTCAAAATGTGCCTACTCTCCCTCTTCCAAGTGGTTCTACACCACTTGTAGTAGATCAGGGAGCGGGATCGAGGGATGTAACTCGTAATACTGTATCTTCAGAGAAAAAGCATTAGTTAACTGCTTGGGCTAAGCATTGCATGGAGAAGGGTGACCAAGCTGATATTCTTGCCACACTTTATCATTTAGACAATTTTCCTGAGAAAAACATTTTTATTGAGGGTTTAGGAATTCATTTATGTGTAATGTGGAACATACTAAGTGATACAGATCTCCCATAAGGGTTAAGGGATCTGAATACTTTAGCGTTTTCTAGAAATACTGCGGAGAAGGTAAAAAAGCATGTTGAGAGGGTTTTTGGGTATAGAAAGATGCAATTAGGTGGATCTCAGATACATCAATAACTTCTGTTGAAGTGTATGACACGTATAGTCAGTATACGCCAGAAATACAGAGGAAAGTGATACAGGTAATTTTAGAGTACCTACAGGATGAGTGCGTAAAAAGAAAGATTTGTTGTCCCGCAGAGTTATTGAGTATTTATAAGAGGGCTTTTTCATTTGACACTTCTTCAGCTGCTTTAGCGCTCGATTTAGCTTTGTTGCTTAGTAAGCGTTCAGAGTTGCCTACTTCTCCGTTGCCAATGAGAGAGGTCCCTCCAACATTTGTCCCAAAAGAAGAGATTCCAGCTAATACTGTAGCAGGTACTGCTGCTCAAGAAATTCCTGCACATTATGTGTCGCAGTTCGTTCACGTTCCGTTCTTGAGACAGGAAGTGAACACTATTAAACCGTCTATTCCCGATATTTGAAAGAATCCAACAGGGTTCTACAAAGAAATAGAGTCTGTTTTACAATCCTTAGTATTCACCGTAAGTGATATTGATCGGTTGTTTCCCGTACTCCTGCCCGTTGATTTGTGGAAACAGATTAGGACTATAGATGATGTACCAGGGTTAGGAGATTCATGGGATACTATGACTAGTCTCGATAGAGAAAGACCAGCTGGTGAGAGACCACCACTGGTAATACTAACTTTACCTGATAGAATAGTTACAAAATTGAAGACTATAATTCCTGAAAGAAGGATTATTTGGGACAAGTTTACGGCCTGTGTCCAATGGAAATCTGAGGGTGCTACTGAGTTCTTCAATCGGTATGAACAAGTATTTTCAGATTACAGTGGGCAAGACTTAAGCACAGAGTCTGGGAAAAGTTTATTCGTAGACAAATTTGTTTGTGAATTGCTGCCTGACATCCAGTCACAGATCATGTCCTCGGAGAGCGCTTGGCAAGCGAAGTCTCAGTCAGAAGTACTGCACATGGCTCAGTACTATGAGAATCGTGTCAATAACGAAAATGAAAGAGTTGAAAAGAGAAAAGGTGACTTAAAGACAAAAGTACTATTGCAGCAAATTGGTAGAGGCCCTAGAGGGGGGAATTTGCAATTTAGAGGTCAGTACGTTCCACAAGGAAATGCGTCCTTGGGTCCTGTAAAGATTAACCAGTGTGCTTATTGCAGACAAGAGGGTCATTGGCGTGCACAATGCCCGATCCTCCAGCAGAGGTCAAATAATACATTTGGGAATATGGGTAGACGATCCAGAGGCCGCCCAGGGGTAGGGGGTCCTGGTAGGGGTCAGTTTTCACAAGATTCACAGCAACCTTTTTCACAGGACAATCAGGCATTGAGTGTGGATAATAGAAACATTTTTGACCATCCTCCTGCTGCTTACCTCTCCGAAGAACTTCCTTTCAACGACGTTCTGTTTTGCTAGGATTACCGAAGTAGGGTTTGGAACCAGAGCCAATTCCCATTAATCAGAAAGGTCCCTACGTTAAAATGTTAGTGGGCAATAGGAAACATATATTCTTGATAGATACAGGGGCACAGAAGTGTTCCATTGACCATTCACGGGTCCCAAACATTCCACTGTCAGGGCAAACCAATGTTTCTGTAGGGTTTTCTGGCACACCAGTCATCTGTCCGGTTTCTTCGCCGGTACCTATTACTTTGGGTCCATTTACGGACCACTGTCCATTCCTTTTGATCATGAATTGTGGAGAGAATTTGTTGGGGTTGAATCTGCTGAAGGAATTAAATGCGGTAATTCATTGTTCTTCTGACGGAGTGCATTTGACGATTTCACCACAGCAACTTTCTGTCTCTCCATTCTTGACCAGACCAATGCCGCCGGAATTTAGAGATGTTCCGGAGTGTTTGTGGGCGATTGACGACAACGATGTTGGTGTTTTGCAAATTGAGCCCGTTAAGATTGTTTTGAAACATGGAGTGAAGTTGCCACGTATTCCCCAGTATAAAATGTCGGTCGATGGTGAGCAAGCTTTGAAATGCATCGTCTCCGATTTTGTGCATCGAGGGGTAATTGAGAAAATTGCAGGTAGTTTATGCAATAGTCCGATTTTGCCCGTGTACAAAAAGGCAATAATGCAATTCCCTTCCATTTTATTATTGATCTACGTGCCATTAATAAGATCGTTGCTCCACAATTTCCTATTGTACCTCATGTGACAACAATATTGACCATGATCCCGGCTTCAGCTACTTACTTTAGTGTTGTGGATCTAAAGAACGCCTTCTTTAGTATCCCTATACATAAGGACAGCAGATACTTGTTCGCGTTCACCTTAGGGGGACGCTCGTTTACTTTTACCCGTGCACGGCAAGGTTACACGGAAAGTCCTAGCATCTATAGTGGGGCTTTGAAAGAGTAGCTCGATACCCTTGAGTTGCCCTCTACTTGTACACTGCTTCAATATGTTGACGACCTGCTTTTAGCTGCTGACTCAGAGAGTGCTTGTAAGGACGGCACTGTGTTGTTGCTTATTCATCTAGCTCAACATGGACACAAAGCTTCGCTTAATAAATGTCAATATTGTCGACAGGAGGTCGCGTATTTAGGCTATCTCCTGTCAAAGGAGGGAAGAAGGTTGACGCCTGAACGGATAAAAATAATTTCTAGCATGTCTGTCCCAAATACACAGAAGGAAGTTAGAGCATTGATAGGTAGGGTTTATTACTGTAGGCAGTGGATCCCAAATTTCTCCTTAGTGATTAAACAAATGTTGACTTTGACGAAGAAGGGCATTTCTTCACCATTGCCGTGGAACTTGGAACACCAGCGAGCATTTGATCTGCTCAAGACTGCATTGTGCTCGGCACCAGTTTTTGGCACACCAAACTATGAGAAGGCCTTTGTGTTGTATGTGCATGAATGTGATGGATGTGCTTTGGCTGTATTAACGCAGGAACATGGAGGGAAGAATAGGCCGTGCAGCTACTTTTCTTCCGCCCTTGATCCTGTAGCATGCGCTTTGCCAAGATTTTTGAGAGCTGTCGCTGCTGCTGCTGCATCTGTTAAAAAGAGCGAGGGAATGGTCCTAGGCCATGCTCTAACCCTGATGGTACCTCACTCTGTAGATATTCTATTAAATAGAACACAAACGCAACACCTCACCTCCGCACGATTAACGAGATACGAATTGATCTTGTTTGCACCGCACATCCAAATTAAGAGGTGTTGTGTCCTTAATCCGGCTGAACTTCTACCTTTCCTGCAAGGTACTGCTTGTAGTGACGAAGAGCCACATGACTGTCTTTACACCACAGAACAAGAAACTAAAGGCAGAATTGTCCTAAAGGACACTCCTTTGAATAATCTGCTGGGGGAGCTGTTTTGTGACGCCTCCTGTTTCAAACTCCCGGATGGTACATCCACAGCTGCTCATGCAACCACCACATTGAGCACGGTCGTGGAGACCAAAAGAATCATGCATAACTCCGCGCAGGCCACAGAGATTATAGCATTGACCCGAGCTTGTGAACTTTCTGTAGAGCTTACAGTAAATATATATACTGATAGCCAGTATGCCTTTGGGGTGGTTCACAACTTCGGCAGACTTTGGGCAGAAAGAGGTTTCTTGACTTCACATGGTACTAAAATCCAACATGGCCCCTTGATAGTACTTTCAGCTCATGCACTCCCTACTACGCTAGCTATCATGAAGCGCGCAGCGCATTAGAAGGTCATAGATAATGTAGGAAAAGGTAATGCTTTCGCTGACCAGATAGCCAAACAGACTGCCACTGAACCCTCTTCAGAAATGTATACTTCAAGGGAAGCCACAAATGCCTGTACTTTGGACGAGGGTATTGATTCCGTAAAGCATATTCAAGCCGATGCCATGTTAGAAGAATCTGAGAAATGGACTGAGGGTTTGGGAAAACTGGATGATGATGGTTGCTGGGTGGACAAAGTTGAAGGGAAATGGCTATTGCCTGACGCATATGTTATGATGATGATTGTTATGGCTCATGGTCCCACCCATATTTGTGCTCGTAAGGTCACTAAAATGTTGCAAAATGTGTGGGTAAATGATAAAATCCCTAAAGTAGCTGAACAATTCGTTCAGGGATGTATGATTTGTTTACAGCACAATGTGGGAAAGGGCACATCAACTCCTAGGGGTAGTTTTGGTCCACCTTCTGTCCCCTTTGAGGTGATTCATTTTGACTTTATCGAAATGGAGCATTGCCATAATTTTAAGTACGTATTAGTTAACATCACTGCCTTTAGCAAATGGGTTGAAGCTCTTCCCGTCAAAGATGCCACAGCCATGACCACGGCAAAGACCATGCTAAAGGAATATTTTCCAAGATTTGGTTTGCCAAGAGTCACCTGGTCCGACAATGGTCCACATTTTATCGCTGCTGTAAGTCTGCAGATATGCACGGGATTACAGATCGATAATCAACTACTTCATTTATCCAGACACGCACAGAGTGCTGGACTAGTAGAAAGACACAACAGCATCATCAAGAACAAGCTCGCTAAAACATGTGCCGGCACCAAACTAAAATGGCCGGACGCCTTACCGATCGTATTATTGTCCATGTGGACGACCCCTCAAACTAAGACTGGGCTCTCTCCCTTTGAGGTGGTCATGGGTAGGCCAGCTAACATTTGGAATGCCCCCAGGCCCCGTTCTTTGCGGGAGATCAATAATGCACTTCTTTCTGACTATTGTGGCCAGTTAACAAAAAATCTGTATTTGATTTATCACTAAGTGCGAGAGGCTTTACCTATGAAATACGAGGGCCCCGGCCACAGCATACGGCCGGGTGACTGGGTCCTTACGAAAGCATTTGAGCAATCCTTTGCCTTGCACCTCGTTGGCGGGTTCCGCATCAGGTCCTCCTGGTCACACAGACGGCGGTGTGGGTAGCAGGAAAGAAGAATTGAATCCACGCGTCACACATCAAGAGGATTCCATACCCTGCGCCACACGCTACAGAAGATACAGAACCCCTCACCAGTACTGCAATCAATGATCACGAAGCAGTAAACAACATCGAGAGTGCATCAGAGACTCTCCCTGAGCCCGTGAGGCATGGGGAAACAGCCATTTCGCCTCCACATTCTCCAACAGTTTCGTCTTTTGAATTTGTTCCGGATCTTGCATCAGATCCTGCTTTGGATTTGTCACTTCCAATGGGAAGTAACGACACGTTGTTCACCGATCACTCAGTACTAGGGATCACAAGGTACAATCTGCGTCCGAGGAAATAGACCTACTGCACGGTTCGGCTGTGCCTTCGAAGAAAGGTCATCAAGGGCTTGCCTTTTTGGCCCTATCATTTGTGTAGAAGGGGATTCTGTTGGCTAGGGTTTGTGAAAGGACTAAGAAGACGCTCGGCCTGGAGGTCACCAGCAAAAAAAACATTGGTGTAAATCGTTTGAAGAACAATGCCTGCAACCGCTCCCGCTCGTATGGAAAAGATAAGAGACTGTGTGACCAGCTACAGAAATGAACATTCAAATGCGTGGCCCCGAAAACGTATTGTGGCTTAGTGATAATGTTGATTGGTTTTACAATAGTCATTGCCTTAGGATTTTGGTATCTGGAAGAAGTACATCCTCTCGAAAGTGTGTTACCCACTGAAAATGTATCCACTGTTCCTACTCCTTTTGTACATTTGCATACTTTATCTCCGAGAGACTCTCAGCACAGACAGAGTTATCACAACAACATTCTATTGCTCATTATGAACGCTACACATACCATCCTTAATAGGTCTAACTGTTGGGTTTGTTCGCATTTACCGCAACACGGGGATAAGAGGCTGGGTTGGTATATTCATCCTTTACCTCTGACAACTGCTTGCTATGCTTCTCTTACAGCACTATTCTTTGGCCGATGGAATGATAGCATCTCAGGGAACTTTGATGGGATGAACTCAAACGATTTTGAAAGACGTGTTCTGACACCCCTGGGATGCTCACTTTTTGCGAATTGGAGCAAGCCAAATGTTGCTTCTATTAGGCTTTCCGACAGGCTGTCCCATCCTTTCCAATCTTTGATTTCTTTTAAGATGGCTCCTATAGGCAATAGGGATGCCATGCCACCTTTTTATACTGTTACCACAGCTCTGATTCAGTTTCTTTCTGCATACAGGGGAATGTTGCACAGTCAATGGGTGATTTTAAAGGTTGTGCCAATGTTGCAAATTTGACTAGTGAGAACAGACCTTTTTATGTAGGCGAACCTGTCTACTTTGTTCGTGGCAATGTAGCATTTCCATGGTTACCCAGGGATTGGCAGGGAACTTGTTATTTAGGGATTCTGTTACTCGGGGTATTCATTGCCAGCACTGTAGAAATTTCAAAGGCTCGCCCACAGTGGGACGAGAATGGCGATACTTCAGCACAAGTTCTGGGCAATGTAGCTGAATCCTTTGTGCCATTTTGGGGGCAAATACTGAACTCAGAAGATATCAGGAGACTAGCGAGAGTACTGGAGAGGACCATCAACCGGACCACTGACATACTCTATAATATGACATTAGAACAGAAAGCAATAAGGTTAGTGGCACTTCAGAACCGGATGGTATTAGATGTCATCCTGGCTGAACGTGGTGGGGTATGTAAATTAGTGGGGTCTGCTTGCTGCGTTTTCATGCCAGATTCCTCCCCAACAATCTTTAGGGCGATATCTGCACGTCCATAGTTCAGAAGTGCATGTTCCTGAGGGAAACTGGGAACTTAGCGCTTGGTTCTGAGACCTCCTACGATCTTGGGAATGGAAGTTACTTTCGTTCTTGATGATTATTTTAGGTATTCTGTTGTTTCTTTGCTGCTGTATACAGCGTCTTCCTGGTATATGTTCGATGTTAGGAGGATGTTGTGCACAAGCGATGGGTGGATTAGGGCAAAAAGTATACGCCCCAGAGAAGATCTCCAAAGAATTTGTGCTGAAAGAAATCTTAGTATCCAACCTCATTGCAATTGATATTTCCGATACTGATTCAGGATGTATGGACATTGGGACGTGGAGTTACTTGTAAAGTGACTAGAAGTAGTTTAGCGCTTGGCTTAGGCCAAAATGAGGGTTTGTTAAACGGGATATCATATTATGCCTCCTTTATTGTATATATTGGCCTAAGCCCAGTCGCTCTGCGAAGAAATCCACGTTGCAAGGTTCCGACCTTAGATCGACCTAGCTGCCATTTTGGGAACATCTGCCATTTTGATTTCCACCTCAAAGTCACTCTGTATTCTAAAATGGTGGACAGTGTTCTCCTGCTCGTAACCTTAGCCGTCCTGACCTTTACACAGGTTAATGCCTAAACTGCCTATAGGCTAAATGTTTGGGTCGTGTAATAAGACCATGTCCTATGTTTGACCTGAAGATCAAAGGATTACTCGTGCCAGCAAGTCTGATCTGCGGGCATACATTAAATACAATGTTGTTTAAATACTGAATGTGAGCACTTGTTGAACTACATTGTATAAAACATGTACTGAGGCTTAATGTCAAATTCTAAGATACACTGTTGCCATTGTAACTTGTTGTTTTATAAACTAGATGTAATCCACATCCATATAGTTGGACTAACTAGAGGCGAACTCGGCACGGACCCTAGTCTGAAAATAATTAACCTGCAGAGGGGCTGGACATTGCGATTGAGAATTGTATAAAAGATGAGAATATGTAGACGTCCAGTACCTCTCACTTCTCACACCGAAAGGGCTGGTATTCGTTGTGATGTACTGAGGGCCAGAATGCTATCTGATACTTTGTTTCTTTGTAAACTGTACAGTTATTTGAATAAAGATCTGAGAATCTTTATAAGCCTGTGTTTGGTTTATTTCCTTTTGTGGTACTCAGCCTCGATATTTCTCTTTTGCTTTTACACCTTCTTCTCTCATACCGCCCATACTTACACCTCCTTTGAATTCTTGGTCTGCAAGCTTGGCATCTCTCCGACTTCTTCTCTCACCATTGCCACTATCTACAGGCCCCCTGCACTATCTCTCCTTTCCTATCTGAATGGGCTGACTTCTCTTCCACTCTCCTGACCTCAACTTCTATACCCCTTGTTCTGGGTGACTTCAACATCCACCTCAACTACTCAGTAATGGCCTTCACCCTCTTCTGTGACTTCTGCACCTTTCTCTCCCTCTCCATTCTCTCTTCAGGTCCTACTCACTCTCTGACCCTGTCTTGACTCCACTTTCTCAGTCTGACCACTTGCTCCTCTCCTCCCATCTGGGAGCTCTCTGCCATCTGAATGTGCATCCCCAGCACTGCTGATCTCGTTTGCGGTCATCTGGTCAATGAAGCGAGTGTCGGCTGCTGCATTTGTCTCTACCTTCATCCCTCCCTCTCCCTCCCCGACTGTCTGTCCCACTAACTCTGCTCTCAACAATCTTCAACTTGCTATCACTTACACTCTCGACATTCTTGATCCTGTCATGAGGATCCATCTGAAACCTGTCACCAAGCTTAACAATTGGTACAACTTTGATCTAGCAGCTCTGAAACGCAAGTGCAGAGACGCTGAACTGAATTTTCAGACCTGAAGCTTATCCTATGATAAACTGGCCTGTAGCCTCCTCCAAAGGCAATATCATCTATCTACTCGCTCCAAGAAGATGGCACACATCCAGGCCTGGGTTTCTGGAGCTACTAATAACACGGCTGACCTCTTCAAAATCTGCAAGGAACAAGCCAATCCATCTGCACTCCCTACCTCGCCTCTGCCCTCCCAGGCCCTCTACACTGCACTGGCCACCCACTTGACTGCTAAAACATAGAACATCCTGACTTCTCTCTCCTCCTCCCATTCTCCTGCCCCTCCCCGCACCTTCCTACCTCACCTGGCACTTTCTCTATTGTCTTCCTCTTTCTCATACTTCTCTCCTATCACACTGGATGAGGTCACTGGAGTAGTCCGCTCTATGAAGATCTCATCCAAACAGGTCTCTCGCTGTTCTTCCAGAACTATAAAGGACAACATCTGTTCACTCGCTCCAGCACTCACTGATTTCTGCAACCAATTTCTTGCATATGGATCTTTCCCTTCCTTTCTCAATCACCCTCTTATGCACCCCCTCCTGAAAAAGCCTTCTGCCAACCCCTCGTGTCTGGCCAAATACTCCCCTATCTCTTCACCCCCTGCCTTGGGAAACTCAAGGAAAAGTTGGTCTTGCCCCAACTGACCCAGCACTCTGAGCACGTTGGTTGCCTCCACGACCATCAATCCGGATTCCAAGCATCCAGAGGCATAAAAACTGCTCTTCTAAACACCTGTGAAGAATTGCTTCCAAACCGTGACTCTAACTCTCCTGCTGTTCTCATTCTTCTTGACCTCCCCTCTGCCTTTGACACAGTCAACCATTCTATCCTCATAAAGCGGCTCCATGACTCCCTTGACATCTCTGACCAGGCACTGGACTTGACCTGCTTTCTCACTGACCATCCTTCCCAGGTGATTTTGGGTCCCTTCTCCTCCCCCAGCACTATTTCTACCAGTGGTGTTTCCGGGGCTTTATCATCTCGCCCTGCCTCTTTAACAGCTATCTCGCCTCTCTTGCCCACCTGATCTCCACCTTTTCCCCAAACTTCCAGTGCTATGTCGATGACACCCAACTCTTCTTCAAACTTCCTGCCACCTCTGTCATTCCTGACTGCCTCTCCGCTGTCCAATCTTGGCACAACAATCTCTGCTGAATGCAGCAAAAAAGAGATCCTTCCCGTAGGGACTCCTGTCCCTGTTTCCTCCCTTCACTCTGGCTGCCCTCTATAGGCTCTTCACAATCTCATCCTCTGATGTCATCTTTGACACCTCTCTCTCTTGTATTCCTCACATCTTGGATCTTGCAAAGAAGGCCCATTTCCAGCTTCACCTCCTTAGAGGCATTTTCCCTTTCCTAGCCTTTCCCCAGAAGCTCAATTTCTCTAGAGCTCTAGTTCTCTCCAGGCTGGACTACTGCAAAAGCCTCACCCTTAATCTACCTTCCTGCTCTCTCTGTCCCCTCCAACTAATCCAGAATAGGGCTGCAAGACTTATCCTTGGCCTCTGTCCCAGAGAACGTATCTCTCCAGCCCTAAAATCTGTCCACTGGCTCCCGGTTGTTGCAAGGATCACATTTAAATCCCACTGTATCATCCACAAGGCTGACTGGGGCGGGGCAACCTGTTATCTGCAACTCGCTATCACTAAATACTCTCCTTCCAGATCTCTCAGAGCATCTGGCTCTAGCACTCTGCTGGTCAAGCACTTCTCTAAACAAAGAGCTGGTGGCCACTCCCTTTCCTCGGCTAGCTGCTTCATTTTGAACTGGGTCCCTCTCTCTCTCCGTCTTGAGCCGATCTCCCCAAGTTCTGCAAGCATCTCAAGACTTTACTTTTCTCCTCTTCCTTCCCTCTCCCCCTCCAATGCTAATTCCCTTTAGTCGCTGATATTAACGGCCTGGGCCCTCAGGAGTTCAATTGGGTCCTGGCCTTCCGTCCAGTTGTCCACAGCACCCATCCCCCCTGCACTTGCCTTCAGGCCCTTACTGGCCTCTGGTTTTCCTCAGGTGGGAGCGCTTACTTGAATGACGGCTGACCTTGATATTAATAGTGTATTTATATTGCGCTCATACACAAGTGTTTCAGAGCATGACATGGCAAGTGAGGGTAAAAAGAGAGAACAAAAACAATGATCTTACTATGTCCAATGACATTGAGAACTCGCAAGTGCATTGGAGAGGGAACAGGAGAAAATTGCATGGAAGGGGGAGTAGTGGAAAGTGCAGAGCAAAGGAATACAGATAAATAATAAATAAATGAATACATAAATAAATAATAACAAGCAACAAAAAGTGGTAGTGCAGTCAATAGGTGGCAAGTGCTAGTTTTGAGGCAACAGACAGGCTTTGTCTGGTAATTGCAGAGAGAAATAAGGCGGGGGCTGTATGGTGGCCAGGAGGCAGTGTGAGTGGGTGGCAAGGTGAGTGGTACTTGGTCCCAGACGTCAGCAGGTAGGCCATGTGCACAGTGCCTAGAGAGAGCAGATCAGCAGGGGAGGGGGGGGGGCGAAGGCAGAAGCAAAGAGGAAGGTCTTGAGGTGCTTCTGGAACCAGAGATAGTTTTCCTCAAGTTTCAGAGTGGCCGGGAGGCTGTTCCATAGGGAATCACCAGCAAAAGACAAAGATCTACCCCCAGCTCACTTCTTTGAGAAACGACTGACCCTAAGGGAGTTTGAGGTAGAGAAGCAAAGAGCACGAGAGGGAAGATATTTACAATGGGGCAGCTGAAGATATTTTGGACCCAGGCCCCAGAAAGGCTTGTGGACAATGCAAAGGATTTTGAATTTAATTCTTGAGCTACTGGGAGCCAGTGGAGAGCTTTCATGGCTGTATAGATACGATCCCAGGGCTTGAGGACAAGGACAAGTCTTGCAGTCCTGTTCTGGATAAGTAGCAAAGGGCGGAGAGTAGAGGCAGGTAGATTTAGAAAGAGGCTGTTACAATAGTCCAACCTAGAGAGAACCAGGGCTTGAGAGACAGTGAGCTTCTGTGGGAAGGAGAAGAAAGGCAGAATACCTCTGAAGACGTGCAGTAGGAAGTTTGACTTTTTAGAGACGTCAGAGATGTGGGCAGAGAAGGAAAGCGTGGCCTCAAAGATGACACAGAGGTTCGTAGTCTCACAGGTAGGGGCAGGAGAAGGGCCAAGGGAGGTCGGCCAGGGAGAGAGAGGAAAGGACGGTGGAGGTGTGCAAATGAGGAGGATCTCAGTCTTGCTAGCATTCAGCCATAGGCCGTTTGTGGCACACCAATCCTGAATGCCAGATAGGCAATCAGAGATGATAGAAGGAGAGGAGGTGGCCGAGGGAAGCCTGAAATTGAGTTGAGTGTTGTCAGCATAGCATTGTAAGTGGGAGCAGAAAATGGTGATACAATGAGCGAGAGTTGCCAGGTATTGGTTAAAAAGCCAGGGTGAGAGGTTAGACCCCTGGGGAACACCACAGATAGACAGGTAGATAGATGAAAGGAAAGACCCAAGTTGAACCTGGGAGGGTCGATCCGAGAGGAAAGAGGTCAGCCAGGCCAGAGCCTGATCGGTGATACTCAGGTTGTCATGGAGACAGTTGAGCAGGATGGTATGGTTGACCATGTGGAATGCAGAAGAGAGCTAAAGTAGGAAGAGGACAGAGGGGAAATTAGAGTCAAGGTTGGAGAGTAGATCTTCACAGATGTGCAGGAGAGAAGTTTCCATGCTTCTGGCAGCTCTGAAGCCAGATTGATGGTCTTGGAGACAACCAACAGAATTAGAATGAAGGTTAAGCTGCAAAATGGCCAGCCTTTCAAGACTTTTGCCCAGAAAGGGGGTGATGGAGATTGGGCGATATTTAGCTAGGCAAGAAGGGTCGACTGTGGGTTTTTTGAGAAGAGGGGCACAACAGAGTGCTTAAGGGGGAAGGGAAGACTCCTGAGGCAAAGGAGAGGTTGCAGAAATCAGTCCGGGCAGGAGCAAGGGTATCAGTATGGTCCTTGATGGTTTTGGAAGAGCAAGGAAACAACTGTTTTAACCTTCCTGTCACCAGGTGGGTGATCTCCACCTCACACTTACCTGTTGCATCTACAATAGGCACTGTGGCACTTCTTCTTCCTTGGGGGGGCCCTCTAGCACTTATCCCCTTACCCTCTTCCCTCTCGCTCTGCACTTGCAAACCCAGAATGTCACAAGGCCTAGTAGGATCGCTGTTGTCATTTGCTTTCATTGTCATTTTCTTCACTGTTTGGTTCTGCTCCCTTATTCCCTTCCATTTTGCCTTGTGCCACTTCAAAACACTATTCAGCTGTATGAGCGACTTATAAATGACCAATAAATAAATAAATACATAAATAAGTTCTATTCTAATTTCCACTCATAAAAAGTGTATAAAACACAAAAAACTGTTTCCCATCCTTTCCTCTTTGTGCAACCCCTAAAAAGTATGTATTTGTATTCCTGATCCCATTTACCTGGGTGTTTGTCCTTGTAGGGTGGGTCTGCAACCTGCAGCTCTCCAGATGTTTTGGACTACGACTCCTATGACTCCTAACTATTGATTATGCTGGCTAAGGCTAAAGGCAGTTGTACTGCAAAACATTTGGAGAGCCAAATGTTGCAGCCACCAGTATTTTCCTACCCTCATTGCGAGTTTGGTGTTATCCTACAGTAAATCCACCCTGATACCATCAAACTGTATTACCATTACCACCACTTGGTCTGGCAGTAATACTACCAGGTTACAATTGGCGGTGAGTGTGTAAGTCCCCATTTTCTTTGAGTCTATAGGACTCAGTGGGGCATTTTTGGTGGAAAGTAATTCCATGGCAGTAATTCCACCAGAAATGTCAGAAAGTCAGTGTATTCACCTCCAGCTCAGATCAGGAGGTGTATCCTCCAACGTTCCGCCCACCTCATAGTTGAGTGGTGCTGTAATGTGGTGGTATATGGTAATACCGCAGCATTTTACCAGCACCACCCAACTCGTAATGAGGCTAAAAAATATTAATTTTATAGTCTTGCTCGTTTGTGAAACCTAAAAATCTTTGCAATTTGTGTGTGAACCAGTCAATTACTAATGTATTTTAGTAATGTTTGTTTGTGTCTGACAAACCTTTTCACTCACCTGAGTGATTTTGTGTGTGCCCATTTTCATGTCCTATTCAGTCATTTGACTTTGTTTTTTTCAGTAGCGTGGGCACTTCCTTAGAGCTGTCTACAATAAATTACAATGAAGGGGGTGTTGGTAGTTATGGATGTGTTGAAGGCTTTTTTATGTTGTATTGGTTAAATATGCATTCAACCTTTAACAAAGTTACTTTATACAAAAGCAGATGCAATTCAACTGTACATCAAGTAAAACAAAAGTCAGAAAAACAAAAACATCATAAAGCATAAAAAACCCTAAAGCATCAGTCAAATAAGAAAGAAGAAATATTTGCCAAAAATCTGATAATCTCAGTCAAAAAATAAAATAAAATAGGAGAACATTAAAACGTTATACATTCAGTTTTGGTGAAAGAGAGGAGAAGAAACCACTACAGCATTCACCATTGCAGTTCTTCTCCCAGATAGACAGTGTTCCCACTTATACTCATGACCCTGTCCTGTATTATCATGATGAAGTTTAAAATAAGAGGGCTCTCCGATCTGCCCAGGTGAGCTTAAGACTACATAAATGAATGATCTGGGTGACTGAAATCCACACACATTGATCACGTTGCCTAGGCCAAAGAGGTGAAATTGCTCTTGGTGAAAATGTTGGCAAAACACCTGTTTTTTTGTCACAATATTAATTAGTACAAAAAAGGATCTTGACAATTACATTTGTGGGATAGAACACACATTAATTAAACAGACTTTGTATGTAAAACATCAACTTGTTTGTGTGATCCAGTTCAATTAGCTGGATTTGAAATGGAGAGAGAACATGTATTGCCCCTTATACAAGAAGGGTGTGGTGAAACAATTAACATGTTTGTTACATACAGAAAAAATAGTACTCAATTGATAGTGTGAACAGTACACACTATATAAACAGAAAGGTAGTTGACACTACTCTGTTTCGGCCATTGATGCACTCTTTAGTGTGGCTGACATGTAGTAGGCCTTCATCAGGACGGAAAATTTGGTGGAGTTCAGGGTGTCCTATGGATTCTTTGCTGTATGCTTTTCTTTTCTACGGTATGGATTGGTTGCAGTGCTCCTGTACTGGATCTGGGAGGACCTGGCCATGGGTGTTGTGGTGCTACTTCACCTGCAAGTCTCCATTCTTGAACTTGAAGGTGTGGTGTTATCTTGATCCAGTTGTATCAAGATCCTAAAAGCTGCGTTGGGTGGACCGTCACTCCTGCGGGTAGACTGGTCATGGTGCCTTCAAATGGCTAGTTCCTTGGCTTGAAGCCGTTTTGTTGGAGGATTGCGGCAGAAATTATATCTATTTAAATGATAAACATTTACGCGTGTTGGTGAAGTTCATAACTTTTATCTTCTCAGGACTAACTGAGAGACAGTTTACAGTTCCAAAAGTATAAAAGGCATTTAGTAGACACTGGAGATGAATGGTGTAGAGTTGAAGATCCAAAAGTCATCAGCATATCCTGTCCACATTGGTCTCAGTATCAAGATCTTTGGCGTTGCCAGTGCGCTACCTGTAGTGAGTGATCCAGGTCGTCCATGTAGAGGTTGTACAGACAGGGAGCAAAAATGCATCCCTGTCTGACACCTTTAAATGTTTCAATGGGACGAGACAACTGTCCTTCCTGTTTTAAACTTTTTGAATTTGTGAGTGTTCATGCAGGACAATAAATGAACTTAACAGTCCCTCTGTTATTCCCCATTTGCGGTATTCTGGTATTCCCCATTTGCCGGGGGCATGAGAGGTACTCAGGCTATTGATTATGGAGTAGATCTTGAAGGGTGAAAACTCAATGTACAAGGACACACTCCAATAGCCGGCATCAATTTGCCCCAACAATGTTTCCAGGGACAGTGGGGCAGATATATTACTGTAATGTTTTATCCAGGCCACCTCAGATAGCACATTCACCATACTCCCAATATTTTCATTCTCACGTGCATTAATTATAGACCAGTATGCTCTTGTGTTTGTCACAATCAGTGAGCCTAACATATGTTCTGCGTCTAATTGCATTTGCGCCACTCTGGTACTCCTAAGCCAATTCTTATAACTCTGTTCAATCAATTTTGTTGAATGCTTGCATTGTAAACTTAGAACTGATGATGACAATGTGGCATAGAGCGCTGTCAAGAAGTGGCTTTCGGATCAGGAGTACTACACGCTACACAATCTGCGCCGAAAACATTTATTTTAAACTATGAATGACATTAGTATCTGATATCGATCAACAAGGCAGATCTTGTGGATATAATCCTGTTTCAGTGGGACAATTATGGCTTCTGCTATATCCTAGCTATCAACGATGTCCTATCTAAATAGGCCTATCTTGAGGCTTTGAAATACAAGAGGGGTCCCAGTGCAGTGACAGCTTTTAAATGCATATTTAACAGCGGGCGAGTACCAGCTAAACTACAGACACTGGTAAGGAGTTTCTAAATAAATCGCTACAGGTCCTTCTAAAACAATAAGGGGTGCATCATTTCATAATACACTCAAAAGCTGAAGCTGCTATTGTAGAAAGTGTTATGCAAACTTTTAAAACACGAATCTGGAGTTTCTTTACTGCTCAAAACAACTGTAGATATGTGGACACTTTACTCACATTTATAAATGTGTATAACAACATGCGGCATAGATCTATTAAAACCACCCCCCATCGCTGTAACACCCCTGAATGCCTTGGAGGTCTGTAAAAAATGGTATTCCAAAAGACTTTTGACTAGGAGAGACAAACTTCCCTTAAAAAGGGGGGTCAGGTGCGAATCTGAAAGCTAAAGACCATCTTTGCAAAGGGGTATGAGCAGAACTAAAGCAATTAGATCTTTATCATAGATGGAGTGGCTATCCGGGAAGGTCTTTATATATACAGACTAATCAATTACTTAGGGGAAGCTGCTCAAGGTTTTTTTTTAATAGGGAGGGGATCCAGAAAGTCAGCAAAGACCAACACTGAGTTTATAGAACAGAAAAAGTTTTAACTAGTAAAGGCTGTGGAGCTAAGAAGCAATATCTAGTGAAATGGTTTGGGTGGCTGGTGAAATTCACAGTTGGGTGGATGCCGGTTCGCTAGAGACCATGGGTGTATAGTGGGAAAGCCATGGAGTCTACACATTTTTTACATTATGCTTCCCAGCACTACCTCCGCAGGTACATTCCCAGATAACAAATTATCCAATGCCACCATGAAGCTGGCCAAACCTGTACATTTGAAGGACAGTGGAATGTGGTGCTCACAGAAGTTCAATACAGTAGTTTGTGGGATACTCTAGGCAGCGAGATGCCACGTTTATCATAAAACAAAACTATACCACCAAGGCTTTCACTGGGACGGTTCACTGGGGGGTATTACCCAAATACACAGGATCTAGTCAGAGTCATGAACAAAAGTATATCAAACATACCAGAGTATGGTGATACAGTGTTACATCTAGTCCCCCACAAGCAGAAGGTTTTTCATTAGCGACCAGATGCGCCTATCAGGTATTCAACAACGGGTTAACTGCGTAACATATTGGGAAATGTGCAACACGTTGGAAGTGTAGAACTGTGGGATAATACCTGAGCTGATATTAACATGGGCTTTTACGGTTTACTGATTTACAGCAATATAGTGGAGTATCAAAGGGTGGAGGATAGCTATACACCATTACTTAGAACCATAGTGATTAAAGGAAACAACACTGATGTTGTGCACATTCAATGCAGCAAATCCTATTATGTCCCTGTGTGTAAAAAACATTTCGACACCATCAACATATAGATAAGAGACGATCAAGGACAGTTTGTATCATTTAAATACTGACAAATATGGCTGTGGCTGTACTTCAGACTACTCTGGTTAAAAGACTAAGAAAACAGCATTACCATGGATGCGGAGATGAACTATGGGCACCCCATGGCCAATATGGAATATTACAGAAGCCAGGCTGGCCACAACGATCAGCCATATTTTTGTGAAAGCCCCATAATGTATGGAACGGGGCTCAGCAGTTATTTAGAACTCTCTAAATGTAAAAGTCTTTTCAGGCGTGCAATGCCCATCCTACAGTGTGGTTTTGAATTAGCTAAACCAGATGTGAAAACAGCTGCAACCAGTATTGCAAAAGGCATCATGGTGAGTGTGGCAACAGTGGTTGCCAATTGTCTTACCAAATAGAAAAAGGAGGGGCAGGTCGGATCAGGCTTAATTTATTGACCTTGTAGAAGAGTGCCACATACCATCTACCTGGACTACTGAAACCCATTAAGAAAAGAAGCTGTAGGTTTTGACGCAGACATCAGACTAAGAAGCGTGGAAGCCCTAAAAGACTCAAGGGCGGTGATATCTTCTAAAGAACAATGGCCTTCTTACACAAGTCCTCCAGGGAGTCTGTGAATTCGGAGCTTGATGTCATCACTGTCGACCCAAACCAGCATCAATAACAGTTTTTTCATGGAGGTGTTGCCTCTGATGGGGCTATCGCCGCTAGCCCCCATGAGAATTCTCTTTATCGGGATCAACCGACATGTATCTGGATTTGAACTAACTTGTAAAATAACAAATGCCTACTGCACAAACATCGCGGCTGGTACACAAGTGGCTACGATCGCATACCCCATAGCCACAAGGTTCAATCAGGTGGGCGTAACACTGGGTGACCGAGAGATAACACAGAATGATAATATGAACACCTATCAGGCCTTTATAGAGAGAATATTAAATGATGGCCTGGTGCCTTGGAATAGCAGCTCTCGGCCAATCTCTTTTAATGAGACACACTAGGGCAGTTCAACACCACTGTTATAGTAACGTTTGTACTAACCAGACAACCAACTGGGACATATGCGTCTCCTTTAAGGCCTAGGCGCTACAAAGCTATAGAAGGCAGGGTCCTCCTAGTAGCCTCAGGGGGTGGGTAATGAGTCTTTATAGCCTTTGGTTGATTGCCCTGGGTATATTTATAGGACTGTGTTGTTGTTGAGGAGTAGCGGGGCACCAGTTTTTAGCCTCTCCAGAAGGTGTTGTTGGGTAACATTGCCTGCAACAGATGTCAGGATATTTAAATCACCAACCTCTTGCATGAACTCGGTCCAGCCCCTGGGCACATTTTTTTTAATAGAAGTTGGCTGTAATACTCTGTACTAGATCATGGAGGTTCGAGCCCCTTATAACCAGACCTCTGTAGACAAATTCTCCCCTATTGGTCCACGCTGCCACATCCTTTTCAAGCTCCATTTTATGTAGCAATTGTTCCGCATTAGGTTAATAGCACTAGCTAAGTATATTCAACACGTACGCCACAACAGGGTCTACTGCCTGTGGAAACTTCATACTGCAAATTTCATCGGGGGGCATGTTTAATGTTAGTTTGTTCTTTTCTGCATCGCCGTGCTTAGCATGTTTTAAGTGTTTATGCAGAATATCTGCGTAGAAGGCAGCTCTATCATGAGACGTTAAATCAGGCAGTTTAAAACAGCCTTCATTTCCGAGTCTAGCCACATGGTGGCAACCTTCCATATATACCAATCCTCTGGGGGAAGCGCGGGTTGCAGGTTTTCTAGCGGGCTCTTCTCCACCAAATACATTTTGTGAGCATACTCCATCACCGACCCTCAAGCAATGTGGTGATTAACAACAGGCCTATGCCTATGAGAGATCGTTTGAATCCACTGATTTGCAAGACCACTTTTTGTAGCCTGTATCGATACCCACTTATTAACCAGTTTCTTGATAATGCCCTTATTCTTTTTTAAAACATTTACTTGGCAGTGTGTTAGGGGGTGGTGTCCCTTTAAAGTGTCTGAGCAATGCCAGAGGTAGCGGCCACCAGAGCGTCACGGACCATCGCTAGCATGGCCTTGCATTGTTGAACAGTGGCATATACAAGCATTTTGAGTAGAGCAATCTTTCTCTGTATGCGTGCTGACATTTTAAAAGCTCTAACATCTACTGACACAGTGTTGTGGTTATAGGTGTTTCCTAGGGGGTTTAGATGTATTTTTAAGGATGAAGATAGCAGGAAGACCGGGTGGGAATATATCGGTGCACAATCCATCCGTTAGGGTGGTCATTTTTAAATCAGTCAACAGATATCCGTAGGGTTGACTGGTAGCATTTTCAAAATCTTCCATGAAGAATTGTGTTTTGACATGTACATCTATCGAGCTATCACTGCTAGTTGTTGCTTATCATGAGGGGTTTTAAATAACACTATGTAACTATTGTTAGTGTTATAGATTCTGCACAATATAGCAAATGTTTAGATTGCAATGATGCGTGTAAAGGCTTTTTCTAGCTCAACACTCTGACTGCTTCAATATATATGATGATGTCATTGCTCCTTTCTCAGAGGTAGCCTCTCCTCATGTGGCCAGGGGACAGCAGCTGCTACCTTATCCTGACCCTGCAGGTGGCTATGTAGGGGAGGATCACATGGGGGAGGCAACCCTCAGGTGGAGGGACACGCATCATCAGAGGAGTCATGGTACCCCCTTTGCCTTTTAGGGATATCCCCTCCATTCCTTGATGGCATACTGTGATAATCCCCTTCAACAACCCGCAAAGCCCATTGACAGTATCCTTCAATCTTCTGTGACAAACACAATGACAAAGACTGAGATGAGAAAGCGGACTGCCAGGTCACTAGGCTGAACCAGATGGAGCAGAACTTGAAGTGGGAGTTCAAAGATGGAACAGCTAGCCACTTCCGGGGAAGCTAAGCAGTCAGGTGGACAAGTGAGCACGGAGATGTGGGAGAACCGTGGAGAAGACTCCCCAGGTCGGGCTAGGAATCCAAAAGGCAGGGGCGAGGCAGAGAAGTGTCACGTAGAAAGAGGGAGGCAGGGTCTGAACGAGAGATGCATTCCCGCAGGCAGGAGCAATGCCAAAATGGGATGCGAGGCAAAAGAGGAGTTTTTCACCGGCATGGGAAGCTGGAGCGATATGTAGACCGCAACCAGACATCCCCTAATTGGAACAGGAGGCAAATATCCTATGGCTTACACCACAAACTGATTTTCATAGTCCCAGTATTTGGGGAGACACAAATACACCAGTGACAAGAGAAACTTGGGGGGGAAACTACATGCCCTCAGATCTTGAAAGTGAATGAATATAGTGAGAGACCCTGGTATGGGAGTATACCAGGAGTTTTGCGAGTCCGGTAGTGCCCCACCACTTGCGGAACACTCCCCAATCGTCCTCGCTGGGGTCTGATGCAGATTACAGAGGGTAGCCGACCCCGTCCTATCCACTGCCTCGGAGGCACTGAAGGAGCCATCTTCCCTCCTTGTGTACCAGCCCACACCCTTAAGCATCATCCACCACTATCTTGCCAGCTCACATTGCCAGAGGTCACACATTGCATCAAGCATCTGCCTGCATTCCTCATTGCTATGTTTCAGCTGCTTTGCCCAAACGGCACCACATCCTGAATTCTACCACCAATAACTGCAGATTGCACTGCTAATGGTGGAAAGGTGACCCTGCTAATCAATGGTGCTACTGGGACAGGTTGTGCTTGGCCATACTAGGGTGGTTGGGAGATAGCTATGCTTGCCCAGAGACAGAGTGGGTGATAGTGGCTTACAATCCCTTGCTACCACTGCTTTAGGCACATATGCATCTACACAGCCTACAGTGTTAGCACATTGAAGAGATACCCAAAGCAGTCTCACTTAGTTTACCATGATTTACTTACTTCTGGAAGAGGTTTCATATTATACTACCTGCCTTCCACCTGACAGTCTCGCCAACCAGCAAGCTGAATTAGTCTTACACCCATGACTAAATGGGCGCTGATGCCATAGGTGGGTTTATGTTTTGTTCTGACCGCACCCTCTTCAGTAAAACCAATGCCTGTGCTGCCCCCTACGCAATGGCAGACAGTGCTACAGTGGCCCCAGCCTCACCCTTCTGAGGCATCTGCTTGCGGCCTGCTGTGGCTCCTCCATATGATGCTCATTAATCTTTGCTGTGGCACCAGAGCCTCCTCTGCTTTGTGCCCCTGATCCACCTGCACATCTGCTGCTACCTCTCCCTGCTATTTCTGGAATTCCCCTGATGCTCCCATGTCCTAGTTCAGGATACTCACCCACCTTCTGAAGGTATTCTTCGAGTGGCACTGACTCCTCCATAACCTCCTCCAGATGTGTAGCGACATAATGCTTCTCCTCATGCTGCCTTTCCCCTTCATTCCTCATCTCCTTATGCATCTCCCCTTCAAACAGCATCAGCCAATCTTCAACCGCTCAACCACCATCTGTCCTTTCTGGCCCACAGCCTCTCCTCTCTTAACCAATCTCTTTTCCTGTTTAACCATTGGCTCCCCCACCTCATGTTTCGCCCCAACCTCCTTTCCGCCTGTCCTTCTCGAGGACTGCCTTGCCCTGCTGATTTATACCTTTTCTCTCAGACATGAAGGAGAGGTAGTCCAGCTTCACATCTTTTCCCACCGGCACGTCCTCCAAATAAAATTACATGTCACCTAAGGACCCAACGCACAAAATACAAATGTGGCTAAGGTATCAGTGCGCTCAACATAAAACGAGTGACGAACAAAGGGATTCTCACAAGGCTCACATGATGGGCAAGGACGCTTAAAATGCACAAACAGTAGGGAAGATGATTGAGCACAGCACAGGGTCACTTCTCGGGTTCACACACACACAGGTTTCTCCACAAGAAAAGGAAAGGAAATGTGTTCAGAAGCATTTTTTGTTATTTTTGAAATGTGGTGCCATAAAGGAAACAGGAAGAAAGGTTAAAAGGGAAGCATAGAGGAGTCTAAAGAACACAAACAGACAAAAGAGAATACAACAGCAGTCAGTCAACATCCCAAAGCACCTCAAACACCTAGCATTCTCCTCCAAATCATTCCAAAACTCACCAAAACGTACTCAAAACTATCCAAATCTCCTCGAAAAACTGGAATTTGTGCACCTGTTGAACACCTTTTAGCAGTGTGACGCCCCTCTCGAGTCTCGGGTCTTGCAATTGGACAGTGGGCCTTGAACTGCTCCGTTACAATCGTGTCAGTGTTTGATCCTTGACAAATCCCATGAGTGGTTCCGAATTGTCCAAAAATGCATAACTTTTCTGCAGGTCACACTTTGGGAAGCTCAAGCACCTCTACTTTATGGTGGTACTGAGAGAGAATAGATAGCCCACTAGGGCTTTGTATGTTTTTACTGCCCCACCCTCGCAGTCTTGAAATATGACAGGAACTTTAACTATAGACCTCACATTTCACTAAAAACCAACACGGCATTTAGGATAATTTGTGTGTGTTTAAGATTTCAAACAGTTGAACTCATAAAAATAGTTTTTTAATAACAAATAACAATTAAAACGTAATGTGTAAAGCCCCATAATACCAATTCTAGGTTCTAAAAACATGTACAAAGCACTTACTATTCATCCTCATAGTTTATCAGCCCCATCAGAATTTGAGGGCTCCGATATGGTTTTCACAATTGATAGCTGCAAGCATCCAACAAATACACACAGTTCATGACGATACTCCTTGTACAGCTGTATTTAGGGCATTCTGTTAAATCCTAGAAGTTGGACCCAAGATTGTACAGCCCTCCCAAACCATGATTCATGTTTTAGGTTTTGGAGATATTTGGAGTCATTTCCTTTTTCCTCTGGATATTTTTTTTGATAGGGGGATTACGGCCCATGGCCAGTCTTGTACATAGTAACTTTTAACTAGCTTTGAGAGCCATGCTGAGGTCCAGCTCCAAATCCAGTAATGGCATCCCATGCCAAAGATCAGCGTCCATATCCCCATTTATTTCTTCACACTTTAGCAAGTCACAGTTGTTTACTTGAGCTACAGCTCCGGCCAATTCCCGAATCCAATTCGAGTTGATTAATTCTCTTCTGCCAATTTGGAGACATTACTCAATGGTTTCCATGTGTTTCTATGCTGAAATATGTGCACCAGTAGGGGGCTTCTGTAAAACAAAGCGGCCTCTTGCTTTTCTCTTCATTCACGTTAAATTAATCGGTTACAATTTCGTGTTTTACACGTATGGTATTCATATTTAAATATGTTGAAGACATCTGAAATGCCAGTTTAGATGCCAGCATTCCGCTTAATTAGAATTCCAGTCAAAAAACGATTGCCACTGCAAACAGTGAATGGCATAATGCCCTACTGCAGAAAATTAGCCACTGGCACAACATGTATTACATAATGGTAGTTGTGCTGGTGGCGCATAATTCAATGACACAATTGTCCAGCCTGCGGATTTTTGTGGTATCGTGCGAAAAATCTGTGATCTGGCATCTCGGACTGGACGGCCCCTTTTTGGGTGATTGGCATATGTTCTCCCCTCTTCTGTCAAGTCACAGCAGGCTGAAAAAGTATGGTTCGAAGGGTCTCCCTCATCAATTGCTGTGACTGATTAAAATTATTCTTTTCATCATATTGCAGTTTTGCACAATCCAAACCTGGCTGGCAGATGGCTTTCCCACTTCTGTGATGGTAGAGAAGGTGGGAAAATAATTGCTTGGAGGGTTGACCAGAAAATTCCCACTGATTGTTACAAAGGATCTACTTTGTGAGCCTAACCCTACATAGAGAGCCCAGAAGAGGACAAATAGGGTGGGACTAATGGAATAGATCCCTGACTTACACAAGGCACAACCCACTGTAAAGGCAGCACTGTAACGGTTTATTGAGAGGCCACCCTCAAAACAAGGAGTTCCTTCCTTCCCCAATCAAGGTGTCTGTCACACAACAAACTGTTGAATGGATTAATTGTTCTGCCCTATTTCAGATGCATATCATGCCCCTTGGATCCCTCCCCCTGTGCCACCAATGAGCCAAGAACCAGGCAGGTGTACAGAAAATATATTTATGTTTATTTAAATCAAAGGTAATGCATATTGCACTAAAACTACACATGTCACCTTCCCTGTGGCTCACGATTAAACTAATTTTTACATAAATAAATCACACAAGTTCGTTGGGAGAAATTCAAATCACAATACTTTACTTTATAGAGAACTCAATTGAAGGAATAATCAACACTGGCCAATGAGCAAAATCAGTTTACACATGCAGTGCTGTGCAATTTCGATTTCCCTACATGACTAGCAGTTTGGTCTACAATGTTGAATACATAAGGTCTCACTTTTGCAAGTACTTGACCACCCCAGTCCCAAAAACCCAAGCATGCAGCACCCTGCTATTCAAAGGCCAGGTCTAGGGAGTGGGGATAGTTTTAGATGTTTTGTTTTTCAGTCCCCTTCACTGAAAAGTCCTGTGTTGGGGAAGTTGAACAAACAAAATGGGCGTGATTCGGAATTTTTGATTTCCAGACCTCCCTCCACTAAAAGACCTTTGTTGGGGAAGTTGGACAGTAAAATATTGGGATGATTTAGGCATTTTAGAATTTCAGATCCCCCTGTATTTAAAGGCCTGTGTTGGGGAAGTTGGAAAGTAAGAATTGGGATGATTAGGAATTAGAGTTTTTCAGATGCCCCCTCCACTTAAAGGCATGTGTTGGGGAAGTTGGGAGTTTAGGCATTGTTCTAGTTTAGGGACAAAGACACCCCTCTTCCTAAAATAATATTGGGTCAACACGACAAATAGGATTACCCAATAAAATTGCACGCTATAGTTTTCAGCGTACCGTGGGAATTAGCTTTGTTGATTTCTAAGGTTAAAAATCCCCCCAAGTGTTTTACTAAATGGAAATTAATTGAATTATATTCAGTCAAATAGGCTTAGGATATACACAGTTTGCCCCCACCCACAAATGGAAAAGAACCCACCAATGAGAGGGAATGGGTTAATTAAATAAATCCCCCCGCTGACCTGTTGTTGGGCAATCTACTTACTTTTGGAAATCTCTGGGCTTGGCACTCGGCAACTGAGCAGTATTGCTTGAAGGGACAAACAGGTTTCTAGCCAACACTTCAGTCAATTGGATCCCACAAACCCACAAAGCACTTCTCTTTGTGTGGCTGCAGCAAAGAGTCTCAGCCTCTGCTTTTCTGGTCTCCCCAGCCATATGTCCACCCAGATGAAACTTCAGAAAATCTCCTTTGGCAATATTGGGGAAGCTGTCCCTCTTGGTAATTTTAGCAGCTCTCTCCTTTTCTCATAGTGCATTCACTTTATATAGGAGTAATTACACCATCAATAATTCAATATGGGCAGTGACCTGCAAGAATTCTCACACATTTGATTAGTCCTTCACATATTTCTCTAACTCCCAAGCCCATCGCTGTCTAAGGATTGGTTCAGGAATCTAGAACAGAAATATTGCAACGCCCATTTGAAATTTCACTTTTTGAATGTCAACTATATGGCAAAACGTCATAATTTACTAGTAACTTTCATAATATATATATAAATATATATATATTACACAGCATGCGGTAGCGGCTGTGTGGTTATTGTTAAGTTGCTAAATCCATAGGAAGAGCACTTTTTGGGCAGCTTATACCTTCGCTCCCCCTGGACGAATCCTCACCCAACTTTGCAGAAATAAGTATATTGCCGCTCCGGATTGATTAGTAAAGTTTGGTGAGGTTTCGTCAAGGGGGGCAAAGTTATAAGGGGGGTCCCAAAAATATAATTTTTTCCGTAGACATAATGAAAAAAACTTTGCTCATGCCTACAGCCCAAACCGCTGGACGGATTGTCACCAAATTTGCGGCAGGAGCGGCGGCTTGCTCCCGAAAGCGTGGTGTAAATCTTTCCAGTAGTTTTCTTGAAAGTAGGCTAAACAAAAGTCAATAAAATTAGTCATATCTAGGTTCGGTCCGGGAACCCATTTCCCTGTTCGGTCCGCGGACAGTCATCCGATTGAACTATCAGCGACGTGAACTCCACGGAAATCTGGCGCGCCTGCAGATTGGATGGGAAAAGCGTGAAATGCGTCAGCTTTATTGAAACGCCCACCATATTGGATTCGCAGACACCGCAGTAGAAAAAAGTTATAAAATGCAACATTGCACTTGTCAAACTCAACAATCTCTGGGGAGGTGGTGGTGATGAGGATGGGATGGGATATGACCATAAGAAGCCGCAAACACTCCAGATGTCCTGGGGCAATCCTGTGGTGTCCGCGGACACTTCAGATATCCTAGAACATTTGTGCCTATTTCTACATTACAGGGTTGGTGAAAAGCAGGTTTTGGATGGTTTATGACTTTGGGGCCACACAATGAAACTGCATGTAATTTTGGAATTATATTCTATACCTAATTCTGAATAGTTTTGCAAAGTTTGGTCGGATGCTGTCAAGAGGGGGCAAAATTAGAGGGGGGTCCCAAAATATTGTAAAGGCTTATAAATGTGGTGCCATTTGATGAATCTACACCACAGTTGGCTAAATTATTTTGGATCTAGCTATAAATGGTTTTGCAAAGTTTGGTGGGATTTTGTCATGAGGGGACAAAATTAGAGGGGGGTCCCAAAATAATGTAGGGATTATAAATGTGGTGCTATTTGACAAAATCTACACAAAAGTTAGCAAAAAGATTTTAGATCAAGATATAAATGTTTTCTAAAGTTTGGTGGGAATTTCTCAAGAGGGGGGAAATCAGAGGTCTCAACATTTTTAGATGGCTTATAAATTTGTTGCCGTTTGACGAATGTGGACAAAAGTTTTGATACATTTTAGATCCAACATTCAATGTTTGTGTAAAGACTGAATGGATTTTTTCAAGTGGGGGCTAAGTTATATGACTATTGTATGTACACACATTTTGACACTTTTGAAAAAATAAAACATTGGCGGATTTCATGCAAACTCGTGTAAAGGAGCATTGGCAAGGACCTTAAAGCATGGTTTTGCAAATGTGCTCATGTTTTATTTTTTGAGAAGTGTCATAATGTAGGTACAAAACATAGTGATATACCTTTGGTGACTGAGGTATAGACTGTGGCAATGGGCAGTGGCCAGATTGTCCGGGTCATGGTATAAGGTCATGACGCAGACAATATGACTACTGGCCATGACCGCGAAGGATGAAAAATGGTGTTAAAGTGGCCATGTCCACCTGGAAAATAGGATAGGTTTGAAAGGGAAAAAAAAATTGCTTGTGGTAATATGGCCATAGGGTTCTGCAGGCTGCAATGGAAAGGGAAGAAGGGCTCTGTAAGGAGTCCCACCTTCTCGTTCCATAGTGGCTATCTTGGAAAAGGATTTTCCTTCCTACAGTGGGGCGTCCCGTTGCAGGAAGGAAAATCTATTATGTAGCACCCCAGTATGCCTCTTTGGGAACCAGGGGTGTTAATGTCCTTTATCCCCCTTTGCAGGGGCAGCAATGGAGGATAATGGCCCGTAGCCCTCGTTATTTATTTATTAATAATACGTCGAAGCCCGCACGCATCAGGGCGCACACAGACACACTTTGCTTGGGCCGATAACTTATGCTGCCGGGGCGTTTTCCTCCGTTCCGTTCCCTAGAATGGGGGATGAATGTCACATGATTGCCATAAGCATAACACAAAATGCTAATGGAAATGTTGGAAAAACGTATTGAGTCCATGGGGGTCATTACGAGGTAGGCGGTAAGGGGTTAATGGCGCCGGTAAAGGTGCCTGACCCATCAACCCATTACCGCCTCATTACAAGTTCTGCTCTCGGGACCCGCTAAGGCCCCGTGAGCAGACAAGGGTGCTAACAAAGAGCCCGTTATTAACGTGCCCGTTGTTAGCACCCTACCCATTACCATTGAGGCCTATGGGGGTTGAACTAGGAATGGGGACGGGTTCCTTGAATGAGGAATTACCGGGCCCTCCAAGGTCGGAATGTCCCAGTAATTCCTTATTCAAGGAACCCCGACCCGGTACCCGTTAAGGGGGTAGGCTTGCCACTAATACCGGCATGGTTACCTCCTACCTCGTAATGACCCCCTATGTACTTTACTGAGAAATGTAAAGTAGATGGAGTCTATAAGATTTTTTTTTTGTTTTGTTTTTTTTACTGTGAAAGGTGGTTCCTAAATTAACCTTTCTTTTGTTGTTCTAAAAAAAAATGTTTTCAGGACAAGTTAGAACGTAAGGGGAGGAGGGAAATGAGGGAAGAGGCACCAAGCACTAATATGGAGGGGCAGGTGGACAGGGGAAGACGTTGCATGTATGATACTTCTAAGGTAGTGGGCAGTGTTTCTCTTGCTTCTTGATTACATCTTCAAACGCATGTTGAAATTGCTTCCTCCTGCAGAGTGGTCTGTTGAACAATATACAGAGGACTGTTGTCTTCCAAAGATATGGATCAACATCCTCTTTTATTGCTTGCGAGGTAGCTGGTGGGATTTTCTGTCCCACAGAAGTAGGCTGTGTGGTTACAGTATTGGTTGAGGAAGATGATGTGGAGGAAGATAGCCTATTATTTGCTAAGAAAGGAACAATCTCTCATAGCATTGCGGTAGTTGGATTTGGTGTGGCGGTGCATGAAGGTGGTCCCGTAGGAGTAATGTCCAGGCAGTTCATGACTGAGCACTCAGTGCATTTCACTTTTTTAGCTTTAGCCTTTGGTACATTCCCAACAGTGGTAAAGTACTGCCACACCCATGATTCTCTCTGGGTGCTAGAGGTAGGCACTTCCTGTACCTCATTTTCTTGGTCCTTTTCATTGTCTTTGGAAATACTGTGCTTTTTTTGTTGTGTGGGTCCTCCAGCTGATGGTGCTGGTGGCTCTTGGGGAGGAGGGACGGTAATAGATGATGCCATTTGTAAGATAAATAGCAGTTTTGCTAATATTCTTCCAAGTATGTGCTTTGTACTAGATTGTTAATGGATAATGAATAAGAATAGGTGTAGGAGCTGTGCAAGGGTACATTTTGAGCTTGAAAGTTCCTAGATCAGTAGGAAATGCAGTTCCGAATTGTCCCCGAAGCAAGGACCCGAACGCGAAGTGCAAGCACGTTCATGGACACGTCATCTTGCTGAGCACAAGCGCATGGCCACGTGGCACTGTCTGGAAGTTCCACAATGAGGTCAGACGTTCCTGCTCATCGATTGAAGCATAAACAGTGGAATTAGTATCGAAGTGTTAAAAATGATGCTAGAAGGTGGGAAATGGCAGAGTTTTAAAGTGAAATGTTGTAAATTGGACAAAAACGTTGCTATATTGGGGTAAGTATGATATTAGTCAGTTGTAGGAAAATAGCATGCATTGGCAAAACCCATGGAATTCTCTGAAAAAAAACTTTGTTAAAGAGACGTTATGGTTAAGTTGCACTAATAAAAACCTATACAATTCACTGAAAAAAACTTTGTTAAAGGGACTTTATGGTTAAGTTGCACTAATACAAACCTATGAAATTCAATGAAAAAGCTTTGTTAATGGGACATTATGGTTACAAGTAAAACCAAACAGAATAAATAAAGCAATATGTAAAAGTGAGGCCAGCTGGTGGCAAGTTCAAGGGTAAGTGCAGACATCAGGAGTCAAGTGCTCGTAGGGGGCTGTAGGATACAGAAACAGTCACCAAGTGTGGGGGATGCCAGGGAGGCAGTGCAGGGGTGACTGGTGGGGGAGGAGACCTGGGCCCAAGATCAGAGGGTAGCCAGGTGACCAGTGCAGTTTCAGCCAGGAGTTCAGCAGGGGAGAGGAGGAGAGAAAGCAGAAGCAAAGATGAAGGTTTTGTGGTGCTTCTGGAACCGTAGATGGGTCTCCTCCTGTTTCACGGAGGCAGTTCCAGAGGGTGGCCCCAGCCGAAGAAAATGATCTACCACCAACTCGTTGCTTGGAGAAGTGACTGACCCTGAGGGAGTTGGAGGTGGATGAGCAAAGAACTCGAGAAGGAAGATATTTAGGTAGAGGGAGTTGAAGGCATTGAGGCCCCAGGCTCCAGAAGGCCTTGCAGACAATACAGAGGGTTTTGAACTTTATCCTCACAGCCACTGGGAGCCAGTGCAGAGATTTTAGTCCTGGAGAGATACGATCCCTGGGCTTGAGGCCAAGGACAAGGCTTGCACCAGAGGTGGATGAAGTACTTCCAGCATCTAGAATCTTGGTAACTGAACAACCGGCATGCAACTCCTCATCAACTGCGAATAGCGCCAGACAAATTTCCCATCTTGAGACAACACAGATGTCAGTATGAGGTGAAAGAGAACAGCAGCCGGTACCTAGTAGTAATCGGATTTGTCTGCTCAAAAATATTTACCAAAACAATGACCAGGATTGGTTATCACAAACAGAATTCTTGACTTGATTGCATTCAATCCCACAGATAAGAATCCTCACATCTGACGATTTTGAATATATTGAGCCATTAAAGGTTCAAAACACAACGTATCGGCAGTCCATTGTAAATTTCAGGATACTGCAAATCTGCTGCGTATACATGAACTAAATCTGTATGAGGCCGATGTGGAAATCAATGCAGATCCTGGAAAAATAGATCTGGAATGCCCTAAGAAAGTGGTGGAAACAATGATCAAGACCAATACTCCTCAATTGCTGGCAAGCAATGTGGTACAAATGGCAGATGTACAGAACATTCTAAAGTGGTTAGCAGGATCTCTTCCAACGCTGCTCAAAAAGACTGAGGGAGTTGGATTCTGTCATGGAATAGCAGGGGTTTCAGTCACTTAATTAACTAGAAGGGATCATTACCCTATATAAGCAAGTTTACATGTATGTGCTTGCAGGAGGTGTGGCTGACTACCCCTGTGGTATTAGAGGGATATACAGTGTACCAATCTCTTGCCAAAAAAGGAGAACGGGGAAGACCTTTTGGGGGTTTGAAAATTGTCATACAGCATAATGTTAAGTCACGTCGTATCACAGTTAAAATTGATGATTTTGTGATTGGGATTGAACTTGTTCTGTATATTGGGAATAAGGCAGTGAATATGCTGTTGATCAACCTCTATAATCCACCTGGGGAAACCCAAACCAAATCTATCCAAGAGACCCTACATGACATTATGATCAAATGGACTTTGAGGCAGGGAAATGGATCTATAATGATAATGGGTGCCTTTAATTGTCATATGTCTGGTGGGGCGGGATCCACAAGTAATCTTTATCTAAAACCTGTGAGTATAATGTCCCACAAGAAAGTGGTGCCTGAGGGACAATACTGGCTGAGCTTCTTTGAACTCTGGGACATGGAAATGGTTAACGGCGGAACAAACAGTGACTGCCCGGGTCGCTTCACCTTGGAAGGTGGTGGCGCAAAGAGTACGCTGGACTATATCTTTGTAACAGAAAATATTGAGGGCCGGGTGAAAGACATGAGAGTGGCCAAACACATTTGGAGCAACCATGCTGCGCTTGAGTTAAACATAAATGTTGATGTTGTAAGCCATGTAACAAAATCTTTGGGAGACTTAATGGTTAATCATGCTGCTACATGTATCTCGTGGTCTGAGTGAAATATAGCTAAGATGGTTACTTCTTTATCAGCAGACTGTTATGGTGATTTTAATTCATTCCAAGCCATGTCGATTGAGGGGATTGATCATTGGATATCTTCTTTTGTAACATCACATGCTTCTGCTAGTACGGAAGGGGCAGAAACTTGTCGTAGTCGGAGAAATCCATATGATCGCGAGGTGAGAGATGCCAAAAGGTGAATGAGAGCTGATATCAGGAAGGCTAAGAAAACTTCTCTATCGACTAAATGTTTCGTTTCTCTATGTAAAAGACTTAAGGGAAAATATCGGTCTTGGTTAAGACAGAAAAAACATCTAAAGAAACTAAATCAATGGCAAGAGGCTTTAAGGATATTGTGTACCAAGACCACTGGTAACATCTAAGCTCTTTTGGGAGAAGTGAGAGGAAATAGAAATAATTCATTCTTGAATCCCATAGAGCACACAGATGGGAATGCCGCCTTAGAGAGCGCAACATCATGACTCACAGTAATGATAAGGAGGCTAACAACAGTAATCCCCCCGGGCCGGCATTTACGATTACGGTCGCTGCATTAGTTGAGAAAATAAATAAGTTAAAATCCTGTAGGGGCAAGGCCCTAACGGATTGGCCAACATCACATTCAAATGTAACCTCAGTTTTTAGGCTGGAGTATTAAAGATGCTATTCGATAAAATTATGCTTGAAGGGAGAATACCTCGCTCATAGCAAACTGCCACTCTTATTCCAGCACACAATAAAGCCGACAAGAGTGACCCAAGCAGATTGCTGTCGATGCTCGATTGCACCGGTAAACTTTTTGCGGATCTAATCTTAGAAAAATTACAAGAATGGGCAGAGAAGGAGCATATATTTAACTGTTTCCAAAGTGGTTTCGGCGGGGCTACTCAACGATACATAACCTAATTACTCTCGATACCTTGCGTACATTGGCCAGGAAAAAGGGGAGCCCTCCACTGTATGCGGTATACATTTATTTTAAAGCAGCATTTGATTTGGTCTGCAGAGATATCCTGTGGTCCAAACTAGAACTGCTTGGTTGTCCTAAGGGCCTATTATACTACCTAAAGCTCCTTCATCAGAACAACACAGTTTCCCTTAAGCTGGATGTACAAGGCAATATGACTGCCCAAGTCGATCAAAATGCATAATTTGTTTACATACGACCTACCTGCGGCTATTCTTAAGGCATATAGTTGTCCTCCGAAAATTGGTGATACACATTGCTCAGTCCTTGCGTATGCTGATGACCTAGTGTTATTAGATCACACATTTAGCGGTTTGCAGAGATCTGCTGAAGCCTTATGGCTATACGGTAACAGCAATGGACTTATAATAAATTTACAGAAAACACAAGTGATGCTATGCTAGTAAAAAGGAAGCATGTCAGCTTAAAGGTACAGAAACTGGAGATTCTGTACACCCCAAATTATAGATATTTAGGAATTGATATTGAAACGCAGTCCCCCTCCAGTGTAAACAGAATAGAAAGATCAGGGCAACCCAAATCACTTCTCTTGTATATCGCTTCACTATTACTCAGGCCGACTTCAACATATGGGCCGCATGACTGTTATACCAACAGGTCCTAGTCCCGATGATGATTTATGGCCTTGAAGCCCTACAAAACATGGGCTTAAATTGGTTGCAGGTTGTGGAAGGCAAATATTGGAGAAAGATCTTATGCCTCCCAATCTGCATACCGATGGCCATCATCAGGTTGGAATTAGGACTGATTTCATTAAAATCTCAAGTTCTTAAGAAAAAGGCCAAACTATACCTACTGATGCTGAGTAAATCAGGCAACCGGCTCATTGACATCTTAAGGGTTGAATGTTCTAAACAATCTGGAAAGTTTCACCTAAAAGACAAGGTTGACATATTCTGGTAAGAAATTGGGTGGAATATTCGAGCCGAGGCGTTCACTCAAAAAACTAGAACTGTACTCTCCAAAAAAGCGGATCTACATGATTGGATAGGAAACTACGCACATCTGGAGAACCTTAAGATCCATCAATTTACCAAGTATGTGTTATACTCATATAAAGAGGCGCAGTTCTTTCTTAACTTATGTCCAGCAGTTAGACTGAGGCACATTATATTGTTACTTAGGATGAACTATTTGCCGGTCTTAGCCTGCACCGGGGTAATAAATCAGATACCCCAGTCTGAACGCATCTGCCAACTATGTAAGAACCAGTCAATAGCAGAAACTGGGAAACATGTGTTATCAAATTGCCCTAAATTATTCATAACTCACCAGACCCAATACGGTAGATATTTTCATAGTCGTGATTTTACAGCAGAATTAGCTTTCTGGTGGAGCAGTATCATTCTCAGAATATGAGCCGTTTGATTGCAATGTATAACATTTGGTTAGTAGTTGAGAGTCTACTGGGAATCTCCATCTGAAACAACTTCATGTTACCCCTGAGATGCCAATATTTACTTGTGTGCTGTCCCCCAGAAACCTTTTGTTACCGAGAGTAGGAAGGCAATTGATTCTCTCTTGTTTGGCCACTTATGGGCAATTTCCAATTCTCAATGTATGACCTACTGCTCTTAAGTGTGGACACTTCTAATGTAACAGATATATGGTTATATGGAAATCTAGTTACTAACTTTTTGTGTTGAGTAGTTTAGTGAGTACTAATATGTAATAGTTAAGTATTTTGTATGTAAGAATTAATGTGTTTATCTTATGTGTATTTTTATGTGTAAAGTTTATTTATAAACTATATCACATTAAAGTAAAATAATAATAAGTTGCGTTAAGAAAAAACCTATCAAATTCAGTGAACAAACATTGCTAAAGGGATGTTATGGTTACATTGCACTAATAAAAACCTATCAAAACCAGTAGAAAAAGTGTGTTAAAAGGATATTATGGTTACAAGTAAATTTGAAAACCCACAGAAAATCGGCAGTTATGGTAAGCTAAGCTAAGCAATCATAACTCGCACCACCACCGGGCACTGCAAAGACTAACACCCATGACATTAAAGATGACATCACAAATATCATTGATGACATCACTGATGACATCACATGTGCAATTATTTTTCATGAAAAGTACCTACAAGGGGCTGTGAGTATCATGTTGGCAAAAAAGTGTCAGGGGTGATTGGGAGACATATCATGAACTACGTACTTCAATAAGGAATGTACTGCTCTAAACAACATTCCAATGCAGTGTTTTTTCTAGTACAACAACCTACTCATACAGAAACATAAGCTTTGGCTGCAACATGCACCATAGAGATGTCACAATGTTTACAATGTTGGATAGTGTAATGGCGAATGGTTCCGTATCAGACTTTTGCAGACTGTGTAACATGTAATAACTTGCTAATGATGCATCATTTACCACATACTTGTACTGCTACAAACAAAACAAAGAGACCACACTGCATACAAATCTGGGGCATATAGAGGGAAAATAAAGTAACCCAAAGAGAAGCAGTATCATCAGAAAGGGTTCATAACCTAAATGGTTATCTTGATGTACAGAAATGATAGCTGTGTTTCAGCCCTGCTTTTTCCCCCTATGTCTATGCATCACAAGATGCGACTGAACCCTAAGGAAATTACTGTAAGAACATATGAGAAGGGTAGTGTCTGCAAATACAGTACCTTTTGAATTTTCAGTTTCTGACTGTCAGTAAACAAAACCACCTGGCCTAGATATGTCAGTGAACAAAAAAACAAGGGGCCAGGCATGTGATGTCATCATTGATGTTATCATGACATTTGTGATGTCATCTTTGATGTCATGGTTGTTAGTCTTTGCAGTGCACAGTGGTGGCATGAGTTATGGTTGCTTAGCTTACCATAACTGGTGAATTTCTGGAGTTTTTCGATTTCACTTGTAACCCTAATATCCTTTTAACAAAATGTTTCCACTGGTTTTGATAGGTTTTTATTAGTGCAATGTAACAAAGTATTTTTAATGAATTTGATAGGTTTTTATTAGTGTAACTTAGTCATAACGACCCTTTAATAAAGTTTGTTCACTGAATATAATTATAAACAATGCACCTCACTATACATTGAAGTATATGCAAACAATAACATATAAAACACATTATATTTCATAGGGATGACTACTTCAGCGAGCCATCCCTTTTCAGTACATTTGGTCTTTGATACTGTTTCTGGTGGATGGGGGTCTGCCCCCTCATAGAAATAGTGGAAGTTGTGCTCCCAATCTGCTCTTCTGGGGTGGTCCCATCCACCACATGGGGCCACCCAATCTCACTGTGCATGCCTGCACACACAAAATGTCTTTAGGTGGCCGTGCCCACAGCCATTTCTTATCTTCTGGGTGGCCCCAGGCCCAGAGAAGCCATACATGAATACTTCCAAAGTCCGGCAGCTCTTCTTCACCTTCTGGGGTCCTCTGAAGTGATGCAGGGGGTTTACCTTCTTGGACTCCAGTTGGTATACCCGCCCACGCATAGCTCGTACTGGGGGGTGCTTCACTGTGCCAGGACTACCCTGCTGTCACGGCTTCAGGAGTTCAGATGCAGGAGTGGCACGAACCAACCACCCCCACTAAGGTTTTGGCACCCGCAAGCAAGAGCTTACGCAGGCGTTCGCAACTCCAGCGGGGAAAGAGGGTTAGGGAACGGTAGTTGGATGGGCATGGGGAATTAGGAACACCGGATAGATGTTTCAGGAAACAGTCTTGGATGGGACACGGGGTAAGTAGGGAAGACACATTTTCATGCACAATAAAAACTCTTAACATTACACTCATTCATGCACTCATGCACCCATTATTGCCGGTGTTACAAAACAAACCAGACAAACGCTGCAACAAGAGCTCAAGTTAGGAATGCACTGCACAGTTCTGATTTACCACAGTTTTACATGCGTTCATTCACTAAAGACTGTCTCATGCACAACAGTGTATCTGTTAATTCTAAGTGCTGCTCCCAGAAGTGCTGCTCCCAGAAGCACACGTGTTTATCTAAATGCAGCTATCCACAATGTTTTCGCTTTGGATGTGCGTTTAAATGAACCGTACATGGTTGTCCACATGCAACTGCCCACAATGTTTTGCTTTGGACCTGCGTTTCAATGAACCGCACGTGGTTCTGAATTTCTGGGCTTGCGACTTCCCAAACCCTAGGGTGTGGAATATGCGGAAGCCGCACATGGCTAATTAGTAGTCAAAACAAGCAACGGTAGTTTAACATGCGCTGCTTTAACATGCAGCGCGAAAAGATAGATGCAGTTCCATATGCCATGCACAGTCAAGTTAATCAATACATATGTTTTATGTAGCTTTCCGGACCACAGGGAGGTTTAAAACCTGGGGCGAATCCCCCTGCGCGTAATTCCCCTTTCACTCCTGCGCCCAGCAATATGCGTCCCTTCTCCCCTGCCAAGCATGCACCACTTATCTTTGAGATGCGAGGAGCTGGAATGGATGTTCCTTGGGTCGTGTCCCCTCGCCTTATCCCCTGAAGCTGGAGCTCTGAAGAATGCGACCATTCGCGTTGGAGTTCTGAGCACAAGCCCCGTGCTCGGAGCTTTGCGCATGCACGTTGCCTCGCCACACACAACGTGGCTTGCAGAAAGTAGTTCCCGGCCCTTGGGCTGCTGTGTATTGTAGTTTGTAAGTGTTTCTGCCTGTAACAAGGGTAAAGAAGCTTTTTGTAGGGTGTGCTACCGTTCCAAAGTCTCTTTTGTGGCTTTACTCCCTTCCAACCCTCACCTGTCACACTACCCACCTTAGTCAGACCTGACACCTGCACTGGTGGTCCAGGTTTTAAACATTGGGCCTTTTCGGTCTGGCTGACGGCATCGAAAATGGTCTATAGAGCCTGGGGGGACACCTGAGGCCACGACCCCCAACAGGAAGCTCCTCCTCGAAGCTGCTTCCCATCCTCCTTATGCTCAATGTTTTTTTCTAAAGTTTTTTTCTTTTTTGAATTCCTTTCTTCTCTTCTCAGCCCAATCCTAAGGCAGTGGATATCTGTTCTTTATTGTTCTTTTTTTCTTTTGTTCCTGCAACATTCCATCCATTTCCGTTGTGGGCCGCATGGATTAGTGCATGTCAATTCAAGTATAACAAGTACAACACATGCACACAATATAGTATTTTATTTACACACTCTGGTGTCCATGTCTTTTTTTCTAGATTTCCCTTAGGGGTAAAGTATGTAGCTCTCCCTAGTCCAGCCAAATGTGGACCATGGGCTACATTTACGCCCCCTCCCCTTCAGAAAATGCTTTGCTGTGAGGACACTGCAAGGCCTTGAAGGGCCTAGCCCATCCAAGTGATGCCTCCAAATGTAACTCTTGTTTTCTGACCCAGTCCAGGCTAGCAAATGTGCTTTCCCTGCCCTAGGTCAGGAACGGTCCCATGAGCCAAAAACTGCCTCCTATGAACCCTAGACCCGCTGGATAGCGAGGGGCACTGCAGCTGCAAATATAATTGCTTTTAACATGAGATCAGCTACATCCTAAATCCTTACGTTACTCCAAAGGGACACAAAAACTAAGGTCGAATATTTTAGGGATCCCAACAGGAACCCCTCTTTATTTGTAAAAATGCAAACGTTCTCGTTAAAGCAGTAGCCCCTGGTGTGAGTTATTTCAGAAAAGTATCTGCTCCATCAGCCCACCCATGCTAAGAGTCGTCAGCTGGCAAGCCATAGAGTGGAACTGACGGAACAGACCCCTGACCTGCACGTGGCACCACACATTATAGAGGGAGGGCAGAGAATGACCTCAGTTGGTGTTCCCACCCCTTGGGTGGCCTCTGGAAGGCCACCACTTTACTTACCTGTTCCATGTCAGGGTACAACCAGTCCACCATCTCTTCTGCCCCTTATCTACTTAACTCCCTACTCAAATACTGAAATGTACTTTACATTCATTTAATTATAAATGAGTACCAGACTGCTAGTTTAAATATACACAAATAATAACACATAAAACACATTATTTTACATAACAGTCACTGCTTCAGTCAGCCACCTCTTTTGAGTACTTTTGGTCTTTGGTGCTGTTTCTTGTGGTGGACGGGGTCTGCCTCTGATGAAAATCGAAGGTGTTTCCTCTCACAGTCGGCTCCTCTGGCGTGGCATGTGCCTGGGCAAACAAAATATCTTCAGGTGGCTCCCATGCCCAAATACGGGCCCACCGCACTCACTGCTGCTCCTGCAGCCATTGCTTATTGTCTTGGCAGCTCCATGCCCTAGGGCCACCCATGATCACCACTGCAACCTCATGCCCCGTTGCTATCTGCTTGGGCAGCCATGTGCCCTTCGGACTGGCCACGATCACCACAGCAGCCCAAGGGTCCTTTTTTACCCTCTGGGCATCCCCATTCTCTGGTGGGCTGTCCTCAATCACCACCGCGCCCACGTGTCATTTGACGCCTGGTGGCCCCATCCCCTCTGTTCATGGAGCCTGTGTGATGCAGAGTGGTGGTCGCTCCCTTTCTTGAGCTCCAGCCCATGTGTCGGAGCTTCCTGCTTTACCTGGGCAGCCCGACGTGGCAGTCCAGGGCTTTTTCTTTAACACTTCACCCCCTCAATCCTCTTCACTTGGTCTTCCCTATATGGCAGCCCTGGACTTCTTATTCATAGCTCCTTCACCCCATGGGCCAGTTGGCATACATCTCCTCAAATTCTGCATCATCAGGCCATCAGACGGGTTGCATAGGATACAGCCGGGTTGCCTGGTTTGGGTTGCCCACCGCATACAGCCAGGAATGGGTTGTTGCCCAGCTAGAGGCCCTTTGGGGTTTCAGGATCCCATCATGTGGTGTTATAGAGATTTAATGGTATACCTCTCATCTATTGCATAGTTTCCTTTTATCTCGGCTCTCTGTTGACTTGTTATTCCAGCCTGGGACTTCCCTCTGGTTCTCATGGCTCTTCAGTCCAATCCTACATTTTAGCCCCTTTTACATGCGGATCTACATCCTTGTCATTCAAAACCTTATTTTTGGTGGTAATCTCTAATGCTTGTCCCCTGGAGAAGATAGGATCCTTTCTGTCGTCAGAGCTTTACCTTTTCTTTCACTGAGATCGTTTTTTCCTTCCCTCTTTATTCTTATTACCTAAGATGGCTTCCAGATTTTATCTTTCCCATAAGCTGATCCTCTCCACTTTTGATCGAGGTCATTTCTCCAAAGACACAGTAGGACACCTCTTAGCTGTCAGTAGGATGATCAGCATTTAGCTGAATAGGACTGCTTAGTGGTTCTCATCTGAAAAATAGTTTGTTGCCTTTGGGGTGAGCTACAGAGTAAGGAACGCATCCACTTCTGTCCAACCTTTGTTTATGCATTTACTTACCTTACAAACATCAGCAAGATCTTTTGTAAAGGTTATACGCGATCATTCACCAGCTGGATGGTGCCTTCCTTGGTGAGCTGACAGCTGTGGAGCCGTAACTTGGCAATTTGTTTCCACATTCATCATTAATCACTAAAGTCTCCATGTTCCAGATTATGTTGTAAACTTCTGCACAACGGTTTTGAGTGCAGTCAATTGAGTTGTTTCTACTTCATTAAGAATTGCAGTATTTGTGTTTAGTCTTTTCATTGTGCAAAGCATCGTGCTACATGGATAAGGTGTAATGCTCTGATAGCTCGCTAGTTATTACACGGCCACAGTAGTTATGGTTAAGTTGCTGTTTCCATAGGAAGAGCACTTTTTGGCTGGCTTATAACTTTGCTCCCCCTGGACGCTGGACGAATCCTCACCAAACTTTGCAGTATATGGGCCACTGTGAATTGTTTTGCAAACTTTGGTGATGTTTGGTCCAGGGGGGGAAAAGTTATAGGGGGCGTCCCAAAATGTCTTTTTTCCCATAGACTGAATGGGGGAAAAACTTTGCGCAGGCCTACATCCCAAACCGTTGGACGGATTTTCAGCAAATTTATGGCAGGAGCAGCGGCATGGTCCCAAAAGCATGCTTTAGTAAATTTGGTGAAAATCCATCAAGTAGTTTTCTTTAAAAATGATTAAAAAGTAGGTATGAAAAAATGTGTGATATCTATGTCCGCTCCGCGGTCACACTTCCCTGTTCTGTCCGTGGACAAGAAATCGATTGGCTAATCCGTAGCGTCATGTCCGCGGACATGTGGCACTTTCACTGATTGGTTGTGGAACAGCGTGAGGTGCGTCAGATTTCTTCGCTGACTCTTTTGTTCATGTTTTGGTGTACACAGACATCGCCGGTAACACATACAAAACAAGACACCAATGCACTTGTTATACTTACAATGTTTTCAGATTAATATTGAAGTCGGACTGGCGTCCTATGTTTTGACATCTGAGGCCACCACCTGGAGTGTTTGATGGAAACAGTGGTTCTAGAGGCGTATGGGAGTAGCGGTTCTCATGATTGGATTGTCATATGTTGTTGCAAAGTGAGAATGTATTTGCCTTCTGAGTGAAGGTCAATTGATTTGCTTTTTTGGTTGCGAGCTCAGTAGGCCCACGCATCCAAGTCAATCCATAAGGGGCTATTGTTTTTTGACCTTGAGCGAAAGGGAAACTTCAAAAGCTATGCAAGGAATGAAAGCTTGGAAAAAATAGCATTTGATAAGGTTATGTTTTAAAAACATTTGTAAGGAACATGAAATATCAGTTCACGAAGATTCTTTGATGCGAACACTTTGCTGTCTGACTTTGCCAAAAACAATGGAGGCTGTCAAGATCATGTAAGATTAATATTGACGTCTGTACACCGACCCGCTTTTTTTTTATTTTACCAACCACTAATTGTGACAATGTAGCTGCAGTACTATCTTTTTGCGCAGTTGTAATTTTCCTCCAATAACAGAGAGTGCACATTGTTCGCATTTGCAGGCTATGACTAGAGTCACCCTTGTTGACTGTTATTTGTTTTTCTTTCAAATGTTATGCTTGCTCACATATTTTGTGTATCAGTTTGCACGTTCTTTTGGTGTTGTGTAACATCAAGACATGTAATTTTTTTCTTGCTTGTCCATTCATGCTGCCTTCATAACTGAATTACCATCTCACTGTGTAGTTGCCCTTTTTTAAACCCTCACGACGACTGCTGATTCTCATTGTTTGTAGGCTGTCACTATATGTACCCATGGTCAACGCTAATATTTCTTTAAAATGTCATGTTTGTCCACTTCCATTTGTATACTACTTTTCACAATCTTTGTGTCAGTTTTGGAATTTTTTCCTAACGGTTGGGTATTGACACACATTTTCTGTTATGTTTTCCACCTAGCTACATCTTGCCCTACTGTGCGTGCCATGGTTTCCAGATGCCGAGTGACGGCTTCTTTCAATGCCAGATGCAACTGCTCGTGACCAGCTGCCTGTCCATTATAATGTTATGGGATGACAGGCCAGACCCCCTCTGTCCCTATACGGAACTAGCTTTTAAGAGTGACATAAGATCATTTATGTTGGTGTAAGGCAAGGGTCATGGCGCCGTCTTGGAAATACCTGTGCAAACAAAGTGGATGCTTTAACAGACACGCATACTTTGTGTATGCGAAAATAATTGCATGTGTCTCACCATGAATATTTTCAATGTCGCCCTTAGAACCATTGCTACAATTTAAATCGAATGAGATTAGTCCGTTGGTCTCTGACAGTTGTTTGTTAAATAAAAGTACCTTACAAATTCTAAAATGTTAACGTTTTCTTTTAAAATTCTGTGTATCATTTCGAAATGTAAGGTACCACGTTATACGTCGCTGTATGTTTATGTACAGGTTCTGCGTCACGGCAAGTACTGTTGCTTTTTGGAGGCTGCCATGGAAAGCGAAGAGGGGCAATGTATGTAACAACTGCTTTCCCTTTATATGGTGGCCATCTTGAAAAAGGATTTTGTTTTGTAATCGCTGTATGTTTATGTACAGGTTCTGCATCCCGGCACGTACTTTTGCTTTTTGCTTGCTGCCATGCGAAAGCGAAGAGGGGCCATGTATGGAACAACTGCCTTTCCTTTCGATGGTGGCCATCTTGAAAAAGGATTTTGTTTTGTAATCCGGCCCACCGTACGTCGCTGTATGTTTATTTACAGATTCTGCGTCACGGCACATACTTTTGCTTTTTGCTTGCTGCCATGGAAAGCGAAGAGGGGACATGTATGGAACAACCGAATTTCCTTTCGATGGTGGCCATCTTGAAAAATAATTTTACCAGAAATCCTATTTTTCCGTAGCACACGTTAAAGCTTAATGCTTTGCACATCTATACTATTACTGACAAATCTTATTGCGTCTGTATGCAATTTAAAAAAATATATATATTTACACTGTGAAAGGTGGTTCTTAACGCAACATTTACTTTGTTAACAATGGCTTTCTTTTTTGGTAGGACAGCTAATAAGGCCATTTGCGAACGGAAATGAGGAAAGACTCATCAAACAGTGATATGGGGGGTGGGTGGCCGGTGCAAAAATATTGTGCGTTTGTTATTTCTAAGGTTGGGGCAGTGTTTCTCATGCTCCTTCATTACAGTAGTGCTGCTGTTTCTTGGGGAGGAGGGATTACCTTAGCTGATGTAATTTTCAGATAACTAAAACTTTAGCTAAAAGTATGTAATGTGTACTACATTGTTAATGGCTGACTACCAATACGTGTTAGCGCTGTGCAAGGCAAATGTTGCAGGTGGACATTCCTATATCAATATAAAATCTGTTCCCACATTGTCCTTGAGGCAAACATCTTACTGTTAAGTGTATACGGATATACACATTACCGTGCTGTACACCAGCATATTGTGAAGTGATATTCTACGCAAGGTGTTTAAATAACTCAGAAGATGCTTTACATTATGGTTATGTGGCACTACTATAAACCTGTGAAATTGAGTAAATCAAACTTTGTTAAAAAGACGTTATGGTTAATTTGGCCTACTAAAAACCTGTAAAATTCACTAAACAAAAATGGTTGCTTAGCCTACCATAACTGGCAAATTTCAGGGGTTTTTTGATTTTACTTTGAACCATAATGTCACTTTTATAAAGTTTTTTTAGTGAATTTCACAGGTTTTTAGTAGTTCAACTTCACCATAAAGTCCATCTAACAAAGTTTTTGTTAGTGAATCTTAAATATATTTAAACCTACACTTCCACTTCTCAGTCTTCTTACTACAGTCCTTCCTACGTAGGTTGCACTTTTATATCTATTCATGTGCTAGGTAAACACGGAGAGGCTTCTGGAAGGGGGGCTATTTGTTACTCCTGTGTGGAGAGGTTGATAGGCCAATTACCTGTAACTTGAAGCTACAGGCCTTTATGGTTATCTTTAGGGCAGTGGATGCCTCAGGGGTTAGGACTATGGCGAGGAAAAGTTGTTCTGAGGCCTGACTAGAGGGGCTGCTGATGGTACTCTTGTTCTATGGAGATTTGCCTAGCATTTGGGTTTTGGACTGCCTTTGTGGGTGGGCCAAAGGCTGATATGCAAATGGATAGTTCTCCTCTGTGAAGGGTGCAGTGTGCTAAAACATGTTTAGACCCCTCTGAGTGGAAGACATGCCATAGAACAGAGTATTTGACCTATGTTCATTCTCAGTAGAGGGGCTCCCACACTCCTTTGTTCTTTTTTTCCTGCCAACACTCTTCCTCCTCCTATTTCTCCTTCTTCTATTTCTTTTCACCCATCCCAGCTTCTTATTTCTTCCACTCCTCTGAATTTGGGGCTCTACTTTGATTCTGCTTTATCCTTTACCACATTACGCTGTCCTCGCATGCCTGTCGCTTACATTTATACAATAACCGTAAAGCTCATCCCTTTCTGACTTTTCAAGCTACAAAATAGTTGATATCCTCTCTGACTTTCTCCCGACTGTTCAATCGCTCTACTGCTCTACTGCTCACTCACTCGTCTAGCTCCCCTGAAATCTATTTCTAATGCCTCCATCTGTCTTCTTTCCTTTTGTGACTCTATTTCTTCTTCCCTTTCTTCTCTTGACTGGCTATCGTTCCAATCTCAACTTAAATGTAACTTTTTGTGTCTTGTTTTCAAGTTTCTGTATGATCATGCACCTGACTACCTTTCCTCCCTGGTTTCATGCTATACTCCTTCCCGATCTCTCTGTTCTTCTTCCCAATTTCTTCACGTAGGTCCACGTCCTCCCTGTGACCAGTCTCGCTTTTGTTCCTTTGCCCTCTTGGCTACCCTACACTGGAATGCTCTTCCGTATTCTCTTTGCTCTATCTCTGTCTACCCCTTATTTCGTAAGTCACTGAAGTCCCATTTTCTTCACCCTGGTTAACATGACTGATTGCTTTTTATCGCATTCCAGTTTTATTGTACCAATTTGATTCTTTGAACAGCGCCTTGGCTTACAATGCTATTTATAAAATACAAATAAACACAAATGACAATACAAATACACCTAAGAATGCATTTTTACCATTGTCGGCGATACAACTTGCTAAACTGGTCACAAGTGAAATCCTGCATTCCATGATCTGTTTTGAGTATGTGAAAGCTCCGTGGATGGCGCCAAGAGGGCCACCGAGAAGAGTTGCTCTCCTCTTCCCATGTTCGTTTCTCCTTTCCAGCTCCATTACTGTGAGACGCACGACCACCCCAGAGTGGACAGGGCAGCTGTAGTATGGACCAGGGGCAATTGAATTCTCCATTTCAATGATCGAGGTTTATGAAAAGAAGTAGTGGAACTGTATTCCCTACTAGCCTGTTTCCGGTCTCCACAAACCCCATCGCCACGCTCCCTCCCACGTACAATGCAAACCCCCAGACACATGCACCTGCTGTTTAAGGCAACGCGCAGTGCAAGCCAATGACAGTGCAAGTTTCAACTTCTTCCTAAACATTTTTTTTCAAAACGAAAGCATTCCGAAATGGTTTCTTTTTTACATGTAAGTATAGGAACAATAAAACGTAATAATAAAAAGTAGATGAGCACCCCTCCCTCGCACTTCGACCACTGCATTAACTTAAGTCCATGCCAGGGTCGGATTGGCCCCTCGGCCTTTCGGCCCGGCAAAATCGTCCCTGGAGAGTGGGGGCCGGTTTCTGGCCATGCCTGGGCCGTTTTTGGAAAAAAAGAAATGGAAAAATGTTTTTTTTTTCTCCAATTATTATTATTTTTTTCAAAAAGCCTTTCCTCCTTCTTAAGTCGATAAATGAGAGCTTAAGTGTAAGTGCTAATCAATAACATTTCATTTGGCCTTGGACGTCTGCTTGCATTCACAGAAATTTAGTGTACTTAGGAACAATACTATTTGATGCCACTTCCTGTTTTGTGCAGGGGTGAAAGGCCGTGTTTAATCGCTTCCCGGGATGTCACTTTGGGGTGGGGTCAAATGATGTCCTCAGAGGTCAAGGGTCATGAGGCTAGGGGTGGGCCACTTTTTTGAGGCAAGGGGTGGCCACATTTTTTTGGGTGACCGGGCATATTTCTTGTCCCAGTCCGACCCTGGTGGAGACAACCTCACTTGGCAGAAACATTGGGGAACAGCAGTATCAAGCCGCACAGCAGCTGCTTTTGAGTAGCAGAGAGAAGAGACTTGTGCATGATACATGTAAAAGAAATAGCAATGGACAAGCCCCCTCCAAGATGCAGAGAGATCCGAGACTGGCGCAGGAAACTACAATGTAAGAAAGCAATGACACCTCCAGCACGCGTGGCTTTGGGCGAGTGGGTGCGTGGGCACTCATGAAGGGACAGGCATATGCTTCATTCTCACACTAGTGTCAGAGGATGTGGGCAGACGGGACACAACAAAAATGGTGGAAGAATTTCTGGAGTAAACAGCTCCGAAAGACACACTCAAGGAGCCAGTTACTGCAAAGAGATCGTTTGCACAGCGACGTGAAAGGCGGCGAAACACATGTCTGATACTAAGGGCCTGATTCACATAAGTTCTTTATAATGGCACAATCCCATTGGAAAATGCTCTGTGAATCAGGTCTTCAATGCACAAATACAGATGGCTAGAGTGACCCAAAGTACTCGGGACACTGTGGACACATCACAGAAGTAAGAGAACAATTGAAGGATTAAAGGAGAATGGGTTCTGTAGAACTAAAGATGATTTATTTCATTGAGGCATTATTTTAATATGCTCACGTGGACAAGGCCAACATTCCACTCTTATTATTATGCATTTAACTACATTCAACGAACTGCCCTTTCCATTGACTCGGGACACAAAGTGATGCACAACCTAAACACATATTTCAGTTTTCTGCTGTACTCTCTAGACACACATTAAAATACGTGATGTGATAAGAGCACCTGCATGTAGCCATTTTTTGACACAGGCATGTAGCTTGTTTTTGTGTGTGAGGTGGAAAAAAAAGTTGAAGGGTTGCAAAAAGGGAAAATGTTTTTGCTTGTGTAAAAAGTAGACATTATGGAAATAAACTAAGAAGTTTGAAAAAAGAAAGGGGGCTTACTTTGTGATTCAATGTTGTTGTTTTAAAATAGCTAACAGGAGTGTAGTGGGGTTCTTTGAGTGCCAATGCACCCATTGGTGTGCAAATCACTCCAACATTCACAATTATTAGGAGGAAATATCATCTCAGTCGAAGAGGCAAACAACATTACATCACAATTAGTACCAGTAGATTGACAACATTGTAAGTAGGACATGCTAATAATACCCGACTAAATGCTTCCAAATACCCAATAAATAAATACATAAATAAAGATACATAAATAAAGAATGTAAACGTTGCATGTGTTCTATTCTTCCAGAGAACAGCAAAATGCTTGATGTGTTATTTATAACACACTTACTACCCAGAGGTTTCTAAGCGCAGACCCGGGGATCGAACCTGTGTTGCCCCATGTAGTCTTGCTTCCAAGAGGAGCACGTTGCCCTTGAGCTATCCTCCCGAAACATGCAAAGTAATGGATGAATACGAACAGTCAAAATTCTCCTCAAGCTAGTAATTCAAAAATATTCTATCCAATGTTATCCCCTCAAACTAATACTTCATCCACACACCAGCTACTTAAACATATGATGAAACAGAGTTCTCATATCATGTTCTACGTGCACGAGCATTTGTATAGCATGCCATTTGTATTCTGTTACAAATTGTAAACGCTGGACTACATGTACCAGACTGCAAAATGTTGTGAGCATAAATGCCAGGACTCATTTGTTACCTCCAGCCATACATGGCACAACTTGACATCTCCACAAACTACCCTATGGTTGTACCATTTTCAGACGTATGCAACAAAGATGAGCCTGTGTGAGAGTTACCTGCTTGTAGACAATGTTTGACATGTGCAAGTATCTTGTTACTATATAACGTTCATAACATTTATTAAAAGCCATTTCAACCGAGGGCCAGTTAAATCCCCCAGCTTGCTTTGGAGTAGGGAATATTCACAGTTCTTATTACTGGAATCAATGGGCCTCATTCCGAGAATGGAGGTAGCCATGGAGCAATAATTGCCATGGCTGCCTCCAATACCGGGTCCGGGTCCGGTCTGGTTGGATGGGGATTTACCGGGTCATTCCAAACCTGGAGAACCCAGTAAGTCCCCATTCAACCAGCCATTCCCCATTCCCATTTGAGCCCCCATAGGGCTCAATGGGAATGGGGAAGGCGGTAATTATGGGCCTGCTAATAGCAGGCCTATAATTAGCGCCCTGGTCCCTTAGCGGGACCCGTAAAGGAAGTGTGGTCAGACCACACGTCCTTTACGGTTCCCGCTAAGGGACCTCGGAATTGGGCGGCAAGGTATCCCTTACCGCCCAACTCATAATGACGCCCAATGTCTATGTTTTTAGCAGCTGGGGCTTTCTGAACAGTGTGTATCTTTATGTTATGTTATATTGCATTTATATAGCGCCTTATATACCATTGGTATGGTCTGAAGGCGCTGGTAGGTTGAACGCCCTTGGAAACCGATGTTCAGATCAGTAGAGAGAGTAGAGAGAGTCAAACGTGCGTGTGAGCATCGGGTATGTGTGCAGCCGGTGCGATATTTGTGTAATAGCTGCTTCTTAGCGGTAGGTGTGGTGGTTGAGAGATCAGGAGTATGTGTTTGTTCCGGCAGGATTTATCCAGTCCGAGTGTGGCTGAGTTAGGCCTGAGGAGAACGCATGGCTGGGGGGGTGTAACCAGCAGTGTTTACTTAGAATGATAGGGAGTGTGCGGCAGATGTTGGTATGAGAACAGTTATACTGAATGGTGTCATAGTATCTCTGTGTTCTAGTTGAGTGGTGGTGTAAAGGAGAGAGTAAGCGTGGTGGTGTGATATGATGGGTTATATGCTCTTTCAAAGGTTCTCTGCATTCCAAATCATACCATATACGTTACGCAATTCTATGAGTTCCAGCTTGTTCCATGCACTCCTATCCACTCCATGCACTCCAGTCCGCCCAGCGCGCTCCAGTCCACCCCACGTACTCCAGTCTGCCCCACGCATGCACTCTTGTCTGCCCCGCATGCACACTTGACTGCGCCACAAATGTACTCTTGTCTGCCTGATGCATGCACTCCAGTCTGCCCATGCATGCACTCCAGTCAGCCTCATGCATGAACTCCTTTCAGCCTCATGCATGCACTCCATTCTGCCACAGGCACTCCTGTCTGTCACACACACTCCTGTCCATCACACGCACTCCTGTCCGTCACACGCACTCCAGTCTGTCACACGCACTCTTGTCCATCACACACACTCCTGTCTGCCACACGCACTCAAATGCGTCCTATTTACTCCGATCCGTTTCATGTATTCTAAATTGTTTTATGCACTCCATCCACATATTTCACCCATACCATTCTATGTATTCTAAGTTGTTTTATGCACTCTGTCCACATTTTTTGCCCGTAACATCTTCATACTTCATCCTTTCCATCCACCTATTTCACACGTTTCATCCACTTACGGCACCCGTTTCATCCACATACGGCACCCGATCCATCCACCTATGGGACCTGATCCATCCATATACGGCACCCGTACTATCCACATATGTCAGCCGTTCCATCAACGTACGTCACCGTTCCATCCACGTCTGGCACCCGTTCGATCCATATATGTGATCAATTCCATTCACATATATCATTTGTTCTATCTAAATAGACTCCATCTACATACTTCACTCGTTCTGTCCGCTCTACGCATTCAGCAGCTCTACGTACTCATTAATTCTGCGTACTCATCACTACTGCATACAATCTGCGCTCGTTCGTTCTACTTACTCATCGCCTCTACGCAACTTGTCCGCTCTATGCAACACGTTCGCTCCACTCTAGGCACTCGTTCGCTCCACTCTAGGCACTCGTTTGCTCTAGGCACTCGTTTTCTCTAGGCACTCGTTCGCTCTATACCCTCACACGCACTATGCATTCACCTGTTTTGCTCACTCATCCCCTCTATGCACTCATCCCCTCTACGCACTCATCCCCTCTACGCATTCATCCCCTCTGCGCACTCATCCTCTCTGCGCACTCATCCCCTCTGCTCTACGCACTCATCTCCTCTACGCACTCATCCCATCTACACACTCATCTCCGCTACGCACTCATCCCCTCTACGTACCCCTTTTTTCATATGTACTCATTCGCTCATATGCACTCGTCTGCTCTATATACCTTTCGGCTCTACCCACTAGTCTGTTCTATGCAGCCCTCCATTCTACACATTCTTCCGCTCAGCTCATCAATCCCGCTCTGCTCATTCATCCGTTCCCTGCACTCATCCGTTCTACGCACTCATCAGCTCTGTATGCATTCCGCACTCATATGTTCTACATGCTTTTCCGTTCTATGCACTCACCCGGTCTATGTAACTCATCCGCTCTAGGCATTTGTCCGCTTTATCCCCTCGCATGCACTAGACTTTCATCTGCTCTACGCATTCACCCACCCTATGCTCTCACCTGCCCCCCGCACTCACCCGCTCCCTGAACGCACCCGCTCCCGGCGCTCACTCACTCTCCACACTCGCCCGCTCCTGGCGCTCATTCGCTCTCCACACTCATCCGCTCCCCGCACTCATCCGCTCCCCGCACTCATCCGCTTCCCGCACTCATCCACTCCCCGCACTCATCCGCTGTATGCACTCATGCTTTCCACGCATTCAACAGCAATATGCACCCATCAGTCTTATAAAGTCATTCGCTAATATGCAGTAATCCTGTTCTATATATTCATCTGCTCTCTACACTCATCCGCTCTATGCACTCATCCGCTCTATGCACTCATCTGCTCTATGAACTCATCCACTCTATGCACGCATCCGCTCTATGCGCTCTTCCGCTCTATACACTCATCCGCTTTATACATTCACCAGGTCTGCACATTCATCTGCTCCAGTGATCTACACACTCCGCACTTCCGTACTCATCCGCTATCCACACTCATGCGCTCTACATACTCATCCGCTCTACATACTCATCCGCTCTTCATACTCATCTGTTCTACACACTCATCCGGGTTACGCTCATCCGTTCTGCACATTCATCTGTTCTACGCACTCCTGCGTTCTACTCGCTTCTCTGTATTTACGCACTCATCCGCTCTACACACTCGTCCGCTCTACACACCCAATCACTCTACACACTCATCCGCTCAACATGTTCATCCATTCTATACACTCATCCGATCTACATACTCATTCGATTTACACACTCATTCGATCTATATAGTCATCTGTTCTTCCACTCATGCATTCTTCCACTCAGCGCATTCATCTGTTCCACACGCTTCATCCATTCTAACTATTTCATCCATGCCATTCACTTTGTTCACTCCTCATGCATTATGCCCATTTCAGGAGTTTAAATCTCTTTACTGTTCCCGTATGATTTATTCTTATTAACCACTTAACTGCTTTGATCTACTTTACTTGTTTAATTATGGTTGTCCTTCTAGTTTATATTAGGGGTTATTAGCTGTCAATTTCTTGCATCAGGTAGTTTGTTGGATTGGTGTCATTGAGATGCTGTTAGTCTGTTTGGGTTAGTTTGGTACGGGTTAGTTTTAGGGGAAGAGCCAGGTTTTCAGCAGTTTGCGAAAAGACGTTAAATCCTCAGTTAGGTGGATGTGGGGTGGGAGTGAGTTCCACAGCGCGGGGGCCAAGGCTGAGAATGATTATCCGCCTAACCTGACTGAGTTTGTCTTAGGTATGACTAGGAGGCCGGCTGAGCTTGATCTTAGGGTGCGTGGGGGGGTGATAGAGTTTTAGCTTGTCTTGAAGATATTGAGGTCTGGTTTTATGCAGTGCTCGATGGAAGATGCATAAGGTTTTAAAAAGTCACCCTTTGGGCTACTGGGCTCCAGTGAAGCGTCTTAAGGGCTGGGGAGATGTGGTCTCTTGGGCCAAGCGCAAGTAGCAATTTGGCTTCCGCGTTTTGTGCCCTTTGGAGTTTATTCAGTTGGTACGCGTGGACTCCGAGGTATAGGGGGTTTGCATAGTCCAGTCTTGAAATAACGATTGATTGGACCGCGGAGAGTCTGTTGGGGAAAGAGAGATATGGAAACATGCACCTAAGGGTTTTAAGGTGGTAGTGGCAGGACTTTGAGACGTTGTTGACTTGGCGCGAGAGTGTTAGGTCAGAGTCAAGGGTGCATCCAAGATTTTTCACTGAGTTGGAGGGGGTCGGTGAGTTGCCCATGGCGGATGGCCAGGGTATTGGGTGCGGAAGAAGTTCGGAGTTGCCACATACCGTGATTTCCATTTTGGAGGGGTTTAACAAGAGGTGGCTTTGGGTCATCCAGAGCTCTATGTCAAGGAGGCAGGAGGCCAGGTCAGGTCAGGAGTTGGGTTTTGAGTTCAGGAGTTTTAGAATTAGTTGAGTGTCGTCGGCATAGTTGTAACACAGGATGTTGTGTGAACGAATTATTGGTGGGAGGGTGATCAAGTAGAGATTGAATAGGCGAGCGGATAGGCATGCTCCTTGTGGGACTCCCGTGTCGACTGGTCGGGCTTGGGAGGTAAAGGTGGAGAGTATCGTTATTTGATACCTATCTTTGAGGAATGAAGATATCCATTTAAGAGCGGTTCCATGAATTCCTAGGGAGTGGAGGCGGTCTAGGAGGATTGCGTGATTGATTGTGTCAAAGGCGGCAGATAGGTCAAGAAGGATTCGTGCGGCGCATCCCGCAGAGTCTGCCGTCATTTTAAGGTCCTCCCAGATTGAGGTTAGGGTGGTTTCAGTACCGTGACGGGCTCTGAAACCTGATTTTACGGGGTCTAGGAGATTGCTGGCTTCGACAAACGCATTTAGTTGGGAGTAGGTGGTTCGATCAATGAGTTTGGCAAGGAACCTGGTGTTTGAGATGGGGCGGTAGTTTTTGGGCTCGAGATGGTCGATGGAAGGTTTTTTAATTAAGAGGTTTGACATGAACCGTTTTGAATGCGTCGGGAAAGATACCAGAGGAAAGGGAGGCATTTATGATGGATCTTGCGTGTTCCTCTGCGCAGGTGGAAGCGAACATTTCTTTGAGGGTTGTGGCTGGGCAGGGGTTCAGCGGAGAGCCAGATGGTTTGCGGGCAGATTAAAATTTGAGAAATTGCTCTGGTGATATTGTACTAAAGGATTTGAACGTTGGTTGCGTAGTGGTCGCAGCTGGTGGGCTGGCTGGTATGGGGAGAGTATTGCCTGGTGGATGTAAGAGAGCCAGTTTGGTGGCTAGAGTATTTGTTCTTTTGGGAGCTGTGGTGTAAAAGTGGAGGGAAAGTGAGTCACACAGTGATTGTGAGGGGGTCGGGACGGTCAGGGTGCAAGCTGGTTTGTTGAATTCGGAGATGATTTTGTGGAGTTCTTTGCTTGGGTTTTTGCAGTTTAGGATTCGGGAGATGTAGTGGGCTTTTTTTGCTTTCCGGAATTTCTGCCTTGTACTGATAAAGGTGGCGGGCCAAGGTGGCCCTGCTCTCCTGGGTTTTGTCTTTCTGCCATTTGCGTTCTAGGTATTTATATAGTTTTTTTAGTGGTCATCAACTCAGGAGTGAACCATCTGGGGAAGAGGCCATGGCGGGTTGATGGTTTGTAAGGGGGTGTGAGCCGCATCAGAGATGCGTTGAGCCATGAGTCAAAGGCGTCAGGGGTTAGTTGTTTATTGAGTTGGCAGGTAGGTGGTGGAGACTGGAGGAGTGCGTCGGCTAGGTCTGGGATGATTATTAGTTTTTTCCAGCATTTGCGTAGATTCAGAGGTTCAGATTCGAGTACAGGAAAGGGGTCGGGTGAGCGAATGGCAAAAAAGAGAATGAAGTGATCGGACCAGATGATAGGGGTGGGGGATTTAAATGAATCTGGGTGTTGGAGTTAAAGATGGCATCAAGAGTGTGTCCTTTATAGTGAGTCGGGCCATTTATGTGGGGTTGGAGGTTAATTGCATCTAAACCGTCAACGAGAGAGTGTGTCATAGAGTTGATGGGGATGTCGAGCCATATGTTGAAGTCTCCAAGAAGGGTGAGGTTAGGATGGTTTAGTTGAAGGGTGGCAATATAGTCGCAGAGGTTGTTTGCGAATTGTCTATCGTAGCCAGGAGGCCTGTAGATTATTAGGAAGCTGTGTGAGAGCGATGGGGAGAGGGATAGTTTAACGAGGAGAGATTTGCAGGAAGGAATGGAAGGTTGGTTGTCGATGATTGAGGCGTGGAAGAGAGACTTGAAGACGAATTCTACTCCCCCTCCTCTAGAGGGACGGTTCAGTGGGATGAGGGAGTAGTCAGGGGGGAAGGATTCATTGGCGATTGGGGCGAAGTTGTCAGGGAATCAAGTTTCGGTGATGAAAACCAGGTCTGGTTTGTCGGAGGCGAGGAGGTCAAAGATGCAGTGTCTGTTTTTTGCTACGGATTGGGTATTAAATAGGATGCAGTTCACATCGGCAGGCGAGGTTGGTCTCGGAGCTGGAACGGAAAGGGGTGGTGGCGGAGAGAGTGGAAGCTGGAGAGGGAGAGGGGTAGGGTGGGTGATGATCGATGGGAATAGTGTCATGATCTCTGCTTCCAAAAGATCAGGACTTGCCCGACTCCCTTGGAAGCAGACCCATAACCCCGGTTCCGAGTGCCAGCCAGTCCCAATTGGGACCTTTTGGACCCTGTCCTGGCGACAGTGTCACCAGGCTCATAAAGATGCCCAGTCCCAGCGCTGGAAGCGCCGGGCTCATAATGCTTGGGTGGACTTACCTGCAGCAGACCATGCTGCTTACTTACCTGCCAGTTGAACCCCTGATCCTCTTCTGTTTGGGACTACTTTTCCTGTTGGGTGGGGCAGGAGCCACTCCCTAGGTTCAGAACACTGGAACTCTTCTGGAAAGCAGGAACTCTTTTCTTACCTAGGCGTGGCTGTGGAAGGAGACACCTAAGCACTACAGGAGGCTATTTAAACCACACCCGATGGATGAATCTTGCTTTGTGTTATTCTGCATTCTCTGCAGCAGAACGCTCATTGTGTCTTCTGCTTCTGATCCTGGGCCTAAGGGAACAAAGGCTTGAATCCAGTCTTCAGCAGCACCTGTAAAGACAAAGAAAGAACAGGTTAGCACTACGGTCTTCAGTGGCAGCACATCTCTTACCTGGTCCATCGGCTGTCACCAACACCTCGCGCTGCATTCCGGCATCTGAAAGACAAAGGCTTTCCTACTCTTCGCATGCTCCGGAGGTCTTCGCACTGCATTCCGGCATCTGAAAGACAAAAGCTTACCAGCTCTTCGCACGCTCCGGAGGCCTTTGGCGCTGCATCCCGCATCTGAAGGACAAAAGAAGGTGCGTTTAAAGACATTGGGCAACTTTATTACTCACGTGCCATTCCTCCTTCCCACGCCAAATCCAGTGGGTATTCCAGCACCCTTCAGCTTCTCTAAAGCTCCGAACTTGTACCTGCAAGATAAAAGGGACAGTTAGTGCGCATCGTTAAGCAGGCTACAAGCGCTTACTTACGTGCTTCCAGGCGCTTCTATTCCTCACGCGGGTTCGATCCTCAACTCTCATCAGCCCCCCATCCTCCATCGCCGGAACCCTGCAAAACAAGAGATATCATTACAAAAGACTTTTAAGACATTTGAAGTGCCCAGAACTTACCGTTCGTGCAGTTAACGACGGACAGCAGTCCTCTGAGGTCAAGAGGCCTGCACCCTTATCCAGTGAAGAAACTGGTTACGGCACCCTGCCCCGAGGCAGATGGAGAGCTCGGCGTTCACTTACCTAAGACATCTTACTCTTCGAGTCAGACATACAGTGCACAGAGGTCCAGCCCAAAGAGCCAACCGTGTGTTACACATCACCTTTGAAGATACGGCATTCACCCAGTCAAGACCGGCGCCTCTGCGGGAATCAGGTGAGCGTTACAATAGTGGGCAAGCAGAAAAATAGGCGGGCTTCGGGCGGGATTGGATGGCTGCGTGTGTTAGGATGATCGGGTTTGACTCAGGGGATTTGAAGGTGGGGTGTGGGCGGTTAGGAGTTTCAGTTGCAGTTGATGAGAAATCGAGGGAGAGGGGTTTCAGGAAGGGTGAAGCCACGGGGGAAGGAGGTGATTGGGGGGATGAGGTTGTGGGTCGAGACAGGGTAGGCAAAGAGTGCTGAGAGATTGAGGTTTCTTTGTTGTGATTGGAGTGCGAGAGAGGGTAGTGGTTCAGAGGGGGAGAGGAATGCGCCTTCGGTTCTTGCTAGGGCTATGCGAGCAGTTTGTAGGGAGGGGAAAGGTTGCGGTCGGTGGGCGAAGGTGACAGGGGTTTGTGGGCAAGGCAGGGGGTGGATGATTGAGGGCGGGGTGTGCCCGGTATGATAGTGAGGGGAGCGGGCATGGTTAACATTGGCTGGTAGGTGGTGATGTTCGGGGGAGGAGTGGTCTTAGGGTGGTTGGCTCGCCATCATGCCCCTCTGGCTTGGTGTTTGGAGAGGGGAATGGTAGGGTATGGGAAGGAGGGTGGGATGATTTTGGAAGGGGGGACGGGAGGGAAGGCAGATCGGGGAGTGGGGGCGGTCCACGGTGGTCGTTTCTGACAAACTCTGGTGGAGTGGGTGCAGTCATGCTTAGTACGAGCTGTTAGGTATGGTTTCAAGTGCAACTTACAGTTCATTGGACTTTATAAATTCGGCTGTATCACTGGCTGAGAGTAGGCTTGATTTCACGGTTCTACGAAGCCGGGTGATATTATTCACTTACTCTTGGTTTTAGTCTACTATTTGTACTAGCTTGCAGATATCAGGCTGTTTTTGAAGTGTAGCTAGACCTTAAGATATGCTAATTAGGCAGCCTTTTTAGTTGTAGCTACAGCACAGTTGCTGATATGATAATTAGGCTGCCTTTGTAGTTGTAGCTACAGCACAGTTACGCTGTTGGGTAGGCTTTCTTCTAGTAAGCTGGAATACAGGTAAGCTATTAAGGGGAAATTGAATGTAGCAACACCCCATGTATGGTTTTAGTTGGACGCTTAGGTGTAGTTTAGGGGGGCTTTCTAATTGAAGTTCTAAATTCAGTGAAGGTACGCTATTAGGCACATTTCCAAGTTCAATTTGCACAGAGATGATATTAGACTATTAGGTGCACTTCTAGATTCAACTGTACACAGAGATGATATTAGGCTATTAGGTACTGTTAGGTACACTTCTAAGTTCAACTGTACACAGAGATGATATTAGGTCTACCTCTAGATTCAATTTTGTATAGAGATATTAGGTCTATCTCTAGATTCAATTTTGTATAGAGGGGATATTAGACTATTAGGCACAGTCTAGATTCTACATTACACAGGTGATATTAGACTATTAGGTGCACTTCTAGATTCAACTGTACACAGAGATGATATTAGGCTATTAGGTACTGTTAGGTACACTTCTAAGTTCAACTGTACACAGAGATGATATTAGGTCTACCTCTAGATTCAATTTTGTATAGAGATATTTGGTCTATCTCTAGATTCAATTTTGTATAGAGGGGATATTAGACTATTAGGCACAGTTCTAGATTCTACATTACACAGGTGATATTAGACTATTAGGTGCACTTCTAGATTCAACTGTACACAGAGATGATAGTAGGCTATTAGGTACTGTTAGGTACACTTCTAAGTTCAACTGTACACAGAGATGATATTAGATCTACCTCTAGATTCAATTTTGTATAGAGATATTTGGTCTATCTCTAGATTCAATTTTGTATAGAGGGGATATTAGACTATTAGGCACAGTTCTAGATTCTACATTACACAGATATACTATCAGGTATACTTCTAACTTAGACTTTGCGCAGAAGGGCTATTTAGGCACGCTTCTAACCTCAATGCTGTCATGCACAGTTTTAAATTGAACTAAGCACAGAGAGACTATTCTGGACACAAGTCAGTTCAACTAGTCCATGCTAATAGGCACACTTCTCTCAATTCGACTTTATACAGGGTATTAGGCATGATTCTAAAATCAACTTTGCACAGAGAGGTTATTAGGGAGATTAGTCTGTTCAACCAGGCATGGTATTCGACTATTAGGATATTGGGCACACTTCTAAATTTAACTTTCACAGAGGACATTGTGTACACTTCTAAATGCAACTTTTCACAGAGGATATTGTGTACACTTCAAAATGCAACTTTCACAGAGGATATTGGGCACACTTCTAAATGCAACTTTCGACAGAGGATATTGGGCACACTTCTAAATTCAACTTTTCACAGAGGATGTTGTTTACACTTCTAAATTCAACTTTCACAAAGAGGCTATTGGGCGCACTTCTAAATGCAACTGTTCACAGAGAGGATACTGGGCACACGTCTAAATGCAATTTTCACAGAGGATATTGGGCACACTTCTAAATTCAACTTTCACAGAGAGGCTACTGAGCGCATCTCTAATTGCAACTTTCACAGAGAGGCTACTGGGCGCGCTTCTAAATTCAACTTTTCACAGAGAGGCTACTGACTGTACTTCTAAATGCAACTTTTCACAGGGGATATTGTGTACACTTCTAGATGCAACTTTCACATTGAGGCTATTGGGCACACTTCCAAGTTCAACTTTCTCAGTGAGGCTATTGGGCACACTTCTAAATTCAACTTTCACAATGAGGATATTGGGCACACTTCCAAGTTCAACTTTCAACTTTAGAAGTTGAATGCTATTCAACTTTCACAGTGAGGATATTGGGCACACTTCTAAATCCAACTTTCACAGAGGATATTGGGCACACTTCTAAATTCAACTTTCAAAGAGGATATTGGGCACACTTGTAAATGGAACTTTCACAGAGAGGCTACTGGACACACTTCTAAATGCAACCTTCACAGTGAGGCTTTCGGGCGCACTTCTAAATGCAACTTTCACAGCAAGGCTACTGGGCACAATTCTAAATGCAACTTTCACAGAGGCTACTGGGCACACTTCTAAATGCAACTTTCACAGTGAGGCTTTCGGGCACACTTCTAAATTCAGCTTTCACAGCGAGGCTGCTGGGCACACTTCTAAATTCAACTTTTCACAGAGAGGCTATTGGGCACACTTCTAAATTCAACTTTTCACAGAGAGGCTATTGGGCACACTTCTAAATGCAACTTTCACAGTGAGGCTTTCGGGCACACTTCTAAATGCCACTTTTCACAGAGAGGCTATTGGGCACACTTCTAAATGCAACTTTTCACAGAGAGGCTATTGGGCACACTTCTAAATGCATGTTTCACAGAGAGGCTACTGGACACACTTCTAAATGCAACTTTCACAGACGATATTGGGTTCACTTCTAAATGCAACTTTCACAGAGGATATTGGGCACACTTCCAAATGCAACTTTCACAGAGGATATTGGGCGCACTTCTGAATGCAACTTTTACAGAGAGGCTATTGGGCACACATCTAAATGCAACTTTCACAGAGAGGCTATTGGGCACACTTCTAAATTCAACTTTCACAGAGAGGCTATTGGGCACACTTCTAAATGCAACTTTCACAGAGGATATTGGGCGCACTTCTAAATGCAACTTTCACATAGAGGCTACTGGGCATGCTTCTAAATGCAACGTTCACAGAGGATATTGGACACATTTCTAAATGCAACTTTCACAGAGAGGATATTGGGCGCACTTCTAAATGCAACTTTCACAGAGGATATTGGGCGCACTTCTAAATGCAACTTTCACAGAGGATATTGGGCACACTTCTAAATGCAACTTTCACAGAGGATGTTGGGCGCTCTTCTAAATGCAACTTTTACAGAGAGGCTATTGGGCACACTTCTAAATGCAACTTTCACAGAGGATATTGGGCACACTTCTAAATGCAACTTTTACAGAGAGGCTATTGGGCACACATTTCTAAATGCAACTTTCACAGAGGATAATGGGCGCACTTCTAAATGCAACTTTCACAGAGAGGCTACTGGACACACTTCTAAATACAACTTTCACAGAGGATGTTGGGCGCACTTCTAAATTCAACTTTCACAGAGGCTATTGGACACACTTCTAAATGTAACTTTCACAGAGAGGCTATTGGGCACACTTCTAAATGCAACTTTCACAGAGAGGCTATTGGGCACACTTCTAAATGCAATTTCACAGAGAGGCTATTGGGCACACTTCTAAATGCAACTTTCACAGAGGATACTGGGCACACTTTTAAATGCAACTTTCACAGAGAGGCTATTGGGCACACTTCTAAATGCAACTTTTACAGAGAGGCTACTGGGCACACTTCTAAATGCAACTTTCACAGAGAGGCTATTGGGCACACTTCTAAATGCAATTTCACAGAGAGGCTATTGGGCACACTTCTAAATGCAACTTTCACAGAGGATACTGGGCACACTTTTAAATGCAACTTTCACAGAGAGGCTACTGGGCACGCTTCTAAATGCAACTTTCACAGAGGATATTGGGCACACTTCTGAATGCAACTTTCACAGAGAGGCTACTGGGCACACTTCTAAATGCAACTTTCACAGAGAGGCTACTGGGCTCGCTTCTAAATGCAACTTTTACAGAGGATATTGGGAACACTTCTAAATGCAACTTTCACAGAGAGGCTATTGGGCACACTTCTAAATGCAACTTTCACAGAGGCTATTGGGCACACTTCTAAATGCAACTTTCATAGAGAGGCTATTGGGCACACTTCTAAATTCAACTTTCACCGAGAGGTTACTGGGCACGCTTCTAAATGCAACTTTCACAGAGGATATTGGACACACTTCTAAATGCAACTTTCACAGAGAGGCTGCTGGGCTCGCTTCTAAATGCAACTTTCACAGAGGATATTGGGCACACTTCTAAATGCAACTTTCACAGAGAGGCTACTGGGCACACTTCTAAATGCAACTTTCACAGAGAGGCTACTGGGCTCACTTCTAAATGCAACTTTCACAGAGGCTATTGGGCACTTCTAAATGCAACTTTCACAGAGGGGCTATTGGGCACACATTTAAATGCAACTTTCACAGAGAGGCTATTGGGCACAATTCTAAATGCAACTTTGACAGAGAGGCTACTGGGCACAATTCTAAATGCAACTTTCACAGAGAGGCTACTGGGCACAATTCTAAATGCAACTTTCACAGAGAGGCTACTGGGCACACTTCTAAATGCAACTTTCACAGAGAGGCTATTGGGCACAATTCTAAATGCAACTTTCACAGAGAGGCTACTGGGCACACTTCTAAATGCAACGGTTATTGTCATGTATTATGAATGCAACTATATCACAGATATGTTTAGAAATGCACACTCCAAGATGTAATGCTACCACAATATGAATATTTTACAATGGTTTAGTGTCTAGGTTGATGGTAGGGTAGTATGGTGGGAAGTAATTGCTTCCGACCCTGCCCTTGCCACACTTTACTGTCAGCTTCTTGCTTCTCCTGCGGATACCTGCAGATACAAAGTGGAGCCGTCACTGTAGGAGCTGTCCTTTGCCTCAGGGTCCTTAGCCGATGGGTTGCCAGGCAGAGGGCTGCCTTGGGAGGACCAGCAATGAAACAGGGAGCTTCTCGTCTGCGCCAATTAGGGCCAAGGAGCAGGCGGTTGGGCCTATCAGGGGTGGTGGGAGGCGGGACCAGGGACTAACACAGAAGGGAGACGGTCTGGCAGGAGGGATGGCAGGGAAGGCTGCACAGGGTGGAAGCGGGCTAGGGGGACAACCAAAAGGGTCTGCGGCCACGAGTAAGTTAGGCCTAAGAGGGTCTTACCAGCTACAAACACCCTCTGCGGTGTCGGATGAAGTGGGCAGCACGAGTGCAGCGCCGGCCGGTAAGCTCAGCTGCTCTGTGTTGGTAAACCAATCAGGGCCAAGGAGCAGGCGGTCGGGCCTATCAGGGGTGGCGGGAGGCGGGACCAGGGACAAACACGGAAGGGAGACGGTCTGGGAGTAGGGAGGGCAGGGAGGGTTGCAGGCGGTGGAAGCGGGCTAGTGGGGACAACCAAAAGGCTCTGCGGCCACGAGCAAGTTAGGCCTAAGAGGGTCTTACCAGCTACAAACACCCGCTGCAGTGTTGGATGAAGTGGGCAGCATGAGTGCAGCGCCAGCCTGTATGCTCAGCTGCTCTGTGTTGGTACACCAATCAGGGGCAAGGAGCAGGCGGTCGGGCCTATCTGGGGTGGCGGGAGGCAGGGCCAGGGACAAACACGGAAGGGAGACGGCCTGAGAGGAGGGAGGGCAGGGAGGGCTGCACGGGATGGAGGCGGGCTAGGGGGACAACCAAAAGGCTCTGCGGCCATAAGCAAGTTAGGCCTAAGAGGGTCTTACCAGCTACAAACACCCACTGTGGTGTCGGATGAAGTGGGCAGCACGAGTGCAGCGCGGGCCGGTAGGCTCAGCTGCTCTGTGTTGGTACACCAATCAGGGCCAAGGAGCAGGAGGTCGGGCCTATCAGGGGTGGTGGGACGCAGGACCAGGGACAAACACGGAAGGGAGATGGTCTGGGAGAAGGGAGGGCAGGTAGGGCTGCACGGGGTGGAAGCGGGCTAGGGGGACAACCAAAAGGCTCTGCGGCCATGAGCAAGTTATGCCTAAGAGGGTCTTACCAGCTACAAACACCCGCTGTAGTGTCGGATGAGGTGGGCAGCACGAGTGGAGCGCGGGCCGGTAGGCTCAGCTGCTCTGTGTTGGTACACCAATCAGGGCTAAGGAGCAGGCGGTTGGGCCTATCATGGGTGGCGGGAGGCGGGACCAGGGACAAACACGGAAGGGAGACTGTCTGGGAGGAGGGAGGGCAGGGAGGGCTGCGCGGGGTGGAAGCGGGCTAGGGGGACAACCATAAGGTTCTGTGGACACGAGCAGGTTAGGCCTAAGAGGGTCTTACCAGCTACAAACACCTGCTGCGGTGTCGGATCAGAGGGAAGGATATGGCTGTGCAGCTTCTGCGCGTGTATGGACAGCCAGAGAAGGGAAGTACTGCACAAAACGATATGTGGACAGGCAGAATTTCCATCCATGAGAGGTACAGGAAAACATAAGAACACTGGGCTTCATTATGAGTTTAGCAGTATTTCCTTGGAAAATACCACCAAATGCGTTGCCATTACTGCCATTCCCAATGTATTTATTTTATTTATTGGTTATTTATAATGTGCCTATACATCACTTGGTGTTTCAAGGCGCAGCGAGATAAAAATGGGGTGTGGGTAGAGGAACAAGGATGAAGAAAACAAACAAAAAGTTCCTACTAGGCCTTGAGACATTCGGATCGTGCAAGTGCTGTAAAGATGAAAGGCCGGGGAGATGGGGAGGTGCAGGTAGTGGAGGAAGGAGCAATGCTAAGGGGGGAGGGAGGAGAAAGGTACATAAGTGCACGTGAATAAGTTGAAACACAGCACAAGACTGGAATGAGGAAACAATGGGAGTGGGTACACAGATTGGAAAAGCCTCACCTCATGGTGTAGGGGGCTACAGAAAGTACACTACAGGCAGGCAAACAGCAACATCAACAAGGGTGCACAATTTGGATAGCATCACCTCATGGTGCGGGGGTACCACATCAATCATGCAGTTACAGGTAGGTTAATGGTTACTTATAACATGCTTGATACCAAGAGGTTTCTAAGTGCGGACCCGGGGATCAAAACCTTTGTTGCACCGCGTCGTCTACCAAGGCGAGCGTGTTGCCATTGAGCTATTCTCTCGAGACAAGGTAAAAGTGACAATGAAAGGGCTGAGTTAGATAGAGCCAACCCTCATATTGCACATATATTACAGCAAAACTCTCAAACCGTGTATAAAACAGTGTGGTCGAGCAGTTCATGAAGGACCAAAGGTACAAGGGACAAACACCAGCAACATACGTTGGCAGAATCACAGTAGGCAGTGGCAAGCCTTAGCAGCAGAAGTGAGGAAATTGAAAGTTAGGTAGGCTGCAGGTAGCATAGGATAACAGAGTCATAGCTGGTAGGGTGCAGAAGTTATTCAGTAGCAGCAAGGCTGTTAGAGTCACAGAACAAGTTATTTAAAAAAAAAAAAACAGTAGCGGCTGTTGCAGTCAAAGGTGCGTTGAAAGGAACTTGAGTTGCCACGCGACGTTAGGGATCAAGCGGCTGTGAGAAAAAGTCAAGGGGAGACAAGTGGAACACAGAAGAGGACAGCCTGGCTTGTGTCAGGGACAGAGTACGCTGACCGATGTATGAGCAAGCCAAGTGGCGAGTTAAAGAGTGCAATCAACGAAGCAATGGGACCGAAGCCGAGACAGCAGCATGGGCTGGCGAGGATTCACCACGTTGGAAGTGGCCGCATCAGCAGAGCTGGGCAAAGGATGCCCGGCGAAGGGTTGAGTGAAAAGATATAAGGCAGCAGGCCCTACCTGGCATCACAGGTGCAGGGAGACAAGTAGCGGAGCACAGGTTGTAATGGCGATGCAGCAGTACTTTAGAAAGGGAAGCATTGTAGACAGGAGGGTGGCGGAGTAAGTGGGTCATGGCAAGCAGGAACAACATTAAAATTCCTTCTATTGCCAGAGAGGGCCAGAAAGGAGAAGAACCCTCGGCCTTGTAATTGATAAGGTGAGGTGTGTCCGGCTCGTAGGAGGCATGAGGAGGCCAGAAGAAAGGTGCACACACTGATATCTTTTTCACATCATGTGGTAAACATGGCGGACTTCCACTGGTGTCTCATTGAGTCTTGAATGCAAGTCCTCCAGTAAATCGATGGATGAGTCCCTAGTTATAATGTTCACTCTCTCGTGTTCTAGGATGTGACATGCTCTTTCCTAGTGGAAACACCTCTCTTCTGAAAGAGAAGTGTTTAGGAACTATATTCAGTTCTGGCACTGGTTTCTTAATGAACCTCCGTCAAGTGGATGGCACATGTTGAGTGTTTAATACACACATTAAGTCCGTCAGACTATTGGTAGCTTAATTGAAACGTAAAGTGTGCTGTGAATAATACGAGCAATACGTAAGTGGAACACAGGAGCCAGCCGCAAGTCATTGGATTGTTAGGAGCACTTTAGCCAGTAGAGGGAGCCGGTGTACAATGTGAACTAACGACTCTCAATTCTGTTCTGTGTTTTTAGTGGGAGAAAGCATTAGTGTTGTGATGAAAACGTCCTTGTGTTAGAAAACGAGTTATTTCTTAGTGTGTTACTTCCTCATTCTCCATCAATGTATTACCATTTAAGTGATGGTACATTTATTACAGAGCCCGAACAAAAACATACAACTGCTGTTGTTCTTTCTATGAAATCGTAAAAACAATGCAAGTGATTTTAGAAGATATTTCGTAGTTTATATTTATTTGTCATTTGTATAGCGCCTTAAACCAAGGCGCTGTACAAAACTAATTTACAGCACAAAAAGAGATACAATAGTCAACAGTTGAGAACTACAGTGCGACCCTTAAAACACAGTAAAGATTCAATTAAAAAGTTTTCAGAGACAGTCGAAAAGTAGTACAAGAATTAATAGACCGCAGAGAAAGAAGGAGATCATTCCAATATAAAGGAGGAAGTAAGGAAAAAGAACGGAACCGCGAGGATGCACACTGAGGGCGAGATACAGTTAGAAGGAAATTAGACTGGGAGCGAAGAACACAAGAGGGAATATGGAAAGAGACGCGAGATGTGAGATAAATAGGAGCAAGACCATAAAGAGACTTCAATAGAATACAAAGAAAATCTCATTTAATTTCAGAATGGAAAGGTAGCCAATGAAGGGAGGTTAGAGAATTATAGATAGAGTCACGAATGGATAGGGAGTACAGTAGACAGATCGAAGAATTGAAGACAGACTTTAAAGGAGCTAAGAGAGAAGCAGGAAGACCGAAGAGAAGTGCAGAGCAGTAGAATAATCATGAACAAATAAGAGAAACGATTAAAAGATTAGGGGCACTAAACGTTAAGAGAAGCCTTACTTTGCGAATGTCAAAAAGATGAAAACGACAGGATCACAATGTGATAGAAATGTGGTAATTAAAAGAGAAAGCATTGTCCAGATGAAGGTCTCTTAAGAGGGCAGGTATCCAGTCTGTGTTTGAAGTATGCATTGAGGCACTACCATCAATATACACCTTGATTCTCTTGATGCAGCCTCTGGACTCTTCCGCAACCTCTTTCCCTCTGCATTCCTCCCTCCGGTTGTACTCACTCAGCCGGAAACACCTTAGATGCTATCATATCAGCTGACATCCCCATCTCCAACACTCTAACTACACCTATCTCCTGGTATGACCATGCTCTCTTGTCCTCTCACCTGGACTTCCTGGGCTAAGCTCCCGCCCGCCCTACCTGTCTCCCTCTCTGTCAATCGACCAATTAAGCGAGTATCAGCTGCTGCTTTTGCCGCCACCTTCATTCCCCCTCCCACTCCTGTCACTGACTCTCACACTGATACAGCCCTTACTAACCTTCAACTCGCCATCTTGAACACTCTGGACATCCTTGGCCCTGTCATGAGGCTCCGCATGAAGCCTGCCTCCAAGTGTAACACCTGTTATGACTCCGACCTGGCCTTTCCGAAAGGCAAGTGCAGAGCTGCTGTTGAGCAGAAGTGGCTGGCTTCAAGCACATCCTCTGACAGACTGGCCTGCTACTTGCTCCTCAGGCAATACAGACTACCCATCCTCTCGAAGAAGAGGGCCTATATCCAAGCCTGCATCTCTGGGGCCACTAACAGCACAGATGAACCTTTCAAAATCTGAAAGGAACTCGCCAATCTTTCTGCAGTCTCTATTTCTTCTCTGCCTTCCCTTGCCCTCTGCAGTACCCTGGACTCTCATGTCATTACTAAAACCCAGGACATCCTGTCTCACTCTCCCCTAGACCACTCCCCTCTCCCTCACCTGTTCTCAGGCCTACCATAGCCTCCTCTCCCTCACTCTCCTTCTCTCCTCTTTCTCTCCTATATCACCTGATGAGGTCTCTAGACAATTAAACAGGTGCTCTCCTGCTTCTCCCGAACTATCAAGGACAACATTGACTCCCTTGCTCCAGCCTTGGATGATTTCCACAATCACTCCTTTGCCACTGGATCCTTCCAGCTACTCCTCAAGCAATCCCTTGTGCACCCTCTCCTCAAAAAACCCTTTACTGACCACTCCTGTCTGGCTAAGTACCGCCCTATATCCATTGACACCTTCCTGGGCAAACTCTTGGAGAAGCTGGTAATCTCCCAGTTTATCCACCACACTGAATCTGTTGGTTGTCTGCACAACCACCACTCTGGCTTCAGAGCAGCCAGAGGCACGGAAACTGTACCTCTGAACACCTGTGAAGACATGCTCTCTAATCTTGATTTCAACTCTCCTTCCATTCTCATCCTTCTTGACCTGTCCTCTGCCTTTGATATGGTCAATCATGCCACCCTTATACATCGGCTCTGGGATACCCCTGGAGTCATGGACCTGGCTCTGGACTGGTTGACCTGATTCCTCTCTGACTGACCTTCCCTGGTTCAACTGGGCCCTTTTCTCTCCTCCATCTCACTCTCCACCTGTGGTGTCCTCTGGGTCTCTATCCTCTTGCCATGGCTTTTCAATATCTACCTTGACCCTCTAGCCCATTGGATTTCCACCTTCTCTCCTAACTTCCAGTGTTATGCGGATGACATGAAGCCCTATTTCAATCTTCCCTGTACTGCCTCTTCTTCTTCTTCTCTAGTTCCTGACTGTCTGACTGCTGTTCAGTAATGGTGCACTGCTAACAATCTCTGCCTTAATGCCAGTAATACTGAGATCCTTCTCATTGGTACCCATGCTCCCTACTTCCCTACTACACTCTGGCCGCCCTCCATGGGACCCTCCTCTCACCCTCCTGTGAGGCAAACAACATTGGTGTGATCTTCGGCTTCTCTCTCTCCTTCTCTACTCACATCATAGACCTTGACAAGAAGGCCCACTTTCAGCTACACCTCCTGAGAGGCATTCTCCCTTTCCTTACCTTTGCCTAGAAACTCAATGTCTCCAGAGCTCTGATACTCTCCAGGCTGGATTACTGCAAAAGCTTCATCCTAATCTGGCTAACTCCTCCCTCTGCCCCATTCAACTAATCCAGAATAGGACTGCAATACTTATCCTTGGCTTCAAGCCCAGGGACTGCATCTCTCCAGCCCTAAAATCTCTCCACTGGCTCCCGGTTGCTGTTAGGAGACCCTCTGTATCACCGATCAGGCCTAGAGCCTGGGACCATAGCTACATCCAACTCTCTCTCCATAAATACATCCCTGCTAGAGCCCTTCGGTCTTCTAGTGTCATGACCACTGTGAGGGGGCACAAGTTGTGCCACAAGCAGGCTCCCACCAGAATCCTGAGGGCCTTAAAACCACTGCAAAAGGGCTCCTGGAGCCAGTCCTGGCGCCGTTGGCACCAGGCTCATATGTAGGAAGGAAGGGCTGTTCAAACTAGGTCCCATTTATGTACATGGGCCTTTAAATCCAACATGGAAGCACCCACACAGTCTAGTTCTAAGAACCAAGCCATGCGGTCTAGTGTTTTGGGAGTGGCAGGCCTGGAATTACTTTCCCTGGTACTACTTTACCTGGGCTATATAAACCATACCCTGACTGTAGAACATGCTTCGTGTTATTCTGCAACCAGCAGCGTGATGCTCAGCGTGTCCAGCTCCTGGTCTTCAGCATCTTCCTGTAATCCTGCAAGATTATTCTGTTTTACCTGAGAAAACACCATCCAGCACTCAGCATCTCAACTGGGCTGCAATCTGTGGAAACCGAGAGAAGAAGAAACATCACTCACCTGTGAGTACTAGCTTAAGGACTTCCGGCGAACCGCTACCACAGCTGCTGTTCGAACATTGCGACCTGCAATCACGAGAAAGGGAAAAACAATATTAGAACGCGCGCTTCCAAAACATCGAATTCCATAAATCTTACCTGAATTCCATCGTGCTACACCACGCTTCCACCTGGAGCACCACAGTAACATCTGCAAAGGAAAAGAGAATATTCAGGTTCACTTTAAATATTAAACAACCACACAGCACTGTACTACCTTAACGGATTCCGGGGGCCTGTTTTTCATCGCGCTTTCATCCACTCGCAGCACCACAGCAGCCTGTGAGGAGAGGAAGAAGAAAACACAGGTTAGCTTCAAAAGACAATAAAGGCGCTGCGCTTCGCGCTTTCTCTTAGAAACGTGCCTCTCCAACCGGCATGCCAGTATCAACACCTTCACACCCGAAAAGAAGGAGATAAAGACATTAATGAATTCACACCATAAACAGAACAAAGACTTACAATTAACAAACCTACCTGCTACCAGCAGATTCGGGGACACAGCAGGCCTGGGCCTAAGGAAGGTGTACTGCACCAGTGAAGCAACTCGGGCAGCTCGCCAACAAATGTCAAGCGCCCCTGCACAAGAAACACAGGACAGATAGCTCACCCTACAAATAACTAAGGTGAGAAAAGAACCCAGTGGGAAGGGAATCGGTCAGAGGGAGGTGGGAGATTCACCCATAAGAGACAGTTATCACAAATCCTCCTTTCTGTAATTGCAGATTCGTTATTCAGCACTGGGCAACTACGCATCCAGGGTTCCAGATCTCAGAGCCTTCCAGATGCCCCCCGGGGATATCAGTTGAGCGTAACATCTAGCTCCAACTCTCTGTAGATCAGATTCTTTTCCAGCAGAGAGTGGGGGGTAGATCTCTCCCATCTGCAGGTGCCTCCCTCTGGAATGGCCTACATGCCCCTCTCAGACTTGATCCAGAACTTCTTAAGTTCCGGAAACTTCTAAATACCCTCTGTTTCTCTTCCTCCTTCCCTCTCCCCCTCCCTGCTAATGTCACCCTCTGCCTCTTTTGACTGGCTGCCTGGTTCCTTCAGATTCTTACAGAACACCAGCTCCTGCTCGCCCAGTCTACCACTGTGCTTGGTCTTCCCTGAACCCCCTCCTTAACCTGCATTTGCCCTTCCGGGATCCCTCCCGCTTGAATTAGCCTGGCTGGGTCTGCACCCCTTTGAGGCCTTCCAGCCCATCCCTTGCATTTAGCACCTGGACCTTATTTCCCCTGCACTCTCTGCATTCCCCTGGCACTTGTCCACCTGACCTCCCCATGGCACACGCATAACCCATGCGCCCTCCACCCTGACTCGCACTTGCCTCCTCCCCTCTCCACTGCACATCTTTTTTTAAAAATATATTTTATTAGTTTCATTGCAAACAATAACAAAGAGTAAAACAGGTATCAGTGTAAATGATTGAGCATATCAGAGGAAAAAAACAATTAAATCCCCAACTGTCCCCTACCTCACCCTCCCTCCCCTCCCCACCAAGACCACAGTGAGCACTAAATTCATCAAGAGTCTATGCTCGGGCCAGGGTCGCTTTCCCCAGCTGTCTCGCTCTCTTGTGATTCAGGGTACAGCAAGGGTACAGTTAAGGCCACCCATCGGTGTAGCTCTTCGCTGGAGTCAAGCCTCTGCACTTGGATCGCAGTCTCCCATGCCGCGGTTTCCGCAGCGATCCACTTTGTAAGGTCCCCCCACCATAGGGGTATAGGTGGGCCTTTGGGGCCCTTCCACCCCATGGCAATGCGCCTTTTGGCAGTTATGTAAATAAGGTCTCTGGGCCTGTTGAGGGGTTTGTTCTCCCTGCTGCGCCTAAATATGCCCAAGATGCATGCCGAGGGCTCGTCCACTTCAATGTCAATGTCTGCACCAGCCACTCTATCCCTCACTTGAATCCAGAATTCCCTGATCACTGGGCATCCCCAGAACATGTGGGTCATGCCTGCCTTGGGTTCGCTGCATTTGGGGCATGACTGAGTGGTCGCACCAGTGAATCTGGATATGGCTTCCGGGGTGAGATACGCTCTGTTCGTGACGTACAGTTGAATGAGCTGTAATCGGGCGTTCCGGGAGATTTTTTTATGGTAGTGGGTTATATCGCCCCATGCTTTGTCTTCGAAAACCAGATTCAGTTCAGCTTCCCATTTGTTTCGGCATCTGAGGTCCTCTTTGGTGGAACCCCATAGTAAGGTCTCGTAGATACGTGAGGTTTCGTGGCCTCCCTCGGAGGCATTAAGAATCGTTTCAATGCATTCATTTTTGTCAATCAGGTCGCCAGCGACGGGCCACCTGCTAGTTAGGGCCTGTATGACCGGTCTGTGCAGTAGGAATTGCCCGGCCGGGAGGCCAGTGGCGTCGCTAAGGTCAGGGAAGGGTAAAACCGTTTGCTCCTGGATCAAGTCCCCATGCGTGGCCACCCCCAGGGGCTCCCACTGAATACGGGTCTCAAGTTGCCCCCAGGAATGGACGGACATAAGTGCAGCAATGGGCATCTGTGGGGAGTATGGGTCTTCAGACCCGACCAGTTTGCAGGCCCTTTTCCAGAGTCGGTGTCCCAGCTTGACGAGGTAAGGGCAGTGTACGAGAGCCCCCTTCTTGGTCCACAGCAGATCCCTGAGCAATAGCTGGGGGAGGGCCGGTTGGAGGAGGCGGGTGTCTGTTGTGCTCTCGTCGGCCATCCACCGCACAATGTGTCTTAGCTGGCTGGCTAGGAAGTAAAGTTCGAAATTGGGGATCTTCAGCCCACCCCTCTCGTATGGGCTCTGGAGGGTCTCCAACGCCACCCTATGCCTGCCTCCCTGCCAGAGGAAGCCCCTACAGAGTTTGTTGAGGTCTTTAAAGAACGCCGGGGGGGATGTAGAAGGGAATGTTAGTGAAGTAGTGCAACAGGCGGGGCAAGGCGACCATCTCAAGGAGGCCCGCCCTCCCGGCCACCGAGAGCGGAAGCCGCCACCAAAACTCCATGGACCTCGAGAGGGAGTCTTTGGCCCTTACGGTGTTGAGTATGTGTTCCGTGCCAGGGGTCCGATGTATGGTTATCCCCAGGTATTTAAATGATGTTGGCTGCCATTCAAGATCTAGGGGAGGGAGGGACCTGTAATGATCACTGTGTAGTGCGGCTAGGGGGTAGAGGCAAGATTTATTTTTGTTAATCTGGATCCCGGTATGCTTATGAAAGCTATCCAGGGTTTCAAGAATGTAAGGTAGGAGGTGTTCAGGGTCCTGCAAATATAAGAGGGTGTCGTCTGCGTACATGGAGATGAGGTGAGTTGTCCCATCTATGGTGATGCCCCCGTCTCCATATTCCTGTCTCAGGTAGGCTGCTACAGGCTCAGCTGCAATGATGTACAGCATGGGGGGTAGGGGGCATCCCTGGCGGGTGCCTCTGTGCAGGGACCATTTCGCAGAAAAGGTTCTATTAGTTCGGACTCTTGCCGTGGGGTTGGCATAAACCAACTGGGTCCATTTTAGAAATACGGGACCAATTCCCATCTTTGCCATGGTAGCATATAGCCATTCCCACCTCACGGAGTCAAAAGCTTTGGTGGCGTCTAGTGATGCCACTGCAAGTTTCTGTGGTCTTCCCTCGGTACTATAAATAACGTGATGCAGCCTACGCAGGTTTGCAGTAATGGATCGTCCGGGGACGTATCCGGTCTGGTCTTGATGGATCAACAGTGGGATCACCCTGTGCAGTCTGGAGGTGAGTAATGCAGTAAGGATCTTGCAGTCTACATTTAGCATTGAGAGGGGCCTGTATGAGGCACAATCTGCTCCGTCCTTCCCAGGTTTGAGTAAGGGTATTATCACGGCCTCACTCAGGGAATCCGGGAGGGCGCCACGCTTGAAGGCCTCATTGTAGACCTGGGCCAGTATAGGGGCAAGTGTTTCCTTGTAGGTTTTATAGAACTCCCCTGGGAGGCCATCCGATCCCGGGGTCTTCCCAGCCGGTAGTGTTCTGATCACCACCTTGACCTCATCAGGAGTGATGGGCTCATCGAGGGTCTCTGCCATATGCGGGTCTAGTTTTGGCAAATCGATGACGTCAAGGGCGTCTTCAATCCCCGTGTCCGAGGGGGGGGGTCTCAGAGTATAAATTATGGTAGAAGCTGGAGAAGACCGAGTTGATTTCCAGTTGGGTATGCACAGTAGTGCCATCTGGTGCGAGTATGTGGCATATGGGCGGCCTGGGGGATTCCCTTTTGTAGAGCCAGGCTAAGAGTTTCCCGGGCTTGTCTCCCAGGGCATGGACTCTCTCCGTGTGTTTGGCGTAGCTTAGTTTGCCAAGGGCTTCCCAGTGCTTTAGGCAGGTTTGCCTAAGATCAGAAGTTTTAAGTAAATGATCGGGAGATGAGTCAGCCCTGCCCTCGAGGGTACGCAGGTCTCCCTCGGCCTGTTCCAGCAGGGTTGTGATGGATCTCTGGGCGCCCCCGGCTGCTGCGATCATCTCACCCCGCATGACCACCTTATATGCCTCCCAGGCGGTGCCTATGTGTTTAACGCTGTGCAGGTTGTTCTCCCAATATTCTTCCGTCTCGTCTCTAATGTGCTCTCTGAATGATGTATCAAGTAGAGCTTTGGCTCTCAATCTCCACGTGGGTATGGGGGGTCTAGGCGGGAGCACCTCCCAGGTAACCAGCAGGGGAGAATGATCGGACAGCACCCTCGGCAAGTAATGCGCATCAACAAACATGGACTGCTGTGTCTGGCTGAGAAAAATATAATCTAACCTGGTATGCACGGCATGTGGGGGGGAATAGAAGTAGTACTCACATTGCCCCAGGTGCTGGTCCCTCCAAATATCACTTAGTTGTAGCTGGTGGACTAATCTGGAAAGTATTTTGGCCGGAGGGGAGGGGCGGTCATGTTTGTTGTCGGATCTATCCAGCAAAGGATCGAGGGTGCAGTTATGGTCGCCCCCCCATATCATGATTCTGTCCATATACGGGGTGAGTCGTGTGTAGAGGGAGTGGAAGAAGGTAGTTGCGTCGTGGTTGGGTGCGTAAGTGCTGACCAGACACAGTTCTTTACCATCAATGGAACCACAAACCACAACCATTCTCCCCTCGTTGTCTGATTTGGTGCTGGTCAGCCTGAAGGGGACAGTGGGGGCAATCCAGATCAGGACCCCTGTGGCATAGGAGGAGTATGTGGAACCCACTAGGGTGCCGCGCCAAGTTTTGGCCAAGGCGTCTAGTTTTTTGGCTGACAGGTGAGTCTCTTGGAGCATGGCGATTCCGACCTTGCATCTATTCAAGTAGGACTGGACGCGTCGTTGTTTGACAAAGCTGTTTAGGCCTCTAACGTTCCATGTGACGATCTTAACTGTGTCAGCCATAGATGTTACGTAGTCGGACGAGTGGGGCCAGCAGGACTCTGAGTCTTATTGATGCTGAAATGCTTGACGAGTGCTTCCGTGGTCTTGGTGATTTTCGTTTGCGGTTCCCAACTGTGGTAATAACTCCCTGTTTCCCATCTTCTCCCCTTAACTGTAAACAACCCAAACATAGAACTAGCCCAGCGAGGTCACCCTTATTATGACAATCCCGTTTCCGAACCATAGGACCGTGCTTGGGTCACTAGGTGCCCTACGGGTGGGTATATACACCCAAAAAAAAACAAGAAAGGAAAGAAATTGCCAGGGGGAGGAGTGGGCCATGACTCGAATGTCTCCATATCAGGATCCGTTCAGCTGAGTAGGGGGCTCATTCCGCCCGCCAGTGGTGGGAGAAGGCTGCTTGAATGCTGTCGGGAGGAACGTTATCTAGGTTTCCGCTTTTTTTCTTCGATGTCAGGAATTTGCTGTCCATCCATCCAGTCTCTGGCCTGTGCCGGAGTTTCAAAAAGGTGTGCCCTGTTGTTGTGCAGCACTTTGAGTCTCGAAGGGTACAGGAGCATGTAGCGTAACCCAGCTGCCTTCAATCTGGCCTTAGTGTGTATAAACTGGGCTCTGTTCATTTGAACCTGGAAGGTGTAGTCAGGATAGATTGCAATTGTGGCAGAGTCTCGTTTGATTTCACCACCTGCTCGAGAAAAGGCTAGGATCACTTCTCGATCTCTGTAATTAAGGACTTTCGCGATCACCGGCCGGCGGAGGTCTTTTAGCGAGGGATCTGTGGGCCCTTTCAATGGAGAAGCTTTGGGAGAGCTTTGGGAGAGTTTGCCAGCTCCCACCTCTTGCAGCAGGAGGTTCTCAATATAGTTAGTGGGGTCGGAGCCCTCGATGCCCTCGGGTAGCCCAAGGAGACGAATGTTGTTGCGACGGGCTCTCCCCTCTGCTTCTTCCGCCCTGTCTTCCAAGTTCTTGACTCTCTGCTGGAGCTTGTCTACTTCTCGGAGGAGTTGCGTTTTGGATTCTGTATTTTCCTTGACCTGTATTTCGAGCGCGTCAGTCCTGCCGGCCAGGGAGCGGACATCTTGGCGCAGAAGGCCCAGGTCGACTGCAACAGCATCGATTTTATGCTCCATCGTTGTTTGTAGAAGTTTGATGGCCTCGAGGAGCTGGGTGTTGCTGGGTTCGGGTACCGCTTGTGCTGTGTGGTCCGAGTGAAGACTTGTGGGCACACAAATCATGCTCTCAGCGTTAGGGAATTCGCTGGTGGCGTATGTGTCCAAGGTGGTATGCCGTTGTTTGGGACTGCTACTTTTACCGGCCATCCTGTGAGGGCACAGTGCTCTCGTGCCAGGGGCGTTGGTGGTAGGCCGCCGTTAGGAGGCGGGCTGGGATTATTTGAGCTGTCGCCACGGGGCCCAGGGCATCCGAAGAGGCAGACGTCAGGTTTGAGCAGACCGGGGGTCCACCAGATCTTGTGGAAGCTGAGCGTCGGGCCGGAGTTAGCTTCGGTGACACTCCCTCAGTCGCTGGCAGTTGATCTCTCTCCCGACCCCTGTGTGGGCTGACCAGTTGTTCCGGCTCCCCGGCAGGCCCCGATGGATGATGTCCTCCGCGGTGCAGGCACGCTCGGGTCCCTTGAAAACCAGGACGCGGGAGCCGCCATTTTAATTCGCGGCTCCGGCTCTTCTAGCTCGACGTACGTCAGTGTTGGTTGTCTCCTACCGCCTGAAAGACGGGTCAAGCGACAGCAGATGAGATCGGGTGACAAATGGTGCAAGTTGCAGCTTTTAAAAGTTAGCAGAAAAGCATGAAAATCAGCTTATGATGGCACATCGATGCGGAGCTCACAGGAGACGCGTCCGCTCTACATGGCAGTTAGCCACACCCCCCTCCACTGCACATCTTGTACTGCACTTGTACTATCTGGATGTCACAAGCCCTAGTAGGATTGTTTTTGTTTTTCTTCATCCATACCCCCCACGACTTTTGCCTCGTCTGCCTTGAAACACCTTTTGCTGTATAAACACATTATAAATACCCAATAAATAAATAAATACAATAAATAAACCTAATATACAAAGCCACACTGCCTTGCCAGCAAGCAGCAAACAGCTTTAAGATGCCATTATCTTGAGACAGTAAACTTCTCATGGGGCTAGAAATTGGCACTGTGCCAAATATTACAGGTTCTACTACTACCCATGTTTTCATCATACATATTTATTTTCCAATGGAGGACTATTAAGAGACCCCATGATGTTTTTTTTGTTTGTTAGCCTTTCTATATTCCCTGTGCTGGTGACACACTGAGTTTATGGTGGTATCGAGTTTTTTTTTGCTTTTTTATTTCAAAGTTGTTTTAGTTGTAATACAACTTTTTCAACACAAAATATGTGCTTTGATTATTACTCGATTATTATTATTCGATTAAAACATAAAACATATCTACATTAGCGATTCATATTGCTAGATTTTAAAAATCTCTGGAGAGTTTTTCAGTTCATTAGTCATACGATTTACAACACAATGTATAAGGCAAGCCAACTTATAATGTACATATTGGCACAAATTAGCCTTGAGTAGCACCATTATTTACACATCAAGATGTTATGCTCCAAGTTATGCTCCAAGTTTCTAGAGGTCTCATTTTTTCAGGTACCTTATAGTTGCTAAATTTCCTGATTTTCGACATAGTGTCCACCTGTGGACTTGTGTTGCCCCTTGCACTTCTTTGGCTAGGGTAAGTGGATCCATCAAAGTACAGATGAAGAGTGAGCGCAACCTTTGCAGGGGATTTTAAATGTTTTAATTGTAATCCTTTTTGTTCCAGGGCTCCCGATCATTTTAGGCAGTTCTTAGTTAACTACTGATCGAAGCAATGGACCTTTTGGCATAGTTTCTAACCCTTTGCACCTAATGGGTTATACAGATGTTCGTCTGTATAACCTTACCAGCCACCTGGCTTGCCAAACCACAGCTTCATAATTGTGAGTATGATTTTAGCTTTTACTGTATGTGTTCATAGCCACAATGGCAACATACACATTGGTGATTGTTGGTAGGTAGTTTTAACATTTTAATAGAGTATGATGCTGGTACAGCACTATGCTCTGCCACAAAACCACCCACAGTGCTAGATGAGCATTTAGACCACTTGTGGCGTGGAGGACAGACTCTGGCATGCAGGACGTGATGTAAATTATGACAGTTTATGTCCATAATGTGTAAAGGATCTTGGGAATCCATACCAGTTGGCAGCCATGCATTGAAAATACTTTTTGGGTCATAGTAAGCCATGACCTTTGCAATCTATTACCTTAAATATCAACTCTAGGTAGACGTGAAATCAGGCACCAATTATATTAAAAATATAGGTCACTGAGACAATTGATCCCCTTAACATTTAATGGGTTCCAGGTAGCCCTAACAGTATGCTCCCAGTATCTAAAAGCATAACTTGAGAGTTAAAAATCTAGAACCTCGGATTAAAAATATAATTTTGCATTTTTCTGTCCCACAAAAAAACTTTGCTATGGGGCAGTTTGTAAACTCTCCTTATTTATGACAGCACTTAAACACTCCAAGCTGGCAATGTGCCGGCCTTAGATAAAATCGATAGTAGACCATTTTATGTATTTATTATTAGTATATAACAGCCACATGAGTGGCTTTTTATGTAAATTACATAATGTATTAAAATACCATTGCTTCCTTACAGTCTGATTACAGTAGCATCCCTTTACAGCCTCACTAATTCATCATGGTTGTTCATCAGTTTAAAAAAAGGTTAAAGTACAGTGCTAGTCACTGGTGAGCAATAGGATACAATTATTCTGAAATGCTATATATCAATTTCAAGAAAAAACAGCAACATTTAAAATACTAATGCTTGTCACAAATAACAATCAATACACATTACTGTGGACTTGCAGGGCAAACCAAAATGGGGAGGCCATGTGGTAGACCCCAGTCAGGGCCGCAGTTTTGTACGAGGGAGACAACAGACCCAGTGGTGGTGTGTTGAGTGTGCAGACGGATTGGGTCCCCGCTCTGACAATAACAGGCAGGCTACACTGAAAAGGGGGAACATAATGAAGGCACCAACAACTTTGTAGAAAACAGGAACAGATTTAATACAGGAAGAGGAGTAAACTCATTGCCAGCATGATAAATTAGACAGACTAGCTAGGCACACCCACTGGCAGGGAACCCATGGGCCTGGGAAGCACCCTTGGATTCATTGGGGAGCGGTGACCTGAAGGGAAGGGTAGGAGAGGAAGTGGGAGGAGGGGTGTGGTAGAAAGGGCTGAGAGAGGGAGGACAACAAGAGAAAGGAAGTGAGAGAGGGGATGCCCAGTGAGAAAGGTGGCCCCCAGTGTGAGAGGTGGCACCCAGTGAGAGAGCACAAACAGGGGAGACGAGGTAGAAAGACAGAAGGAGAAAGAGAGTGACACACAGAGATACACATGCATAGAGAGACACACACCAGAGACACAGACACACAGAGACAGATACAGACACACAGGCATACACACACACACACACACACACACACACACACACACACAGACACACACAGCAAGACACACAGACACAAACAGCGACACACACACACACACACAAACACACCCATACACACACACAGATACAGACACACACAGACACAAAGACAGAGAGAGAGAGAGAGAGAGAGAGAGAGAGAGAGAGAGTGGGAGAAAGAGAGAGGGTGAGGGAGGCAGCAGGCAGGCTAGGAGCGCTACCAGTGGAAAAATAGAGCAGGTTGAGGAGAAAAGGAGGGGAAGGTTAAAGAGGGAAGACAAGGGTACCTGAGGAAGGGGCCTCCAGATCAGCACAACACCAGCAGCAAACAAAAAAGGGGACGCGGTCCTTTCTCCGCAGGCTTATATAAGGCTATTGCTCCACCCATTCCAGGGCCAGACCCCCCCACCCAGGCAAGTGTTTGTTTGGTTGTTGCCAGGCATTTCCAGGGGAGATGGGATGCAGAGCAGGGCAAACACTTTCAGGCATTCTGTGTGATTCCCAGGACGGGGGAGTTGGCAGTTGGAGCCCAGAGTGAAGGTTAATTGTAGGGTAGGGGTAGATGAAATTATAGAGTGCAGAGCAGTTGGAGCCCCAAGGGGAGGTAATTGTCAGGTGTGGGACAAATGGCTTTCCAGAACCCAACACCCATGATGGACACAACAAGTGGAACTGGTCTGTTGGGCTCAGAAAGGACAGAACAATGTGGGGGTGGATATTACAGGGTAGAACAAGTGGGTAAAACAGGCAGGCCAGATTTCTGTCTCTGGAATTCTGGTAGCTGGGCAGGGCACTGTTTTAATAACTGGGATAATTAGTTTTCTTTGTAGTCCTTTCCCAGGGCTGGACGAATTTCACAAACCCCCACATACCGCATGTTTTTGGGACAGAGTGGACTAGCCCAATGGCACACACTGGGGAACATGCAAGTACTTGACAGAAATACACAGTGAGCATAAACAGTGCACCTAATATACAGTCATATTCAGTGCAAGGTGGAAAATACATTTGTGAAACATGAAAGTCACACAATACATTGGTAAAATGAAAACCCAAAGTAAACAAGTGACATATGGATACTGCCATTTTCACATTATGAGCCATCTTCGTTCTCAATATTTGCTCAAGACATAGTCAACATTGCATTGATCTAAAACTAGTAGTGCATAATTGTATGTATTATATATGAATCGTCAGCAGTCATTATTGTGTTCCATATGTTATTACTTTCTGCAGCTGCACATTGTGTGTAATAGTCAGGGGAACATGACATTCTTAGAATAATAGGACAGGTGCAGGATAGCAACAATGTTTCAGTATGGCCACCTGTATATAGCTGACAACCGCTACATTCTACTGAGATGTTACTCCATTTGCCTGAACTGTCTAAAGTAGAGAGCCTACTAAACATGAGACATATATAGTCTCTTCTAGTCCTCCTATTCGGAAATTCTGTCATGTATTTGGGTATATCACCCAGTTCTGTTAGAAAGGGTAGACATTCTTCTGTGGTGGATTTAGTGCTTACATCAACTTTGTTTTGCTCATATGACACTTTTGCAATACATGTATTCAGTTAAATTTTAGTTGCTTTATCCATTTTTTCCAAATACTTATCTAAGTACAATTGGCCCAACATACTGGCTCTTAAACTAATTGTGCCATTGCAGTGATAGTGTAGCCATTACCGGAAGTAGTGCATTCAAGTTGTACCTGCTTTAGTAGGGTGTTATCCAAGGAACAATGAATCTTACTTGATAGGCAAAGTTCTTAATCAGAAGAAATAGTAGAGATGTTAAACCGAATTCTGCCTTTATGAATTCACCTGGCAGGTTCTGAACACAGGAGAACAATTGTTTAAGGCAATAACCTTTCAGTCTAACAAGATTCTTCATTTGTGTGTGCCCTCAAATGTCCACCCCATATAAAATAATGGGAACTAACTTGAGTTTAAAAAACTCTCTTAGTGAGGGGAGAGTATAACTGCAATAGTTATGCCTGAAGATGTCGGGTTATGTTGGATTTTATCATCTCCATGTGTCTTTTACAGGACGTTTTTTATCTAAAGGAACACACAAATATTTCTATTTATTCACCTCTTCGAGTTTGTTGTTATCAATATACCAGGCATATTTCTAAATTTTATTGTAACTGTTAAAAATCATTATTTTGTTTTTGTTTTTATTAACAACCAGCGAATGTGATTGTTAGGGAGAATTCTCACCTAAGTGCTCAATTCCCTCTACCTTAGAGCCCTCCAGCTCTTTCGCTATATTTTGGAAGTTCGAACTTTTCATTTTCAATGTGTTTTACTTTTGTGGTCTTTGGATATGGAGTTTTAAAACAACTCGATAAGCATCATGTTTTTCTTGTGTGTCACACAGCACCTTCAGTGCAGTGGCACAGGGATGTCTTTCAGACTTCCCAAGGTTTAAATACCTTCTCTGGGACTGACTACTGTCTCCCAGAGCATGTAAAGTTAAATTGACTTTACCAGTCTTTTTAAATGTACGGACCCAGCACACACTGTCTTCCTATAGAGTGCTGGAGGGGTTGCCTAGCATCCCCTGAGTCTAAACACTCATGTAACAGTCAAATGTTACCCTTTCCCTCTTGAAATGGCTGGTGGAAGTGGTTTAGAACAAACTACCATGATTTTTCCCGACCACGAACACCGGTAGCTAAAAATCGGGTCAGCCATGTTTTTCAATATGGCGTCCAAGACCTATCTGTAAAAACAGACCCCGGTCAACTTTTTTCGCCGTTTCTTTTAGGAAAGGTCCTTCTAGTGTTTGTCTCTGTGCGCTAAACCAGTTTTGATCGCTTTGTTCGTTGGCCTTTGCCGGGCTTAAGTGCTGAAGCCCTCCTCTGGCTCCTGAGTGTCTGGGGTGGACAAGTCCCTGTGCTTAGTCTCCTAAGAGACCTGAATGTACTCTGGCATGATTGCCCGGCTGGCTGTCCACCAAGGACAGCCACCATGCTGGGTGAGTGACAGCTAGGCTGGAATGAATGGGGGAAAACTGTTTAATAGCAGGCCACTGAGACTTGGAAAACAGAGTCGACCACTGGAACGAGAGAAACGAAGACAAGCTGAAGGAAGACAAATGCTGCAACTCCTGGTCCACCGGTGAAGCCCTGCTGCATGTCGGAATTGCCTGAAACTCCATCGACAGAGAAGCCCTTCAAGGTTAACTTCTTCCCATTAGAATAACCAACTCACAAGCCACCTGGACACCGTCTCTATACTGGTCGTATTTTCTTCAGAGTGCTGTTAAAAACTGGATAGCCAGTGAGAAGGATACCAGTTTGTGGTCTTTAAGGCACACACACCTTAAACCGATTTTTAGCCAAGCTTATGGCCTCTTCCTTGGGCAGTGCTGGAACCTCCCAACATCCTCCTTCTTGTCCACACGTCTGAAGCTCAGAACAGCGAGATCTGCAGGAACTGCCAGGAACAACTGCCTCAGCTACAGCTCTTCTTCATTTAAAAGGTATTTGCAAGTGCGGTCAAGAAATCCTTTCTGCCGCAGTGAAAGTTTGTGAAACTTTCCAAACTTTGGAGGCTTGTCCTTCCCTAAACCGACATATAACTTTTCATCTGACCAACTACTTCTAAAAAGAGGGGCCAAGACTTAACCGTTTACTACCAGAACTGTGCTATTGTATCCAAAACTCTGAACCATTGACTTTGGCCCAGGCCTATTGAATTGAATTGCTGGTTGTAGTGAACTGAAACTATTTGCCCTACCTCTGAATGTATGTGTGCTTTAATTCTTTTAACCTTGTCTTTTTACCCCTTTCTAAAGTAACTGAAGTGCCATTTTGCTCCCACTTCAGGGGAACTGAACTTATTCAGAAACTTATTGGTTGTGTATTGTAGTATATTAGATTGTGACATTGAGCTGCTCTTACTAGTGTAATGTTTTCCAACTGACTGTGTAAATAAATGTATATTCTTTTAACAAGAAACCTTGAGTAAGTGTTTGTTTGAACCACTGTGATTGCTAGTCCTTTGTGTAACCTCTTGACGTAAGTGTGGCTGCTCGGCCACTGCTATCTCATTACTGTCTAGTACAGGCTTGTACCAAAGGTGAAATTGTACTTACACTTGTCGTCTTAATCATGTGTAGTGTTCCCAAAGGGTACTGCATGTGATTCTGCCTAGTAGTGATTTAGTGTATTAAGGTGTACGATCCATGATTATAATGTTGTCTGCATACCCTATCCATTGTCTTCTAAGTTGGCCAATTCTTGGAGGATATGCAGAATCTCCTGCATTAGGCATATCTGCCAAATATAGATTAAACAAGGTTGTGGCAAGGACGCAGTCTTGTTTAACACCATAGATGTTACAACAGAATCACTCAGACTGCCTGTTTAATCACACTAAAACTGTGTTTTTATGCAGTGCAACAACCATCAACAACAGGCCCTCTTGGATGCCCCATTGCTGCAGTTTAAGCTGCAGTAGATTGGTATCTAATGTATCGGATGTCATACTTTGATCTAAATAAGAGCCATATACACCAACGACCACTGTGGCAGTGTCATTCCAGTCAATCTCCTCAGACTCTATTAACTCAATGATGGCCCTACTAATTGAAGTATTATGTTTGCAACCTGGCAGGTCATGAATGTTTATCAAGAGAATTTGAGTGTGTTTTCCACTTGGTCTAGCTCTGGTAATTAGACCAGCCAGTATGAACTCAGAGCTACTGGGGGTAGTAATCTCCTTGATACATTATATGTTCTTAACACTCCCATCAATCCTCCCTTAGGTCCCCTTTTTGCATCTTGTTTTGTATTGTATTGCCACCATCGAAAGCAAACATTGACTTTACCCACGTTTCTTGTAAAGCTATATCCACAGTCTTAAATTCTACAATCAATCCCCCAGTGTTATTGTAGTGGGAGTGTCCCCTGGTATTCCAGGATGTTGATTTAAGCTCTCCTACAGTTTTTCTAATGTTAGGATTTTAGCTTAGGTGTGGTTGGTAGTATTGGGGCAAGCCAGTTCCATTCCATGTTTCAAGAGCTGTACTGTCTCCAGGAAGGTCAGGCATTATTATTTGTACCATCCTACGATCATTTGTTGCAGTCTTTATGTCTATTTGGATATCCTCCTCAGTGTGCAATGCTTCACTTTAGAATGTTTTTGTTCTGTCAGGTCCACTACAATCTTGTCCCAAATAGTGTAGTAGTCAAAATGGTTTCCTAAGTGCAAAAATGAGTGCGACTAAGACGAAATTATAGAAATTACCTCACTGTTGATAAAATACACAATGGAGCAATAAGACTCAGTGGGCCTCATTACAAGGTTGGGGTTCTGGTAATAACGATGCCTGTAAGGCATTACCAGCATCGTTTACTGAACTGGCCCATCACGACCTGCAATGCCGGTCCTACCGGCATCGACAGGGACCCACTGTGGCCGTGCACCACCATTCTGGCATGCGCGTGGGCGCCGTGCCAGTACACCAGCATGCCGCAAGGAAGAGGACATTCGGATCACCCGTTAATAGTAAACTGCTGTGTTCCCAACTGCCACAGGTGCACAGAATCAGCACAGGTGGAGGCAATGGAGACTGGCCCTGCACAAAAGGAGCACACCCACACACCACACCCCTTCCAAGACCAAAATGATCCCACTTGCAGTTGCGATACTGGAACTGGTGGACATGCCTGCACTGCTACTCCTTGAGCAGGCAGTGTACCAAGGATTACAGAGGAGACGCAGGAGGACAAGGAGGGTGAGATTGGCCCAGCAAATTCCACCAGTGCAGGCAGTGGTTGCCCACATGCAGCCACCAATCCCTCTCATAAGGGCCAGTCCATTCAACTTAACCCCAGCACAGATCCACTCCCTGTATCGCCTGGACAGGGACACCATCACCACCATAGTGGATCTAATACATGAAGACTTGGTCAGCCTGATCAACATCCGCACAGCCATCCCTCTCTGCTCAAGGTGGCATCTGTTTGCCACTTCCTGGCCACAGGCACCTACCAGCAAACAGTGGGGCAGCTGCATGGCATCTCACAACCATGTTTTTCCGGTGTGCTAAACCAAGTACTGGATACACTCCTAAAGCACGCAAGGGCCTACATATCCCTATCACGGACAGCACAGGAGGTGAATTACACCAACATAGCATTCCATGCACTGGCAGGCATGCCCAATGTGATTGGTGCCCTCGACTGCACCCACGTGGAGTTGGTAGTCCCGCATGCCGTGGAGGCATGACACAGACAACAGAGGCTGACATACTCTGACCGCACAAGAATGTGTAAATGTCAGATTCACAATCAGCGCACACCCCTGATCTTCTCCACTGGACATCACCTGCCCGTACCCACAGCACCACAATGCACCATCATGCAGTCACAAAGCTGAATACACATGACCTTATCGAAGCACCTCGCAGGTCATGCATCCATGAGTTCCCAATATAAATTCCCACTCAGGAAAATCCCCTGTCGCATAAGCCTCACATGTGAGTACATCATGGACCTTATCACTCCATCTGGGTGAGTGGTGATTCCAATGTCAAGGCCCCTAAATCGTGTACATCACCAAAGACTAGCATCGTGGATTGACAAGTTGTGTACAGTTGTGCAGATGTGAAGTCAATAGCTGCCATTGACGATATACTGCGTATGAGCATGAACGATGTACAGGCTGAGCACAAATGAAATTGAAGAAATGCCGTCACACATACCTTATTGTGATCCCATGCAGGTGATGCTGGCTATCCCCTGAAGCCGCGGCCTCTCACCCCTGTCATGAATCAGCAGAACAGGTACGTTGAGGACTACAATCTTGCTCATACACACAAATACACACACTTGTGTGGTCGTAGAGCAGCCTTTTGGCCTGTTGCAGGCACGGTTTCGCTGCCTAAACAGGTCGGGTGATGCACTCATTTACGGGCCTGAGAAGGTGGGCAAGATCATTATGGTATGTGCCATGTTGCACAACATATGCATCCGGCGCATTGTACCCTTGCCATCTGACCTGGACCAGCCACTACCGGATGCAGATGAAGATGATGATGTAGACGATGTTGCTCAATGTCCTGGTCATGATGCACATGATGGAAGTGTTGTGTGCCAATCATTGCTCACCCATTGTTTTTGATGAACTGGGATGACAAGGGATTTTGGGATGTTGGACTCTGGGCACTGGGATTGGGGTACTCTGGGCACTGTACACTGTCATGCAATGAATTAACACACACACAAGAAGCAATGTCCAGTCATGTGACATTCGTTTAAACACAACGGGTGTAGGGACCCCAAAATAAATGGAACATGAATGAATCCTCCACATGCAGTACATCTGACGCTACCCTCCCTCCCCTCCCAAAAACCCCACACACACACCCTCCCCCTCCAGCCACCCTCCAACACCCCCACATTCCCCCTACCCCCTACTCCACCCCCACACACCAAGAGCCCAATATGTGTCCGCACGGCCTGACAATCAACACGTCCAAGGTTCCCCTCCTATTGCCACCCCCTTTTTCGACTGAGTGGGTTGCATGTCTTTGCGGCACATGCTGCGCAGGGACCTGTGCACAGGACCTGTTTGGGTTGAGCTCACAGGTGTGGTTGTCCTGGATGTGGACGGGTCTGGCTCGGATGCTGCAGGACGCCATTGCTCCATACAATTGGCCATGCGTTCCTGTATATGTGCCGCAGATGCAAAGCCCTCATGGACCTGCTTTGCTGTATGGTTAACAGCCCGGATGATGGCCACAGTGTTCTCTCGGTTGGCCCTGCGTGTTGCCTCTACATCTGACACATATTGTTTGATCATGTCATGCATTGACTGTTGACGGGCCTCCATTTGCGATATCCGTCTCTCCATGTCCTGGATTGTGGTGTTCCAGGATGGTGGCATGCCTGGTGGGGACATGCACAACACGGGCCTGTCCTCTGGTACAGATGCATCCTCCTGGCTGAAATTACTTTCAGGCACATGCTGAGGGGTGCCCTGTGGTGTCTCCTGCGAGCTGGGCATGTGTCCACCATCACACAACATGCTGCCTACTGCATTAGGATCCTCCTCATGCCCCTCATCCTCGTTGGCACTGTGTTGTGCGGAAGCAGCAACCTCACCTACAGAACTTGTGGCTGCCGACTGCGTGTCATCAAGGTTGTTTGCCACTAATGTAGCCTCATCCCCGGCAATGTGTGTTTCCTTGGGGACCAATGAATGCATGTGGGCAGGCTTCCTACCAACGCCATCTTCATGCAGGTGTGCCTTGCTGGCACTGGTGCCTCCGGCCTGGTGCCCCTTGGCGAAAGGTGCAGGTGGCTACACAACATGTGTTAGGGGCAGTGCACCCGGTTGGGCACTGCTGTGTAAATCGTCAGCCCCTTTGCTCATCCTTGCTCATCTGGACGTGGATGGCCTGGTGCTGTCGTCCTGACCCCTGGCCTTTCTTGCAGTTGTCCTTGGCTGTGCCACTGCATCATCCTAGTTGCTGTCAGTATTAGTGCCTCTGGGGGATAGAGATGCATGGCATCAGTGATGGGGTGACATGCATCTAGCATGCATTTGTGTTGGTGTAGTTCAGGCCATGTGCTTCGTTGTGTGCTTTTTGGAGTGGCGGACATGGTGCTGGCAAGACTTGGGGGGATTGCATTGGCATGCCTCAGGTGCATACATGTTTTCCATGGTGTCTGTTGAGAGGCCTACAGGTTTGTTGTGGCTTGCGCGCTGTGTGACATGTGCTGTTGGGTTGTGTATGGGGGTGTATTGGGTATTGGGGAGGCATGCATCATGCATTTGGATGTGATGGTGGTGGGGCCATCTTCTCAACAGGGATGTGTGTATGTGTCTATGATGGTAATATACACAAAGTTATGTCAGTGGAAAAAATCAAGTTTAAGGAGGAGTCCGGCAACAAGGACAGGGAGAGGGGTCACCAAATACGGAACCACAGATCAGACCATACAAAAAAAGAAATAATTAAAGAACATGAACATTTTGTTTTTATTTCATTATACATTTAAAACATACATATTAAATCATGTTTGAGAGCTCATGTCTAAATAGCAACATTTGATTCACAAATAAAGTGCATAACCAAGCAGAATGCTTGTCTAAAATCACGGCTGATAATTCAATCAGTACCAACCTAATGTAGCCAAGCAATCTGAACAACAAGCCGGTTGAAGGGGATCATCCGGCTAGATGGTCAGAAGCTACGCCACACTAATTAATATACAAACAGCCACAAATACATGGACAAGGCAATTATAATGACTTCTTAAATTAGAACTCAAGCGGGGTGCCATACGTCAACTACTAGACTGTCATAACCTATTGCATATACCAGGTCTGGCATGAAAACATAAGGTAGTTTCGATGGTACAGAGCATCTAAGCTGTTTCACGAGTGATGCCCATCTTCTTCAGGACGATGCACTCCCATCAACATATATGCCACTAGAATTTACAATGTAGTACAATGCATACATAGAACAATGAATACGTTCAGCTGTAAAGAATTGTACAAGCTGAATCCATGATTTTGCCATTATCTCAACCTTTTCAACTGGTCACTTTTTCCCGAATGAACATCCTGAGAAATGAATGTAGGCCAGCAGGGCAAGTTCTCTACTAGTTAGAACTAAGTGTGCATGCACAAGACCAAATGAAATTCAAGCTTGGCATTGTGTTGCAGACGACAGTAGACTTTAATATGTCTAAGAAAAAAGGAAAGAGAAGATCCTGCCAAAACGGAATGATGTTCCACATAGTGTAGTGGGCATACCGATGACTTAACTGTGTTCGCACATGACCTTGCGAATGTCCTAGGTCCTGGAGCGTTCAAAGGGTCTTATGTGTCTATGATGGGCCATATATTTGCACTCATCGGATTTACATTTGCTGGGCAACTGTGTACTTGGGATGTCAGGGGTGTGTGGGGACTTATGTGGTACACAAAGCGCCACTCACTGTCATCATCTGATGAAGGGGCTCCATACTCTGCTCCTCCGACGCCTCGTATGGCCTCCACATCCATGATGAAGCTGCAGGTCACCTCCCACCTAGACTACTTGATGGGGGAGTTTGGGCTGCCAACTGTTGCCTGCCCCTGGCTGCAGTTGGCTGAGAGGATGTTACGGACTCACAGCCGCAGGTCATTCCACCTCTTCCTGCAGTCCTTTACCATGCGTGTTGTAGTCCCCACTGCACTGACCTTCCTGGCAACGTCCTCCCATATTTGTTTTTTCCACAACTGTGCTGGACGCTGCAGGTCCGCACAGAAAACAATATTGGTATGCTCCACTATTGTGTCTGAGAACATGTTGAGCTCATCATCCTTGAAGCACGGTTTGTGGATGCGAAAAGTGCCTTTCTTTGTCACTTTTGCAATTGTCATCCAGCAGGGATTGGGAATTCTGATCCACAGGTCCTGTCTGCTGAGTATTTCAATGTAGTGTGTTTTTTAAGATGGCTGCATTTCTCGGTCCGGCGCGATGACGTTACTTCCGGTGCCGGTAATGACTGTACCAGTAATAATGATACCGTTATTAGCGGTACTGTTATTTAGGTTGCCAACGATGGTGGAGGAGGTTTCAATGCATTCCTTGATGCAGCTATGGGGAGGTGGGGGACTATACCGGCAATGCGGTGCATCCATTACCGGCATGCCGGGACGCGCGTGCACGCAGAATCGTAATCGTAAGTTGTTTGCGGTGTGGGTACTGCACGGACACGTTCATACCGGCATGCCAGCAATGACGGATTTTTACCACCTTTCTCGTAATGAGGCCCAGTGTCTTCTAAAAGGTCCAAAATATCAATGTCATCTGAGCTAAGAACTCTGAGCTGTGGAAACATATGTACTAATTCAATGACATGCGATCTGTTGAATTACTTTTGATTACAATTACAAAATAAAGATTGGAATTTGATGGTGTTCTATGTGGTGTCATTATATGTATGATAATTGTGGCTACAATCATTGTGCCTAATGGCCTTCTTTAGTTTTCATTGCTCCCATAGTAGACTCTTTTAGCCCTTGCACAGTGTTCTAGTTGGTTGAAGTATGAGTGTTTGATTTGGTGTTAGAGTTGCTGATGGTGATTTTAAGTGAGCTCTCAAATTTGCTGTTGACCTGTCGGCAAACCAAACGTGACTCAGTCATTCAGTCATTGCTTGATGCCGAGTACAGGTACTCAGTCCTTGTTAGTTTCCTTGATGATTCTTCAATACCATCCCAAGAAGATGCAGTATCATCACCAATCTCTATAAATAGAATGGTTCTTTGCTTTTTTGACAAGGTATCCTCTTCACCCAAGTTAGGTTATAGATATGTTTGTATATCAGGTGTTTTCATTGTGTTTGTTTTGCTTTTTTCCTTTATTAGCTGCTTTTCTCTTTCCCCCACAGCATGCTTAGAGAGTGTATTTCTCCTTAACATCAACGGCTAACATAGTGCCTTTTGAGTTAGAATTAATTTTATGATTCTGTTTTAATCACTTTTTGTTTTGTTATTTAGCCTTTTTCTGGTTGTAGTTTCAATATTTTTGCTATTGGCTATGGTGCTAGGCTTTGCATGCGCTGCTTCCTTGTTGTTTCAGCTGAAGGATGGTATTTTTAGTGATACCAGATGGGCTGGGCCAAATTGCAGCTCAAAGAGCTAGGTGCTACTCATTAAATGCGCAGCACCCCGGCAGTAGTAGAGTCAATAGCAGCAGGTCAGAACTAGGAAAAACATGTTGCTTTTGTGCGAGACTGGTATTTGTAGTGATATCAGATGAGAAGCCATATCAGGGCTTAAAGAGCTAGGTGCTCTGCAGTCACTGCAAGTCACCCCAGCAGTAGTAGAGTCAATGGCAGTAGGTGAGAATCAAGAAAAAAGCAAGATTATTGGACCAAGAAGACAAGATGCAACATGAATATCCATACAATACAGCAATTATTCTGATCGCTAAACCAGATGGTGGTTATTGTTAAGTTGTACACTTCAAATTATTCACAGTTCTGGATTGTTCAGTAACATCCAGAGGTACAAATATGAAACCGTGTTAGTTTTGGCTAATGGATTCTTCACAAAACCTTTAGACCCAGAAAGTTTCAAATACACTGCATGTACCTTTCAATGGAAACATTACGGTTTCAAAAGAATTCCTTATGGATACAGAACAACCCAAGTAGAAGATAGAGCCTTCCAAAAATGTGTCAGTAAGCAAGGAATTGTATAGTTTTAATTGCCATTGAAACACCCACCTAGAAAAAGTGGATTTGATCATAACAGAATTGGCTTTTAAAATGACATATATTAATTTCTAGAAAATCTAAAATTGTACAAAGAGCAGTGACATTTTATGCTTTTCATTGACAGAGGAGGGAATGGGGGTTCTCCTTACAATTATGAGAACAATGTGTACACTTACTGAATTCTCTCACGCTCATGCAACTTCCAGCATTATAGGGTTTGCTAAACCATGGCTCCAGGTATGTACCTAATTTTGCATCTTTAGTAAAAAACGACTAGGCAGTAGGGAAAATGAATTTCTGTCCATCAGGCTGGAAACCAGAACATTCAAACATTCTGCAACACATTATGATCAAATTACTCAAAGAACTCCTCTTCAGGATAGGAACACTGATAAGGATTTAGAAGTAATATTACTTCCAAGTCAAAAGTTTTTTACAGCATATTTTCAGATATGATATGTTATGATATTTTATTTATATTGCGCCCATTCACAAGTGTTTCAGGGTGCGAAGAGGCAAGGGAGAGGTGCATGGGAGAACAACACAATGATCTTACTAGGCCCAGTGAAATTGAGAACACGCAAGTGCAGGGGAGAGGGAAGAGGGGAAGTGCAAAGGGAAGGGGAGTAGTGGAAAGTGCTGAACACGAGATAAAAACAAAAACAGGAAGTGCAGTCAGCAAGAGGCAAGTACAAGAATTAAACGCCGACCATGGGTGTCAAATAAGTGTGTGTAAGGGGACTGTAGGGTTGCAGATACAGACCCAAGTGCAGAGGGGAGAGGAGTAGAGAAGGCAGAAGCAAAGAGGAAGGTCTTGAGGTGCTTTCGGAACTGAAGATGGTTCTCCTCAAGTTTCAGAGAGGTAGGAAGGCTGTTCCAGAGGGAGGCCCCAGCCAAAGAAATATTGTTTACACAATAACAGAACAAAGGTTCACTCCAGAAGAGAAAATACTAAGAGCAGTACAGGTTATAGTACACAAAGAAAGGGCTCTAGATGCCAATAAAATTATACACCTGAATACTCCACCAGTTCAACTAGAAGCAGCAACACACTGAAGTATCTTGATTGCTAAAGCATTGCACTAGATGGAATCAATGGGGTGCTACTCAGGCTGCTACTCACCTGATGCTCAGTACCATTTCAAACCGAAGTTGAAGCAAATGTGTGATCTTGATTGGTCGTTGCAAACAGAAATAGAATAAGTTATACCAAACATTTAACCCTGGATTTTTTCTGAAGAATTCTACTGTGATGGGTCAGAAATTCAGCCCGTTAGCACAGGATTTACTTAGTTAGATTAATGTGCTTCTGTTAAGGGTAATTTCAACCAAAATAATGTCTTTGAATGCCTAGATACCAAAACAGAACACTTGGGAGATATGTCAGCCCAGACAGGTGAGTTACAACATACTCTAATTATGCTTCTACAGGTTGTTACACATAAGCCCCCCCTTCTTATCTCTGATTCAGAATACATAATCAGGTGATACAAATGTGACCCACAATGGTGGGTACAAAATGGTTTTAAAGGATCTAAAGGGAAATCTATAATATATAAATAGCTTTGGCAGAAGTTTCAGAACATCCAAGAGGGAAATCCTCTAGTTTGGGTAGTGCACACTAAAGCACACAGAACACATTATATGCACAATGCTGGTAATACACTAGCAGACTTCTCCGCTTGATAGCAGGCAACACGATTTGTGGTAGTAGCTTTAAAATGCTCCACATATTGATGAGGACATTAAAGGCTGCCTTTAAGCAAGCTATCCTAACCTGAAAGGATTCTCTTGGACATATTTTTTTATTTTTTTATGTTTTAATAGCATTTGGTTTAGAATATAAACCTTACAGCTGGTTATCAAAGCATATAAAACATTACATTAAGTATTGTGTAAAATTCAGTAAAATTCAATGAAAAGCAAAAACCAATATCATGAAACAGAGAAGGAAAAGCAAAAATGAAACATTTCACACACCTTCAAAGGTGATCATATCCCCCACCGTTCTTAATTGAGAACATAGAAAGAGAGAAGAGAAGAGCAAATAAAAAATTAAGTAAAGAAAAAAAGAAAATCACAGATGAATTCTCAGTTCCAATAGGCGCTGAACAATATTAACTAAGGATCTTCCTTTTTCTCCAGTAAAATGAAGACTTCCTTCAGAAATGACAACACCGCCAATGTGAGAGAGACTTGCTTCCCTTGAAGTATAACAGACCACCATTCAACTGGACTCAAAGTTGTACATCACAAATACAATTTACCCCACCATATTGTTCTTTGGAGTTTCAATTCTGGGTAGTCTAGAGATAGGTGGAACAATGTTTTTCTATGTAACTTTCATAGTCTACATTCATAGTTCCTCATGTTCAGAGCCTTTCTTACTTCTGTTATCTGTCGTGTTGGAAATAGATTTAATACAAATCGTAAAAATTGGCATCTGAGGTGTGCACTTGGGAATTTTTCCAGATACCTTAGGGGCTTTCCTCTCGGTCTGTGGGCCGAGTCCTTGGGTCCGTATAGTTTCAATTTTCTGATATAATCTCTGGTATTGAACCAATCTTGATCCAGTAGTTTGCATTTTACCTGGGCCGGGTTTCTCCTAAGAATATTTTCAGATAGGCCCAAACCTTGCAAAATAGACAAGGAGGCGTTTTTCCAGGCCACAAGAACTACTTCTGTGTTCTCATGTAACGCCTTATTCAGAACTTTAAAACCACCCTCTGGGGTGCCAGTCAAGCACTTTCTGAAAAAGACAGAGTTTTCCAACGAATAGTTAGTAACAATGAGGACAGGGATATCTCTTCTCTTTTCAACTGCATTGCAATACAAGCAGGCAGTGAGAAGACCACCCTCCAAAAAGAAAACCTCTAGTTTGGACCACAGTGATACTGGCAGAGCAAAGGAAGCCTCCGCTCCATACGTGACAATAGTAGTCACTTTCATTCTGTAGAACTGGATCATCAGTGTGAGCAAAAATATTGACAGTATTTGAATTGTTTGGTCGAGCCTGAGGAGCCAAATATGTGATTTTACATCTTAGGGACTCTTCTCTCAGGGCATCTATTGCACTGTTGTTGATAAGCTTTCCTAAATATGTAAAACTAGAGACTCTCATGATGTTTTCCCCCTTTAAAAACCATGATTGTTTAGAAGTGAATCTCTGATCTTTTTTGTCACAGAGAGTCAAAATCCTTGATGTATTTACATTTAATTTTAGCCCATTCTCGTCCACATATTCAGCTAAGGCATTTAGCTGTCTCTGTAGCCCTACTTGAATCTGGTCCAATAGAATGAAATTGCCTGCATAAAGTAGGCGGCCGACTGGCCCTCCTGCAATCCTTAGTTGAAAACCTCCGATATTTTCAAAAGAAGTGGAGACGTCCAAAATGAATTGGTTGAACATTGCTGGTACCAGTGTACACCCATGTTTCAACTGTTTAGAAGTTTTAATAGGCTCTGTGAGATTACTGCTCTTGTCCAATCTAACTTGTAGATTATTATTTAAGTACAAGACGGTCAATGCTTCTCTGACATCCCACGGACAATCCCATTATTTTAGCTTCTTCCAAAGTTTCTCTCTTTCAATAGTGTTGAACGACTGGGCGAGGTTGAGGCTAGGTAGACGTTCCCCCCCACCTTCTCCTTTACTGATGCTTTTATTAAATTTATTATATACAGGTTTAGTGAAGTTCCTATGCCTTTAACAAACCATGCCTGCCACTTATCAAATCAACCCGTGCTTTGACTCGGTTTATAGTGATAATGTCTAAAAACATAATGTCGAATGTCAAAATGTCGAAAACATAATGTCGGAAAAAAAAATTCAAATGTCTTTTTTTCTTTGTTTTTTGTTCGAAATGGGGGGTTCCCCTCAAACTCCCTTTTTTAAAATTTATTTTCTGTTTTAACTTTTTTTTTTTACTTGCAGAACCCCAAAAATACATGTAAATAAAAAAATAAAGCATTTGAAAAAATAAATTTCAACATTATTTTTTCGACATTTTTGTAATTCGACATTATGTTTTCGACATTATAACTGCACACCCTTTGACTCCATTCATTAAAGATAAGGGCTCCAACAATCTTGCCCATCAAATCCAGCAGGGCGATAGGCCTGTAGTTTCGAGGGTCAGACCTATCGCCCTTCATAAATATTGGATCTTTTAATTCCCAAGAACATGTCATGCATCACTTTTGACAATTTTTCTGGGTTTTCTTTCAATATACAATATGTAAGGCTGTCTCGCCCGACCGCCCTTGATTTACTTGCTGTTCCAATCATGGACTCTCTGTCAGATCTTTCAGTTGGGAAGGACTATGCAAGCTCCGACTTTATTTGGATTTTCATCTCTTTCCTCTCTGTTGTAAACAGAGCACTAAAGTGCTTGCACCATACCTCAACTGGCACTCCATTAGAGATCAGTTGTGTTATTAAGCACCCTCCAAATTCCAGCCATATTTTTTGATGCTACCAATCACAGCAGCAATTCTGCATCACGTTGATGAAGCAACCACGTATGCCCTCTAATCCAGTTCTTAAGCTGTTGTTTTAACTTTTTCATGCCAAAGGTGTCATTAGGATCTTCTCTCTGTAAGTCTCTTACCTTCTTTTAGCTCCTTTTTCTAAGGGCGACTTCCCCATTAAACAAGTGGTGATTGATGTAACTATGACGTTGCATCCGTCCCCCTATCTCCTTAAACCCTGTTAGGTTTAAGCCATTGTCCTGACCTTTCACCACATCCTTCGCAATTTTAACTCTATTGCATCCTGGTTCTACTTCAAGGGCGCTTTGTCTTTTTCTGGGCTTCACTCTCGATCACTCTTTATTAATATTGATAGAATATCGTGATCACTTGCATTTGTCTGTTTTATCTGCATATTTGACAAGTTTGCATGTAGATTTTCGGATGCAAATATATAGGAGATTTCCCCTCATTTCCCCTCCTCCATGCCACTTTGGCCGTAATATCACCATCCAAGTGCCCATTGGCGAGGGACATTTTTTTCTCATCCAGTTTAGCTCTCCAAGAAAGTCCTCTAACAAACTGTTGACTTGCTTCACTTGGAGTTTCAGTAATCAGGGACGCTCTGTTGTTGAAACAGTTTAAGATGTGTAGAAATTTCTGTTCAATATAATCCTGGCAAACCAGCAAGGCTTGGATCAAGGGTGAAGGACATCTTGCCTCGATTACTCACAGACTGATATTGTTTTTTAAAGCAAATAGTAGGCCGGCCATTGGGTGGCCACTAAAGCCCTTGATTGCTGGGTTAATATAGACTGAAAATCCCTCCAGTAGCGGCTGTTTATGGAAGGATATCTCCTGGAGACATATGATGTCGTATTCTTCAAATTGTAATTCTGCTAGTCCAAATAGGTGGCTGAAGCCTTGAGTATTCCAAGAAACCAGATAAATGACCTCATTCTGATCTTCAGGATACGCCTCTTAACCCAATTTTAAGCGCTATGTTGAGGAATTCTCCCCAGCAAGAGCTCCAGCCAAGACCAGTTTTCCTCCTTATTTCTCAATAGCAGGGGTTCTCTAATTTAATTCTTTTGCTTTAGACATCTTGAGCTTCTCACTGTAATTCTGAAATTCAATTTTTCACCCCTGCATTCTGAGGGTCGATATGATTGGTCTCTTTGTGTCTCTAAGTGACCCATTTTCTCAGCTGTGGGCTTGCCTATTTCCGGTCTTCTTTGCCTTCCAGCTTCCGAGGAAGCTCTGTGCTTTTCCTTCACCACATCCCCATTTTCGGTATCAGTATCATACGAGGACATTGAGTATCCCAAGGGCAGTAACCTCTTTGCCACTTGTAACAGCACATGTTTCTTACCCTGGGTTGCTACATAAAGAATAACTTTGTCCAACCTCTCCTCTTCTGGGAACTCGATTGAATGAAAGTCACGCAATTCTATGCCTCTAAGAGCTGGAAGGCAATGAAGTAAGTATCATATGATATGATATCATTGGTTATTTATAACACGCTTAATACCCAGAGGTTTCAAAGGGGAATAGGGTATTAAACATGTGTTGGTCTGTGTCGTCTTGCTTCCAAGGCGAGCATGTTGCCCCTGAACTATCCTCCCGAGACAGGTAAAGAATGTTGGCTGTATTTAGTACCAGGTTGTATTTTATCATAAAAAATGTTCCCACAATTATTCTATATGTATTATTGTCACTTACAATCTGTCTCTTTACACTTTCTGCATGCATGTTCAGCCCTTTAAAGGATTTATTGGAGGGCCAGTACTCACCCTTTTTAGATAAGCTATGGGATTTGGCTCTTTTCTCCACCATAGTTTGGAATGGACCTAATTTCTTTTGTGAACCCTTGTTAACTTTTAGTGGAACAAATTGAGTGGGACCTTCCTTCTCATCTTCTTCCCTTTCATAAGACCTATGTTTCCTTTTTTTCACCGGTGAAGGAGAGTCATTTTGAAATTGGACAATTTTTCTTCGGGGGCTTGCGTGCCCTGACGTTGATTTGTCCCCTTCGTCCGCTGTCAGTTCTTCCAAATCAGCTGTTCACCATGCAAATCCTTCCTCCCCATGATTACTATATTTCTACTTTCACCATCAGAACTACTTTCTTCTGCCTCTGTGATTGTATAAGTAGAAAGGTTCATAAGGTCCTCCAATTGATCACCATCCTTTATCTCTTCTGTTGGAGCTATCAAATTGGATTTACTTCCCTCCCATTCTTACATCGGAGTGTCGTCCCTTGATTGTATAGATAGCTGGAGATCTAACTTATTACTGTTTACTTGGCTTACAATGGCACCTCTCACCTGGTTATCTACTTTTCTTATCAAATGAGTCAGAGTTTGTTGTTTAAGAAAATCTCTGGGACTCTGGTGTGGAGATATTCCCTTTTTTGCTTTTTTTCTCTGTTCAACTTTGCCTTTAGCAATTCTCTTTTTAATTTTGTTGATTGAGATTGTCGCCCAACCTCACCCAACTTATCTCATATTCTTTTTTTGTGGGGACTTGAAGCAACATCCCTTTCTATCACTGACATCTGGTCACCTTTTCTTTTATGCTGGACCACTCCATTGGTCTTCCGTAGTCTACTTTCTTTTTCAGAAGTAACGTCTCTTTCTAACTCTGAAGTGTCGAAGTTCACAACTTGTGGAGTCTTCACAATTTCCCGAGTCGATGGGGCCAACTGACTCTTAGTTCTTATTTCCTCTGATCTTTGATGACCGGCTGCCCCCTCCAGCCCTACTTTGTCAGCCACTCTAACCTCTCGATATTCTGTTTCGCTTGGTGTTAAGACTTTTAGTTTTTCCAAGTCAGCTCTTCTTTTGTCCTTTTCTTGGATATTGGATATTGTGATCTATTATGCTATGCCAGATCCCAGTTTTCTGCTCTGTGTCCTTTCCCAAGTTTGTTTGTCTACCTGTGACAAACCCTTCAAAGAAGATCATCTTCGAGTGAAGCATGGCCAGAATGGTAGATTGATCTTTTATCTGGTCACATAGGGATTCATGGAGTTTCATATAAGGTGTTAATGTTTATCTAAGAGCCGTAATCAACTCGGCATCAATGGCCGGTTTCTTATGGGGCTGTACATCTATTTGTGTCACGTCCATGACCCTTAATAGATCTTCATCTGAGGATGACTCATTCGGGTCTGGTTGAAGTACTACCCTAGAGATTTCATTCAAGCGAGGATCGTTTAGCTCCTCATAAAGTCTTTTTGGGTTTTGACAGATTTTTTTCACCAGCCTACATATCGGTCCGCAATAAGCACAGATGGTAAGTTTTCCATGGTCTTTTGTTGGTTCCAGCAAGATATGTTCTTAGGACCTATTATGGTCTGTGAACCATGATGTTCTTTTAATTCTACTTCTGATGTAGACGGTAAAGGAGAAATCTTATTCTCATCCTGCTTAAAAAAGAACCTCTGCTTGGAAGTTAACATTTCCAAGGTTAAAGTCTGAGGTTTCCACAGTGTTTTTGCTTTAGAGTGTGGAGATTTTTTAGGGCGTGCAATCAAGTGGGAATTCCCAAATCTATAAAACGTGACTGGAAACTTATGGGATAAGGCTTTCGGCACATCTTCCACAGATTCAGTTGTTGTATCCTTCTCCGGTCTTGCTCCTTCAGTTAGAAAAAGGTTAGCAGTGTCATCTGAAGCCATTTACGTTAGTTTTGAGCAGGTATCAATGCTTGCCATAGATTGCATGTCACTCTCTAACACTCTTTCCTTATTCACCTGGGGGTCCTGGGTCATTTGCAGGGTATTCTCTGAAGAGGTCGTTACACAACCAATTTCCACTCTTATGTCTATAGGGCAACAACCTGCCACCGAGGCGCCTCTTACAAGTTCCTGCATCATCCCCTCTGACAATGTCTCACATTGACTGGTTCCCCTCCTGTTACAGAGGTCCCCGAAGTCAATGTCAATTGATCATCGGTCCGTTCCTCTGAATTGTGGATTCTTTTGTTTACCCTGTCATGCATACAGCGGGCAATGTCCTGGATGCTTGAAGGGCTTTCGACTCACAACATGATATCTTAGTGATGGATCTAAAGATCAAATATAATCACTCCAGTTTTTACCACACCGTAGCAGCTATCCAGGAGCGAAGCAACAGTGTAAACCACTGTCACCATCACATAGCCACACTCGGCTTCCACACGGACATCACGGTCTTCCAACAGGACCTGTTGTGCCTGCTCCTTTGCAGACTTGTGTAGATGTTGGCAACTATAACCCACAGATCCGGGGCCACAGTTATCAGTTTTTCTGAGCCGCCTATACAACTACAGCAGACTCTGTAATAGTATCTATTCCTCCATTCACCGCAACTGGAATCAAAGAGTGTTAACCCCACAATCGCCATGCGTCACACGATCACTTGGGTAAAGGAAAGTTTTGTGGATGTTAAATCCAAGCAGCCACAACGCACTAGATAGTTTGTAGGTTTCTTGTTTTCTACTATTTTCTACTGTTTGAAAAGATGGTTTGAATCAAACCTTTTAATTCCTTTTGATGATGAATACTCAGTTTGTTTCTTCCCCGTCGAGTCCTGAGGCTCATGGCTTATGACTCATGGCGTTCCCCGAAACCTGGCAATAGCTAACTGGGTCACTTTGCCCCACTTCGTGGCCCCTTCATGGTGTAGAAATGGTTTTGTCTGTGAGCCGGGGGGTGGAGCCCTTCTGCTCTCACAGCGTCCCCAGTGGAAGGAAGGAAAAATCAACTTGCAGCTTCAAGGCAATGAATGCAATACCAAGGCTGTATGTCCTCTGGCAAGCCGTTCAGGATCGAACTTGCACACTAGCAGGGAAGTAAAGCAGAAACAACGTGGCCAACTGCTAACTGCGTCACTTTGCCCCACTTCCCTTGGACCTATTCATATTGCCTGAAATACAACACAATACTAGTCATAGAACCTAAACAAGATGAAGGCCCTGGCGAAAGGGTATTCCCAAACAAGCAGGACAGATTAAAATGAATCTCTGCTGTTCATGCAGGAATGGAAAGAAACCAACTTTAGGATATTAGCAACTACTTTTGCTGGGCAGATATTGGTGGGCTACTCTGAGAAAAGGTGTAAAACAGTACATTTCCACTTGCTCAGCATGCATGTAAACCACTGTGTATCATATCAGTAAGCCGAAAGAACCTCTTCTGCTTCACCATTTGAAACCTTATTCATGGATCAGGGTGGTCCTTTGGTAGCAGTTAACAAATACAAATGCTCGTTGAATGTAGTAGACTTGTGTACTAGATTCACTCAGATGCTTCCCCAGAGGAAAGCTGACTGTAAAGGAGTCATACAAGATTTCCAATGTCTAGTAGCTATGACAGTGCCCAAAACATTCCAAGCTCACAATGTGCCTCCTTTTTTACCATGCAATTTGCAAAATCAGTTTCGGACACAAGCCAATGCGATTATTGAGACAGCGAATGGGATTATAAAACAGACCCTGACCAAATGAATCACTTCCTTTTCGGGTAACTGGATGGGTCACTTGCCTTTAGAAATGTGAAATATAGTTGGCATCGCTGAGGTGCGAGCAGTCAACTGCAGTCCCTACCTGTCTTCCTGCCTGCCTGCAGTCTTTATACAGTGCCAGTGGATAAAACTCCCAGCATCCACGCGGAGCGGCACGCAGAGTTGGCTCACTGAGGTGCGAGCAGTCAACTGCAGTCCCTACCTGTCATCCTGCCTGCCTGCAGTCTTTCTACACTGCCAGTGGATAAAACCCCCAGCATCCATGCGGAGCGGCACGCGGAGTTGGCTCGCTGAGGTGCAAGCAGTCAACTGCAGTCCCTACCTGTCTTCCTGCCTGCCTGCAGTCTTTCTACAGTGCCAGTGGATAAAACCCCCAGCATCGACGCGGAGCGGCACGCGGAGTTGGTTCGCTGAGGTGCGGGCAGTCAACTGCAGTCTACTGAGGCTAGGAAGTAAGGAGCCATGGACTTACAAGCAGACCCCAGAGCTCCCTAGAGCTACATACTCTAACATGGAAAATTTTGACAACTTGGCTCCACAGCCCCAGCTGAAAAGTCCTTCTGGTAGGGTGCTGAGGAGCAAATATGCCCGATTAGAAAATCGGAAAGACACGCGAAAAACCTGTGGCTTGAGAAGAAAATGTGGAAATAACTCCAGTCCCGGTGCTACCTCACAGAGAAAGGCGACTACTGCTTCAACGGTGTCTTCCAACACAACAGCTGCCTGCCTCCTTGAGGGGGCGGGCATCGAGTATGAGGACGCGCAGAATGGAGTGCTGCCCCGTGATTTGGAGGAAAGCACCGAGGAAGACTCGTTATCTATGCCAGCTTCTCCTCCCCGCATTGAATCATCACCTTCCCCCCTGCATTCTTCACCCCCACCATCTTTGAACATATCTGCGGGGGGACAGGCCCTGGCCTCACAGGCGGCTCACCATCCATGTCCTTGGGGGACCGGATCCCTCTGTTGCTGTCTGAACGCGTCCCGCAAGCCGCCGCTGTGGCAAGTGAGGTGGAGCCAAGCGGAGTCGAAGGACCCCACGAGGCCGACCTTAGCTTGCGGGCCGCAGATTTTACAGCCAGCAGGAAACCGGGCATTTCTCCAGCAGACACAGCGTTGGTGTGCACCGTAGAACACCCTGAACACTGCCTCCGATCATGGTGAAAATGAGCTCATGGACTCGGTCACGGATCGTGAAACAATTACTAGTCCATCTAACGTCTCTGCTAACGATCTCATCGCACAAAAAAGAGACATAGCAATGGCTCTACTCAAAAAAAGAGCACTGACGAAGAAGATCCTAAAGGAGCAGGGGGAGCTGCTAGATCAAGGATCCCAACAGCAAAAAAGGGGAGGTCGACAAATACCAAAAAAAGGTGAATTAGGAAAGCCAACTTTCCAGAATCCTCTGACATCTCACGCCTTGAAAGACCTTTTTTCCAAGCAAACAAAGAGGAAACTGGAAGCAGACGCAGAGCTTTCAGATGCAGAAATGCTTGATGCAGTTTTAGAAGTGTCTTCGGCCCCAAAACAAAGAAAAACAACAGAAGATCCTGGCCAAAACGTTCTGGTAGAGGCCCCTGGTCTACATGATAATGCTTCACTCCCTGACAGCCGGGGCGATCTCGATGCACGAATTAATGTTGCCAACCTATTCCCAAGGGGAGCTCGTACACTCACAATCAATCTGCTTGATGAAGACATTCCGCCACATCGTTCTGAGAAGTGCGACTGGGGAACAAACTATTAATGCAATCAGTCAACACCACCATAATCAACGGATTAGACCAAAGGAGCAGGCCCCATTCTACATTGGTTCAACTGGCTCAGCTCGGCCAAAAAACAAACTTTACTGATCTCCCACTTAGGAGGTCACTACCTCATAATGACCCCCCAAAAGACACCTCAACCCCAGTGAGAAACAGAAGGCCCAAAGACATGTTTGGAAATCTACCAGAAGATACTCCATCAAAAAAAACAGATCTGGTAACAATTATGTCTGCCATAACGGTGGGACTTGCACCATTTGTAAAGCTGTATGAGTCAATTAACGACACAATGAAAGACTCATTAACGCTTTCATCAACGTTGAATACCAAAGTAACTTTCTTGGAAGGCTTTATTACAGCCTTAAATCAACAAAATGTTGAGAAAGAAAGGCAATGGGATCAAAAAATCACCAGACTCGAAACCTTAATTTGAACCATAAATAATGCAAGTCGCTCCAGAGTAATCAAGCCTAATCTTCATACAGAACAACTCCTCTCATGAAATGGAAAGGAGGAAAAAACCAAAGGTTAAAATGAAAATTCCACTCTGAAGACTCGACGGCCGGATGCTAAATCACGGAACGAGATAAAAAACAAAGAACCTGTAAAAGTCCCCACAATTTTTAACATTGCAAAATCAACCTCATCAACCCTAATCAAACCGGCGACACCTTCTGTGACGTCTCAAGGCCCAGTTTCTCACAATATTTCGAGTGAACAAATGATAATTGAATTAGACAATTCTCGGTCTAACGAGGCAGATTCACTGGGGAACTCGTCACTTCTAGATCTCACTGTCCATCTGGACCAAGAGGACAATAATGCTCCCCTCGAAAACAATAAGCAAAATCTAGAGTTGAATCCAAATGATGCAGACAAAGCCATGACCCAGAAAGAAAATAAGAATTCAATTCTGACCATGTATGGATCAGAAACACACAGAGCTAAAGACATCCCTCGCGAAGGCGGGAGAGAAGTTATATCTGACCTGATAGCTAAAGAAACAAAATCAAAACGTAATCAAATATCAGAACAAAATGAAAATATCTCCCAAACGTCGAAAAGTAGCAATCATGAAAATACGAACCGGGAGCAGACAAGAACTTCAATGGATACTAGAGCAACCCCAAATCGAATTTTCAAGATGGAACAACTGGTGGCCCGAGAAAAACTTTCTAGTCTTAAACAGAAAGACGGTCTCAAAAATCTTAAGCAAAATACTGATCCTGAAATCTTTGAACACGGCAGATCTCATGTTGATCGAACCATATCATATGGACAAGAAGGCAAAGGCATATCTCCACGTCAAAAACGCTGTGAGCACAGACTTAAAAGACAACGTGATCCTGGCTTTGAACCAAATGGGTTTTTCCCTAGTGGAAATCTCCATACCAGAACCGGCTGCAAAGATTATATATCCCTCAAGTAAATCTACTGAAAAGCATCTAGATCATCGATCAAAAACTGAAGACCAGTACTCAAACACAAGAAGAGAGTTCTATATGGAGAAAGCGGAGCCACGTCGAGGGAGATTCAAATCGAAATTCTATTCATCTAACAACAACACAAACTACAGAAAAACACAACATATAGAAAATGCAAGAAAAAACTCCAGATGGGAGAAAAATCGTAGACATGCAGCACTGATTGACCAAAGTACTGATTGGTCCCACAACAAAAAACGAAAGCCATCTGGGCCGTGGAGATGGTTGAAAAAGGTGCTAAATCCAAACCCTCAAAATTAACAACGAAAAGGCTCAGCGACGCCGACCCCAAACCAGCGTCCCAAATCTCTCCCAACGAACCATCCAAAGACGATCACTATGTGCTCTTGGAATACAAGGGGCCATGAGCATCTGACTAAACCAGACACACTTGATTTGAGTTCATTCGATATCATCTGTCTTCAGGAGACCTGGTTGATGGATAAACCAGTGCTCGACGGGTATGAAATGTATATCTCCCCAGCGGTCAAAGGTATCTTTGGCAGACCATCGTCAGGCCTCTTAACCGCAATTAAAATTGGCTCAGGTATCTCCATTCAAAAGAAAGTGGCTGAAACTTATTGTATGTTAGCACTCCAAACAGAGTGGCATCACCTAGAGAACACCTTGAGGGGCAAAGTGAAATCTAATCTAGCTATTATCAATGTCTATTGGAACCTGCAGAGGACAAGTAACACAGAATTTTGTGATGCCATCGCCGAAACCCTAGACAAGTTTTCGATTGAAATGGCCACAGACTACATCATAATTTGTGGAGATTTGAACACTAGAGTTGACCAACTCTCTTTTACCACCCATCTTTGCCCCCCCTCTGAGAGAGGTGCCTTGTGGTCTGTCTTTATGGACACTAGAAATTTCCATAACGTGGCAACTGCTCGAGGCCAGCTTCCAGCGATCACAACTTGGGAACGAGCAGAAACCTCATTGACGCTGGACCATATCTTCATCTCATACTCCCTCCTGCCCTTTGTACATTTCTTTGAGGTTTACAGAACCAAAGCCAGTGATCACAACTTGCTGACAATGACTCTTGAGTCAGCAGGTACCCTCAAAGAAACCTATACATCTGAGGTGGAGCTATCACGGAAGTCTACGCGAATTCAACTCACAGCGACAAATATCAAGGAAATCACTAAAAAGTTCGATGAAGAAAACAGAAGTACTATGGACTTATCAAACAGACCAAACTATATCCCATTCTTCCTGACGCATAGGAAACAACAAGGCAACCGTATTCCATCAAGAGGAAATGGCGTACACGAGTACGATATCCAACTGGTCATGAAACGAAGAGAATTGCGTAAATTGAAGCACTTAGCCAGAGCCTCCGACAATAGTGACCAAAAAGACATCGCTAAAGCGGCAACAAAATCATATAGATCATGGCTGACACAACATAAAGCTATCATGTATCAAAATGACGAGGAGCAAATGCTTAAAACCTTAGTGTCAAGAAACCCAAGAGAATTCTAGGCCTTAATCAAAAACAATAACAGCGAGACAAATAACCAACTGTCCAATGTCGTATCGGAACTGACTTGGATAACTTTCTTTACATCTCAATTTGCAGCTCTACCGCAAACTCCAAGTAACCACACATGTCGCACAATGTCAACGTGGGTAGATCTTGCAGATCAAGAAGAGATCCTGGCGACGATATTGAAATATTGAAATTGAAAACAACAAGGGCACCAGGACCCGATGGTCTAACCAACTTAGATTGAAAACAACATCCCGAGGAATGGTCCGCCTTAATAACAAAAATTTTCAAGCAATATCAAGCCACTAAACAAATCCCTAAAACATGGACTGATGCGGTAATAGTGCCCATTTTCAAAAAGGGTAACAGAAATAATCCAGCAAACTACCGTCCCATCATGGGCAAGATCTTTGCAACTCTTCTTCTAACCAGATTCCACAGATGGGCAAGATCTGCTCCCTGCTCGGACCAACTCCAAACGGGCTTTGTCAAGAATGCAAGCACCAGTATAAACATCATGATTCTTAACATCATAAAAGAAAACGTAAGCAACGGTGCACCAAAAGTCTACATAGCATTTATAGACTTGACGCAAGCTTTTGATAAGATCAGCTGGCAAAAGCTGTGGGTCAAATTATCCAATTGGAACTGTCCTGCGGAAATCTTAGATCCAGTGATTGCACTGCACACGGATACAAAACTCAGAGTCCGTCTAAATAGGCAAGGAATGCTATTGGATCAGTTCCCATCGGAACGCGGTGTGAAGCATGGATGTCTGCTTGCGCCGGCCCTCTTTATTGCATTTACAGGAGATTTCCAACATACACAACCAGCGGTAAGAGCCTTTCCTCCCAAAGTGGGCAATACCCCAATATCTAGATTGTTCTTTGCGGATGACCTGATCCTCATGGATCAGACCCAAATAGGCCTTCAGCGCCAATTAACCAACTTGGCTAAGTACATACACGAAAACGATCTGGAGATAAACACCGCCAAATCCAAAATCTTGATTATGGGGAAAAGTCGATCAACAACTTCAGACAACGGACTCTGGTACTTGAACAATACGAAAGTAGAGACCGTCGCTAGGAATAATGATTGACTCAACAAGATCGGAAAAAGCAATCCATCAAGCGCTGTGGGCTAAAATCAAAACTTTGACAACCCAAGCTAACCTAGTAGACCGGAAATATGGGACATTTTCCCTACTACCTGCAATTCAATTTTACAAACAAAAGGTGGTTCCATCGGTAACTTACGGTATGGATGCGGCCCTAAATATCCATGATACTATATGGTCGAAACTGGAAGGTTTCTTGTGGAAAAGCCGTATTAGGCCTTCCCAAATCGTCATCAATATCAGCTATCAGACGTGAATTGGGCCTGCTATCGTTGAAAGCGTCAGGCGAACAAAGTCAGATGAGACTACTTCGGAAAATTATTTTACCAGACACTCTTCCGATTTACAAATTGATCCAGGCAGAACTTAACCAAGGACTGTAACGCACTGAACAAATGGGAACAAAAACTCATAAAAAAGCTGTCAGACTTGGCTTGCACGTCTGAGGATCTCATCCAAAATCCTAATAGGATAAAGACAAAAATAGCCCAAGAAGACTGGATCCAAACTGGTCAGACAACAATAGCAAATAAGCTATTCGCTCATTTACCCCCAACAACAAACAAGCTAAATCGACCTCTGAATTACTGTATAACATTTCCTAATAAAAGACTGCAGAAAATAGTTATGAAAATGAGAGTCAACCAAATGCCAACTCAAGAATACATAGCTATTCGGACTAAATCAGTATCAAGAACTTGTAGACTATGTGCTGAAACTGAAACGGTAGAAACCATAAGACACTTACTTTTGAACTGTCCTAGAACCGCGTTTTTACATGATGCTTACCTGCTACCCTTGATGTATGATGTATCGCTTCGAGAGGAAGACACATGGTGGTGCCGCCTGGTCTCAGGTGAAAAAACAAAATGGTCAACGGTGGCAGTAAAGATCTTGGAAGCTGCACTTAGATTACCAACAGACACTGCCAATTAAGCCAGTATAACTCACTGGACTTTGATTTAGATGACAAACAAAAATGAATAAGTGTGGCAATTGACAATGATCATATGTTAGAAGATAATATCGGTATGAAAATAGAAATGGGGAGAAAAGGAAAACAATGAATCATAACAAGAGAAAACAAAACAGCAGTAATTAAATAATATGTTAATGATTTAGTAAAAGTAATATGAGTTATTTAGGTCCGCAGATGGTGGAATTATGACAAATGTTAGGGAAAATCTCCCTTTCCCACAAACATTTGTACAACCATTTATACAACCAAACGTGCACTGTGTACATAACAAACATTGAGAGAGTGAATAGTGCATATCATAAAAGTCTGATGTACCAGAAATTCATTGCATTCCATGATTACGTAGTGCAAGTGATAGATGATTTAACTCCCCCACCTGTATGCCAATGTATAACCCTTATCTGTTGATCCGTAGAGTGGTCTGTGTAATATATTGCTATAGTGCTCAGTTTCTCTAATGTTGTACAATACATGATTTACCACTAAGATTTGGATGTATGACCATCTGTGAGCATAGTTCTCTTTCTTGCCTCTGTATATATTTCAATGTCAGGACCAGTGTTTAATTGAGAAATTATGGTGTTTGGGGTCAGTTGAATTGCAGAATTTGGCTGGTAGAGGTAATCATGTTTTGAACAAAAGGGTACTTGCCACATGTGAAGTCATTGTTGTTGCATCATGTGATGCTTACTTGGTTATTCAGAGGTTTGATTCTCTGGGCAAAGTGCCAGGTTGGCGCTGTAATTCTGTAAGGTCTACGTCTGTATACAGATAAAGTGGAATGTGAGAAGTGACAGTATCTTCTGTTCGAACATTATCTGAAGTGTTAAGTATGTTTTTAGCGTTGGTTTCAGTAGAACACTAAGAAAATGTATTTATGTGTTGCAAGCTAAAGCTATTATCCGTGGTATGTGGTTTGGCTGTACCTCTACCCTGCTGTTACCTGGTGTGGAGAAAAAACGTGGAGTCAAACATTAGCTTGCTGTGGGTCCACAGAGTAATGCTTGTAACGTTTGTTAATTGTCATCTATTGGCCGTACCACGTCATTCCCTCCTCTGCTTATCTCCAATGAATCTATTAATGGAGCAGGTCACGTAGCGTCCGGTGCTTTATTCCAGCGTGTTCATGTTCTTACTCTGCTTGAAGAAGTTTTAAATATACCCACTCTGCGTTTACTGTGTCACGATGTGTGGTAGCGTCATTCCGTTGTGAAGCTATCTAATTCATCAATGCATTCCGTACTAGGGAAGCCAAGTGCTATCTTGTAATGGTTTGGTTAGTGATCGCAAGCAATGCTATTCAGTTTGTTTGAGGCTCTTATGTGGTGGGACACAATACCAAAAATAATCAAATTGTATGGCTAAAAGTCGCAAATAAGAGTAAATAGAGCATGTTGAGAACCACAATCTGATGCAAGTAACTCCATGTTTAATCATCTAACTGTCAGGGTCCTAGTCGTGGTAAATGTCCTCATAACTAATGATTACAAACACAGAACAATCATAACGGGAGTGTTAAGCTAAACTGCTGTGGGAAAATCAGTTATGAACTGAAAGAATTCAACAAGGTAAATCAGTTAAACATAGGGTTTCTAGCAATACTCCTTATATCGCCGTATTCAGAATCTATGTACAGCCTACATGATGTTGGAATTAACCCTTAATTCGGTTAATTCGGATGCCTAGATATGTGGACCTTCTACATTTGATGTTAGCTGTAATAAACAGTTTGGCAATATTAACACAGTCATGTGTTGGAAATGACCCTTAATTCAGCTGATTAGGGTGCCATCATATGTGCACCGCCTACAAGAGATGCTAGCTGTAATAAACAGTTTGTTTGCAAATCAGTCATGTGTTAGAAAATAATGGTTCGGTGTACTGCTCCTGTGATAATCATTGTGTATGTCAATATTAACAGCATGATGAGTTTGAAAATTATGATTATGTGTACAAACCCTGATTAAAATCCATTCAGAGAGAAGAAAGTTACATGTGTACATACATGGTGACATTCACATAAAGTCTCTTCTTTGGTAGCTTGGTACTGATCGTGGATGTTGTGTATATTCTGGTAACTGTTTTACAGAGATATTGACATGTGTTTTATATTGAATAATATGTGTTTTGGGGGTTGTTTCTGCCTTTTCATCTTTGCTGTGCATTCTTTTTCTTGGCTTCTTTGTTTTGGTCACAAACCCTTTGTGTACATTTCTGTAAATTGCCTCCAGGTAAGTTGCATTTTGGGTGTGAGTTGGACTTACAACTTGCATCTTCCTTGGTAAATTTGGGCCTCATATATATTTGTATTGGGCTGATTCACTAAACTGAAAAAGACTATAGTAGAATATTGACATACAAACTGCTCATCACAGGAGCAGTACACAGAGCCATTATTTCCTAACACATGACTGATTTACTAATCTCCCAAAAAATAGTGTAAGTAGAATTTAAGACATTTTCTGGAGTAAGTGTAACTTACAGTATTTTTCTGTTAGCTTATTAAATCAGTCCCATATATATATTATTGGTGAACAAGCGCTTTGTAAAGCGCGAAACACGTCAATGCAGGACTGCTCTCATGGTGTCCTAACTCTGTTGTCTTTCAATGGTGTTTTTATTATTTTGACTTAATAAACTTGTAAGTAACTTTACCTCAAGTTTCTGGCTGATCTTTATGTGATTGGGACCCCGTGACATTTTAAAGACTTACAGTGCAGGTTAAACCATTACATTTTTATGGCGGTTTTCCTCTTTTTGTGTGCCTATATATGATATATATATCTATATATATCAAGGAAAAAAACGAAACTTTATTTGAAGGGACATTAAATTGAGAACGTTAAATTGAGAACATAACGCAACAAAACCCCTGAAATTCAGCTAAAGGCACCTTAACTACGAGCCCCCTGTTGTGCAGCCTCTGACCATAATGATGACATCACAGATGACATCCCTGATGACATAACTGATGACATCACTAATTACATAATTTATGACATTAAGGTGTCTTTAGGTGCCTTTAGCTGAATTGCAGAGGTTGTGTTGCAATGAGGTCTCACCTTAACCTCCCTACAGCTAATGTTTTTCCTTGAATTTCAAGGGTTTATTCCATAGATGTTTCCCACATACCAAGGGCTTTTGACCATGCCCACTGTCCATTGTAAAACACTACCAGACCACTAGCCATGGCCTTTGCAACCCATGGTTCAAAGATGTTCACCAATCATAGACTGATTTTGACCTGTTTTGAGAGTGCTATTGTTATGCATAAAAGATGGAAGGCTTTGAAAATGTACAATTCTTTTAGGCAATGGGCAGTGAGACTACATTATTTTCCAAGGATCACACACTTTAGTTAAGCAGCGTGCTGCAAGTCTCTTGTTTTATGGCCAGTCTTTTGGTGACTGTTGTGATAAATTGCACAACCCCAACTAACCACATTCAATCAGCATGGAAAAGGGAAAAGAATTATCAGCTGCAAGCATAGCATATGGCCAGGTACTTTTGCCCCCATAGGAACTTGGCATCCTCTATGGTGCTTGCTGTTTCTCAAATCTTCTCAAACTGCTACTCTCTCTCCTATCCTATCCCTCTCACTGGGTTTGGTAAGAAGAAGCTCAAACGGGACATCCTGGTTTCCAACCCAGGCCTCCAACCCAGGCCTCCCTATCACTAATACCTACACCAGCGCTTCCTCCAGACAGACCCTTTCCAACATCCGCATTGTTGTTCCCTCTCCAGGCCTATGGACCCCCCATATGGTCTCTGTTCTCTCCCCTTTTTCTTCCTCGTCCATTAATGCTGGCACTCGTCCCATCCACTCCTCCAAGACCATCATTAATGTATATCTGAATGGCACTGTCTTAATCCAGGGCCCCAGCCCAATCTTCTCCTTTTAGACAGGTGTTTTCTGTGACTTATCAACTTCCTTCCTTCTCCTGCTTCTCCTACCTACACCCTATTGACTCCTCCATGACCTCACTCCTCCACCACCTCTCTGGCACCATCCTCATATTCCCTGGCTACTCTGCCACCTTCTTCCTCTGCCACCTCTCTGACACCATCTCCATCCACTCTGTCTACTCTGCCACCTCCTTCTTCCTTCTCTGTCAACTCTTGGGTCCCTCTACCACCTCCGCAGGGCGTACCTCTTGTCTGTACCCCTACACAGAAGTCTTTCAAATGTGGCAATCTTCTCCACTCTCACTCTGCTGCCAAACACTCCTCCGACATCTGCTAACTCCTCAAATACCTTGATCTGGATGTCCTCGGTCTCACCTAGACATGGTTCATGGCCAGCTCTGTCACAAGTTGTGTCACTCTTCTTCCTGATGGTTACAAGATACTCTCCGGACCCAGAACCAACCACCCAGGAGATGGAGTAGCTCTGATCTTTCCAGAGTGGATCCCTGCTTTTGTCATTCCTTGCAGACCTACTCCTCCACTGAATGCCTGGTCTGCAGGCTCTCTATCTCCCCTGGCCACTCTCTTACTGTGGCCATCATCTACAGGCCACCTGGTCAGGTTACCCTCTTCCTCCCTGAATGAGCCGACCTCTCCCCCTCTTGCTCTGCCTCTACCTCTCAACTCCTCCTCCTTGGAGACCTCAACATCCATCTGGATGCTTTTAACCCCTCCTCGGGGCTCTTTCACAATCTCTGCAACGCTCTCTTTCTATTGGACCCTTGCATTCGACACACTCTGCTGGGCACACCTTGGATGTTCTCATCTCCTCTGATATCCCTGTCATCACTCCTCTCCCTTGGACTGACCACTGCTTCCTTTGAGAAACTGGCCTGTCGCCTGCTCCAATCCAAGAAGAAAGCCTACATTCAAGCAGGCATCTCTGCGGCCTCTAACAACATAGCCAAACTCTTCAAAATCTGCAAGGAGCTGGCCAATCCTGCTGCAATCTCCACCTCTCCTGTTCCCTCCCAAGTCCTCTGCAGAGCACTGGCTCACTACTTCATCATTAAAATTCAGGACATCCTGTCACCTCTCTCCTCTTCCCCTCCCTCTACCTTTCCTGGCCCCTCTCTGGCCGCCTCTTCCTCTCATCCCCCATTCTCCTCTTTCCGTGTGTTCACTCCTGACGATGATTCTAGACTAGTCCGATCTATGAAAGTATTGTCTAAGTAGGTGCTTCCCTGATCCTCGAGAACCATCAAGGACCATATCAACACCCTTGCTCCAGCCTTGGCTGATTTCTGCAATTACGCTTATGCCACAGGAACTTTTCCCTCCTGTCTGTCTACCCCCTTCTGAATAAGTATTCTGCCGATACTTCCTCTCCAGCAAAATACCGCCCGATCTCTAATGCTGCTTTTCTGGGAGAACTCCTGGAAAAGCTGGTCATCTCCTGGCTTACTCTCCATACCGAATCTGTTGGTTGCCTCCATGAACATCAGTCTAGCATTAGAGCAGCCAGAAGCACAGCAACTGCTCTCCTGAACACCTGTGATGACCTGCTCTCAAATTGTTTCTCTAGCCTTTCTTCTGTCCTCATCTCCCTTGATCTTTCCTCTACTTTCAACACAGTCAATGCTGCCATTCTGATCAATCATCTCTGTGACAATCTGGGCATCACGGATCAGGGCCTAGCCTGGTTGACCTCCTTCCTCTCGGATCGACCCTCCCAGGTCCAACTGGGGTTGTTCCTCTCCACCACCTCTCTCTCTCCTCGTGTGGTGTTTCCCAGGGCTCTAACCTCTCACCTTGGCTCTTCAACCTTTATTTAGCACCTATGTCCCATCTCTACCTTCTCTCTCATTCAGTGTTATATGGATGACACCCAGACCTCCTTCAGCATCCCCTCAGCCTCCTCTCCTCTCTCCCTCATTCCTGATTGTTTATCCATGATTCAGGAATGGTGTGCCTCTAATAATCTATGCCTGAATGCCAGTAAGACTAAGATACTTCTCATTGGGACCCCTGCTCCCGCTTTCCCTATTTCACTCTGGCTACCATGCTTGGGCCTTCTACCCGCGCCTTCCTTTGAGGAAAAAAGAATTGGTGTCATCTTCGACTCCACTCCTCACATCACAGATGTCTCTAAGTAGTGACACTAACATCTGCACCTCCTCGGAGGTATTCTTCCATTTCCCACTGTCCCTCAGAAGCTCAATGTCTCCGGAGCCCTAGTTCTCTCTAGGCGCAACAGCCTCTTTCTAAATCTAGCTGCCTCTACTCTTCGCCCTCTGCAACTAATCCAGAACAGAATTGCAAGACTTGTCCTTGGCCTCAAGCCCAGGGATTGTATCTCTCCACCCTTGAAATCTCTCCTCTGGCTCCCTGTGGCTGCAAGGATCTGGTTCAAGACCCTCTGCATTGTCCACAAGGCTTTCTGGGGCCGGAGACCACACTACATCCAATTCTCTCTTCCTAAGCACTTTCCTCCTCGAGCCTTCTGCTCATTTGCCTCCAGCTCTCTGAGGGTAAGTCCCTTCTCCATACTGAGAGTGAGCGGTGGATCACTCCCTCAGCTGGTGCCTCCCTCTGGAACAGCCTCCCTGCCTCTCTCAAACTTGAGCATGACCACCTCAGGTTCCGGAAGCAACTCAAGACGTTGCTTTTTGCTTCTGCTTTCTCTCTCTCTGCCCTGCTGATGTACGTGTCTGCTGCACAATCTGGCTACATGGCCTTCTTCTGAACCCTATGGGGACCAGGCTCCTTCATGACCAGTAGCCCTGTGCACTGCCTCCGGGTCTTCCGCGCACTAGGGACTGTATCTGCAACCCTACGGTCCCCTGCCTGCTTGAACTTACTTGAACCGGCGACCCCGGTAGCACTTGCATGATCTTGGCTTATTGCACTCTCCCTTTCCCTCCCCCTGACACTTCTCCTCTCCCTTCCCCCTGCACTTGATCTGAATGACACAAGGCCTAATAAGATTGTTTGTTTTGTCGTTCTTGTCCCCCCTTCCTTGTCTTGTCACACCTAGAAACACTTGCATACAGGCACTTTATAAATTACTTATATTATATATCGTAGCAAAAATCAGAAGCTGGCCCCCATGAATATACGCACATTAAGTGAACATATATCGTAAAGGGAAATATACAAATGTAGTTCAATTGATCTTCCCTTTAGAAAAAAGAGCGCAAGACGAAATAGCATTGGACTTTTTAAAAAAGTAATGAACATCAAAAAATAACCTGAGAGAGAGAATGTTCCAATAAATATGCTGCCAAAGTATACAATATGCTTACCTTTTAAACCCAGCAATCTGTAGTGAAATATTCCCTGGAAAACAAAATCCCACTACGAAACAAGTGCTTGTGGTCTTGGGGTAAGCAACTGCATTGGGAGCATAAAAACCTGAGTAAAATCCTGGTTTCCAAATACTTAAGCAAGCTTTGCAATGTCAGAAAAAACCAAAGGGTTGCATCCACCCTCTGGAAAAAGTTACGCTGTTCACCCAAATGTGTCCTTTACTAGTGCCCTGAAAAACAGCCACAATCAGGGGAAAATAATTGTAACGGTGTCTAGGACTGCAACCTCTCTTGCCACATCCTGGGCAAATACTCATAACTTACTTGCCCTCTTATCATTTCCCCTCCTTGCCCCCATGTCTGGCTTTCAACAATACTCTGCTTTATAAAGATAACTTGAAAAGTACACATACCACAGTGCCATTCAAGTATATTAGTTGCACTGAATTTCATAGGTTTTTATAGGTGCAACTTAAGCATAAACAAGGGAAAAAAGGTGTTTGTTAAAAAAAAAACTCCCAAAGAAAGGTACTTTTCAGAGTCATCACTACTGAAATTGTGTTTAGTTTCCCTCCACCCATTTGAGTGGCTGTGATGTCCATGGACCCTGTGGTAGTCTGTGGATGGCACATGCCACATCAGGGTCTTTCAAGGATGCCTGGCATGGAAAGGGGACTGTGGGGATTATCCAATGAGGTTTTCTGGTTGTGGTTTACAGGAAGAGAGGGTAGTTGGCGTTTTGATTGTTGTGTGTAGGGAAGATGGACATGGCTATTGCTGAAACAAGATCACTGTGTGGATGTTGGTAGATTGTGAGTGAATAATTTGAAAAGGTACACTGAATTGTGTCACATTTCTATTGCTATTTGTTTGGATGGAGTGCAGGTATGCTGGTATACCGTGTCTGGGCTAAACAGGGTGAGTTTACTATCATTTTGTAAGACTATGGCTCATTTTAAATATCCACATATTATTGTTGTTCATTGTCGAGGAAATAGTTTGTGGTACGTTACTCCACTATATTTCAGGTTGCATTAAAACATATGTTCCAAAAGTGAATGGAAATATTTCCATGCGCAAAGATTTTTTTTTCAGAATTACATCCAACGGAAGTTTGGAGATGCCCAAATGTGTTTTGCACACAACTAGATCAAAATAGGCACCTTGTAAATAAAGGTGTATGTGCTTTTTTTACTCATCTAGCTGTGACATCTTTTGAAAATGAAAACATCAAGTTGGATGGTGCAAACAATTTTTGGAGTGAAGAAGTGAATTTCACAAATTTTGGGAATCAGATGTTTCTTGTAAATATTCAAAATGCACTGAGAAAGTTCATGTGAAAATGATGTACAGTGCACACGAAAACAATTGTAAACAGTTTTAGGAAATACAAATCAGAAAAGCAAAAAAGAAATCAAAACTGAAAAGAACAGCTCTTTTAAGAGCCACCATTGTACAATGTATTGTTTAAATTAAGACACTGTGGTAGTCTGCGGATGGCACATGCCACATCGGGGTTCTTTGAGGATGCCTGGCTTGGAAAGAGGACTGCGGAAACCACATACAGTCATTGAGTCTGTGGACATCTGGGGTCACCCAATCAGGTTTCCTGGGTGTGGTGTACAAGACGAGAGGGTATCAGGAGTTTTATTAGTAGGTGTTGTGAGAGGATTGAAAATGGCCCCAGCAATGTCTTTCAGCAGGCAGAGTGTTTGGATTTTGCAGGGCTCTATGGTCTATTGGTTGAAGGTATATGCCAAGCATTGTGGAACAGACACAAATCTTGAATTCCCTGAATTGGAAGTTTTCTGGTATGGAGTTCGAAATATGAAGTGGGTGGACCTGTTCCCATTTTGTGCAAACATGGTTGAATTGAAACATCCAGACATTATTATTGTTCATTGTGGAGGGAGCAGTTTGGGGAATGTGACTGAAAAGCTAAAGGAAATGTTCCCTCATGCATTGCCCAGAGACAGATGTGGATGTGTTCCAGTTCATTTGGTACGCAAATGGGAAAAGCGAGGCACAAAGTCAATAAAGCTGTGTGTGATTTTGTTAGAGATATTGGCATGACATTGTTTCATAATGAGAACATGACATTTGATAGGGAAAACATTTTTCTGTGAGATGGAGTCCATCCTACTGATATGGGTGATCAGATTTTTGTGTAAAACATTCAGAATGCTTTTAAGAAGTTTTTGTGAAAGTGAGAAGAAATAATGAAATTCAGTGAAATGTTTTCTTAGTTCAGTTTGTAGATCCAAAAATAAAAAAATAATATGAAACTCAAAAATAAAAAAAAGGTTTCTTTTAAGCGCCATCATTTCTTAATGCAAAACAATTTAAATGTTTTAAATTGTCCCATGCCAGGAATTCTTTAGATGTCTGTGGACTACTGTGCTGCCCACGGACTATGCAGACTGGACAGGGGCCTGTGACTTTTTTCTCACTTCTATTTTTTAATTATGAAAGGTAGCTTTCAAAGGAACCTTTTTTGTGTTTTTTGCAATTTTGTATTTTTGGGCATTTTTTATTAGGAGAGGCAAGGAAGGGGAAGAAAGGGAGGGAAGGAGCACCAACCACAGGGACAAAGGGGCAGGTGGGGAGAGGAAGATGTTGGGCGGGCCTAATCAGGTAGGTGGCAGTGTTTCTCATGCTTCTTGACCGCAGCGACAAAAAGCACTCAAAAATTGCTCCCCCCTTCTAATTGGTGCTTCACAGTACATGCATAGCACTGTGACCCGCGAAAGGTAATGGTCAACAGCATTCTTTATGGCCTGTGAAACCGCCGCTGGGATCCTCTGCCCCAAAGGAGTATTCTTTGTGGTGACAGCAGCAGATGAAGATGATGGGGTGGAGGAACTCAACCTGTTCTTACCTGAGAAAGGTATTGTCTTTCTCAGAGCAGTTGGGTGGGTCGATTTGGTGTGGTGCCTCATGGAAGTAGTCCCGTTGAAATACAAGCCAGGATTCCTGTGACTGAGTACATGTTTGCAGTTAGTGTATCGAAACTTGCTTGCTCGAGACTTTGGAACATTTTAAAAGGTTGTAAAATAATTGACATACCCAAGACATCCTCTGAGTTCTGGTGACAGGTACTTCCTCCACTTCATCCTCTTCTTCCTCTTGATCCTCCTTTTCCATATCACTGTGCCTGTTCCCCTCTCCAGGCCCTCCAGATGATGATGGTGTTGGTGCTGGTGGTGGTGGGGGTGGCTGGGCAGAGGCAATGGCCATAAGAGATGCCATGGTCTCCAATATGCACAGCAGTGAAGCAGCAGTGACACTGGTGCTATCTACAAAACAGATCTGCAAAGCAGCCAAGCAGGAACTTAGAGACTGCAAGCAGGTGCTATCTCCTGGTTAGCCAGACTGAGAATGAAGAAAGGTGATGGGTGGGTCTCTTCTGAGCTGCTGGCCTGAGGGAGGGACCTCTTCGTCGCTTCGAAGATAAGCAGGTTCAGTTACTGCATGGATGGGAGACAGTCCACAGTGCTGGATGCCCTATGTTTTCTTAGTTTTAAATATCTGATAACACACTAAAAAAACACACGGCAACCACATTTTTCTTTTAAACCGTGCTACTTTCTCTCGTGGAATGTATTGCACTTTAAAGATCAAGCTTGTCATGAGGCCCACGTGAAACGTGCTTCTATCTCTGGCTAAGAAGCTGTGAATACATGCTGTCAAGTGCAAGGCAAACTAGAAAAAGCTTTTGTTATATATTTATATATACATATTCACTCAGAAAACATTGTTAAAGGGACGTTATGGTTAAGTTGCACTCACAAAAACCCCTGAAATTCAGTGAAAAAACTTTGTTAAAGGGACATTATGGTTACAAATAAAATTGAAACACCCCAGAAATTTGCCAGTTATGGTACGCTAAGCAGCCATAACTCACGCCACCTCTGTGAACTGATAAGACTAACATCCAGGACCTCAAAGATGACATCACAAATGTCATTGATGGCATCACCGAAGACATCACATGTGAAATTAATTGTGATAAAAAGTCTCTAAAAGGGATTGTATTTATGATGTTTACAATGTTAGTAACAAGATGTGAGGGGTGATCGGGAGATCTATCATGAACTACATAATGTATTAAAGAATGTACTCATCTCAACAAAACATAATATTGGAGTGTTGTTGTTAATACAGGAACCTAATCGTATATACATATAGGCAATAGCTGCAGCATGCACTATAGAAGTACAATATTTTAATCTGATAATTTTGGATAGTAAAATAATAAATGGAAGCTTATCAGAGTTTTCAGTAATGATAAACATGGAATAAATAGTTGATAGCTAATAGCTAATAATTGAAGACTTACATACGTGTGTTAGTACAAACAATACTCACCAAGACCTACAGGCATACAAATCTGAGGCACATACAAGGAAATGTAAGTAAGGAGGAAAGAAACAACGCTACCACCAAGAAATTACAGTAACATTAGACTTCATCATTAAGTACACACAAATGATTTCTGTGTTTGAGGCTTGCTTATTTCACCATGTATGTGTACCATGGGCGGAGGCTAAATCCTAAGGAATGTACCTTAACAACATACATGAAGGTTAATGTGTACATATGTAACGGCTTTTAATTGGTAAAATTGTCTCTATCAGTGAACAAAACAACATGGACTACATATGTCAGTGAACATATGTCCTCGGTGTTAGTCTTAGCAGTGCACAGAGGTGTCATGAGTTATGGTTGCTTAGCGTACCATAACTGGCAAATTTTACTTGTAACCATGATGTCCTTTTAACAAACATTTTTCACTGAATTTCATGGCTTTTTGTTAGTGCAACTTAACTACAACGTCCCTTTAACAAAGTTTTTTCAGTGAATTTAATGAGTTTTGGTTAGTGCCCCTTTAATCTGCTACAAGTTCCTTATATTATACTCCCCCGCACCTGGGGTGCAGCTTTGGAGTCTGTAAACAGCACAGCAGTCGGGAAGCATTTATAAGGCTCAGAATCATAGGGATGTCCCAAAAAAGATATACCCAGCAATCAACACACAGATATCCCTAGAATCACAACTAATGTTTACAATATGCAAATATACCGTTTTGAACAAACACCTACGTTAAAAAATACTAATAATTTTTTTATTTAACGCACATTACATTGGAATGCACCAATCACAAACCATAACTGTACTCTTCATAAAATCTCCTCACTACAACTCTACATACAGATTGAGAAACACTAGGTGCTTATTGGACAACACACTCTCACAAAATAGTAAGTGCATTGTATTTATTTCTCTATTATTAGCTTTCTTTACATAAACATGTGTTATAAGACAGAAGCCCTTCCTTTTCTCACAGAAATGACAAGCAGACTTGAATGGTTAGAGGATAACATCCCAAAAGAAGAAATGAGTGACAATAACATCTCCAATGGTATATAATAGATATTTTAATGTAAACAAATAATGTATTTTGCACACACCTTACAAAAATAGTGATTTCTATTTCTCTACATAGTACATAGTTTTCATGAAGAAACCACACCCCAATTTCATTATCCACGATCCCCAGAATCACAAAGAGAAGCCCTATTCCCAACTGTAAATAATCAAATCATGAACTTGTCTAACAAATTAGATGAACTTAGTAATGATTTCAAAGAACCTATACAGTATGTGAAAAATCATGTGATCAAAAATGTTTCCTCTCAGTGTCCTTCTCACACCTGTCCCCGTTGTCCCCAGCAATTATCCCCAGCCAATTCAGAAGGTTTGAATGTAAGACGCTTTGATGAAACCTCACTCCCTTCCTCCTTCATAAATATTGTCCAAAAGTTCCTTATTCACCCATTTATGTTTCCCATTCTTATACCCCATCCCTTCCTTGAACAAATATATATTTTGTACTATAAATGTTTTGTTTATTGTTGTGTGATGTTTCCTATTTTTTAAAAATCTCCCATTATGAGTCTGCAGACACTACGACTGTCTGGGTTGTCTGCACTCAAAATGGAGGTGCTCCCAGACAGGTGCAATGTCCAGACATGTCTTGTGACATACTTTAAATTAGTCCGCGGACACCACGCCTGTTCTAAGGACATCCAGCGCATGCGCCCTGCGATTCCCGCCCATGGATGATCACGGACGGCCGTCAGAACCATTCCTGATTGATCGGGCAACTTTTTCCAATTGTCAAGGTCTTTTTTGTGACTTGGTTGTCTGCGGACAGCACGAAGAGAAAAAAAAACCTATGAAATTCACTGAAAAAACTTTGTTAAAGGGACTTATTTTTAGTAAAATGATAAAACCTTAGAAATTCTCCAGTTATGGTAAGCTAAGCAACCATAACTCGCATCACCACCGTGCACTCATAAAACTAACACCCAGGACATCAAAGATGACATTGAAAATGTCATTGATTATATCACTGATGAAATTACATATTAAATTAATTTTAATATACAGTCCCTACAAGGGGACTTGTCCCTGAGCATGTCCTCACTTTGTGAACAGGTCAATGCTTCCCGAACAATTCAGAACAGCACTTTTCAGCTCATCTAGGAAATTTGAAGCTCTAAATGTACCCTTGCACGGCTCCTAAACCTATTCTTACTCATTATCCATTAACAATCTAGCACACAGCACATACTTGGAAGAATATTAGCAAACCTGCTATTCATCTTAAAAATGGTATCAGCTATTAACATCCCTCCTCCCCAAGAGCCACAACCACCACCATCACCAGCTGGAGGACCTACACAAAAAAGGGTAGTATTCCAAAGGCAATGAAGAGGACTAAGAATATGAGGTAGAGGAAGTGCCTACCTCTAGCACCGAGAAAGAATCATGGTTGTGGCAGTTCTTTACCACTGTTGGGAATGTACCAATGACTAAAGCTACCAAAGTGAAAAGCACTGTTGTACTCAATCGCGGACTACCTGGACAGTACTCCTACGGGACCACCTCCATGCGCTGCCACGCCAAATCTAACCAGTGCAATACTCTCAGAAAGTTGTTCCTTTCTTAGCAAGTAGCAGGCTGTCTTCCTCCATCTGATCTTCTTCAACCAATACAGTAGCCAGACAGCCTACTTCTGTGGGACAAAAAATCCAACTAGCTACCTTACAAGTGATAAAAGAGGCTCTTGATCCATATCTTTTGAAGACAACAGTACTCTGCATATACTGCAACAGACCACTCTGCAGGGGGAAGCAATTTTGAAGTGCTTTTGAAGCTGTAATCAAGCCCTGTGCAAAATTGCCTACCGTAGATGTAGCACACGTGCAACATCTTCCCCTACCCACCTGCCCTCCATATTTGTGGTTAGTGCCTCTCCCTCGTTTCTCTCCACACCTTACGTTTTTTTTTAATTAAACTTTTCGTTTTATTCAAACTTTTTGTTTGGCACACAATTTGCTTTACTTTCTTACAGATTTGCAGATTTACAAATTTCCAGATTTACAAATTTACAAATTTACCGATTTGTAGTGGCTACAGCTTTTTTACACACTCCAGTACAACACTAACACCTTACTGAAACCTGCTGATGTCATCCATATAGCAAACCACCAAGTTAGAACCAAAGTGTTTAGTAATCAATCACCCTTCATAATTTAGTCATGTAGTTAATTACAGCACAAGTCAGCATTACATTTTGGCCTGACATCACATATAACCACCAATCACTCATATTTCCATTTTTGGAGTGAATATATATAGACACTTAGTTCTTTGGATGGTTAGACCTAAATATTCGATTATCAAATGTTTTAAAGATTTAATTGCTGAGAAACAGAAACAACAGTTGTTGTCAAGAGTTCCAATATCCCGTTTCAGAAACAATATCTCTTTGGATGGGTATAAATTTAGCCGTAGCCTCAGAAACTGATTCCGATGGTATCGGGAAGGAAAAATGTCAAGGTACTTTGCTTGTTGATTTAGGCCATGAGAGCTAGCACCGAAACCGATGGCAGATTTCAATCAAGATCTAATTTATCTTGATCCAATCCAATTTAGATTTTTAAGTTTTCTTTTTACTGCACAGGGGTTGGACAAAAGTATGTCTAACTTGATGTTCACGTGTGCCAGTATTAATTCAACTTTCCTCTTCCAATCCAACAGTAACCCTGGACAGAAGTTTCTGGTGCTAGAAGCAAGAATCTGATAAGGAACTGCAGTCGAAGTCAGATGCATTTCCCTGAATGCTGCAAAAGATTTCCACAAAGATTACTGCAAACAGGAGCAATTACAAGCCAATTTCATAGCTGATTGCCGCTATTGATACATTGCAAGGCAGTTTTAGAACTTTTCGCCTGAATTGGCCCTCAAACATGTCCCAAAAGTTATGACTTACATTAAGACCTGCCTCGGCACCAAAAGTGACGGTTGCAACAACCTTTTGTACATAGAACAACAGAACTGGCTTTAGAGTGAATTTGCCATACATTCCATGCAGCTTTGCTCCTTGTAAAGCTAAAGTAGTCATATGGGTTTTCAGTTCTTGAGTCCAATCCCATTTACGCATAGAGCTATTAAATAGAATACCCAAGTAACTAATGTTTTGTACCTTCCCTAGAACTTTGTTGGCTATATGCCATTTCAAGGCCATGCCTTTTTTACCAAATTTCAATCCAAGTGCCAAAACCTCCGATTTGTTGACATTGATATTTAGATAATTCAGCTGCAGATATTCATGTAGTTTGGAAAAAAGTCGCTGAAGACCTATTTTTGTTGTATCTATAAGAACAACATCAGCGGCATATGTCATCCAGCTAATTTGGTTGCCATTGCTACGCGGAGGAAAGGAGCTTGTATTCCGAAGAAATAGTGGAAGGTCAGAGATATATAATTTAAAGATCAGGGCAGCCAGTAGACAACCCTGCATACCACCAATAGATGTTTCAATCCGTTCAGTCAGGTCACCCGCTGCATTTAGCCTGACTTTTTTTGAGGTATTGGAATGTAGGGCAATGATTGGTTGCAGCAGGTCTTGAAGACAGTTCCGGTTTTCTAGCTTGTTCCATATGTTTTGCCTATTGATACAGTCAAATGCTTGACGTAGATCTCCAAATCTGAGGAACAGTTTTTTGCCAACTTTTAAATAATGTACTTTTAACAGATTTAATATGATCAGATTTAATTCCGTCCCAACACCTTTTGTGAATCCGGTTTGTTGGTGATCGACAATGTCATTTACATCAGCCCATATGGCTAGTTTGTTTTGGAGAAAGGCAGCAAACATTTTTTCAATGACGTCCAAAAGGGCAATTGGGTGATAGTTGGACGGATCATCCCTATTGCCCTTTTTATAAATTGGAATTACCACGGCTGTTTGCCATGAAGCTGGTATTTCCTTTGACAGTGTGATTTTTATAAACAGCAATTCCATAAAGAGCGCCCACTGGACCTTGTTTGCTTTAAGCATGATGTTTGTTAAGCATCTGGCCCGGCTGCCTTTGAATTGTTTAGTTTGGAGATTGCTTCTGCGATGTCTTCATGTGTTTCCATTAAATTTCATGATGTTTTATGGTACGACCTCGGGATGAACGAGTACAGCTCTGAGTTTTTAAATACCAGAGAAAAATGTTTTTTTTCAAGCATCAGCACTTACACCACTGGACATTCTGGCATCTTGATTTAAGTAGCCTTTATTTATGATAGCCCAGATTTCTCTATTGTGGTGCTTACAAATTAACTTGAGAATCACTTCAGATCTTTCTTGTTCTCGAATATGAGTCTTTGAGCCAATTTTGATACTGTTGGCGTCTTTTTTTAATGGCATCTAAATTTGAACACATTCTCGATTTTTTGAGGATGTTGATATCTGTGTTCAATTTCTTCTTGGCCTCATGTACTTTGAAGCTAAATTGGTGAGTATTTACAAGATGGTCTGCTGTAAGCCTACTTTTTTGCGACTTGAATTGTGAGAGCAATGGCACGTAGTTTGTTTTAGAGTTGTTTGGACTTTGATTCACAGCTAATTGTTGTGTCAATGCTTAAATCTCATTTCTTTTAATGTCTGTTTTTAATCTGTTAACACTTTGGTTGATCGTCAGTTTCAAGGGATAGCAGTGATGCAATTTGGCCGGGACATCTATCCATGTTTTACGGTGTCATGATCACTGTTTTGTGTCTTTATTATATTCTACTGTTCAATCTTGTCTATTACATTCATCGACATCCACATATAGTCCAGGGTTTTATGGATGTTGTTACTATGCCATGTGGGAGCAGCTGGAATATCCCCTCTGGCAAAACATTTAACATCACTCAATTTCTCATAGTCAATTGTTTTAGCCATTTATTTCTGCGTTCTGTTCTTTTGGAGTGGAAGGGAGTAAAGGCTTTAGCATCAGAGACATTTCCATCAACCAAGGAAAAGTTCAGGTCACCACAAATAATGATTTGTGGATCAGCATGCTCAAGCATACAATTATCGATCATTGCGGTGACTGAAGATTTGAAAATCGCAGCAGACATCATCGCCAGATTCCAATACAGATTTATAATTAGTAGAATGTTAGGACAAGCGATGATAGAGTTACTTTCTTCTAGCCAAGTGCCTTGCACAAACATGTTTGGATTTACTGATCTTAGAATTTTCCATCTGCAGTTGCAATTTATCATTGTAACCAATCCTGAGAATGGACAACCCATTGTATTTTTCTCTGCAGCATTTAATACCACCACAAAACCATCAAAACATGGTGGTGAGCACAACCAAGTTTCCTGCAAACAAATTACAAAATAATCATGTTTGTTCAAATCTGTATTTTGAAATAGATGACGAAATCCACGTGTATTCCAAGCTAAGAGATGGCAGATGACTTCTTGATTCATATTGTCTAGCTAACGTTAGTTTCCTTGTATGCTATTTGAAGTCCTTGGATTTACTTGTTGCCGATTTCCATAATTCCTTGAGGTCCCTTGGTTAACATGATGCCAATTTTCATTGTAGGTGTCTACGTTTTCCGGCTGTTTCCTCAAGAACCATTCTTTAAATTGTCTCTCCTTTGCTCGTTAACAGTCTTGTTGGCTTTTGAGGCTGGAGAGTTGTTTGAATTTTCCCATTTTGATCTGACAAAGGGGAGTATTCGAATCCACAATGCAAGAGCTCTTTATATGCACCATAGAGCGTTTGTTCCACCAACTTTGAGTTTACATGTAAAATCATCCAATCTGATCGATCTTCTACTGCATATTCGACAATTGCTATGTCATCAGATGTGATAATACACACATATGGGATACTATGGAGTAATTTCATAATGTTTCTCCTGTTTAAATTGACCTAATTTTTCTCGCTCAATGGGCCTCATTACGACCCTTGCGGAAATGGAAAAATGATGGCGGAAATGCAATACCGCCATCGAACACCGCTCGTTGCGATCATGACCCGTCACCGTAAAGTACGATGCCATTAGCGACACCGCAGTGAACGGCAACGCTAACTGCACCAAGTACGCGCACGCGCGCCTTGCAAAACCGGAATCACCGCCATGGCGCAACGGTACGCGAATTCTGACCCTAGCGGACATGTACTGAACGCCATCAAGCACGTCGTAAAGTACCATTCCGCCATGGCGAGAAATACGGCAACGCGAACCAACCGTAAATGGCCCACTGAGTGCCTGTACTCCACTCCCTGGCCTCATTGCACAACTCCTGGCAGGCGCAATGTACACACACTATGCAACCAGTGAAATCCACTATTCACCCATGCATGCCAACGTAGAAAAGCATGCAGGGGCTCAAAGCGCCCCGTGAGTGGGCATCCATGTACGGCATGTCACCATAGCCGTACTGACGCAGCACAGGCATGTGAAGGTACAACACATCAAAATGAAAATCAAGAACACATGACACAAAACAACAGTAGTCCCCCATCGCTTGCCACCAGCGCAAGGCAACATCCACAACAGCATCCTGAGGGGGATTGCACCAGCCCTGTACTCATGCCAGTAAACAAACCAACCATCAGCAGAAGCATGTACCACACAAGTCGGCAGAGTGACTGAGCAGCCAGGCCCATCCCAAGAGGGGCCGATGGGAGCTGCAGGGCACAGATGGCATCAATACAGAAGCTATTCCAATGGACATGACCCCAGTCCCCCTCCAACAAACGCACGCAAACACAGTCACCTGTGACCAGCCACATTCTGAACAACCCATCATTCCACCAATCGACCTGGCTGACAGGCACCAGTCGGCCAAAAGCCAATCCCCCGCCCCTGAACAGCACATCATGTAAACAGACACAATGGCAGCCTCTATCCGTGACCATACTGTGCTACGTAGGCAAACGCGGCCAGTACTGTACCACACAACTCAACTCAGAAGGCGGAACACAAAGCAGATCATCATGCAATACATACCGCCACAAAGCGAAAATCGCCACATCACCTGCAAAGAACAACGCAACACGACAAATATCGGAATACAATTTAAATGCACATCCAAATGACAAAGGCCCCACATCAATTTGCAAAATCCCACCAAAACAACCATCATCGCCGAGGGCTGCATCTGCAATAATTGACCGGCTTCCACTTGTGTGACGCCCTGTACCATCATGGCACACAGGGCTTACATCAACGTTCCAAAAGGCAACATGGAAGCGGCAAGAACCGCAGGTCCGTCCCATGAGGCAGGCACTAGTCGAGCTGAAAGGCCGAAATGTTGCACCTAGCCACCAGTACAGCGTAAGGGCATGTGGCCCATTGGCGATCGTCCCATATGATCGAAATGGTGCTCCACTGATTCACCCGAAGCTGCAGGAGTCGAGAGTAAAAACCATCTGGAGGAGTGGCGTAGAGATGGCATCTGCAATAGGGCAGGAGATACCTGTCACCCAAAAGAAACACAAATCAACCGATTGCATTACGGGACTCATGATGCATTACAATCTTCATTCAACACACCAAATCCACACCCATATGCATGCTAGCCCACTCCAAAGGAATATACACACCCCTAATCCAGTATCGAATCACAACGAAACCAATCGAGCTAAATACACCATTGGCAACGTCGGTTACTGTGCATGCGTCCGTCAAGATAGAACCCATGACATGGGATTAGTAACGTGCCTAGACACAAGTGTATGAAGGCGCGTCGAGACAGGGAGGATCCGACAAGGGCAGAGAGACGTATGTCCCACTATGGCAGCCTTGCATCACATAACGCAGGGGAAGGGGAGTGAACCAAGAAACCCATGTACATGGCAGACCCTGAACGGATTCATCAGTCCATGCATCCACACATCATTCCCTCATCCCGCAATGAAAACGCATGAATATTCACTCACATAATATGTGAAACTTCCATCGCGTCTGTGCGTAATGCAGTCCGCAAAAACCACTGTGCCCCTGGCCGGATCTGTAGTGTTGTGAAGCAAGATGGATTTGGGAACGTCCTGCCTTATCGTCCACTACGCTATTGCGCATCCCATTCAATTCATATCATTCATTGCCTGCTCGTTATGGGCCATGTCCCAAGGACATTCTACAATAGAACGTTACATTTCCAGACAGACCTGTGGGCGTATCCTCGCCGCTACTTCAAAACCAAAAATGCTGGCCTTCGAATTCCTCACTTGCAACATTACGTCGAAAAGGCTTCTGTGGACGCTTGCATTCACAATTACATCAATGTAGTGCGGCTGTGTGTCATGATGCTAACTGGCTGCAATCACAAATGGGACGCCACGCCCGTCGGTGAAGTACGTTACTGTGCTGCATGAGGGTCGGCCATCGATCGAGCCCTACATACCACTGACTCTTCACAGGTATGGAAGCGGCTGCAATCATAGCATGTGTAACAATGGGAGCATAGCATGAAAATCAGTCAAAGTACATCACACTGCCATCGGGATTTGATACATGATTCCAATCCCAAGATGCCATGCGGCCAAATGCAGCCTTACGTGCGGGCCGTGCTCGACCAGAAGGGATTGCATCTGCCACAGATTCATTCAATCAGCACAGGTGGAGGCCATACAGGCCGACAGCACATATATTGCAGACCCAAACCCCTCCCACAACCACTCCCACTCCAAAATGCTACCGGCAAGACTAGCGATGTTGGGCCTGGGGTACCAGATAGCACTGCAAGTGCTACAACTACAAGAAGACGACGAACAACAACAGGTACAACAACCGGGCGCACAGGGGAGACGGAGGAGGAGGAGGAGGAGGAGGGCAAGGCAGGGTCAGCAAGGCCCACAAGCACTGCCACCACCACCACGCAGGCGGCCCGCAATCCCACGCCTCCGAGCCGATCCGTTCAACCTCACTGCTGAGCAGATCCACACCCTCTACCGTTTGGACCGGGACACCATAATCGCCATTGTGGACATGACACATGCTGACCTCGTGAGCATGATAGATAGCCCAACCGCCATCCCACCCCTACTGAAGGTGGTGTCTGCACTCCACTTCCTGGCCACAGGCACCTACCAGCACACAGTGGGACAGTTGCATGGCATTTCACAGCCACTGTTCTCACGGACACTCTTCCAAGTGCACGATGCCCTCCTGAAGCACGCCGACGACCACATCACACTACCACGCACGTACCAGGAGATTACCAACGCTAAAGTGGGATTCCATGCACTTGGCGGCATCCCGGGTTGCATTGGTGCCATCGACTGCACCCATGTTGAATTGGTTGTCCCACATGCCATGGAGGTCCAGTACCGCAACCGGAAACAATTTCATTCAATCAATGTGCAAATGGTGTGTGACTCCAACAAGATATTTACGCATTGTTGTGCCAGATTTCCAGGATCTACCCATGATTCTATGGTCCTGAGGAACACAAGAATACCACGCTACATGGAGCGACACGCAGGGCACAGATCCTGGCTACTCGGTGAGTCTCATTCCATGCATGACATCGTGGCCCATTTGATGCGTCAATGACCTTGCAGGGGGGGGGGGGGGGCTACTTAGCACTATCATTCCACTGACACCCTTTATTCGTCTCATACAGGTGATGCCGGGTATCCACTGAAGAGATGGCTCCTTACACCAATCCGGAACCCACAGAACGAGCATGAGGAGGACTACAACCATGCCCACTCACGTACCCGTGTGGTCATTGAACAGGCATTCGGCCTACTGAAGGCTCGTTTCCGCAGCCTCAGCAGGTCTGGCGGGGCACTCATATACAGCCATGAGAAGGTTTCTAAGATGGTCATGGCATGTGTCATGCTGCACAACATGTGCATACGTAGGAATGTGCCCATGCCCCCTGACGCTGTACTGCATGCACCTGAAGATGATGATGATGATGAGGGTGGGGATGTGGAGGCACCTCAAGGAGTCCATGAGGCACAGGATGCACGTGCAATCCGACAGAGCATCATAGATGCATGCTTCTAGCAACCACGCATGGTGCCTATTACACGGAAAGGGGACCTGTGGCACTGTGTGTGTGTAGTACAGGCACATTGTGGACTGTACGCCTATGAAGGCCTCGTACGCAAATATCAATGTCCACACATGTCATTGGATGATAATGAGGTGCTGTATTGTTAATGTGATTTGATTTATACACCCTATGGACCCGCCACCCAGTGAAGCCCAACACACCCCCTCCACCCTACTACCTCCCCCCCCAACACCAGTGTCCAAATATGCATGCTGTCCGTGGGTAGACGCTATTGCAAGCCCCCTCTACGGGTATCAGGGGCACCCCTGCCCGTGGAGCGCAGGTTCCTGCCAGATCTGCGTTGGGGGCTGCCCTGGACGGAACTTGCCACGGATGAGGTCTCTGCCTGCTCGCGTCCATGCATGTCTCTGAGGGTTTGTGAGAGCTCCGAGAGCACACGGCGCACAGCAGCAAGTTCAGCACAGACGTCTTTGGACGTCGCATGCAGTTCCCCCCTCAGGCTCTCGGTGCTTTTCTCCATTTGTGCTCTCAGGCTCTCGGTGCTTCTCTCCATTTCTCCCCTGAGGCTCTCACTACTTTTCTCTATTTGTGCCCTGAGTGTCTCGGTGGATGTTTCCATGGCTGCCCTGGAACCCCCGCATTCATTTGCATGGTCCTTGAGTAGCGTGGACGCTTCCTGCTGTTGCTCGATCAGCAGGTCGAGGGACTGTTGCCTCTGCTGGGCCATGGACATTTGCGGTGGTGTGACAGGGGGGCTGCTCAACACATGTTGCCTTGGCACAGGACTTGTGGGGGTTGGCCAGTCGTCGTCTTCAGGGTGCCCCTGCGTGGTTTCGTCATGGTGTAGGGGATGGGACATGCAGGGGGATTGGGAAAGGTCATGGATGGTACCTACGTCGCCAGCACTGTTTTCCGTGTCGGAGCATGCTGGCATGACAGCTGTGTCACCTATGGTGCTGCTACCACCAGAGGCAGTGCCATCAGATACGTTCTTTGGGGGGACCTGTGGTGCTGGGGTTGTGGACTTGCTGGCTGCTGGGGTGCCTGTTGCAGTCCCCTCCAGTGTGCTGCCACTTGATTCCTGCTGCTGCCGTGTCTTGATCCTTGCACCTGAGGTGGAGGCTCTTGGGACGTTGGTCCTGGCCCTCTTTGCAGGCGTGCTGGTAGGGGTGTCCTGCAGCTCGTCGTTGGTATCGGACCCTGTGGTGGAGTAAAGAGGGGCGAGCGTTAGTTATGGGTCTGTCGGATTTGGAATGGCAACGTATCAAATGCATTGGGGTGGTACATGAGGCTGATTTGGGACTGGGCCTTGGAGGTGGTCTCATTTCCGTGTGGATTGAGGATGCATTCATTTGGCTGCCTGCAGTTAGGGGGTGCATGCTGCACATGTAGGGGTTGTTTATGGCTTCTTGATTGATTTGTTTGTTCATTCTGACTTTTAGAGGGCGCTGTCAGGGCTAAGTATGTATTGCACTATGGGGTCACATGGTACTGCACATGTTCGTGGTTTGTGGATTTCGCATTGTTTCTCTTGGCCAACCTACCTGATTCTCCGGATGTCGGCACTCCTTTCTCCATCCCTCCGACTCCCTCTATGCTCTCCATTCCTATGGTGGAGGCGCAGATTTCCTCCCAGGGGGTCAACTTGATGGGCGACTCTGAACCCCCCCCGGTAGCTGTGGCGATGTTCCTGTTCGCAGAAAGTATGCTGCGTACGCGGATCCGCAGGTCGTCCCACCGCTTGCGACATTGCTGTGGCGTGCGGGGTGTTGTCCCCACCGCACTTACGCGCTGTGCCACCAGGACCCATATGGCCTTCTTGTTGGCAAGGGCCGTCCTGGTCATTTGACTGGAGAAGACGACGGCGGAATTTTCCTGTAGGGTCTCGGTGAGCACGGTCAGTTCCTCTCGGGAGAAGTGTACCTGCCGCTTGCGGTCACACGCTTTCTTGGCTACCTTTCCCATATTTATTTTTTTAACTGGGGTTGCTAACGGGTTGGGATGTGTGTCAGGGTCGGATTTTTTATGGTTGTGTTGGGATTCGGATTTTATAGTTGTGCGGCGTGCTGTTTCCCGTTCCGGCCACATGCTTTTACTTCCGTTTCCGTATATTTACGGTGGCCGTAATTTGCGGTGCACGCTCGTTACGGTGACCGCTCATTACGGTGACCGCTAAGATGGGTGGCGGTATTGCACCTGGTGCAGCGTACGGCGGCGGTAAGGGCCGTTTTGGGGTCATTTCCGCCATCGCAGCCTTTCGGATTCCGCCATGGCGTAATGCTCGTGCCCGATGGGTCGTGATTGGCCGCACTTTGCTCCTTCGTGCAATGGCGGAAACGCTATTTACGCTGTTGCGGTCCGGTCAGTCAATTTCCGCAAGGGTCGTAATGAGGGCCAATATGTTTTCCAGTTGCAATTTCCACCGTCTGCTGCTATTATCAATTCTATGCCAGGAGTTTTGTTCCACCAGAAATGTTTGCTGTTTATGAAGTTGAGCAGATGTTTGCTTAGGGTCAAATGCCCATAAACCTTTGTCAGCCACTGTTGCAGAGGAGTCTTGTGTGGTTTTTCATCTTTTCTCTGGAGAAGGATCACCATGAAATAGATCTTTTTGACACGATTTTCTCGAATCAGATGTAGGTGATGATCTGAAAGGGTGTGCTTCACTCCTTATGTTTAAAGGGCATATGGCCGGAGGGGCTCTACTCAAGTCATCAACATGGAGTGCGTTCTCCTAATCATTCAATGACTCATCATCTTGGATCAAGTACGTTGATAGATCAGCAAGGTCAATGGAATTAATCATCTGAGAACTTGGCGGGTCTTCAAATTCCACTGTATATCGTTTTTGTGGGTGACTGGGTTCTTTATTTGTTTGCTGATTATTAGCAGTAGAACCTTGAGCAGCAGTGTCTTTTGGTGGCACTGATTGTCTAATAGGTCATTCAAATAACGCCGTCTGAGTGGGTGATGGCAGGTTTCTGATGAATCATTTGGAACTATTTTTTTGGTATTTTGGCACTTGTAAATCCTTTCGCTTTTTGAAGTGGGGGCTCAGTAGTGTTACGCTGCACAGACTGAACAGATTTAACAGTCTGAGTGATTGTCTATGCAGAACCTCTAAAGATTTAGAATGTAGGTTTCACCAGGGTGTTGTTGGTTAAAGAACGGCCTCCATGACTGTCAACTTGTCCCACAACCTTATCTTGACTGATTAAGGCTGCGCCAAGATTTGTGCCCTGAGAAGACTCTTCGTTTCTCTTGCAGGCGAGCAGGCATGTACCTCGCTGATCCTTATCAGGTGCCGCCCTGGGCGCTTCAAAAGATCTAGCTGCTGGACCAGTCATGAGATGTAATTCTTTTGAAGATGATTGAGCTAGGGTCTCAGCATAGTCTGTGTTCACTCTAGTCGTCCTTTGAAGGGTGGATGGAATAATCATTGGAACAGACTTTGGGCCTCATTACACGGAAGGCGGTGAGCCATGGTGCTATTAGCGCCATGGCTCATGCCGATACAATACCGGCACCGCCTTGGCAGAAAGGGGATTTACCGCCCCATTCCAAGGTTGGAGGGGCGGGAAATCCCCCTTCCGCCATTGCCCTTCCCCATTCCCATTTCTGCCCCATAGGGCTCTATGGGAATGGGGAAGGCGCTAATTACGGCACCGCAATTTTGCGGTGCCATAATTAGCTCCGAGGTCCCTTAGCGGGTTGGTTTTTAACGCCTGCAAAAAGCAGGCGTTAAAGCACCAATCCGCTAAGGGACCTCGTAGTAAGGCGGTAATGGTTAACGGTCACCGTTACCATTAACGGTGGCCGTTAACCATTACCGCCTTCCGTGTAATGAGGCCCTTTGTCTTTTCCTTCTGCGACAAACGCAATTTTCCAGATGTTGGTTATGGGTCACGAACACAGTGCGGCCCACATGTTGACATGGATATAGTGATACTGTTGAAGAGGATTATGCGTGACTGTGTCATAGCCATTTTACTCAGTCTAAAATGGCAGACATCAGTTCTGACTTATAAGACAGCTCGTTCTGAGCTAGGTCGGATAGATGCGCCTACCATTTTGAAGAAGAGTCAGCTTCTCTATCCACTCGCTGTTGCACTCTTGATGAAAGACTGACTAAATGATTGAATTTCATATCAAGGGCTGCTAACATATTTCCTTGATCTTTCAGCGTTTCATTTATCGACTCATAAAGTTTGACAAAGAGATCGAGAGCAATTGTTGTGGTGGCAAGCACCTTGTTATGATTTTGAATGCCTGCAGCAACAGATAAGTTGCTTTTGTTGTAAAGTTCTGAGACTGCTTCATGCAAATTAGACACCGAGGAGGTATGGTTGGTATATTGAACTGATGGGGCTACTAGTACTAGGTCATCAGGGTTTTGTGCCCTGATTTGCTTTTTATTCTCAGCGTGTTTGGACCTATGGTCAGTGTTGTCTTGAAGAATACTTGCCACAGCGTTAAGTTGATGTAAAACATGTGGTGTGCTGGTCATTTCCTTATAAACACCACATTTATCACATGTTTTTTGGAGAGGCTCAGTATGACAGCACAGTTTTGCAGATGCTGAGTTACATTGACATGAATCATAGGTAGTGACGCTGTTTTCATTTAATTTATCTCTCAGATGTAAATAGTCCTTTTTAATCATTCTGTAGGTCGTGCCTCACATGTTACGGGATCCAAACTTATTGCATGATCATGTATTGAAACCATATGACTGGATAAGTTTTGTTTCAGAGCCACTCCATCCTTGATTTTGTCACATGATGGTCCTTTACTTGTAATAAGTGTGATATTAACTCATTGCACGTTGTTGAATTCTCACTTCGAATGGCCTCCAATACAGGAGGGATGTTTTCCATTTCCATTATATTACCTTGAGCCGGCGGCCTCGTCAGTGACATTTCAGTCTCATGGTCTGAATCAATAATCATTGACGGCATGCTGGATGAATGATGAGATATTTGTACATTTTCTGCCGCCAAATTTTCTATAACTGACCTGCAAACTCATGTTCATGATCAAAATTAGGGGTTACAGCAACGATATCGGACTCAATACTAGAAGCGCCAATTGCCTCTGCTATTAGTACTGTCGGCATTGCAATTTCTAGTAATTCTGTATCAGTAATGTCGAAATGGGAGGATAGGCAAGCTTCAATGTTCTCAGCAAGCTCAAGTGTGGTTGTGACCAATGTGGGAAGAGTGGGATGTGAATGAGCGGGCAGCGAGATATTTTCCTCAGTCTGAGGACAGCATACAGCCAACGACTGTTCACTACACTCTCGTTCGTTCTCCGTTGGAGCAGTAGAGATGGAAAAAGTTAACCAAAAAGTGTTTTTACTGAATAATTGCTCACTAATTGGTGCAGGTGGCAGAACTGAATTTACTGACCCGGGAACTGTTTTTTGATCATTTATTAATGGCCCCTCGGATAGTGCATCAAAGTGCTGTTCAGAGTCGAGACGACAGCGGTTTTGTAAAAGCTTGTGTTAACGGCCCAGCTGTCATACCGGCTCTGGTCGTTCAATCATCATAACGCTAGTCAATCACAATACCCAGAGAGGAGTTTATTAACTGTGCAGGCTGCTCACCTCACCGCTCACGTCCTGGAGTGGACTGAAGAAGACTGGACTTTCCTCAGGCGCGCTGTGCCCTTAGTCATCTTAAGTAGGAGGGGTGTCCAGTTAAAGGGGCAGTGTTCAGACTGCAAAGTAAGCAAACTAAAGCAACAGAAAAGTTCAAGCGTTGCTGCAGATCCTCACAGGGAAAATCAAAACGAAGACTGGATAAGACTGGGCTCTCCTCGGGACACCTTACTTTCTGACCACTCCTGCAAAAATAAGTAATCATTACACACCAAAAAAAGATTTCTTTATGAACCAACTTTCACATTTGAAAAATAGAATCACAAAAATAATCTTACAGGCTCCATCTATTTTACATTTCGCAGTAATGTAGTTAGACTTAATAAGATTCTCCAATTTTTGTATCAGCATTTTGTGTTATGGTGATGGGAATAATGGACAATTAGAGAAAAATATAAAAGGACAGAAACTATTTTCTGTCCCAAACAATTTTCTCTAGCATACAATAAGGACCATAATCGATAGACCTTTATAATTATCTGCAGTTTCCACAGTCCGCATTCCAGGCCATGGATCATTAAAAAGACCTGGAAATGCCAAGGGATGTCAAGGTGGGACGCCACTGGCTAACTACTGGAGCAGAGGAGTTGCAAGGGCGGGATGCATCTTAACCATAACATCCCTTTAACAAAGATTATCTGTCAATTTAATAAGTTTTTATAAGTGAAAATGTTTCATGGTGTTACATCACTGTATATAAGTTATTAATAATTCCTCTTTTCATATATAAGAAAGAACTATAAACCCCCTTTAAGAAACATATTTCTTTCAGCACGTACTTAAGTCTGTTGTTATGAGCAGCGCATACTGGGGATGCAAACAAAACCACCCCTATTATTCACTGCACCCACCCTGCTTCCTAGGTCTGTGTCAACTATAGCCTAATAATGTAACCAATGGCCAGTGCTCATGGCCTGTAGCCATGGCCAGTCTCCAAATCCATGGAGCTTCAGCCAGGCTGCATTCCCCAATAAGCAAATCAGAGTACACATTTGCATTTGCCAAGGGCCAGGCCCACTACCCAGCCACCAAATGTATATCAATAATCTAGTCCACCATTTCAGGCTGTCACCACAAGCAGAATATATTTTCACATTCAAACCTACCACTTCGGCCACAGTACACATTTCTCCTTGCTGTCGGCCAGGCCCATTGCCCAGACTCCAATGTTATATCACTGTGGTGTGTACTTAGATTTTCACACTTCTAAGAAATAAAATACAGGACATACTTGCAAAACCATGCTTTGAAGTTCTTGCTGACCCTCCTCGTGCATATTTGCTGCAATCCCATCCAGCACTTTAACCTGTACCAACGAGCAGATTTGGTTATCCCATTCAAACCTATTCCAATTTCCAAACGTTACCAAATGGCCGGTCCCTGGTAGCCCTGCCCACTTTAACCCAATTGCTGGTCCCTCGTGGTCATGGCCATCTGGACAATCTGGCCACTGTCCATGGCCACAGGCTATACCTCAGTCACCAAAGGTTTATCACTATTTTTTGTATCTTCATTATGACACTTTTGAAAAAATAAAACACAGACATATTTGCAAAACCTTTCTTTCAAGTCCTTGCCAATGTTCCGTGCATGAGTTTGCTGCAAATCAGCCCATGTATGTTCATGAAATAGTCATATGACTTAGCCCCACTTGACTAAATCCTTTCAGACTTTGCACAAATATTCAAGGTTGGGTCTATAATCTTTCTCGTGTCTTGAAACACTTGTGTATAGGCGCGTTACAAATATCATATCATATCATATCAAAGGTTTCGTCCACATTCAACAAATGGCAACAAAGCTATAAGCCATCTAGAAATATTGAGACCCCCTCTAACTTTGCTGCCTCTTGACAAAATCCCACCAAACTTTGTAAAGACATTAATATCTAGGTCTCTATCTTTTTGCAAACCTTTGTACAGATTTGTCAAATGGCCCCACATTTATAAGCCTTTAAAATATTTCGGGACCCCTCGTCTAATTGTGTTCCTTCTTGGCAAAACAGCACCAGACTTTGCAGAACCATTCAGAGTCAGGACTATAATGATATTCCAAAATGTCATGCAGTTTCATGGAGTGGCACCAAGGTTATAAGCCATCCAAAAACTACTTTTCATCAACCCTGTAAAGTAGAAATAGGCATAAATGTACTGGAACATTTCAGATGGTAGCGAACGTCACAGGACTGCCCTGGACATCCGGACTGTTTGCGGATGTCAGAATTGAAAAAATACTATTTTATTTGGCTTTTTAAGGTCATATCAATTCCCATCCTCATCACCCCTCAACTATCTAGACAGTTTGACAAGTGCACTCTTGTATTTTTAATATGTTTCATCAGGATATTTGCAGACAATGGGCACACTCTGTGAATTCAACATGGCAGGCATTTCCAAAAATCTGATGCATCTCACGCTTTTCACCACCCAGTCAGTGTGCACATCCGATGTCTGTGGACATCACATCATCCTTTGGGCCAATCGGAGGCCCGTCTGCGAAGCGAACAGGGAAGTGAGTCTACCGACCGAAGGCAGAAATCACACATTTTTTACCTATTTTTGGGCTGTTTAAAAGAAAGCTACTGGAAGGATTTACACCAAATGTACAAAAGCACGCTTTTAGGACCAAGCCACTGCTCCTGCTACAAAATTTGTGAAAATCTATCCAGCAGTTTGGGCTGTAGGCATGAGCACATTTTTGTTTCCATTGTGTCTCAACAGAAAACCCACACATTTGGGACCCCCCCCTATGATGTTGCCCCCCCGCACAAAATCTCACCAAACTTTGCAGAATCAATCGGATGGGGACATATACTTTTTTCAAAGTTTGTTGAGGATTCGTCCAGGGTGACAAAGTTATAAGTGACCTAGAAAGTGCTCTTCCTATGGCTTGAGCAACTCTTAACCATAACTACAGGCCCTGTGAGATATATATATACATATATATATATACATATATATATATATATATATATATATATATATATATATATATATATATATATATATATATATATATATATATATATATAATGTTAAAGTTACTAGGCCTTTTAAACACAATTATTTCTTCTTCTATGAATGCATCTATCTAAGCAACACAGTTTACTTGATGATAACATTGCCAATAATCATCCAGTGTGTATGCATGTTTAAATGGAACCATTTCAACGTTCTACATAAACTCGTGGTTTTCTCCAGTATCAAGACAAGCATGGTATCAGAGAAAAGATATTTCTACAAATCACATTCATAAATAAACATCCAATCTATTTGGCATTCCCTGTATAAGTGTGGGATTGTGAATGTATGGGTTATGCAAGTTATTTAAATATAGACAATGGTCATCTCGCTTATGTCTTCCACAGGTTTGTATTTGGAAAATAATACTCACAGGGATTTTGCACTCATCTCTGAACCCATGTGTGTGTAGTCTTCGCAGAATATGTGTGTGCAGTTTCAATGAACATGTGTGGGTGATTTTCAATCTATATGTGCATGCGCTTTTAATATATGTTAACAGACACTTTCAATTTACAAGTGTTTTTGGGTTGCACATTTAACATTCTCAAGTAACAGATACCAGGTTAAAAAACCATTTCCCTTTCACATTACATATAAGTCTGCCTTTGCATTTCAAGATAAGAGACTACAGGGGTATAATAGGTCATATGATTTTTTCTGTATTAAAATTATTCGCTAATTTCAGACGTGCACACAGCAAATGTATGACTCGCCTCACACTCATCACAACTAAACTATGGCCTGTGTGATTCTGTGTCAGGGTCAGGATAAGCCAAGGGTGCTATTTAGTGGTGCTTAATTTAAAAAAAAGTACTCTGAAATTAAATTGCAAATAATACTGACTGTTTTAAATTGCACTTCAGAATAAACAATTCACTGGGTTTTAACTGTATGCTCATTGTAAATAGGAAAGAGAAGACATTATATCTAACACTGCACCTAGGTCTCAGTCACATTAGCATTCCCCTTATTCCTGCCCTCAAATTCCCGATTTACCATGAACCATATATAGGGACAATTGGAATGTCTCAGTGTTCTACTTACATTTCAAATGTGGCTTTTAATTTCTGGTGAATCGGCAGGGACCCAGTCAGTCTGGAATTACTTCATCAGGAAGCTCTCTTTTCAAGTGGCTGTCTGTAAACCGATTTCCAACATGCATGCAAGAAGTTGCACTGCATTGTGTACTTCCTGAGATAATTATGTTTCCCAATTATCTCCAAATTCTTTTGTTACATGTTTTGGAAGCTATAACGTTTAGCTTTAAACTACAACTGTATTAAGTTGGTAGGAGTTTCCTTTCTAAAGATATGATTTTTCAAAGGATTACATTTTTGATTTCAATGGCATACAAAGGACTTTTTTCAATCTGACAATAACTAAAAAAAACACCAATTTTAGCCTGCTGATGGCACTGGTGGTGCAAGGGAAATGTACTCTTTTACATTTAATGACTCAGAAAGCTCAAATATTATTTTTCTTCTGGAGTAAACTTCCCTTTGTGAGGTCCTGGAAATAAAACAGTTTGAACAAGTCTTACTGGACCTGTTAGTCGCACTTGAAGTAAACAAGCCCCTTAACACACAATTTAGTTTTATGGCTGCATCCTTTGGGTTGGGGCTGCACTCATCCTAGCCAAATACAGTGACTTTTTCAGGCTTGTTCCATTTGAAGTTAAATAATACAGTGTGATTCCTAGTGAAGTGCATGCATGGAACATGCAATGGAACTTTTAATGATGCTTTTCCTACCCCACGTTTCACAACATTTTGGTTAAACTAAATAGATAGCAAGTACAGTCATTGAAAGGAAATGGACACCTTTTAAATTACAAATATTTATTTTCTCTACATGTGTCATTCAAATTTAGCATTATGATGAGAAATCAAGTTTTTGTTAAGCTTTATGGCTGCAAGCAAAAATAAGTGTTATGAGACCATATTCACACATGTTTGTTCTGCAGCCTATATAATTTTTTATGATGTGGCTGAACCACAAGTTTCCGGAATTTGTCGTTTACATGGGCCACAGTTCCAACTTCCATGCATTTTGTGAATGTCCTTAGCAACATTCAATTAAAAGGTCTTAAAATGGTTTCAGGTGGTGGAATTCACTTTTACTCTGTTAAAAATGTTTTGTGTGCTGTTGTTTGCATTTTACACTTTACAGGAGCCCTCTTTTCATCATATCAGTGAGCAAGAAGCACATAGCTCCCAAATAAAACTGACTCTTTTGGGAAATGCCTCTCTCGCTTTTTTAGATTTTGAATAAAAATATCTGTGTTGTATTTTCTAGCATAGTACTGTAAGTGATTTCGATCCGGCACCCACCCAGGTCAACGCCTAGCATGTAGTGCACAACTGAAATCCTTATTTATTTTTGTCTAAAAGTTCTTTATTCTGAACGATATACCACTCATATCACGCCCTTTTCCTGGAACCACCCTGGTCACACTGAACCAGGAATCAGGCTGGTTTGCAAAGGTAAATATTTATTTATGTATTTAAAATGTAATCACAATATGCCTTAAGAGGTACACAACAATCACCGATGGGGTGAAGTAACACTGAATAATCTCTTTAATACACAAGGAGTAAGTAGTGAGCAAAACAATTCAGCACAGAAATACTTTTGTGTGGGTTCAGATCAGATAGCACTGTGGTTAGCGGTTCCCCCTGCAGACCCCTCAACCCCCCAATAGGCAATGTAAAGAGATAGGAAGAGAGAGCAGCTATTCAGGAATGCCAGAATTCAAACAGAATATCAATCCCACTTTCCCTCTTTCAAACACAAGAGAAAACGCAATTGGCTGTCAAGCTGTCAGAATGGCTTTTAAAGTTATCTTTAGGATGAACTGGGCAAAAACATCAAATATGGTTAAAATTGCTGAAATTGTTATAAATTCTTATGGTAGCCACTTTGGATAGTTGTACACAAACACAAGCAATGATGTAATCCCAAGAAAACATTTGAAATCTTAAAATTCAAGTCGGATGCAATTAAAAGCTGTTTTACACGTGTAAAAATTTCCCAAAACGAACATTTGCGGAAAACTTTTCACTGCGCAATATTCATGATAACGAGAGAATCGCATTGATTTGGAATGTATCGGGTGCAATGGAAAGCTGTCGAAGTTAGCTACAAGCAGAAGTTGAAAGTTTGTTTCTATCACAAAAACTGAGGGCGTTACAGATGTTTTAGTGAAGGTCATTTTTCGAGATAGGCGCAAGAATGGAAAACAGGAATGTGCTTTTAAAATTGACAAATGGGTTTATTACACTAGAGGATGACTATGAACAAAACAGGAATACAGTCACTTGATCAGGGTGACTGCCTGCTAAGACAACTCGCCTTCTTCGTATGAGAAAAGGATCAGCGCAGAGATAGTTTTAACAATACTGTTTTGGAGAAAAATAGGATGGTTTGGAGAGAGGTTTCAAACAATGCAAAGATACTTCTAACAATACAGGTTCTGAATCCAAGATAGGATGGGTCTAAGATAGGGATAAGACTATGCAAAGTACATATGCCAGTGACACAATTCTTCCTATTTATACTCACTGGATATGTTTTTAAATGGGACCGTCAGTTTTGGTCAGGGAATTGGATCTGGTTTTGGAAAGGCAGTTTGGCACATCAGACTGGGCAGGGTCAGCAAGAAGTTCTGGTTACAGCACGGCAGAGGACTGGACAGGGTCAGCAAGGTGCTCTGGTCACAGCACGGCACAGGACTGGATCGGATCTGCCCTTCTTGGTTTTGAGAATATTTCACTTCAGCAGGCAAGCCCGGATGTATTACGATGCTTCCCCTTAGGCTTGTGGGGTTCTGTTCTGGAATTTGAGGTGTAGCTGAGAATGGTTCAGCTATGCAATAGGCCCTTTGCTTTTGCCAAGTTTCTGGAGTCTGGAGCAAGGAAGATGTAGAGTTCAGCAGAAGGGTGCTCCGCCAGCATCAGGATAGTAAGTGAATCTGTCTGTCCTTATGAGTGGTGAACTGTCTCTATCAATGCATTGAAATGACATCATAAAGGGGTGCGTGGGCCACTTTAGCCTAAGCTTGCCCCTTTGAAAGGTGATTGGGTTAGAGTCTACTCTCTGCCTTGATAGGAGGAGAGAAACGGAGTGTCATCTTTATGGTGCAATTTTATGAGGCTGAGAATCCACCCTTAGCCCCTGGAACACAAAATCTACTTTTGGCATAATACATATTTCCACATGTGCAACCTCTATAAAAATCACATATACAGATTACATATTTTACATAGCATTTATTCCTCAAAACCCCGTAGCTGTGGGATCTTGTCTCTGCTTTTCACTGAATTTTGCCCTTTTCAATGTCCAATTTTTAAGCAATTTTCTACAAGTGTGCATGTTTAACATGGGAATAAGTGTATAAAGTTTCACAATTCCAGCGGAAATACATTTTGCGTAAAGTCACATTTCTTGCCATTGCTGTCCAGAACATGTCACACAGTTCTCGCACCTCTTCATCCGTGCAGCCAGAAATTACATTAACAACTCTGTTATTTTTATATTTTCCACAATTTTGCAATTTTGACTAGTAAGTTATCATTCTTTTTAAAAATATGTTCTTTATCCATGTTAAGCAACACATTTTTGTTTAGCTCCACCCCTTGGTCTCTCCCTGGAACCCCAGTAGCCATCCACCATGTTTGTTCCTTGCAGAGGCCATTTACGACTGTCTTCACACTTCGAATTTGCTGAGCTGCAGCTTGTCATTGTTCCTTTTGACTCTGTAGACCAGGTTATTTCCTACCCTGTAATGAACACTTCTCCATGATTTCCTGCTGGGGGGAAAGTCCTACCTTCTGTGAGAAAAACCTGTTATTCAAGTTCTGCAGCTTCAGACAGGTTTAAATGAATTGTTAAATTATGCTGCCTTTTCCTTAGCACAAAACAAACTTTTGTATCAAATACTACTAGAATTCTCACTCAAGATTTTAAACCATGGGATCAAACAATTACAATATGGGTTACTATCAGTAACAGGCCTCTTAGATTGCAAATATTTGATTTTCAGTTTATACACGTTAAAGTTTAATCAGGCCGGCCCCTGACATCTGTCATCACTGTAGCCCTCTGCTGCACAGAGATTTTTGACAGATCCACAGGCAGCCCACTTTTGCTGTGAAAATCTCTCTATGTTTTCAGCCTTTCAGGACCCTGTAAGTTCACGATGATTTCATAACTAAGTAATTGTAGCACCCAGTAAGAATTTTGAATTTTTTGAAAGGTGTTTTGTACCGGCATTCTGAAGTTTCAGCAGCAAAGAAAAGGAGATTTAAAGCAATCTTGGAGTTTCATTTAGCAAAGCACTGCTTTTTCTTTCTGTACTCCACTTTCAATTTTTGTGGAGCCCAGTGACACATTTCAGTAGTGAGAGCTCTGTTCCACCACCGACAACATGCATGGCAGATTGGGCAGCCATCTTTTTGTGTGTGGAAAAATGCGATGTTCAGGGGTTTTGGCACGCACAAGGGTTTTGCGGCCATTTTGCTGTTTCTGGCACCATCATAACAGGGTGATGCAGCATAGCAGTGCAAAAGTGGGTCAATACATCCCACAGTACCCCCTCCTGGAACTTACATCTCCAGGAGAAAGATACAAGTTCAGGAATCATGGCTTCTTGAAAACAATATATTCCTACATATTTGACTGCCTTGTTGCATTGGCCCATCAACATCATGGCTCGGAATACCTCTTTATTTTTTCAGATTAGATAATCACCTCCTTTTCCTTCACTTGGGTGTACAATTAATTCCCTTTCCTTGAGTCTCACCTTTTGTCCCTCTTTTTGGTCTGACAGGATGGAATTAAGATGTGCGTCAGTTTGCTAGGGAGAGTGATACACGGTGGTTTAGTATAACATATTAACAAGGTTTCATATCATCTCACTCCTTGAAACTTCCTTTTCTACCCTACTTGGCCGGGAGGATATCTCAGAGGCAATGCATTTGTCTTGGAAGCAAGACAATGGCCCTCATTAGGACTCCGGTGCTAAACCATGGTGCTATTAGCACCATGGTCCATACCGGAGTCCGCCATGGAGAAAGGGGGAATTACCACCCCATTCCAAGGTTGGCGGGGCGGTAATCCCCCCTTTCTCCATGGCAAATTGCGGTACCATAATTGCCATCAAGGTCCCTTTGCGGGTCCCTACTTTAACGGCTGGTCCAGACCAGCCGTTCAGGTCGGGACCCGCAAAGGGAACTCATAGTAAGGCGTTAAGGGGTTAACGGCGCTGCAGCCTTTTACGGCACCGTTAACCCCTTAACGCCTGGGTCCTAATGAGGCCCCATGCATAGCAACACAGGTTCAAATACTGGGCTCGCTCTTTGGAACTGGTCTCAAGTTTTAAGCATGTTACAAAAGATTAATTCATTAATAATGAATGAATTAAATTAGGGTGACATTGACTCACCCATTCGGTGATATCCGTGATTCCTCAAGGCACACCATTTTACTGAGCAACAATATGATGGATCGGGTGAACCAGGTCTTTTGGACTAAAACTCACCACCCTATCAAATTAAAAAGAAGTGTCAAATTTGTCAGTCAGAACGGTACTCATCACTTGATTGAAAAACATGCAGACTCAGAGGAAATTCACTTTCAAAATACTCATGTCCATGGCATTGCTATCATATCTGCAAAGGAACAAGGTGATAGTGAAGAGACTGCCTCAGAACCATTAAAACATGAATCCCTCACCAGCTAATGAGTGATTCTCCACTGGGCATGGAAACACATTGAAGTTGTATCTGCAGTGGACCTCCATTGGGTGTCTCGGTCAACTGCTGGGTAACTCTATTGGCTACTATAGGAAGGAAAGGAGAGCTCATATTCTTCCTCATAGAGATTGATGAAGGTAAGAATCCATTTCTCTCAAAAGTCTGTTTAACTCCAGAAAAAGACTGTGAAAAACTGCTTACAGATAGATGAGAAGATTCCCACGTATAATCTAATAGATAAATGGGAATATGATCTTGATGCAATTAATTCAAAACTCCTGATTACTAACAGGTGTATTATAATGATTGCAATCTGAACCCAATCAAAGAATTATTGCTGGATGGTAAGAGATGTTGTTTCTCTTTTTATTGTTGGTATTAACATACTGCATTACATTAGAAATACACATGGATTTCATTAACAACAAAGTCTGGTCCAGAATCAGGTGAAACCTGTTGGATTTCAATTAGTTTGGCAAGGCATTTATGTCAGTTAAATTGCTACCTTATGCAGCTGATGTTCAAACTAGAGAAAAAGTTATTATTTCTGTGCCAGTGATAGGGGCAGTTATTTGCCGGTACGGACATGAACTCCCTGCAGGTCAGGCCTGCCAGAATTTAACTGGCCCTACCGGAAAACTCGGAGTGTGCCAGTCCAGTAAAAATGCCGGATCCAGCGTTACCAGCATTTTTTGGGCATTTTTAACAGACCGGCACACTCATAATGAGGGCCCATGTCTATTTACCAATCTGCCATACAAATGCTGGGACATATATGCCAGCATGGATTTTCATGCAGGCCGTAATGCAGAATCCATCTGAAATGACCACCTCGTAAAAGCAGGTGGATTCCTTAGAAATCGATTTTAAATGCTGCCTGAAATGTATACTTTATAGGCGCATGCACACTTGCGCACTCATCTGGTGGAGATGTGAAGAATAATGTTGATTAAGCCTTTATTGTATCCCGAATTTTTCACCAACTAGTGGATATTGGGAACATTTCTCAGAGGTACAGTTTTTGCAAAGGTGCAAAAGAAGTGGTTTGCTTCTGTGCAATTCATGTCAACTAACATGTCCACCTTTGAGTTAGCTCTATGAAGCAGCAACATCAAACTTAGAACTGATATTGCTTTTTCTAAGTAGCCTGCTGTGTAGTAATAGCTGAATTGCAGCTTTAAATATGCTACTAGTTTAATTCAAACATGTTAACCGAGGTGTGCCGTCAACCACTTGAGTGATATCTGTTACTCGCAGTGTACAAGGATTAGTCATTTGCCTGCCATCATATGCTCTCACGCTTTTAAACACGTGTGTAGGGGCGCGTTATGAATGCAATACCATATCATATCATGCTCTGGTAATTACCACATTTGACAGACGTGGCCATTTTATGGCCAGGTAAAACCACAATGCCTGGGCAACCCTATCATACGTCTTCACAAAAAACACTTGTGTTTATTTTGTTTTCTCAGTTATGCTTTTCCTTTTGCCTTTAAATAATATGTCGTCATCTTACAATTTGGTTTTAATATCATAGTCTCTTTACAGCTAATTGCTTCTCTTGTGAGCGACTGAGCTGTCAAGCAGTACATCAGTATCCATGAGCTAGATAAGTCCTGTTTTGTTGCTCCTATTTGTTGATGGAAGGACAGCCTGCTTCTAGTCGGAGCTTACATTGCCTGATTCAAAATGACAATACCTTATTTATTCCTCGAGTCCATTTCGAGCCTCCTCATTGGCTAAGGGGCTGTCACGCTCCTTGCCAGGAACAGAGTCCCCGACACGCATTAACGTACATGGGAATACCGTGTGGTATGGCTCGGAAAAGAGCCAATCCACACTTTGTATTCCCGATGCGCAGCGCGTCCCGGGTACTAATGCATGTTATTGTTTATGTAACCCACATTTACAAAATGCATTGGCCCTTGTGACGCGGTATAAACGTTAGGTTCTACCACATTGTTTGGATGAGTGTTTACCTCCATAACTGAGTTATGATGATAGTGAGCATTTCCGGAGCTGTGAATCAATTGGCTTAAAATATCCACTTATGCATTAGTACATCTGTTTTTTTGTGTGTAATATAGCAACCATGTTTTCCCATGTTTTGGTAGAATGAGCACACAAAGTGATCTGAAGTTCTATATTGTTTTTAAAACTGGGTAACATAATAGTGCGGGCAATTAACTTTGAGTACCAATAGCTGCCTTGCATCTCCTGTTTCTCTTGATTTCCCAGCAGTTTACATGTTTTGTTTTATAATTGGTTATTTTGTTTCATTTTGACAGCTAACTGGTTATTTCAAAGCTTCAACAATCCGTTTGTGTGTGGAAATGTGTCCGGCACAGGGTGAGTATTGAATCCAAGGGTTTGATGCAATATAGATTAGTGTGTCTGCCCTCGTCTAAAACCTGAGCGATTAGTGCTAGTGATCGTGGGGCTGATTTCCCAAAGCGCCCATTGTGACCGAAGGGCCTTAACACAAATTAAAAGATTGTCTCTAGAACATCATTTTTTAGGACTGTTTGATTATACATCAACTGTTCCTGTACATTCATGTTGGTTTTTATAAAATGCTTTAAAGCTTCCATGCTGCCGGGGTTTTAGCTCTGGGTGGGAACTTACAAAATAAGTCTCCACGTCTTTACACCAGTTGAGTGCTACATGTATCCATAACACAAATGTCAAAAACAATATGTTCGAAATCATTTAAAGATAACACAGTTTTGTTAATTGATTCATATATTTATATATTTGCAAAATGTGCATTTCATTTTTGCTTGTCAGGCTAGCAAATATAGCCTAAAACAGTGCACGATGCATTTATTTTAAAGAAAGTGTTGGTAACTCTTCGGGTCCTTTTGCCAAAAAGGAACACTCTCCCAGAGTCTCACATCTGTGTTGCTAAGCGGGCCCCACAATTCCTTGCAAATGGTTTCGCTTAGCTCATACTTTCAGAAAGTTCATAACACATGTGTGCTCCATCCCTGAAGGCGTGCAAGTAGCCGGGTTACACTATGGGAACTTCTTCCCTTGGACTCCTTCTCTATAGTTCTCCATTCAGTTCTACTCACTGTAATGTATCCTCTCCTAATCAGAATGTTACTTGCAGTCCTGCTGTTCTTGGGGTGGGATAAACTAGCTGCCAACCACAATAGGACATCCGAGCTTTTCTACAAGAGCGCACACTTCTGAAAGTTCAGTCCCATTCAGAATTTCCCAGTAAGGCGAGCAGCGTCCCATCTCAGGCAGTGTTTTAGAAATGTGATCCCACACAGGCAGGAAACACCAGACTCCATAAGAAATTACTTTCAGATCCGAAAGCAACTTTGTGGAAAACAAGAATCGATGTTATTCTTATTCCCGTCTCCCATTTAATGAAAAGGCAGTCATTTTAACCTACAGTATCTGATATCAAAATACAAGACCATTTTGAAACCACACGGTGAGATAATGGTCGCAAGCAGGGAGGTTTGCGTTTCTATGTTTTAGCAAAAGGCAACTCCTCAAATCTAGCTCGTATCTTAAAATGTGTTCTGGGTTGGGCCTCGCCATTTGTTGTGTCTGTTTGATGGAATGTGTGAACTTGGGTGGTGGTTTTATCGTGGCGTTTCCCAGTGGACTACCTTCCAGATGTCAGTCAGCTCTTCACAGGGAACTAAAAAGAAAGATTCATGAAGCAGTGTACGTGTTTCTGTTTTTGTATTTTTGCAATGCATGTAAGGCCATTAACAAGTGGTACTACGCTCACTGGGCATTATAACACAAGAACACATTTTTTTTTTATCAATTTCTACTGTGTTATGATCAAAACTATAATATTTCACAAAACACCAATTTATAGCAAAATTAATGAGCACTAATAATACAATTTCAGTGAAAAAGTATAACATAAAAAAAAATCCATATTACATGTACATGATTGTTTCCACTTCCTGATTCTATCCCTCCTAACCTCCTCCCACCCCGCCCTCAATGAATGATTGGTTGGCTGCCCAGCTGAGGTTTGGGCAGATGGAGTAGCCTCACCAACCCTTGGCTTCATTTTTCAAGCGGCATCTGCGGAGAGTGATCGTTGGGCCTGTTTAACATAGTGTTCCTTAGTGCTTATTTGCTGCCCTCACTGAAAGTAGCATTGAATTGTATTTTTTCTAATTCCCTGCATCGTGGCCCGTGAGCCCTTAATTGTTCCCACTTCCTGATTCCCTCCCTTCCTGCCCCTGTTGCATGATTGATATGCTGCCCTGCTTAGGTTCGGGCAGAGGGTGCACCCTTGGCCGATGCTTGGCTTCATTTTTCAAGCAGCATCTACAGTGAGTGAACTTTGGACTTGTTCAACATTGTGTGCCTTAGTTTGTATTTGCTGCCCTCACTGAAAGTAGCATTGAATTGTATTTCTTTGGAATTAGCCATATGGCGGCCTGTGAGCCCTCGATTGTTCACACTTCCTGATTCCCTCCCTCCTGCCCTCCTCCCACACTGCCCCTGTTGCATGATTGGTCCAGCTGCCCTATCTGAGTAGACCCACCAGGGCAGCACCCTGCCCATGCAGCCCCTTCGGCTAAGGGCCACGAGGCAAAGAGCAGCTCCTGCAGTAGCAGCTCCAGATTGTGTTTTCCAGTTTTTGCCGATGGAGCCTGCAGCGCAGCCATCAACCAGCAGTGACTGACAAGGTAAGCAAGGGGGATCAGCCATCACTGTTCCCTTTCAAACTGTCACACCTCTCTTATTACTCCTACTAGTAAAAAGCTTGTAGTCTGCTGCTCGCTGCCCACAATATATCTTATCCGTATCTGGCATTTCGGCCTTTGTATTAGTTAGCCATTACTAACCGGTGCCTAGCCTCTGGACTAGGACTAGCCTACAGTTAATTTTGCTCTGTTGCCAGGATATTACCGATCTACTACAATTCTGGAGTAGTCTACAATTGATTTTGCATTTCGTGCCTAGCCTATGATTAGCCTACAATTGATTTTGCATTTTGCCTAGCCTGTGACTACCCCACAATTGAATTCTAAGCCTGTGCCTAGCCTATGGAATAGCCTCTGGAATAGCCCATAGCCCACAATTGATCCTGCCCCATGTGCCAGCACACTACTGATGAGAATTAGCCCACATTTGTTTTAACCCTTTGCCTAGAATACTACTGATTTACTGCACCTAGGGACTAGCCTACAATTTAGTCCTGTCCGGATGCTCAGCCTGGGACTAGCCTACATTTGATCTAAAGTGCAGCTCACAAACATGTCTCCCTCACTCCCCTGCTCCTACAAGGTACCACCCACACCATTCCTACCGGCATTGACCACAAGCACAACCAACCTAAGTTGTCCTGACTCCTTGCCTAACCACATCATCTCCCCCCCAAACCACCACACAGCACACAACACCCACCCCATGCCTGCCCACCTGCGAAATCAGAGGCTAGGCTGCCGCTCCACCCGCCTCTCAGCCTCGTCTAACACTTTCCCTGCAAAGCACACCCCACACTTACCATAACCGACTACCATCCCTATCCCTAGATCATCCAGCCAAACCAACACACCCAACATCATCCCTGCCACAGCTAAACAAAGGGACAACCAGAAAGCACAGTTCCAATGTGCACACATCAATGCTCAATCCCTTCCAGCACACGCCGTAGGGATTCATGATCTCACCACAGATCTAGACTTAGATATACTATCACTGAGACCTGGCTATATGAAGCCTCTGGACCAGCCATCTACCAAACCTTACCACCAGGGTACATCATCCTACGCCAAGACAGAACATCCAGTAAAGGAGGAGGGTCAGCCTAAGTCTCAAAGAAAACCTCAATGCCAGGCAGCTAAAAACCACTGAGGCTGACAACTTTGACTCACGATCAGCAAAAATATCTCCCTCACCAAATGACTCCATAACTATATACATTGTTTACCGCCCACCAGGCCCAACTCTCGACTTCCAGTCCAACATCACTCACATTTTAGGCGACAACCTTAAAACAAACTCAAGAGCCATACTCCTAGGGGACTTCAACCTTGGCTTCAAAGATCCAAAAGTTAAGAAAAGCAAAGGCCTAGCCAAAGTTCTCGAAGACCTAGGCTTCACACAACGAGTGAACGAACCGACACACAATAAAGGTTGTATCTTGGATTGGATTGCGGACCACAACTGTGTGGCCAACATCAGTTCAAAAACCTCTCGCCCATGGACTGACCACCACCTACTACACTTCTTCATACCATCAAAAACAGGAAGGGGCCCAAACCTACCCGCACCAGCCACCAGGGCTAGATCAAAAAATTGCTCACTGTGGACAGGCTAATCCCTCTCCTAGAAACCTCAGCACTGGCACATCCCACCTCTAACGACCCTACAACACTTGTTGAGATCAGAAACACCACTCTCAAAGATATAATAGATGTCATAGCCCCAATGGAAGAGAAAAAAGAGAAACAAAGACTACATGCAAACTCTTGGTTCACTCAAGAACTCCAGGATGCCCAAACCGCTAAAAGAATAGCAGTAACCTCCTGGCAAACACATCCCTCCACTACCACAAGAGACACCTATCTCACCACCGCCAAACTATATAAAAAAGCCATCTCTAAAGCCAAAGCGGCCACATACAACGCCAGATTTGAGAAAGCTAACTCCCAATCCAAAGAGCTATTCGCCATCTATAACGAGCTGACAGCCCCCCCCCCACCTCCGCACAACCTACCGAATAAAACACAACTTGGTGTAACAACATCCAACATGCCATGCTAGACAAAATCAAAAAACTCCAGAACATATCAAAACCAAATTCGACAAACTGCCCAAAACTAATCCTCCACCACCACCTAAGCCTCCCATCAACACACCAAATGGTAATTCTGCACAATATTTCTCATTTAGGGAAGTTACAGTCCCCGAAGTCCTTCTAATCATGAAGGAAACCAAGCCATCCCTATGCAAAGGAGACATCTGACCAGCCAACCTAATCAAAGACTGTGTTACAGCCTTGGCCCCTTTTGTAACCACCTTCATCAATGCTTCTTTCGTCACCAGCACCGTCCCACTCACCCTTAAGGAAGTGTGGGTTCAACCGATGTTATAAAAACCTACATTGGACCCGAACTCCCCAAATGACTACCGTCCAGTCACCACCGTGCCTTTCCTGCTGAAGATCCTGGATAAGGCTGCATATCTTCCGATTCAGTCGTACCTGGAAACACACAACATCCTTGGAAAAAGGCAATCTGGCTTCCGCCCTTGCCATGGCACAGAGTCAGCCCTACTTGACCTTAAAAACCAACTACTGGAAGCCATGGACAAGGGCAAAACTTCACTCCTCCTACCCTTAGATCTTTTGGTGGCCTTTGACTTGGTTAACCATAAGATCCTGTGCAAACACCTCACTGACACAGCACACTTCTCCCAAGAAGCCACTGCCTGTATCACGTCCTTCTTGGACGGTCGAGCTATGAGAGTCTTCTCGGACCAGGCACCCGCCTTGCCATCACCCATCGGCTGTGGATTCCCACAAGGCTCATGCACCTCCCCCACTCTCTACAGCCTTTTCACTCTCCCCTTATTCAGCGACCTTGAAGACTTCGGCATAGCCTTTACAAACTATGCCGATGACGCACAAATTCTCCTCCCCCTAACAGGCAACTACGAGCAAGACCTCAAGACCCTCCAAGACACATATGTGTTTCAACATGGCTTGGAGAGTAGCAGTGTGTGTGATGTCATCAGATGGTGGAATGATTGTGTCAGAGTGTTTTGCTGGGTGACGTGAGAGAGAAAGCTGAGAGCTGAGAAGATGGGTGTGGGGGTGAGCCCAGTGTTTCCCTTGTGAACTTGTGTCTTCAGTGTCCCCTACCATCCCTGTGTTTATCTGATGGGGTACAGGACCAGGACAATAAATCACTGTAACTTACCTTTGGTCACCCGAACATCCACCTTGCTACAATATGCACACATCCAAGCCTGGAGGGCGGCCATTGGTCTATGCCTAAATGGGGAAAAAACTGAAATATTATTGGTAGGCACCAAAGAAGCCTTAAAAAAACTAGATGGAAACTATAGCTTTCATCATCGAGGACACCGTCATTAAAACATCAGCTGCAGTCAAAACCCTCGGAGTCTATCTGGACTCCACCTTATCAATGGATATGCAAGTTAGCGCCATCTCATCAGCAGCACTCACATCTAAAATCACAAATTCAGTGAAACCCCACCTATCTCCAAAGAACTGCCTCAACATCGCAAGAGCCACAATTGGTGCAAATCTTGAACACTGTAACATCCTACTCCTAGGCACTTCCAATAACAACATCAACAGATTGTAAATCACAGAAAACACTGCCCTTAGAGCTGCACTCAGCATACCCAGAAGAAAGCACATCTCCCAGGCAAGGAAAGATACCCATTGTCTCCCGGTCAAAGAGCGTATAACATTCAAAGCCCTCACAATCACACATAGATGCCTTGCCCAGACGGCCCCAGCATACCTAGCAGAGAGAATACACCAATCACCAGCCCACAGACCAACACATGACCAATACTCACAGCAACTCTCAATCCAAGCATTCAACAGAGCTAAAGCCGGCAGATTTAGCTTTGAAGTACTGGCCCCCAAAGCCTGGAACTCACTTCCGCTCAGACTAAAAAAGGAAGAATCCCTCACAACATTCGGAAAAGTTCTAAAAACAAAGCTGTTTAACTAAATTGTTTCCTCTTCTGCACTGCAACCAAAATTGTTCCTCTGTAACCTCGGAACACCTCTGTAGGAGGTTTTGTCTTATTGGGGTAAATTCGGGATTTGGCAGTATTTTCTTACCGTGATATTTTGGTGGTAAACTGGCAGTAAACTGGCCTTACATTTAGAGATAGTTTAGTATTACTCTATTTAGGTGATAATATAATATTAGCTTGTGTTGGTGGTAATTTTAGTGGTATCTTACTTTGTAGTATTTTCAGAATCACCTTATTTTTGTGGTATAGTGGTGAGCATGGATTTTATACTACTACCCCATCATAAAACACACCTTTCCTCTCTATTAGAATGTCTTTTGGTCACCTGTAGAGAATCCCCAAACCTATCACACTTCAGAGAACCCAATGAGTTTATTCAGAACACCACCTATGGTTTGTGGCTGGTATTACTGGCTTATGTACATCCAGTAATCTATGTGTCTCATCTGACACTGCCTTCTTTTCAACATGCAAAGAAGGAATCACCCAAAACATTTACACACACCTTCCTACCTTGCAGGTATTTATTCACTTTTCCTTGCTTGCTATTTTACCTACAGGGGTAAATTAGCAAATGCTTTACCGCTCTGGTATAAACATCAAACCCTTGTGATTCCCCTGTATAGAAATAATTCACAATCGCATGAATGACACCAAAATCCCAGCCTTTGTTTTTTAGTACACTCTGTATTATTATAACAATTATAAACAGAAATACATCTTACCACATGATATCAGAGCATCGCCTACAAAATATAAAAGAGAACAGAAAACAAACAGGTACATTGCAAAAAAAACAAATGTGATGTTCGGCACTTTAAACATAGAGAAATATGAACATGCAGTATTCTTTTTATAACTCCCTGCACTGCCAACAAATTATGTCATCCCATTGATTCTTTTTCCTCACTTGGCACCAACTCACCCAGGTCAGTGAAGTCCGAAACTCTCATTGTCAGGATTTTCTCCATACGACCTTGCCATTTTGCAGACCCAGTGCCAAGAACTCCTTCGCATGTGTGGGGAGCTGCCAACTGTTTAAGTTCGTAGCTAGCGCTCACACCCAAATGGATTCCAGCAGCATTTATTATGTAGCACTGTCTGTCTCTATGTCCCAGCACAATCTGAACTCTTCCACCTGGTTATTCCTTAAGATAATCCCTCCTGCCTATCCCCTCTAGGTCAGCCCTCTATTGACATGGATCATCCACCTCCAATTCCTACCAATTAGAATAAAAGAATGTGCTGCATTATTTCTTTGCCTGTTTAGAACAATGAAGACTTCAGCCCTGCAAAATAACTGTTTCATTTTCCGTTCCTGCTGGTGCATATTTCTGCTCTCCACAGAAAATAAAAACACTAACCTGGACTGAGTGTGCATCTCTTCATGGAAAATAAAGTGAATTTTAAACTGTGCATATAAAAACATAGAATGCATTTCATTGTGCACAAAAACTGCATTAATAATGTTAGAGGGGTTGAAATGAATATATTATTAAGGCAGTTAGTACAAGGTTAATTAATTATGTATTTCTAATGCAGTTCGCACACATGAAAACATCCAATTTATAAAAATGTGCACCTCTTCATTTTAAAATGACAGCACACTGTGGTGAAACATTTTTTTTACTAAATGCTCTGACAAAATTGCATGCTGGCTGTTACTGAACACTGCTGTGCACCTATTGTTCATCTATTTTGAAATGGCTGCATTTAGATATTGCATACTGCCCACAGACTAATTACTTTTAAAAATAATACCTGCAGTTTGAAAAACTGGGCCTGGCTGCATTTTTATACTCCATACTGCATACTGCATACTGGCAGTAAAATCCCCATAGATATCCTTGCACCTCCCTACAATGTCATCTAATGTCTATATCTGCTTCTGTAACTAATGTGATAACCTTCACCAAGTGAATACACTGTAACAGTGCTACAAAGCCCCGGGGCCGTTGGGCGCTTTATAAATCCAAATAAATAAATAAATAAACTGTCGGTTAGGCCTCAATCCTGGAGTCCTGACTGGGTGTTTTTGCATTTGCTGTGTTTTTAGATTTTTGGCCCGATTCATGGAATTTTTTTGCATGGTTCAAAGTGATTTTGTACTGCTGAAAAGTGACTTTGCACTGCAGACACAAACCCTGATTCTTGGACCTGTGCAAAGTGTATTTTTGCAGTGCAAAGTCAGTCATTCAAGAACGATCTACTGGTCTCCAATCTGGGCATGCACATCGCTGACACCTATATTAATGCTTCTTCCAGCCAGACCGTCACTGACATCCTAATGGTGCAACACTATGGCAAGTTCTTTTGGCATATTTCCCATGCTCTAGTGGCATCATTAATGTTTACCAAAGTGGTACTGTCATGGTCCAGGGCTCTCAGCCCAACCTTCTCCTTCTTGATAGGCATCTTTCATCCTCCATCAACTTCTTCCCTTCTCCTGCAACATCTCTTTCTGCCATTCCTCTGACACCTTTGCCACCACCAACGGGCGTACCACATTCATGTACCCCTCTTCGGAAGACCTTCAAAGGCGGCAACTAGCTCCACTTAGCTACCCTCAACTCTCGCCCTGCTACTTTTATGCCCACTTGGGTATACTCCTCCTTTGAATGCCTCATTTGCAGGCTTAGTGTCTCTCCAATCCTCTTGCTGACCTTTGCCACCATCTCCAGGACCTCAGGTCCTGTCTCCCTCCTCCTTGGAGACTTCAATATTCACCTTGATTCCCCTGATGCAGCCTCTGCACTCTTCTGCAGCGTCTGTGACTCTCTTTCCCTCACCATTCTTCCCTCTGGTCCGACGCACTCAGCCGGACACACCTTTGATGCTCTCATCTCAGAAGACATCCCCATCTACAACCCTCTTACTACACCTCTCTCCTGGTCTGATCATGCTCTCCTGTCCTCTCACCTGGATCTCTTGGGTCCCTCTGCTAAGCTCCCACCTGCACGATCAGTCTCCTTCTCCAACATTCGACTGATGTAATGTGCCAGTTGCTGCTTTTTCTCCACTTTCATTACCCCCTGACCCCGGTTGCCCCTCATGTTACTTATCAAAATGTCAGGTGCCGGTGCATTAGTGACTAGCCGGTCTTTGCCAGTCATCAACATGCTTTGGCACCTGGTGCACCACTCTCCTTATCCATACAGGTAAACTTCAGTTGTTTTCCTACTCCTACTTCACTCTGTTATATTACACACTTCAAAACAGGGTATTTAAAAGGGAAATCCTTAACACTGGCTCTACTTCGAGCCAATCGCATTTCCCTTGTTAACAGGCTAAAACGTAAGAAAATTGATGCTTTAGACATGCCACAGAACACAGTAACCATTACCTACCGGAACGCCCATACAGACATTCCTATTGAGTCCGGAAATACTGTCACTGAGTGTTCTATTCCACCTGCTGCACAGTATGCATCTCCTAACACTCCAAAAGGGCAGCATAACTCAAATTCTAACGAAAAGCTGCGACTCAATTCAGGCATACAATCGGAGTCCAGGGCAGCCATCGCAGATTGTGTGATGAGCATGAACCCTAAGTCCAATAATATGTCAGGTGCTACATTAAACATTGCACTCATTAGTACTAGATCTCTAACAACCATGCCATTAACATCCATGACATTGTGTGCCTTATCGCAACGTGGATTAAGGATACAAGTGGCTCAACCATCAGTCTAGCAGTACCATCTGGGTACTCTATTCTCTGTCAAAAAATAGGTAGTCGGAAACAGGTGTCAGGGTTGCTGTCATTGCCAGAACCCACTTAGGAGAGTTCACCTCACCAGCCTCTTGTCAGGACAGTGCTTGCTAAGATGACTCCCTCCCTCAATTGCAACTTGAATATTGTCCTAATCTCAGGCCCCCTTCAGCAATGCCTTGTTTCAATGAGGAGATAATACAGATCTTGCACTACCTAGAGGGTTCTAACCAGGCCACCCTTTTCCTTGACGATCTGAATCACTGGAAAGGGGATACATTGGACAAAGAAGCCATTGAACTTGAAAGATCCTTGAGCAATTTACATTTTCAAGTTATTAATGATGCTCCCACCACTGAAAAAAATCATATCCTAGATTGGGTGTTTACCAGAAATCTCATAGCGCAGGTCGACCAAACACAGCCATGCGTTTCATCAGACCACTATACCATTGGTTTTCATATTCAGTTCCCAGAGGGGTATTCCAAGGGATCAAATATAGCCAAGCTAGTCACCAGCAGGAATATTAAGAAGATAGATCCCAAAAACCTTGCATCCTGCCTCAATGTCATCATGTCGGAAACCTCTGAAACCGATTCAGCTGAACATCAAAGAAGGTTGACTACCCTTCTGGACAAGGATGCGCCAATCAAAACCAGGATAGTTAGAGATAACCCTGGCACCAAAAATGGCTCGGTAACAATCTGAATGCACTTAATTTAAGAGGGAAAAACAGAAGCTGGAATCCATGTGGTTAAATCATTAAACTAAGGATAACAAAGAGGCCTGGAAACAGGTGGATGTAATGCCAAAAATAAAGTGATCGATAGCAAAACGAAGTTCTATAACCACAAAATAATGCCAGCAGCTAACAGTACCAGAAAACTCTTTGAAATCTTAAGACTTCTTGAAAAAACCTAATGCTCTTCAAATGCCAATTTTACCTACAACTCTAGACACGGTGATAGTGCATGCAGCCTTTGAGGAAAAAAATCATTGAGGCAAGAGAGAATATATAGGTAGAGATGATGGCCAAGAACAGAACATCCAAAATCCCTTTGTATAAAGATCACAAAGTGCCTTATGTCTTTTAAAGAATTTTTTTATTGATACAGCTGAATTAAATCAACTTTTCACTATATAAAAATAAAAACAATTTAAACTGAACAAAACATGTATACATATTTGTTAAAACAGAAAGAAAATGTAGAGGATTTACAGAGGGAAAAGAAATTCAATTACATCGAATTATATATCAATTGATTGCGTTCTTGGAAAAACACATACTGTCTTTTGTTTCCTTTCCCAATTCTAAAGCATTTAAAAAACTGATAAGTGCAATCTGAATAGACATGGACGATGATGATAACAGCACTGTCAAATGATCATAATCTTCAAGCAGACCCAATGTATAGCAATGTTTGGAAAAATAGGTTCTTCGTGCAACAACAAGTGCAGGACAGAGTGATATTAGATGTTCCAATGTCTCATGGCATGATTGATCTAGGCAGAACCTACAAAAGTTTTCTTGTTGAGGTATTAATTTACGAGTGGCCAGAAGATCACGAGTTGGCCACAGATTCAACCGAAAATGTAGCATGGCAGAACGATGTTTTGGAGAAGGTGCTTTACATAAATAGTTGGCCATGACATGCATTTTTTTGGGGGCAAATCTTAATCAAGCAGATTGCTGATATGAGAGACATTTTTCAGAGTTCTTAACCCAGTCAGATTCATACGGCAATGTTTTGGCTTTGGTTGGATTCAATATAAACAAATAAAGGGATATGTCAGCACATACAAAGGTATGAATAATTCTGGAAGTCCACTTCTGAACAAACTGATGTGTTGATGAAAACAGATATGAAGCCAGAACTTTCAGCATGACATTATGGGGAGTTGAAATAAGACATTTTCTGAATAAACTACAAGTTCGCCATTGGTAAAGAGCATATAAAGTGGTTAGTTAGTCCCAGGTTCATACCGCAGCCAGGAGATATGAATACATTGTGGATGGAAGATACCCTCACAGCCATGAAGGCCACAGCATACTCTGAGAATACCATTGTGCCTAAAATAATTTTGGAACACTGGGTGCTCTTTGCCCCTTTCCTCACAAAAAACCCAACCTCGACCCCAAAGATCCTAACAACTTTAGACCCATCATCAACTGAAATTGTTTGCTTAAGATTCTCGACAAGGTGGCCTAGATGCAGTTTCAAACTTTTGTCGAAGTCAACTGTATTCTCCACCCTAGACTGTTGGGTTTTCGACCTAACTATAGCACAGAAACAACTCTAGTGGACCTTCAAGCATATATTCTCTGTATCTCAGAAGAGAGCAAAGCAGGCATTCTGGCCTTGCCGGACCCCATAGTGGCTTTCGATCTGGTGGGCCACGGCACTCTCAAACATAGCTTGCATCATCTAAGTCAATGCTCTGATAACTCTGTCGATTGGTTCCTCTCTTTTCTCTCAGACCAAAACTCACGCATTCGGTGGGGCCAGGCAACTGCCCCCACTACATCCATCTGGTGTGTAGTACCGCAGGGGGCTAGCTTGGCTAGCTTGTCTCCAATTTTGTTTAATCTATATATCCGGTCCCTGTGTTACCTCTTAAACAACCTGGGTGCATTTTTTTTTCTAACTATGCTGACGATACCCAACTGGTCATTGACGTAACCAGAGACTATCTTGCTGACTGTGCATTGCTTTCTGCAATATACCATCAAATGGAAGACTGGTTGTCATCATTTTCAAATTGGTGTAAGCTGTATTCCTGTTCTCAGCAAGGTGAAAACCCTGGACATCTACCTGGAGGCCTCCATAAATTCTGATGCCCATGTCAATCTTTTGACATAAAATTGCAATCATTGCCTCCATCTTCTCAAATATATATATGCCCATTTATGTCAAGAGACAACACTGCGACCATCACTAGAAGCTCTGTTCTTAAATGGTTGAATTATTGCAACTCCTTATTGATAGGAGTCTCATCCACCAACCTTAGGAAAGGTCAAGTGCTTTAAAACAACGCTGTGCATATTGTCAATAAACTTACCAGGTGGAAGCACATCTCAATCCACAGAAGCGAGCTACCTTGGCTTCCCATTCAGGATTGTATCAACTTTAAAGTGGTCACTATCATTCAAAATGTGTGTATGGAGCAGCCCCCTCTTACCTGAAAACTCTGGTCCCACAGTGCTGCCCGACCTTTCCAGGTCAAAGCGGTCGATTTCTGGAATTCTCTTCCCACCTGTGTGACACTGGATCACAATTACAGGACCTTTAGGAAATCCTTTCAAATTCTGCTATTTAAGTAATCCTGTGATCTTGTCCTCCTGCTGACCTTGTCCTGTCTCTTTTTGTTTATCTTTTTGTGTTCCTGTTACTCCCTGAAGCCGCAGGCTTCCTGTGTGTTGGAAATAAATACATAAAATAAGTCTGCATCTCTTGTGCCACTAACAACATGGCTGAATTGTTCAAAATCTGCAAGGAACTTGCCAATCCTACTGCAGTGTCCACGTCTCCTCTGCCATTCCTTGCACTCTGCACTGGACTGGCCTCTCACTTCTTAACAAAAACTCAGGAGATTCTGTCCTCACTCTCCTCTACTCCCCTCCCTTCTCACGTATCCGCTCTAAGGCGTTCCTTGGCCCCCCTGTCCCTTTGCCTCCTACTCTCCTCTTTCTCACCCATATCACTGGATGAGGTCTTTAGACAAGTCCTCTCTGTGAACGTGTCTTCCAAACGGGTGGTCACTTGCTTCTCCGTAACAACATTGGCTCCCTTGCTCCTGCCTTGTGAATGCATGCCCATAAACACTCACACCAGAAAAAATACAACCCACTGGAGAAAAAGGCCCAAGTGGATCTTGTAAGGATAACAAGTTTTAATCTCACACAAAAATGAGAGCAACCACAAAGAATACAGCTGCCAAGAATGTTCTGATGAAAAAAAAGGGTACAAGTGGAGGCTTCAGAGGAGACACATTGTCATCATGACGTAACACTATACAGTAAAAACCCACACGGCTGGTTGGTGTGCACCTATACATGATCAGCCTGCTCCATAAGGGGCGGCAGGTCATTGGTTACAGCCCAGTATGTCTGTCTTCCATCATATGGGTGCTGCGGAGAACATATTCTCACTTCATTATTATTCTGTGCATATGACAGGTTTTAAGACTGGCACAAGGAAGGTTCTGTGGCACTCTGACCTCCACACACACATTTCACTCACTCCCTCTCGCGCCATCTGGCTCCAAGGTCTCCAGCCTCATTTTGAACTATATTTTATTCCTCCCAGAACTTCGCAATACAAATCATATGATTGTGATTTAAAGATGCGCAATGTCCATTCTCTTTGACAATTCAGGACTTGGTACTTTAGGGTTAATGGTCGAAGGTCACCTGATGCCATGGGATTCAAGGATCTGGCGGCCTAGTCAGTTATATGGGCAGTCTTGCTCATGCCCTGCGCTACACTATGTCCTACCACCGGTCCCCTCCCCCTTGGCCTACGTAGTGCTTCAAATACAGCTTTCCTTATTCTAAAGTGTTTAGGGGGTTGGAACGGGGTCTCCCCCTTGCCAACATTCCCCCCTTTTGTTACTTCTACAGTAACAAATCCCTTAATTCACCTGCGCTCCCACTGTCTCCTCTCTGTTCCACGTATGGCTTTGTTCCCTTTATTGGCATCAAGCCCTGCATACTGACCGCAAACTCTACCCTCTAAGTGTGTATTCTTCAGGTGAGCTAGTCATATAGATGCAACCCCCACCAGGTCCACCCAAACCTCTGTGTAATTCTCTAGATCCGGGGATGGAGTAATGATAGTATGGTCTAGGTGGTCAACTTCATCTCCATATGGGATAGGGAGCATTTCATACTTAGGGCCACTCTGTGGGATATCAGTCTGTAGTTCACTATCTTTTGTCTTGCGAGGTGCTTTTGAAACCCCAATTGATACTATCATTCTTGTGCTATTGGGTGCTGCATTGGCACAACATCAGAGGCCCAGTTGGCAGGTGCAGAAGATAACTTTTGTGAACGCGATAATGGGCATCAACATCTACGTGATCACTCTGAGCCAAGACAGGGCCCAGTTAAATGCTAGGGTGAACCAGTCACTCTCCTGTACTCCTCCCTCCTTCTTCATGTGAATACCCAGGCCATGGACGTCTGCAATGATGTGGGATAACAATGCATTCTTCGCATCTTCAGAAGGCACAAATGTGCAGCAGGAATCGCCAACTTTTTGCAAACACTGCCTTCCATAGGTGATAACATGTTAATCACATAGCAGTTTTGCATCATCATAAGTCTTAATGCACGCAACTCAACCTTGATCATGTTGAAGTCGCTCTCTGTGTCATTCACAAGCTGGACCATCTCCCAGTGCATGATCTGCAGCCATTCGGCATTTCCTGCGGCCTGCACTCCTGGCAACATTACAGATGCAAAAAAAGATTCTGCTGAGCTGAAGTGTTAGTACTCAGAAAGCAATACAGAGGAATATTTGGATATATTATTCCTCTTTAGTTGTTGGAACGGTCCTTTCCCTGGCAGGATGCAGAGCTCTTGTCTAGGAAATTGATAATTTTCTTTTTTCAAATAGGGGGACTATTTGGCTACTCGGCATGCAGTGCTCCCCCTTCAGGGATTACTAGTAGTGCTGAGTGCATGATGGTGGGAGGTGCGGGTAAGCTTGTTAGCCACAGACCCAGTAGTAATCCATCTCAGCTGCCATTCCCCTCTTCATGTCTGCAATCAGGAGAGTCTTATTGCAAAGTTTGTTCAATCTTACAAATACCATACCCTTGCTGTGGAAACAAAGTTCAAATGCTTCTTCCCTGTGCACTTGCACCAGCTTTTCCATTGTTGCAATCCACATCAGCTATGTGATCTGTTCTGTCCATATTTGTGCACAGACACTGTCCACCCACACTATCACTTCCTTATCATATGTTACCAGTCCTTCTGCCAGGCAAGTTAGTGTGGTGTCCTTCTACTTGTCATTGACACATTTATGCCATTTCACCATCAAATAGGGTAACTCCACACAATTGATGTTTTTTGGATCGTAGTTGCACTTTACAAGATCTGGACCCACCATTTGCAGTTTCACATTGTGTGCCTGGAACATTCCCTTTATTCTGCATAGTGCAAGATGTACTAGGCATTGTGTCTCTATAATTGGGACTGCTTGCATAACTAACACCTTGGGAGCCCCTGACATGTGTGGAATGAGTGAACACACATAACAGCTCCCATCCACAACATTTCTTGCCACGCCACTTAAGTCAGTGTACCAACTGTTTGCAAACTCTGGGTGCTGTATATACTCAATGACCTCCAAACCCAGCCCTTGATAAATATTATACTACTTACATACTTCCATTTTAATTCTTCTATATATTCTCTTAGGCGTGCTGACCTTAACATTGCTATTGAAAATGCCATCATATTGTTTTGAAGCATTAAACAGTCCTTTACCCTCATTGCCAGTTGTGCACGCATGCTCACTTTTGTTTTGTTCCTGCTATAATCATCACCAATACTTGTATCAACACTATTGCTACTCCAATATGTATTTCCATTATTATTGTTAGCATTCATGTTGCTACTAATATATGTAAATCCACAAATATTATTAACATTTATATGTACTGTCCCGTTTAAGTATACAGTCCCATTCCTCCCCTTTATATGACCTGCCTCTATAACATACTCTCCCCAATAAGCCCCAAGAATACCATCATTATCATACATAAACCTGCAATAACGGTCATGCCACAGTTATATGCATAGGCCCGTGTATTATCATTTCTGCATTTACACTTCAGATCCCTACTTAACGAAATGTTATTTATGTTGGTGAGGTTCATCTGATTCTCTCCTGAAATGGAAGCAGAATACACAGAACAAAAAAAGGAGTGACATACAAGTCATACCTTTACACAGATAGACAAAGAAGGAGAGAAAGAAAGAAAGAAAGAGAGATAGAGTGAAAGAGAGAAAGAGAGAAATACAGAAAGACATAAAGAGAGAAAGGGCGCTCCTGAAAAAAGAAAAATATGGAGCTAGCAGCTGAGCTGTGGCCCATTAGAAGAATGTGACACTGCACGCTTACTGTGCATGCACAGGCCAGTGAGGTAGATAGGGTGCAGGTACTACTGCCACTCCTTTAAGATGACAGAAATGCCTACCTGCTATCTGGAGGTGCCCTGCGGATGTGCGAGATGTGGACCCAATATCGCAAGCCCTTTACCTTCACAGCGAGGGGAGTGCAAAACACCTTGTAGGTCCTGTGGAACCGAGGGTTGTTCCACTATGCACGCAGCGGTTGTGTGGTCATGGACTCAGGATCTGTCGCTGTTGTGGTTGCTACATCTGGTGTGTCTGTTGTCGCAATTCTGGGAGGTGCAATCTGTCGGGAGACTTATTTAAATCCCCTCGTTATTGTGATCAAATAATCTTTGAAATTGTCACCTAACACCGCTGCTGCTCTCTATGTGTGTCTGAAGCTCTCCTTACAAGACATATGGGAGGGGGCATACGCCAATGAGTGACCACCTTGTGAGGTGACAAACGGTGGTCTTTTCTGGACTTTGTGCGTAGACTGAAGAGGGCCAGGGGCAAGCAGTGCACCCAGTTCTTTTTCAACGTGGTACACAGTTTGGACAATTTGCTTTTGAGGAGCCCATTGATTCTCTCATCAACGCTGTTGGCCTGTGGGTGGTAAATTGAACACATCCAGTGCCTAATGCCAAATAGTGTGTGACGTACTGAAACAGTGCATTGAAACAATGTGTGCCATTGTCTGACCTTAAGACCTCACACACACCCCATCGAGGGAATCCCTTGCATACCAAGAATCTAGCAGTACATTTGGCATCTGGATGTGCACAATGCCCTGCTTCCACCCACCTTGAGAAAGGGCAAACAACTACTATGAGGTTCAGAAAGGAGATGGGCCCCAGGAAACGGTGGTGGCCGCACCTGTATTCAATAAATTAAGTTTGATTGCGTTGCACTTGCTGCTTTGTGCTGTGGGGATTTGGTAAAACTGAATCTATCCTTGTGGTTGAGAACATCTTGTTTAAGAGCACTCTGGGGCTACCTGGGTCTGCCCACAATTTTACAGGCCATCAAGAACTGGGATGTTGCTTTCTTACTGACCTGGTTGCATGGTTGCATCTATGCCTGCCAGTCATTGGCTAAGAATGTGGGGTAACACTAAAGCTATCTTGAGCCAGGAATTAGTCAGCTTCCTTGTGCATAGAGACCCCCATTTGAGGATTCCATGGCTCAGGTATGTGAAAACTGTGTTGTTGAATGTGAGTGTCAGTTACTGTTTTTCTACAGCAGCTCCATTACCCATTAAGGTTGGAAACTCTGCAAAAGATAGTGTACTTCAGTTTATTCAGACTAAGAGAGAGTCTTTGGATATTATGAGCCCATCCAATGGGTAACATTTGACCATTACGTCCCCTGGTGTGAAGAAGAATCTGAGCTGTGCACAGCATCCATCTCAACACATCCTTGTTTCCAGGGCCCCTTTTAACTGTATTCAATTAAGAGCTGTGGTGGCGGCTTGGCTCAAGGGGGATGTGGATCAATCATGTTTGCTTTGTGGCCTGCCCAAGGATGATTTGGCACATTCTTTTATGTCCTGTCTTTTCAGTAATCAGAGAATATACTTTGAAACCTGGATTGCTGCGTCTGGGTTTTTCAATGTTATGAACCAGCAATTTATTATCTACTGTGGGCGTATTCTATACAATTCAGTTGGGCTGCATGGATTTGTTTTAAACATATCTGTCTTTAAGAGGTATTTTTGATTAAGATCTGGTAGATTTTGAGTTTTGTTTTCATATATTTTCATGGTTGATGTTTTTAATCGCAACTATTTGAATTTTTTGCACATTGTTGATTGTGAATTTTTCAGTTTGCTTTGTTATGGAATGCTTTGTTTTACCACAATAGACGATGATGAAGAAATAATTAGTGTCCAAGTCAGGATGTCCAAAAGTAAAAGTCCTCTATCCTGTGTCTAAAACCTAAGCTGACCCTCACATACTATACTAATCATAAAATGAAAGGGTAAATATTATTTTCGCTGTGTCCTGCCACTATACTTTGCTTGTTCAACATAATATGCAAAAATGGTGCAAAAAGTTAAACAAACAACTAATGTTCCACAGCGATATGAATTGGGTACCCTTTCCCTAGAATTCCACAGTTTCTTTATTACACAGAGTCTTACTATATAAATAGAAATTCATATCTTTCTGGTTTTCCAGGGTACCAACGAAATAAATAAGAAAAATGTCCTCTTACCCACAAGGCATGCAGCGTCAAGATATAGCTTCTTCTTTCTTGACTATCATAAGTTTCAATAGATCAGTTTACATGGCTCACAACACAAGAGCTTGCTCTTCCTCTCTCAAGGAACAGAACTTTCTCTGTCTTAACCTCTCTTGAGGGAATGACGCCAATATGTACAGTTTTAATGTTTTTCAAAACAGTCTACCTGGTGTTCTCTCCTGCCAGGTTTTACTTAGCTTCTTAGTTCACGATTCTCCAGAACAACACACCTGGTATACTCTCCTGACAGGTATTACTCAATTTTACTTGTATTATACTTTACAGTCTTATATTCCATTCACATGCCTGATATGCTCTCCTGCCAGGACTTTGCCAAACTTCATAGAGATTTCCCTTCCGCCAATATTGGGTTCTTGCCCCTTTCCTATTGGCTATTGTCATTGCCTGATCCTGTCCCTGGGGGTGGACTCAATTGGGAGAGACACAGTATTTTTCTTCCTCTAAGGAGAAAAAGACAATAATACAGGAGTCTATAATGGACTATAGCCAGAAGACGCTCTTCTTCCCCAAAGCTAACCATTCCGATGGTGCTAAAACCCCTTCTGATCAGTCTTGTGTTGGCAGTAGAAATCATTTCCCCAAGGTTAAGAATAATTATGGAGGTGAAAGTTCTCAAGTTCAACAAGGGAATATAAAATATACATCTTTGAAAATTACCATATTAGATTCTTAAAGTCATGAATTCCCAAATGAGCAAAACCATGCAGTGTAATATAGACCTGGAAGATGAGTAGACCAGACAGAACACTTTTAAGTACTGTGGTATTACTAAACGTGTTGAAGAAGAAGTGGCAAGACTACCAACGCTCATGATTAAATGTTGTGGAATGATCTTAGTTGATCAACATTATTGATGACAGTGCATTATGACCTTTTGCAGAATCATCCTGACAGTAGTATTTTCATTGACATAAATGCACTGTGGAAGTACATCCTTTTGTTGCAAAGAAGTAATTGCTGATGAGAGTGCATTATGAACTATTGCAGAATTATTATGAACTATTGCAAAATTATTCTGACAGAAGTCTTTTCGTTGACTTTTCTACACTGTGGAATTATACCTATTTGTTGGCAAGAAGTTGCTGTGTGGGACTCTCTGCCACCAGTAGAGAGATAAAAGGCTTGGTGGGCAATTTTTAAGAAGTTGTGTGGAACTCTCTAGCACTAGTGGAGAGGCAAAAGATTATGGAACATTTTTGAGCTATTGGTTATTCACACGTGGGAGACTTACCACGGAAGAGGACATTTATTTGAACTTGGTTATAGTACCAGATTTCCTTAACCTTTTTAAATCATTGTTTGAAATCCTGATTGAATCTGGGGAACAAAAATTCACCCAGATTACAAGGTGGAACTATTATTGAGCTAGGTGTCCATGTGTGGATGACCCTAGGAAACCTAGGGTGAATAAACCTAAGTCTTAAAGGAAATTGCCATAGCATTCTGGTGCATGAAAAATGTTTGCAAAGAACTTGGGGTTGGTCACCCTAAGTTACCTGGGGGAACCCAGACGTGAACCCCCTGCTCACTGTGCTCAGAGAGGTACAGCTCCACCTCACTGATGAGGCCCAACAAGGCTGAAACATGTGTATGGGGTTGCTGTAGGTACTCTTGTTCAAAAGGGAATTGCCATAGCATTTCGGTGCTGGACTGCCCATGTGGTCGGGACAAAGACTGATATGCAAATGGATATTTCCCACCTGTGAAAGGTACAGTGAGCATAAAGCGATGGCTGCGGAATCTCAAAGTGGGAAAAAACCACAGAACAGGTCATCATGCCATGTTCTTTCTAGAGAGGGGCACATGCTACCTTTTAAAAACTATCTTATAGATCATTGTTTTTTTGTCATGTTGAAACTGCTATGCATTACCTTGTTGATTTTATTATATGTACAAGTATGTGGGACACGATCAATTTGTTAGAGGGTTTTTTCTGGCTTGTTCTATAGGTAGGGATATCCTCATTAGGTTTGGGATAGTGACGCAATTATAAAAACCCTTTTGAGTTTAATAACATTACATCCTTTACATCACAAAGTTGTCCGCCTCACATTTCTGACCCCTCATATGGCCCAGTGAAAGTTGGCATAAAATGAGAGATGCAAATGTATCATTGATATACCAGATAAGAAATTTGGCACTGCTGTATTCCTGGACCACAATTGGGGCTGTGCTTCAAAGGCCTATCTGTAGCTCCCTCCAAATTGGGGCTGGTTGTGCTCTGTGGTTGTAATAAGTATACCAGCTCTATTAGTACCTCATAGTGAAGTACAGATTGGTGATTTCGACTGAATGGATGCACACTTAACAAACAAAAGGTCCCTTACCTTTAAATGCATTAAAAGTGAAAAAGTGAAAACTACATTTCGGCTAAATCGATAGAGGCCTATGATGACATACCGGATGAGCATACATTCTTCTGTAGGACAGCAGTATTTTTTACTCCTGGTTTGCAGGCATTCATGAATGCAAAAAGGTTACAAATAGCCAGATGAGAGTTGAAAACAATACATGCAATGGTGAAAGACTTTAATGCCATAAAAGAGGTGCTGAGGTCAATAAGGCTTATGACCCTCCAGAACAGGGACATTCTCAATTTGATAATGTTCATGGAGGTGGGCATGTGTGCAAACATTAGGTCTTATTGCTGCACATAAATAACCCTCCCATGATGAGGAGAACTGAACCCTCACAGAGGCCACAACCACCTTAACAGAACTACACACACAAATGTTGGAGCAAGTGGTAGAGACTGAAAATGAGGACTGGTTTAGTTACCTGTTCTCCTGGATACCGAACTGGCTAGCTAATGCATTCAAAATATGAATAGCCATACTAGTACTGATACTACTGGCTTTCTGCATTCTAAGAATAGAAAAACATGGTTGCAAAAAGGCTACCAAAAAGGCAGTTGGAATGAATATAGTAATACATGTGAATGCTCACATGTATGAGTATACCCAAATAGATGACATATCCCACCTACAGGAGCAAAGTTTGCTCATCCTCAGGACCCTCTCGATTACACTGCGCACTGGGTATATTGCGTTTTCAATGATGAATGCTGCTATATGACCTGGAGTTTGGACAAACATGTTAGGCATGCATGCACCTGTGAGGGGGTGACTAAATTACGATACTCAAAGAAGAATAGGTGAGGAGGACAAGAAGTAGAATGTGGTCAAGGACTCAACCAGATGGGGGAATGTTGGAAGACAGATGAATTTGTCATCAATGCCTACTTCCCCTCCCCCGGTCCAATACCGTATAGGTGAGAAACATTACTCACTAAGGCAACCGTACTGCCCGTATCCCAGGCAGGACACAATCTGAGGTAAAGATGGCAAGAATAAACAAACTGACAATGAACAAAATATGTGTACATGCATTAGACATGAAGCAAATATGCACTCAACATGAATAATGCAAACACTAGGTAATACATGCATTCATACATGAAAAATATTAACATGGCATCCATAAGACATGAAGAACACTAATAATATATATATATATATATATATATATATATATATATATATATATATATATATATATATATATATATATATTCTTTTTGTTTTGGTTAAGAAAAACTTTCATGTATTTAAAAAGATATTTCACAATTACAGGTTTGAAACATCACTATATATATAAATATATAACCATTTATAAACATTATATACAAAGACATCAACAAAAGAAACAGAGTCACATCACTAAGATAACAAGGATCTCTATACAGCTAACTCTAGTCATTTGCATTGAATAGTACTAGAGCGTCTTTTTCCAAATATGGTATGCAGCAGACACAGTCACCAGTGATCTAGCGCTAAATATGGCATGCCAAAATTGGTCGGTGTCAATACTATCCTTCCTACTAACAAATTTAGAATAGCCTTTCAAATATTGGCTATAAAGTACTCTGCACTCGGTCAGTATGTGTCCACTGGTTTCACTTTCTACGTTGCACAGTCTGCATAAGCACTCCACAAGAGGAACGTCCCCCAAATAAATGAAGAGTAAAATATTTCCAACTGCGGTATCATCACACATGACCCATCATTGAAGAAAACTGTCTATTCATTAGCAAAGAACACGTAGAGGACACCTGCCTCACTCCTCACACATATTCCCAGACACAAGGTGCCACAGAAGGTCAAATTCAAAGAAATCATCTTGGCTGGTGGCCTAGGAATGAGGAATGGTATTTTCTATAATTGAAGGAAAGGTTATCTATGGACCTTTCTCCCCCTGCACCTGTCTGTCTCATGTCTTGATGACCTGTCAGTTGCCCAAGGTTGGTCAGTAGAAAGCCAACTAATCAAAATCAATGTTGGGCTGCCCAGTACATTTTATGCCAACCAATAGTTTATTATAGAGATTATTTTTTTTCTGTTATCAATTTGGTGGTGGTCTCAGGATGAGCCATCAGACAAGCATTACTCATTCAGAATGTTAACCCCTATGGAATGCATATGTAGTTACTATTATTATCCACTTCCCATTCCCCATAGGTTTTGTAAACTGGTATTATGTTATGACATCATTGATGACACATTTGTAGTATTAAAGCAACTATTTGGATAAGCACACTGAGAGAAATAACATTTTATAGTTGTATGCTGTCCCTGCTTTATTTGGATGGTAATAAAGTGGGGCTTTGTCTTGCACTTTGTCCATTATCATCATTAAGTCTGGTTATCTGGCTCCAGAACCTTTTGCGGTATGTTCCAGGCTGTCTTAACAGATTCCTGACTGGGTACACATAGGGAATAAATGTGTACCAACTGATTAAGTCCAACAAGGTTGATACATGTTTGAGGATGTTTGTTTAGTTAGTCAATTTCTGCAATGGTGCAGAAGAGCTAACATTATTGCAGTAAGGATAGTTGTCTAGAACAATGCCAGTACTTAAGATTACTTTAAGACATTTCAGCCAACTTTTTTAAAGTGTTTGCTGGAAATCGGAGGGTCATTTAAAGAAAAAAGCTTAGACAGTGTACTACTCATGAGTATGTGCCTTTGAAACCACTCCATGTGATGTTAATCCCTAGGTCAAAGGAAGTTTGCACCATAAGGCTCACCCCCATTATGTAAATATAGACTTTAGCAACCCTGATTCTGCATGGTATAGTTTTGCCAAAATGTGGAATTTCAAACAGTTGTGGGCTTGAGGTGTGGTTGTCCCCTTTGGGCCTTCTTTCATACCTCATACTCACCTGCTACCAGTAAAGTAGTGAAATTGTATTGACTGATGCCCATGCGGAACCCTTTGTCTCCTCTGGCAACATCACCTCCCTCTAACACCTCCCTCTACCAGTGTCCAGCCGCATACCTCACCATTGATGGCCATTATAACCACACTCAGCATCAGAACTGCCTCCAGATAGACCAGTCAGCAAACACTTGAATACAATCAGAATTCCTGAGCTATTCCAACACCATAGTTGTTACGAAAATCATGAATTGGCAGGGTGGGAACCCTCTACAGATGGAACATAACACGTGTTATGTGTGGCCCTAAGTTGCAGTGAACTAGCAGTTGAGAATGAGGCCAATGGTTAGCGACTCTCCAGCACCTGAAACTGGCAGCTTAATATCACCCCCATTTGACACCACCTATTCATGTAATTAGCTATTCTGCATGTATACAACATCTATGAAATATGCCCAATCTACTTCTCTCTGGACATTCCATGTATCCACTGCAGCAACCTGGTAACCTGTATCAAGAAGCAACGCACCTGATTCCTGAGAGTTAGACATGGCTTCACAGAATAGGCACTGCCACTCGGCAGGCACAGAATCGGAAGTAGTTTCACATGTTCCTGACCAAGCCAATTCCATCATCGGCCTGACCTGGGTACAGTGCTCCAATTATCACCACTTGTACTGGTGGTGTTTATTGTTGCAAGCACTTTGGCGCTAGCCCCAAACAAAGAACAGAAGCTCATTCCCCATGAGACACCACCAGAGAGCTACTAATTGGAAGTTGGGGGCCGTACTTCATGACAGGAGGAGGCTTGAACCCACAACCCAACCATTAATCTGTTCTCATTCATGCTATCCTGAAGCAGACACCATGGTGCACACATGGATGTACACTGCAGACGTTCCCAAAGAACAGTGCAGGCCTTCTCCAAAAACCTCACATGTTTTAGATGCAGATGTAGCAAGCACAATGATGGGCCTTTACAGCCTTCAACACATGTGCCATAAAAAGGAAGTTAGGTCTGTCTAGGATTTTTAAATCTGCCACTTACATGTGTGTTATCTGAAGTCAGAATGATTGGAATAAGCTTTGGGTTAACCAGGTCCTTTAGGAATAGTGGTTTTAGTACAGTCGCTCGGCTTCAAAGCACTCGAAATAAGAGGAGTTACTTCAGCTCAAATCACTAATAGTGATTTTCAAGACTTTATAAAGAAACAGGTTTTAGCTACCATCCCTGAATTTAAATGTGTTACCTGCAGGTTACTCACATGAATAAGTGGCTGCAGCACTGCCTATTGTTCCACTCAGGTAACACCATGAAAAATGCATGGCAGTGTGGCGTCGTACACCTTATACAAAAGTGCCCCCTCCCAAGTCTGCTGCTGCCGATAGGTCATCCCACGAGAGTTCCTGCACTGTACTTTTTCCCTATCAATTCCTCACTTGGTTCTCTGGCATCTCTGCATATGGGCAAAGGCCAGCAGTGAAAACACCTGCTGCCCGCATCAATGTGTAGCTGTGCCCAGAGTCCTGATACCACTTGCTTCACCCATTGCACCCTTAACCCTTCCACCACCCTTCAGAAAGTGTCAGAAACGGTTACCAAGTGACAAGGCAAGCCTGTTTGCCGTGCCACTGAGCTGTTGGGATGACGCCCAACACCTGACTGACACCCTGGGAGAAATGTTCCTAGGAACAGAACTCCAGAGTTCGATCAGGCTGACCCTCTGGCAGCCAAAATGGTTCATGGGTAGACACATAAATTGCACATGCGACACCTACACCCACCACCACAAAGAGAATGGCAATCATATCTGGATAATTTACTGATCAGACATTATAGGGCATTATTGGATCTCCTCCTTGCTTGGGTTGAGAAAAAGCCACCAGCGGGAGTGCAAAGGCACAATTCTCTACGGATTGGCTCAGCGCACCAGAACTGTACCAATAGACTGGAGGAAAAGGCGGGCACATGGGTAAAGTATCACATGGCTATACCGTTATCAGAAATCTAGCCATCACTATTCCATCAATCAGACCTCACCCAGACCTCCTTGCTAGCATAACAGGACCAACTAGTCTTAAAAAGTGTAATGCAAAAACAGATGTGTGATGTCCATTTTTACTGTCCATTAGCAGCATCATGAATTGGAACCTAGAATTAGAATATTCAAAAATATCTGCTGAGTACAGGCCCATTGTGCAGAAGGGGGTGCACAGGGCATCAAATGCAGCCCAGGGCGGGCGATCGTCTTCCTTTCCCTCCCCCAGCTCTGCCACTGTGGTTGTAAATTCTGGATACCTTGTTAATTTCGGACATCTCTTTGCTGAAGTCCTGTTTCTACTGATACCCTTACAAAGGGTTGGACCATAAAAGGAAATAAATTGTGAGAACAAGCTTAGTCTTGGGCTAATGCAGACACATAATGTGGATAGTAGCGTTTGTTAGGAATGTTGGTCTTTTATGTAGTCATTTTAAGCCTATTTCTCTTTTCATAAAATACCATACCTCTTGCTTCAGTTTAGTTTAGTTTAGTTTATTCATTTATATGGTGTGCACCAGACCCAGGGGTATGAGGGCTCACGCAGTGCAGATAATGCGATGCTTAATTAACAGGTTACATGGTTATGCAAAGAATATGGGAACAGTAATTACATTATAGTACATATAGGCATAGCAAGGTACAAAATATATCACATGTTCAAATCTTAGAAAATATACAAAAATATACAGTAGTAATGCCAGACTGAGGTACCGGCTGGAGGGCGTGTAAGATTAGACAGTTAGATGTCGTTGGACTTGAGCCAGTTAATGTAGCTGAGTCTGAACTTTGGATAGGATTGATCTTCCCTAATATGGTGTGGTAGGGAGTTCCATAGTTGGGCAGCTTTGACCTGGAAGCTGTTACCACCAACCTTGGATAGCCTAAATCTTGGAATAATGATGCAGTTAGTATTAGTAGTCTTGTGGGTCAAGTGGATGTTCTTCTTTGAACTCTGTTTGTGAGGTAACTGGGGGCGGCATTGTTCAGTGCCTTATGTGTCAAGGAGGCTATTTTTAAGTGGATCTTGTTAAGAGTAGAGAGCCAGTTCTTTTGTCGCCTTATTACTGAGATATGAGACCTTTTAGACACGCCTAGAGCCGCTCTAAGGGCATTGTTTTGAAGGGTCTGGATTTTTTGGGTGATAGATTTGTTGGCACCAATTGATAATGCATTGCAATAGTTGCGCCTAGATAAAATTGAGGCTCTTGCTAGGACAATGCAATTATCATCCGAGAGAAAGGGTTTTCCCGTTCTAATCAGCTTACATGTGTAGGCTGTGGCGGAGGCCAAGGCGTTAACTTGTTTAGTTAGGGAGATGGTGTAGTCAAGGTAGAACCTGAGGGTTTTTACCTCCTTAGCTACCTTAATAAGATAACCACCAATAATGAATGATGCGTAATCCTGTCCTAGTTTTTTTAATGTTGGCACGTGTGCCCAGTATGATGAATTCCGTTTTTTCATCATTCAGGCATAGACCATGAGTAGCCATCCAAGCCTGGATGGTGAGATACACCCTGTTCACCAAGGCCAAATCCTCTTCATAATCCCCGGAAAGAGGGAGAAGAATCTGGGTATCATCTGCATAGTTAGTGTAGGTGATACCAAGAAGATCCAGATCATCGAAGAGGGGCTTGGTAAATATGTTGTACAGAGTGGGGGAGACACATGATCCTTGGGGACACCGCACGTGATAGGAATAGGGTCCGCTGCCGCAGAGGGCCCAAAAACCCTCATGGTTCTGTCACTCAGGAAGGATTCAATCCATATTATTGCCTCTTTTGAAAAGTTGGCAGCTGTGTCTAAATGTCTGCATAGGACCTTGTGATCCACCAGGTCGAATGCAGCTGAAAGGTCTAGTAGTAGGAGGAGGGCCGTTTTCCCTTTGTCTCTCAGCTCATCGACCGGTGCCTTCAAGTCAATAAGGGCAGTTTCTGTTCTGTGTTGGGGTCGGAAGCCTGATTAACGTCCTCCTAGGAGTTTATGAGATTCCAGAAATTTTGGGATCTGGAGATAAGCCACTTTATCAAGGATTTTGAGCAGAAAGGGAACCGTTGTGATGGGGCGATAGTTGCTGGGTATTAGCGGATCTAATGTTTGTTTTTTTAGTAGTGGGAGCACCCATGTTTATTTGAGATTGGATGGGACGGTGCCAGATGCAAATGATGCATTAATCAATTTAGTAATGAAAGGGGCAAGATCTCTTGCAGCATCTTTTATCAGATGAGCAGGGCAGGTGTCTCCCTGACAGTCGGAGGACTTAAGTGAAAGAATTACTTTCTCAGCCTGATGGATAGAGATTTTGGTGAAATAGAAATGGGGGTCAAGTTAGCTGAGGAATCCTTTGAGAGGACTTTAGGAGCGGTTTGGTTGGGTAGGTGGTTAAGGGATTGTTTCTTTTGTGAAATTTTATTTTGAAGGGTGGGTACTTTTCGAGGGCCTGTTGTATGTCAGAACACCACGTTTTGTCCTTGGTGCAGATTTCGGGGTGATGATAGGGGATTCAAGTTCTATAAGGATAGAGAACAGTTCTTTAGTGCTTGAGTTGGCACTTGAGATGTGTTTGTTGTAGGAGTTGCGTTTGGCGAGGAAGATCTCTTTTTTATATTGGGAGGAGATGTCTGTACATTTTGTTTTATTAGAAGTGGATGGGAGAAGTCTCCATGTGGTTTTGCAGCTCCTTTTTAAATGTCTGAGATCATTGAGTTGGGGAGTGAACCATTTGTTCAAATGTGCTTTTGGCTTGCTGGGTCTGAGTTTAAGGGGTGAAATGCTGTCTAATGTGGTTAGCATAATTGTGTTATGTTCCTTACCAAGTATACTTGGGTCAAGGTTGTCATCTAGCCGATTGAGGGTAGGCAGGATGGCTGGGATCACTATATCCCTTGTTATGTTTTTTTTGTTTCTAGTTAGACAGGGGGGAGCGGTGGGTATAGTAGGCAGAAGTGGTCTGGTGGTTCAGGAATATAATATTTTGGCTACCATGTACAACTCTATGCTGATGATACCTAGACTTTTGTTTCAGTTCCTTCTTTCACTGATTGTCTTCATTGGCACATTTGCGTGTGTTGTGAGGATAGCTCAGAGCTATGTTTGTTTGTGAAAGCAAGACAACGCAGAGCAACACAAGTTCAAACCCTGGTACTGCGCTTAGAGAATGGTCTCTAGTATTAAGTGCGTTATAAAAGATTAACTGACTCATTAATCTTTCTCACTGTCTCTGTTCTTTTGAATCCAATTTAAGGATACACCTTCGATGGTTAACGCTTACAAAAACTGCAGTTTATTTTTCCCTGATTCTACTATTTTGATTCCTACCTCTATTCAGTTTCCTTTGTATTTATGATGCTGCTCATAATCTTAGGTTTACTTGTGATTCGGATCTTTCCGTTCAGATTGGTTACTTGATTTTGTCGTTCTCAACTTTTTGATAATAGGAACATTTTGTATTTACTTTTTTGGCCACAACATTACTTATTTAGACCTTGATACTTTCTTGCCTAAAATATTGTTGTTCTCTATATGATGGTCTCCCTAAATATGCTTTGTCACTGATTCAATCTTCTTTACACTCTGCTGTCCATATTATGGTAAATCTTGATTATTCATCATTTAATTCTCCTTTTCTTGCAAGTCTTCATTGGTTACCTAGTACTTCTAGGATTCAATTTCATAGGTTATTTTAAATTAGCACCCGGGGCAGGGAAGGCAGCTAATCAGATTGCAGGCTGAAAAGCATGATCTAAACCCACTTTCCAACCAACCTGAAGCCTACTCTCCCTCCCTGCCACCTTCTCTTCCTCCTGCCCCCTTCCCCTCAGTCAGTGGTCCCTTCCCACCCCCTAACCCTCTTAGCTGATTTCTTTGGTGGCGGTGTCCCCGCCGCTGCCTCACTGCATCCCTGCCTTATCAGGTTTTATTGCTATACTGAAACACACCACCTTCGGTTTCGGAACCTTTATTTCACTCACCTTCTCGTCAACTTCAATCTTCTCACCTATTATTGTTGGTCCCTCCCCCACCTTGCGCTGTATCACGTTTTCATTCTTTTCAGTTAATTTGTCCTAAGTTATGGAGTGCTCTTCCTTTGGAGCTAGGCATATGCTGTACTTTTGTCAGCATCAAACAATGGGCCTCATCACGAGTTCGGCGGTAATGCAGAGGTTTTCCTGTCGGATGTAAATAGCGCTAACACCAAGGCCCCTGGCGGATAATCCGCCAAATCACAAGTTCTCGTGCACGCGCACCGGGACATGGCGTTAGCGCAAATAGCGTGCAGCGGGTAGAACCCTTAAATCCGGCGCACTGTGCGCTACTGCCATATAGCGCTGATAGCAGTCCGTCGGATATCACATCCCCATCCATCCACCCCATCTAACACCAAAACATGTCACAGGAGCGCACTAGGGGAAAGACTGCCCTGGACAGGGTGAGAAAGCCCAAATTCAGCGACCAGGAGCTGGCTGTACTGGTGTAGGAGGCCGAGACACATCATGAGGAGCTGCAGCAGTGCACAACCAGTGGCATCCTCTCACAGCACAGGAGTGCAAGCAGGGGCACTGGAGGAGGGCCACCACCACCCCACCCTAACTCACACCTTCGAAGGAGAAGATGAGTGCCCTGATTGATATTGGCACCATCGAGGGAATTGGTGTTGCCGAGGCAGGCACTGGCATCGATCCAACTGCAGGTGAGACCCACCCCGAATGCATGCAACTTAAAGTACCACACATGCAGACCCTGAGTGAATGAATGTGAAGAAATGTGTGTGAGGAACTGCAGACACCCATAAATGAGCCCTGCATCCATTGAACCGTAATGCTACCTAGACGACCCTGCACGCGCAGTGCAACAATGTTAGGGGCAGGGGATAGACATCTATAGCCATGGGACATGCACGTAGAGTTTGATTGTGCACAAATACACCCCCAAGACCCTGAGCACAGTGCACCCCAACCATGCATGCAATCTTATCACTCAAACATTCCCATGCAGTGTACCTCCATACTCACTCACACCAAGCACCACATGGCAACTGAACAAATTGCAAGTTGAATGCATGATTAATACTGTCTGCAATCCCACTTGTTAGCATGAACTGCATTACACTAATGTAGGTAACATTTAACTCACACCACACCCTATGTACCCCACAGGCACACATCAAACACAACGGGACGAAAATGATGGGGAGGAGGCCACACCATCACGGCGCCCATGGCAGCAAGCCTCCACCAGCACCACCACCCCACAAAGAGGCCGCACTGAAGGGAGCCGACGCAGGCCACCCCCCACTTCACCACAATGCAGCCCTACCGTTACCACAGCAGCACCCACATGCCCGCAGGGAAGCCCCGGCCAGCTCGCCCCAAGCCACCAGGCACAGCCCCGATGCAGAGGGACTGACCGGTGGATCTGAGCCTGACGTGGGAGTGACACCTCGACGTGCACATCATGCAGGAGGACTGCATTCCCCCAGAAGCAGTGACGCAGGAGGGATGGTCACACCGCAGGGATCCCCAAGGCCAGGCACACAGAAAGCACAAAGTCCACATGTGCATGTGCGTCATGTCCGCACACCACAGGCGGACAAGGACACGCCGTCATATGGCAGCCCTGAGGACCGGCACTCAGAGCCTGGCAGCCCAATCCAAGCCGGCGCCATGTCCCCATGCAGCCCCCCCCGACAGCGCACAAGTGGCAGGCCGGCACCTGCCACACCAGGGGTGCACTTCATCACAGGGGCAGCAGTGATGGGCCGACTGGACGTGATTGAGGCCAAACAGGCCAAGGTAGAATCAATGGCCAAGGTGCACAGCCGGCACATCAAGGCTATCAGTGCATCCATACGCCATGGATGCAAGTAGATAGCGCGTGACAATGCGTGCACACGCAGAGTTGTAGAGCAATGTACTGCTGCCCTAACTGGGTTTGGACAAAGGGTGAGGGAGTTGTGTGAGGCAGTGTCAGCACTTGCTGAGCAAACAAGGGTAGGAAACAACCGCATCCGACAGCACATGCAGGCAACTGGGTCAGTCCCTTCGACCTCAACCACACCCACGGAGGGATCCCTTGAGCTATCTCCTAGGTGCCGGTCTATGCGCCACCTGAGGTCACACACACCAGAGGGGCCCAGACAAGGAAAGCGCCCACGACCATCCTAGTCGTACATGGCATCGTTGTTGGTGCCCTGATGAGACACATGCACCAACCTGCACAGTTGTGGGGAGTTCACTGGGGGGAGGGGGGATTGTTGCACTGAAAATAAATCACGTTTCAAAAATCACAAAGCATGCAAAAAGTTAGACAAACGCCTTGCTGTTCTAGAACTTTGGAAAATGTATGAACAGGGAAAGGAAGAGGACCCGCCAATAGATTGGATACTTAATGTATGCACAGAGGGGGGGTGAGACGCTTACCGCGCCACCCGCCCCATCCGAAACAAATGGTGAAGAAAGTAAAGACGAGGGATCATACCCACTGAGAGAGCTTAAAGCAGCCACGGGGTATAGCAACCCCGTATATGAGTCACCTATGCAAAGTAGTGATGAAAATCAAGGGAAATATAAGGCAAGGGATATTACCTCCGTCCCACAAGCGCATCTCTCGGCAAAGAGAGAAAAGGGAAGAGATTGTCATGAGCACTGCTCCCGAGAAGCCAAGTCAAGCCCAGCATCCCTGGAAGCAGGCTCACGACCCTCGTCCCCGGCTCCAGCAAACCCCTATTGGGGCCCTTTGGACCATGTCCTGGTGCCTCTGGCGCCAGGCTCATAAGGAACCTCAGTCCCGGCGCCAGGGGCGCCGGGCTCATAATTCTTGCAAAGGTGCTTGGGTGGACCTACCTGTAGCAGACCATGCTGCATACTCACCTTTGCAAATGCTGGCAGGATGTAGTCCCCAGCCTTCTGCTGGGAGGAACTATTCCCTGAACTGGGACTACTTTCTTACCTGGGTGGGGCTGGTGCCACTCCTTAGCTCTGGAACACAGGAACTCTTTTACCTGGGCGAGGCTGAGGAAGAAGACACCCAATCACTCCAACACTATTTAAACCACACCCGATTGGGAAAACGTGCTTCGTGTTATTCTGCATCTGCAGCAGGACGCTCACCGAGTCAGCTCCAGCATTCCAGTGACATCTCCAGCTTCAGCTCATCAACCTGTGGAAGAAAGACACGAGAACTATACTTACCATCCAGGAATCCAGACACCGGCAGAACCTGCAAGCAAAAGAAACATAAGGTTAGCAAGTTGCAACACGTTCGCAAACGCGATCGCTTACCTGATCCATCTGTGCTTTCACGGATTCTTTGCGGCCTTCTCTTCAGCAGCCTATCGGCACCTGTAAAGACAAAGAACATTGTTAAGTAGGAATCGGGTGAAGGCGGCCGCATTTACTTTTCTTACCTGCTTTTGTGCGCGTATTACGATCTCTTCAACCGCAGCAGCCCGCCACCTGAAAACAAGAAAAGACATTATTTAAGTGCCATTAAAGACTGCAAGAAAGCCTAACACTTACATGTGTCCCCATGTGCACCCGCGACTGGGAAAACGCCTGCAAGGTCCCGACACCTGCAAATAAGAAAAGAACATTGTTAGAGGTGCTATAATAAGGTCACAGATCATTATACTCACGTACTTCGCACGTGCAACGGCAACGGACGAACAATGCCCGCAACATCTCAAGACCTGAAAACAGAAAACAAGGGACATTATTGAGGTGTCATTGAAATTCCCATACCTACGTACAACCGCACGTGTCGCGCTCTCAGTGACCACGCCCTCAGCATCCAGGCACCTGAAAAAGACAATGCAAAGACTTCATTAAAGGTGCCCATCTCTTCAAGACTATAAACTCTTTATACCTACTGGCATCCGCTCGTGCAGTAACGGCGGCATCACCTTTTGGCACCTCAGCACCTGTGCCACTTCTAAGGCCACAAAAGACTTTGAGGACCCCCAGTGACGTAACTGGAACCCACGCACCCCTGCATAAGTCGCAGGATGGAGAGCCCAGCATTTATACGCCTAAGGTGAGAGCTCACCAGGACATTGGACTTTCGGAGAGTTGGCGATTAGTGAGGAGGAAGTCCAGCCAAACGGTCATTAACCCTTTTTTCTTCCGCCTGCAGAAACCTTACCCTGCAAGCCAGACAGTCAATAAGAGGAAGCCCAGTCCAGAGAGTCATCCGAGCTCTACGCTTCTCAATTGAAGAGACTATAACAGTTCAGCCGGGACCAGCGCCTCCGTGGGAATCAGGTGAGCGTTACAGAGATGGAAGGGAAATGAAGACAGAACTCATTGAAACTTGATGGCAAAGGCATTGATGACGCGAAACAAAAGGAGAGGTTAGCTGATGTACAGAGAAAAGGGAAAGAGAAGGAGTTAAGAAATGAAAAAATAAGAAGCACAGACAAAGGCGAGAACAGCTATATCGCGAAGAGCAAGAAAGAGAGCTTGATCGCAAACAAAGAACAGCAAATGATCATGACAGACAGGGACAGCAAAGGTCAGAGGAAGAGCAAAGCATACGAGAGAAAAGAATAAAGAGACGAAGATGAACATAGAAATGTAAAGAAAAAGGAAGAAGAAAGAGTAAGAGAAGAGGCGAGGAAGCGAGGAGAATTCGATGATGACATAGAAAGTAAGTGGAGACAGAGAGCACGTGATCTTGAATATCTGGGGAGAGAGGTTAGAAAACCCACTCCAGTAGTAGATTGGGAAGACATAGAAGAATTTTTTCCTGTGTACGATTCAGTACCAGGCACGTCTAGGGCAAATATGGAACATGACTTCGACACCAGAAGCATCGGAGAATCGATCAATAGAATATATGATGAAATGGTGTTAGAAAAAACACTCCAAGGGGAGGGGGAAGACGAGCACCTGGAGAGCACTCAGCTAAGGATGTCTCCCGAAGTAGTGGGAATAGAGACCTATCCTTGAATAGACTAGAAATAAGTAGGAACAAAGAAGACACGAGAAGTGGCACTAGTTGGGCACAGACACTGTCCGACTCGGAAAGGGAGGAGCATGAGGAAAATGAGGAAGAAAGACGGGGCGAAAGATGACTCCCAAGAGAGAAGGGAGTAAGATGGTCAGACACTAGCGAGTCTGCACCGAGGGCATCAGAGTCAGACACTCACTCAGACTGACATGAAGAAGCATCTCACGGCCAGAGCGGGGTGTCTTCACTGCCCTATATAGATAGGCTCAGGGCATTGCAAGGCAGAATATTACCCCTACAATAGACAGAACAATGAGAGAAGAGCGAGAGAGGGCTATGCATCCCAATTTCAGTTACTCGAGAAAGGGGGAGTAAGACCACAATATATTCCATGGCCACACATGGATCGAGAACATTTGTAAAACAAGCTTCCAATACTGACATCGGGAGCCGGAAAGTGGATACATGAGTTAGAAAAAATGACAGAGGGAACACGTTAGCCATAGGGGACAATAAGGGTCTCCTAATCGCCATACTTAGTGAGAGAGCAGACATTGTGTGGGCACGAGCAGGCTACCCTGGTGTACCTACAATTAATACCGTGCATTACAGAGCTCTATTTAACAATTGTAGAGCTGCAGTATGGAAAGCGCTATGAGTGCTATACCCAGACACTTCCGATATGGGAGCTATAATGACACGAAAAATGAAGGAGTTTGAGGATCCGTTAATAGATATACAGAATTTTCAAGACGCATGGGTGCTCGAGACTCATAAATCTTGGACGAAATCTATACCTGTGTTCTACCATAGATTGTGCCAAGGGCTGGGAGAGCCGGTACAGAAACAACTCAAGAAATTGGTGGGAATTGAGGCCAAGCCTTGGGCTGAAATACAGCGGACTATTGCACACTATTGCAGATTGCTGCAAGAAAAGAATCACAAAAAGGAAGCTACACGTAAGGTTCAGGAAGCGAAATTGGTGCAAAATATGCTCTTGAGGGAGCCATGATAACTAGCACAGCTGAATTGAGCATGCAGCAGGTGACTAATCCACGGCAGAATAATCCAGGCAATACAGGGATTTACCACAGGGGAAGACTATTTAGAGGAAGAGGATGGCAGACCAATCAGGGAGGTTTCCAAAATAATCCAGGAGGTTTTCAAAATATGCAAAATGGTAATCAAGATATGTCAAATGGGCAAATGATCCGACCACCGCCAGTATGTTGGTTGTGTGGAATGACAGGGCACTTAGCTCGCACATGCATAAACCAAGGCATGTTGCAGAATAGCCAAGGGACAGGAGCAGGCGTGGCAAATCCACCTGCAGCTTTACAGCAGGGTATTGCACAGAATCACTTGGTGCAACACCAAGTGACAGTAGCGCAACACAGCGTGCAACCTCAGAGCATGGGGAATTTTCCACAAGGACAATCCCAACAGGCACTGTTGCAACTATCGCAGATGATGAGCACGGGCAGACCACGAACCCTGGAATGGGAAGTAACAATGGGAATGGGGGAAATCCACTAGCAGACAGTGGGCCAAAATTGTATATGGACTAGGACAGCTCACTGGAAACCCCAATGTGTTCTATACTATCAGTGACACCAGACCCTCACAGGGAACTAGGGTGGATGTCATTATAGGGGATAAAGAAAATTCCTTACCAGTGGACGCGGGGGTACAACACGCTCGTGCATACGTGAAGGCAGGTTTTCCTTGTCCGGCAAGGCCATAAATACTCAGTTTTACAGGAGTGACAAGTCGTGTTCCCTTCACAAATGCACAGTCTCAATAGGAGAATGTGAAATGAATGTGCCTTTACTATATTCACGTCAGACACCAGTAAACATTTTGGGTAGAGATTTAATGACGAAGTTAAACATGACAATCTCGTTCATGGAGGAGGGCATAGTATGTTCAACTCCAGGAATGCACTATTCAAATGCATGCGAGATAATCAGAGCATACGCGGGACACACAGCCATGAGGCCTATACCATTACAGCTAGAAATATTGGCATATGGTATATGGTATGCGTGTGCTTATGGCAGGTTTGCCAGGCCTTACAGACAGAATCATGAGAACCCCTGATGAATTCCTGTTCAGGCTAAGAATACCGATGAACGAGGAAAAGGGACTGATTGAAGGTTATGATGACGAGGGCTGACAATGGTCCGCAGTGTTTGCCATTGAAGAAGGATATCGATTGACTGACGTCACTGATGACGATATGTTTGAAGAACAAGCAGAGATGGGAGAGACAATGAGGGAAGTGAGTCTCACCTTTTGGGTGAAAATGATCAAAAGAGACGTACCTCAGAGAATGATGTTGGCACGAAACCGTCCAGAATATTTTGATGACGTCATGGCCCAGGTGCCTGTCTCGGTGTGGACCACAGGCCCCTATGACGTAGGCCTTTTGAAGGGGGTTGGAGAAGTGAAGATTAAATTGAAACCAGGAGCAATTCACCCAAGATCCCGACAATATCCCATTCCAGAGAGGCAGATGAAGGGATTTTTAAGACAATTTCGGCTATGATGGAGCAGGGCATCTTAGTGACATCAGAATCATCATGCAATACTTCGGTTTATCCGATCAAAAAATGAAAGGGGGGGTCTTGGAGGCTAATCCAGGATTTACGCCCAATAAATGATACTGTTGAGGCTGAGTTCCCTTTAGTACCTAACCCGGCTACAATTCTATGTAATATACCTGTTGAGACAAAATATTTCACAGTGATTGACTTGAAAAATGAATTTTTCTCAACCCCGTTGCATCGTGACTCACAAGATCTGACATCATTCACATTCAGAAAGATGCGTCTGAAAAGCACGAGACTACCCCAGGGGTATTGTGAGTCTTCATCTATAGTCCTGCAGATGGACCTAAGCAATATTGCACTAAAAAGTATTGTCCTGCAATACGTAGATGACATCCTAATTTGGAGCACAACAGAAGAGCAATGCAGGTGCGATTCTGTTCAGCTATTGACTATACTGGCAGAGAAAGGTTATAAGGTTGACAAGGAAAAGTTACAATATTGCCAACAAGAAGTGCTGTACATAGGCCAGCTGATCTCACATGAAGGAAAGTGAGTAACTTCAGAAAGGCCTGAAGCCATACTGAACACGGCCAAACCACACGATAAAACAAATGCAGAGCTTTCTAGACCTATGCAACTATGTTAGGGCATGAGTCTTCGACTATAGTTCTTACACTAAGCCTTCACTTCAGGCCCTAAAGAAGGCCCAAGTAACGAAAGAAAAGATTGAATGGTCCGAGACCATGGAGAAACGATTTGTTGAACTCAAAAGAGCTATTTGCACAGCATCAGTTCTAGGGATCCCCAATTATGCAGAGGAATTTTACCTGTTTTCACACACAAATGAGTTATGACTGCAGTGCTCACACAGAGAACCACACTGGGTTACAAGCCCCTGGCATACTACAGTTGGAATTTGGACCCAGTAATGAGAGGTCATTTTCCTTGAGAACAAAGTTAAGCTGCTGCAGCGTTCACCATAGAGAAGGCTACAACCATTGTGACGGGATGCTCTATGGCGTTGTACGTCAAGCACTCAATATTTGCCATTCTAGAGAAACCAAAAGGTACATTGACATCTCAGAGAGCTTCTGCCTGTGGAGTGATCATATCAAATCCATCAATTAAGATAGTCCGATGCAAGATAGTGAACCCAGCTATGTTCATAGCTGAGCCAGTCACTGAAGGGGAGCCAACGCATGACTGTGCAAACTATGAAGAATTCTATGATGAAATCCCAAGGGTGAAAGAAAATGCCATGGCAGAAGGAGAGATCATCTTCATTGACGGTTCTTCAAGGATCGATCAAAGTGATGGCCAAAGAAATACTGGCATTGCTCTGGTGAAGCACAGCAAATGGAGAATTTGATGTGCTTATTAGGGCACAAATACCATCTCATTATTCAGCACAGGCTGCAGAATTATTGCCATTGATACTCGCCATTGAGAATCACGCAGACCAGGAAGTAACAGTGTACAGTGACTCTGCCTATGTGACGTCAACAGTGCATGCAGGCTTAGCACGCTGGAAAAGGAGGGGCTACCTCCGAGCGGACGGAACGCCAGTGCAGCACGCAGCCTTATTGGACAGGCTGATCAAGGCAGTACAGCTCCCAGTGGGCATAGTGGTCATGAAATGCGCCCACACGAAAGGGACAGATTTTATCTCATGCGGAAATCAAGCAGCAGACACGGAAGCCAAGCGTATGGCATCCAAAAGCGAAATGACCATGGAAGTGGAAGTTATCCATGCCAACGAGCGAATGATGGTTACACAAACTGCACCTGGAAGTTACAGTAATTTGGGGCAAACACAGCTAATGGAACTCCAAGGGGAGGCACCACAGGAAGAAAAGAACCTTTGGAAATGGCAAGGGTGTTCTTTAAACTCCTCTGACAGCTTGTAGCGACAAGACAGCACTGGTAAACCAGTATTGCCTGTAGCCTTATTAAAAATAGCGCTGGAGCATTTACATTATCCATCGCATATGACAAAAGAGAACCTAGCAGCAACGATCGCTGAAGACTGGTTCATACCAAATTTAGCTCAGCACATTGCATTTTTTTATAGTGAACTGTATAATCTGCCAGCAATTCATGGCTGGGCATACATTAAAAGTAATGAGAGGAGTCATCCCAAGGCCAAATGGGCCTTTTCAGCACTTGCATGTCGATTACGTTGACAGGATTCAAGTATGTAATGGGTACAGATACTTAATTGTCGTGGTGTGTCCATTCTCTAGATTGATTGAGGCAGTCCATGCACACACCCAGACTCTACCTGTGTGGCCACATTTTTAGTGAGAAAGGTGTTCCCCTGGTGGGGGGTGTGCGAAGTCATGAGATCAGATCATGGCCCTACCTTTGATAATGCAACATTCGAACAGATAAGCTTGCTGCTTGGTATAAAACACAAGTTCTCATCGGCGTCTCATCCGCAAGGTAATGGAATCTGTGAGAAGCTCAATGGCTTGTTAAAGGAAAGGAAAGCCAAGTTGAAGCTGACTCTAAGAAAGGGATGGTTGCACTGCCTTCCTTTGACAATGTATGCACTTCGAAACCAACCCGGTTCTGACCATCATTTTACACCACACGAGATAGCCACAAGAAGAAGAATGAGAACTCACTTGACACCCCGAGATAGAGCTAGGTGTGATGCCCAGTCAACAGGAGAAATTTTAGGGTCTGAAATGCAAAACTATCTGAACTGCATGACATTTTGCCATACTGTAATTTCAGACCAGCTGCAGCGACAAAGAAAAGGGTGCAGGGAGGCACGGAACACAGACAGAGATACTACTACAGCCACAGCTCAAGGACTTTGTGTTCCATCCGTCTTCGCTGGAGACACCGTCTTTGTGAGGAATCGTACAAGGAAAAAGTGGGACAAGCCAAGATTTAACGGTCCCTTCACTGTGGAGGATTGTACCCCATTCGCAGTGAAACAACAAGGCAGGAGAGCTTGGATTTTTCTCGGCGATATCAAACCCTACATCAGAGAAGGCCCCCTGCCTGCACCGCAATGAGAGGAGTCGACGAGCGACACGGAAGAACCACAGCACGTGCAGACGAGATCCATGACGAGGAAAATGGACGCATGACCAGCCAAACCAAGACAAAGAACATTTTGCAAATTGTGGCTTAAATTGGACACTTCCTCTAAGCAAAAAAGGGGATAAGGACATAAAAATGGACACTCTGTGCATCCTAGTTGTAGGGTGAAGAAGAAAATTGCATGTATAAGCCACAACACAGTCTGTTGACTTTGAACTTTGGACTGAGGCACACTTGAGCCTTGACGAGAAAAGAATATGCCAAATTTTGACCGAGGACACTTACATTGGAAGCAACTACAATATCCCGACTCATTTCACACCGGGACCCTATTCGGAATCAGTTATGGTATCCCACAGTAGCGACATTGCCAAGGATGTGGTCACCTATTTTGATCTAGTGCTAAGATCATACCCGTCATTGGTAGGGAGGTTCACCAATGTGACTGACTTTCTTCAAGATACTGAGAACGAAAATACAATAAGAAGACTGCTTACTGTCACTGCCGAACAACTTCTCTTACTTCCTGAGTACAGTGAGAAAGAACCAAATGTCCCAAACACAGATGGAAATAAATGAGCTTATCAACATATTGTTTTTTCGTGTAATCGAAGACTGTCCAGCTCTTCTCAGAAGAACAACAGACACACTCATGTTTCTTCGAGACCCAGCAAATACAGAACATTTAAGCCAACTTTTAAATTAAATCGTGATCCTAGTCGCACTCCACGCGACTGGACAGTGCAGACATTGGTTACCTCAAGGAAAGAACATATAATCCTACACCTCAGCAAGAGAGGATGGATGTCCCTGTCACCAGAGGACAGCAGGTTGGCTCACAACATCCTATTTCACCTAGTCACTGACTTTCCAGAACTAGTGGGGAGACCAATCGATGTTGACGTCCTCACATTCATCAGAGATCCAGCTAATGTTGCACAGATGGGCATGCTCTTGCATGGAATTGTGCTCCAAGTAGATCTCTCTAATCATCAGCAGAACTATCTGAAGAGATTCTAAAAGCCTTCCACCGAGAGACAGATCGAGGAAACCGTGTAAAGGACTTCACCTATTACAATTGTTGTTATTTTTTCCTTATTTCTTCATACTGATCAGCATATAATATGTCCTCAGGACTGAAGCAAATCCGAGGAGTGGACTAGGAGCTTACTTACTTTGAACATGTACAGTAAAAAGACTTACTGAAGTGTTATTTGATTTGATTTTTTCCATAGTCTAGCAAAGGAACTGTATCCTGAAATAAGAGACTATCCGTCACCCGCAAGAGGGGGGACACTTGTGGAGCACCTGAGACCCTTAACCACAGAGTCCTAAAGACAATATTGTGTAAAGGAATACAATAAAACATTGACATTTGGCAAATGATCGAGATGGGGGTCTAGAGCAGCAATCTGGTCCTAGCACAGGAGGAGAGACAACCACACTTCTCTGGAAGTAAATGCTGCCGTCTGACATACAGGGGCATAATGTATTTATGTATTATATTCATCATTGTTTTACTGTCATTAACAATCAGAACTGCATTTTATATTGTTGGTGCACAAAGCGTTCCAATTCTAGTGCACCCACCTAATGATGCACGCATAAAACCCACAAAAGCCTCCAGACTTTAAATAGTAATTCCAGTCCCTAGAAGATCTGATGGTGGAGTGAATGAACTTGAAATGGATGTGATTAGCAATGATACACACACACTTGTGGTAACAAACAAACAGAAAAGACGGAGACAGGGTCGGCAAAGAATGAATGAAGAAAGGTTACTGAAAACCACACGCATGCAAACACGGAATGCACACAAAACAGGTGTTGTGTCAATGACTGCAGAACCACAAGCCACAACAGTAGAAAAGAAGAGACTGCTTGCTACAAGAAACTCGACATCAGAAATTGTGGATAAACAAGAGGAATCGGAAAAGAAATCAACAGAAATGATAATGATAAACACCCCTGAGACAACACTGAGGGAGACAAAGACAACTCAAAGAAGATCTCACAAGCACAACTAATAGTAGATGCAGTATGGCCGTCATTAGCCAGAGAAAGGAAAAGACTAGAGGAATTGAAGAATAAAACCCTAGAGACAATAGTAACAAACATATGTTGCAACACAAGGGACAAGTACAAGTTCTACAACACAACCGTACATTGGACCTGCATCAAGATGTTTAGAATGGGCATCTGTAACCAGCAGGAGAAGGATGTATGAAGAGAGGGAAGGAGCTGCCAGATGTTTGTCCACTCAAATGGCGCAGATGAGGAAGCCTGCACCATGGACCAGGATACCTGAGAATCCTCCAGCAAGAAAGAGCCATACAGATGCATTTAGGGATGTCGTTATAGCAAACTACAGGAGAACACTAAGAATCAAGAGAAACATGCATGGAGATGACAATGAACTAAACGATTACCTGGACAGCACAGCACATTTGGGAAACAACATTTGGTACCAGCATATGAAAGAAGTAGGAAGACGAAATTCAGAAGGGGAATGCTTTATTTGTGCGCTCTTACCATACAGCATGGGGAAATCCAAGATCTTCGGAGCTCTAGAAATCGATGTTCAGACAGCACATTGTCTGTCACACATAGCAATGTGCAAGACCAGAGGCCAGTTCATGGGTAGTAATGCCTCATTAATATGGGCAACTGAAATAGCCTATCCCGACGAAGATGATTATGTTCAAGACATTAAGACAAGAAACAGAGCTCATACTAGGAATCATGTGATCAGGTACAAGAAGCCTGGAGTTAAAGGAGCAGGAATAAGATGGGAAGTGAACCAGAGACTAAATGTCCAAGAAAAAACTCCAGAGCAAGCTCAAAAGTGGAAGAATAGAGCCCAAATGGGAACAGTGCTTTCACCAGATGGGTGGGAAAAAGGAGTGGTGATTTGCAGAGCCTGGGTGATCACTGGACTGTACAAAGAAACTGTTGACATTGTGCAGAATGGCTGCAAGCCATTATGGCCGCAACTTGCAAAACTATTGATATGGGGCGAAAACAGAGGAGGACCCTTGCAGATAGTGCCACTAGAAAGCCCAAAATTCTACTTCAGGAATAATGGCACTAGAAAGATGGGAGAGAATAAGAACTGTGGATGAATTTTTGATGCTCCAGGAATGGTGCATGGAACTGTAGTAATTATGGATCACTATTGGGCATTTGGATCCAAGGCATACATCAGACTGCCAAGAGACTGGGGAGGTATATGCACAATAGTGAATGACCACGTTCCAGCAATGGTGATCTGAAAAAGTTACCTGAATATTGACCGTCTCCCAAAAGCAGATGCTCACCTGAGGAAGAAGAGATCTGTGGAACTGATAACTCAGATGAAGAGAGAGAATTACTTCTCTGCTAAATCAGAAGAAGCCTTTCATGCAATCCCATATGAACACAGGCTGTTCAGCCTCACCTCATCAGTGTTCACAAAGATTTTTATTTCAGGGATCCAAATTGAAGTAAATACTAAATGGTTGCAGATAACCAGATGGGAGTTACTGCAGATGATCAACACGACCATAAAAGGATTCAATTCGATCAAAGAAGAACTGAGAACCATCCGACTGATGACTCTTCAGAACAGATATGTCCTTGGCATGATCACAGCCATGGATGGAGGAGTTTGTGCAAAAAGCAGAGAATCATGTTGCAAATGTATACTATCTCACGATGAGGAGAATGGAACCTTAACAGAGGCCATAGTTATGCTGACAAACCTGCAGAACCAGATGATCTATGAAACTGATGAAGTTGATCATGACAGCTGGTTTGGATCACTGTTTTCAATCAGTCCCACAATGGATGGCAGACACATTCAAGTTCATGGGAGCCCTGTTAGTGATGATATTGCTAGGATTTTGTGTTATCAAGATAATAATCTCACAATGCTAGAAGATTGTGAAGAATGCCCTAGGGATGAAGATCATGATTGATGTCAAGCCAGGATGGAAGCACAAAGACCTAACTGCTGAAGCAATAAGAGACTTTGGAAAACCAGTATTCACGCACCAGAAGGAACAACGTTTCTCTATCCCAGGAAGGACAGAAATTATGTGGGAATATGGGTTTACTGTAGCCCAAATGGACAATGTCAACTAATGACATGGAATAAAGATGAACATGTAAGGACAGCAGGAAGCCTGAAAGCAGTAATAAAAATATGGACTCCAAAGTGACACTTCTTCAAACCATCATGTACAGACCCCAAAGATGAAGAAGGAATGAACCCAGGCGATGGAGTGAAGGTAAATACAGAAGAATCGAGTAAGTTGAATCCAAAGATGAAGGTGAAAGTGGTTGATGAATCGCCCAGAGGGGGGAGTGTAGAGGAGGTCCCAAATAAAACCTGCACTCCAGTCGCCCATTTTGAAGTACCAGGAACATTCACACAAAAATATGTGACGTATGATGAGCAGATAAATCAGCAGAGAGCCGCAGTAGGGCTCTGCCCAGTACCTGCCAGAAGAGCAACACCTATTGAAGTACCAATACCAAGAAAACCGTGGACAGTAAGGTACCCATTAAGGAAACTTTACCAGCAAATGAGATGAAATGAAGATTGCCTAAGTACAGTCCCGGAAGAAGCCAAAAAGGTCTTAATGGAAGATGAATGGTGATGTCACAAGGACCTGGACTGACGAACAAGTAGAAGAAATGACAACTCGAGAAAGACACTCAGAGACGAAACGCCATGAATAAGGATATTGTGAACCTAAAAGGGGAGAACGGTCTAGAAATATAAAGAATCTTAAGCTTTAAACAGGATGAAGATATTCAACCAGCTAACACTTGTACATATGCTTGGAACCATAAGAAAGCTAAGAAAACGATGCAGTTTGCAATGCTAAGTAGAAGAAAAGTGCGGCACGCGCCATTATACATAATCTACCTCAAAACAAAGCACAGTATTATAAGTGTAACTCCACTTTGCAAACAAAGCAGAATCATTCCAAGTTACTAAAGGCCGAATGAGCAGAGATTCATATTCTAGCAAAATGAGAAGAGACGGCTGAATCAAAACTCGGCAGATGCAACTCGTGCCAGGAGAGCCAAGGTCATACCAATAGAAGGAACAAACAGTAGCTACATATAACTGAAACTTAAGTACAGAATATCCTGTCTCTGAAAGGTCAAGATAAGTAGGCGTAGGCAGGTGGCAAGCTGAATAAGAATGAAATGCACAAATTGACAGAAACTAGACAAATTCATGGTGTGGGAAGCATGTGACCATCTGAGCGAGGAGTAGCACGAGTTCACACCTACGCTTTGCATCTGTCCAGGCAGACATTTTGGAACTTTCCCAGACAGATGCAGTTTTGAGGCCAACCACAGTAACATAATTGACACATAGTTTTTGAAGTGATGATTGATTGCAACCTTAATTGGAGAAAGGGTGGGTATCTAGGGGGCACCCTGCACCTGGCTGACCATTCTGCATGCTGCTAAGCAAAGTGGAAATGTATGCATGGGGTTGGTGCCAACCCAATCACAATGGACCAAATAATCTAGGGTCCTATAGTTAGTAGAACCAATGGGACGTCATACTTTTAGTGATGTCTACAGTAGACATCTTTCAATGAAGGGCTTAGACGCCCACCTGACAGTGTTTACCCAATCCCCTCACTCTGTTACCATATACAGATATAGTACCTTTATTAAAGTTACCTTTTCCTAACCAATAGAATTGCTTATTAACTTTTGAGTGTTATACGTCTACTATGACGAGTTTTCAGTATAAATGCTATGATTTTATGACGCTCATTGGAGTTGCAGCGAGAAGGGCGATCGCATCACTGCTGATTTCCATGACTCCCCATTTTTTGTACTTGTCATTAAACGGACTCCCTTTGCCAAACCATTGAGTTGTCCTTATTGATTGGTGTTGGAGTAATACATCTGCACCCCCATCCATATCAAGGGTGCATCTATCTCGTCTTAAAGTACTTTCGGAGCATACCTCTGCTCTATGGGCCAGCCGGGGGTCTCCGTAGTACACCATGCACTTAACCTAAACATGTCATCCATCCTATACAAACTGCTTTTCATTTACTCTTACTCTTACTCCTTCAGGGAGGTTCATAATAACCCTGTAGGTCTTATATGGGAGGGACCTACAGAACTAAAGGTACAACTATAGCTATCCGAATGGTGGAGTACCAAACCAAGTGGAATGTTCAATACTAGGAGGACAAGACCAAGGTCAGTTTCCACAGTTGTCTCGCTCTGCAGCCTCTACCTTTACAACTCAATGCACCTGACAGGGGAAGATCACGAATGTTCCATATCCTATTCCTTTGTACTATTTAATGTGTCTCCTGGCTCTTCATGACACCTTACACTGTGTGATATATCCCCTAGAATTCTTTGCTTGTATAAACTATGTGTTTTTTGTTCTTGCTTATTAGTAGGGGAAATGTGCACACCCACCCCTTTTACCTTAGAGACAGTGGACTAAACCTCATCATCCACCTCTGACAGAAATACCTGAACATACACTACTATCTCTCAAGCAGAAAGTGCTACTGAACGCGTCACTGATGCCTTCAATTCCCGGCACACAATGCTAGCCTCCCCTGTGCAGACAGCAGCTGCAGTGCTCGATTTGAAATGCCTTCTACCTGCATGTCTTCCCTTCCCCCTTCCTTGTTTAGATGTTCTAGATTTGATAGCACTCAAGTTGGTTATAATATAATATGTACCTCTTCTCTATGTGCGCTCAAGCATCTGGAGTGGCCACACAGATGATACACTCACTTACAAGCTGTTACAGCCACTGAATAAAATATACTTCCGAATCCAAAGAATTATGAGACTTTTGAAAGCGAAAAAGAAAATTTTACGTTTCATCAGTTCTTAATTCATTGCACAACCTTGGCCTCGAATAATTAGCGAGTGCCCCTAGCCATGTCGCAGGACACATTATGGACTCGCAAATCAAACACAGATAAGGTGGGTTCACCTTTTCTTATGCGATGGTCTTACCTTGCAAGTATTCCATTTATTTTTAAGATTGAAAAATTGGATAATCTTCAAGAAACAAGTCTAACCCCTTTTCTTTGCCCCTCTACACTACCACTGGATCAGGCTGCCATGGATCCAGGGTTAATTGCAGATGTTTTTTTTACCATAACCATTCCCTGGAAGTTAGTCAGCTGGCCTTGGCAATGTTTAAAACTAGAGATCACACTAAAGGAAATAAGAAGACCTGGTCCTCCAATGCTTTTAGACTAGAGAAAGACATTCTATGTACATTGGAATGGTCATAGAGGAAAGGCAGGACCAGAGTGCTCTATTCACCTACAAGAAGATGCTACATGTTTATAAAAATTGATAAGGCACTCAAAAAGGATCCATTATGTGGAACATGTATTCTCCAGTACTAATGTAGGTCATAAACTATATAGAGTCTCTGTATGCCAAACACGTTTACCAACAGTATTATCTATTGCAGGTTCTCTACGATAATCTTGCTCTCAGAGAAAATCATGATTTAGACTGATCTTCCTCAACTGAGTTATAGGATAACAAATCTGTATTAGAGATTAAATTGATTAATTGGACTCCACTGTTTACATCTCTTCAACCCATCTGAAACTGATTTGCTAGAGCTTATGGCAACTCACTGTCGACCAGCTCCCCCACAAACCTTGCCCAGTCATTTGTCATTTTGTTAACTGCTTGTTTGCAGCAGGATATATTCCAGAGAAGCTAAATATAGTAACTGTTACACCTTTAGTGAAGATGCCATCATTAGATCCTGAAATGTTATCAAATTTTCATCCAATCAGGCAAATACCTCACATGAGCAAATTGGTGGAATCCGTTGCATCCTCCCAACTCCAGTTATTTGTGGAAGAGCTAGACAATGCCCATTTGGGATTACGACCTGGGCTTAGTACAGAAATGGTAGTAGTGGCTTCAATAGGCGATATCAGAATGGTGGCAGATAAGGGTCACATTGGCATGCATGTTCAACTCGATCTGATGGTGGTGTTTGACACCAATGACCACATGAACCTTCGGTCCTGCTTGAAATAACTGGGTATCAGAGACATGAATCATTTAATTTCTCTCTATTAGATTGTAAACAGTGGTGCTGACTTCATACAAATTGTCTAGGAGAGCATTAACATGTGGTGTTCCCCAGGGTCATCTCTCAGTGCTCTGCTGTTTAATGAGACCGCTGGATGATTTGATCCATCCCTTTAGCATGTCCTTCTACATATACACAGATGATAACCAGCTGATGTTCCAGCTAGGACATACGGACAAACATAATGCTGCCAGGTTCAAAGGCTTCCAGGGCAAATCAATCTGTGAAAGATAGCTAATCGGCTGAAATTTAATATGTGAAAAATCAGAAATGTTAATTGGTACAAATTCAACACCAAGTTTCTGAGCAACCTCAAACCTGAATAGCTTGATTCTTTCCTCAGCCAAAGATACCTGGACCTAGAGCCCTTCTAGTTTGGCCCCATTCAATCAATGTATGGTTAGAACCTGGGAGTTTGGCAAGATTCTCCCTCTTGGTTTTGGATGCCCATATTAAAGCAGTCCCTCAATCTGATTTCTTCCAGCTGTGTGCTTTGAATCGATGTTTTGACTATTTTGCTTTTTCTCATAGGGTCCAGTCGAAAAATGCTTTTGTTTCCAGCAGGCTGTTGTTTTCGTGCAATTCTGCATCCTGGGTTTTTTAGATGTTATATTATGTTATTTTATTTTTAAGGCGCCAAAGCCCGAAGGCGTCCAGGAGCCATAAGAGAAGAGAGGAAACACTATCTAAAGGCAAGCAGCAGGTCAGAATCTAAGTAACTAGAAATGTCTTCAACTGTTTCCGATCAGCCAAGAGATTGGCTATGTTACGTAGGGGAGCCGGCAGGGTATTCCAAGCCTGTGCAGCCCGCACATGAAAAGCGCAACCGTTTCTGCAAGCTCTTTTAAAGCGATCTACTTACAGGAGGCAGTCCTTGGCTGATCGAAGTGGTCTTCTGAGGATATATAATCTCAGCTTGTTCTTGAGATATATGGGTGCGTCACCATAGACACATTTGTGACAAATGGTCAGAAGTTTGAACTGAATTCTGGCCGAGACTGGCAACCACTGGAGAATCCTCCTGGCTGCTGATGTGGGCTCAAAGCGCTTCATCTGAAAGACAATGCATACTGCAGATTTTTGAATCTTATGAAGTCTCTGAAGATCTACAATAGTCCACTCTTGGTAATATTGCAGCCCGGACCCATTTTTTACGGTTTTCCTCTGAAACTAGAGGTGGGGCACTTTTAGGTGATAATTAGTGCTTTTATAATTGCATCTACGTGGGCATTATTCTCTACATTGGCCTCCAGATACGTACCCATGGTTTTGACTTTGTGTACCACTGGTATCTGTTTTCCATCAACCAGGAAGCTGCTGTACAGGGGGTCCAGCTTCTCTCTAACCTGTTAAGGGCCGTACAGCATTAGGTCCGTCTTTGTGGCATCAAATCAAAGTCAGTTAGTTGTCATCCAGCCTTTCACCATTTGGTAGGCCTGATCAGTATTTGTTGGTCTTTGTTATGATCTCCACTAACCTACAGTGACAACTGAAAGTCATCTGCATAGTTGCAGAAAAAAAGATCTAATCAAGATCCCTACATAGTGGGATAATGTAAATATTAAAAAGCAAAGGGGAAAGGCAAGCCCCCTGAGTAACTCCACAAATGGAAATCTCAGCATCAGAGGCACTGTTGCCCAATTGCACTCGGGAACTACGCCCCTCAAGGAACGACTTAAACCAGGTCGTTGTCTCTTCTGAGATACACTTTAGATTATTAAAAATGCAGCTGCTAGTGTTCTCCACTAGCTGATTCACAGAGATAATATTTCACTGGCTCTGCAGCAATGATACAGGTTCCCAAAAGATACTTTGGGGCTCCATGTTCCTCCAAAACAGTTTTTTTTTATGGTATGCAACAGGGATAGGTCTTCGTTCAACAACGGTTGGCCTACTCATAGTACCAAAATTTAGATACACCAAATCAGGTGCTTGATCATTCTCAATAACGGCAGATAAATTTACGAAAACTTTGCCTTCACAGAAATGGCTAACAGCAAATTTACAGTGCATGATTGAGGTATAAACTGAAAACCTTTCTTTTTCCCCAGCAAGCTGTCAAAATGCATGGTTTTAGGTTTTCTGGTTCAACACTTATATGCTGATCCCAGCGGTTCTGTTCTGTACAAGAACTTTACCATACCATAACTGGTAGACAGGCCACACAAAGAATTCACACTCAGATACAGCCCCTGAATGCACTCAATAGATTACTACGAATTTTCATTTGAACAAAGCCTCATTGCAAGGTTGGTGGTATGCCCAATGGGAAAGGACTACATGATGTAATGATATGCAGACCCTTCAGTTATTCCTCATTTCAGAGTCACACTCAGCTAAACTGGGGAACTGAGGTATTACCGCATGCGTTAATACTGCATTGGTAAAACTGCACCTGTTAATGCTTTTCTGCAATGATATCTACCATGACGCAGAAACAGGTGGATTTTTGTGCTTTGCTTATGGTCGTTTTTGGGAAATCAAAAACTCCAAAGTATTCAGGCATCAAAGGTACCACCGAAGAGGTGCAGAAGCACACTCACAGACGCACCCACACGCACGAACCCCCACACACCTACCTACACATGCTAGCACACACTCACCCATAAATATTCAAACACACACACCAACACAAACTCACCCACAGAACACATGTGGACTGTTGGGAAAATGCAGTTAGTGTCTGTCAAATTGTGTTAATTCCTGTGTAACTGATGGCTATATCTATGAAAATGGTTGCTCTGCCTAGAAAGTCTTGTGAGTAATCCAAAGATGATGACAATAGTAGGCACATGATGTAAGTAACTTTACTAATGATGGCAATAACTTGGTAAGGTTGTGAGTATCTGGACACGTATTCCAATATTTTGCAAATGCTATAAGTACCTTTGTATAGGATAGCAAATCGTGTCACATGATTTCAGTACTAAAGCAAATGATAGTTGTTAATATTTCTATTTATATTTATATTTAAAATGTATAAAGTGCTACTAAGGCCAAAAAGGGTGTCTAGGCGCTCACAGGAGCGAGTGGGGCAGACTCAGAGAACTAGATGCCAACAGAATTAGCAAGAAGAAAAGAAGCGGTTTAACAGATGCATTTTCAAAACTCTCCTAAAAAAAGAATAATCAGACAGAGTTCTTAGATTAACAGGGAGAGTATTCCACACAGTGGGTGCCAGCACATAAAAAGATCGACCACCCAAAGTTTCAGACAAAATTTAAGGAGCTGATGCGACATTGAGCTCAAATTTCTTTCTGGGCAGTATTTTGCCAGTTTATTTTTCAAAAGTGGGGGACAGCATCATAAAAGGCTTGATGGATTACACATAGAGTCTTGAACTTTATGTGGGTGGCCACAGGAATGTTTATCAAAAAGGGCACCTGGTTGATGCCTCGCTCTGCCCAGGTAGGTAGTTGCGTATAAAGGAGAGAATGAGCGAGGTCATGGGGTGCCTGGCTGATTAGAAGGACCGGTGCTTACCGGAACTTAGGTGCGCTGTAACTTCAGCGGTTAGCAGTGTCAGAAGTACACTGGAGGATTTTTGAGGTCCTAGAAGTGGCCATACCGGTTTTAAACATAGCTGCATTCCTTCTCCGTTTGGCTAATCACAGCCTTTTGTCAATCCTACTCCCACAGGAATGGCCACTTCTAGGACCTCAAAAATCCTCCAGTGTACTTCTGAAACTGCTAACCGCTGAAGTCACAGCGCACCGGTCCTTCTTGTACTTAAACCTATACCTGTGCTAGATACTTACGTTTGTGCCCACTCCTAAATACTTCCCGTCTGTTTATTTCTACAGACCCCACAAGATACTCCACGCTTTGGAATATCCCGTCCTGATGAAGGCCACACCATCAAAGCTCAATTCAGCTCATTTTCTGGCCGAAACACTGTCTTGTTGACTGTTATATTGTCCCATGTTGTCTTTGTTCAACTCTACATTGTCCAGATGTATATTTGCTGATTGCTACATGCTATCACCTCACTAAATCCACTGGTCTCCTTCCCAAGGACCCCTCAGTGGATGTGCAAGCATTGAAAAGACGCTGCAAATATTCTGCATTTGCCATGTACTATTTGGTTACTAAACCATATATGTGTAAATACTGCTGTATCTTTTGTAAAACCTCAGTCAAGTGTATCTACTAACACAAAAACTACAGTTCCATTAAAATCTGACTGTGGTACTTTAAAGCGTCCTGATACATTTGTGTTAGGAGTCATTTGTACCCCCGTAGGAGTGTGTGCACTTTTCATTAATCAGCCAGGTACCCCATGACCTCGCTCATTCTCTCCTTTATACGCAGGTGGCTACAGGAAGCCAATGCAGACGGTATAGCAATGGCAAGAAAGGAGGCAGGCGGGGACCCCCAAGTGCCAGACAAGACGCAGCATTCTGCAAAACTTGCATCTGCTGAATCTGGTACTTGGGCTGGCCCAAGTAGATGCCATTACAGTAATGTACAGTGGACGTCACCAGAGTGATCTGGTTTTTGGCAGGGAGCAGGGGAAGAATTTTCCTGAGAGCCTTCAGTCTTCCAAACCCTGCACTGCAGATAGCTGAGATCTGGGCTTCTCGAGACCCATTGGGGAGAAGTTTGACTCCGAGACTCTTGACAGAGGCACAGGGGGAGAGACAGGGGCCAAGGGAGTCAGTCCAATAAAGAGAGGTCCAGAGATGGTCTCTCTCCTGATTGCCCACCACCAGCACCTCTGTCTAACTGCCATTCAATTGCAGCAAGTTGGTTGCCATCCAGATTCCCACTTTCTCGAGGCAGTCTCATAGTCTTTCAGCGGGATCGGTCTTTGGGGAGTCGAGACGGAATATGAGCTGAGTATCATCTGCATAGGAGTAAAAAAGTACTCCACATGCAGTGATAAGATCAGCCAAGAGCCGCAAATACGTTGCAATAGTTGAAAAGAAGGGGAGAAAGAGCTGATCCCTGTGGCACTCCACAAACTAGCTCTGCCTGAGAAGAGTGACAGGCCTGAAGAGAAACTGTTTGAGAACAGCCTGTCAAAAAGGAACAAAACCAGGCCAGAATGGATCCCAAAATGCCTGCCTGCTCAAGCCTGGTCAGAAGAATCTCATTCTCCACAGTCTCAAAGGCCACAGCGAGATCACGGAGAATGAGCACTCCAGTCTCTCCACGGTCCTGAAGCAAAGCAAGGTCATCGAGCAGGGAGATCATCACAGATTCTGTCCCCATCCTGGTGCGGAATGCAGATTGAGAAGGGTGAAGACAGTTATTTTCCTCCAGGAACAGAGAGACCTGAGAAGCAATCATTGCCTCCATCTGCTTCATCATAGCCTGTAGTTTGCCGTTGCTATAGGATCCAAGTTGGATTTCTTCAGTAAGGGGAGAACCACAGCATGCTTCAACTCAGGAGGAACCATCCCCATGGAAAAAGAGTATTGAACTAATTCAGTTAACATACCCATAAGTCGGTTAGGCAGAACCTGTAGAATGTGTAAAGGAGCAGCATCCAGTGGAGAGGCAGATTTCAGGCTAAAAAGAACCTTCCTAATAACCTCATATGTAATAGAAAGCAGTTCAAAACTATCCGTCGGGGGGGGGTGGCCAAGGAGCCACTGGTATCCTGAATCGGAGCAGCCGTGGCCTTCGATTGACGATTGCCAATAGCAGTACGAATGTCAGCAATCGTTTCCTGAAAAAAGCTACTGATCTCAACACATCGAGTCTGAGCATCAGGTTGCCTAGCAGATCTACCAGTGGGATATACTGATAGTTCTTCAGTTACTTTAAACAGTTCCCTAGAGGTACATGGGGCCTCAGTGATCCTAGTAGCATAATATTTAGATGTTGCCACGCGAATCAGCTGATGATAGCAGAGACTAGCTTGTTTAAAAGATTTACGTGAAGCTAGATCATAAGTCAGATGCCATTTTCTTTCCAAACGTCTACAAACTTGTCGCTGGGCTCTCAGCTTTGGGCCATACGATAGCTTAGAGGGTTTAGTGCGACAGAAATAAGAGCTCAGTGGGACTACTTTATGGGCCAAACTTTCCAACGCAGACAATAAAGATAAGCAGGTATCAAGGCCTCTCTTGCTAGGAAGTTGATGTTCCTCACACAAAGCCTCAGTCATACTCTCCACATCAACCTTGTGCCATTTTCTGCGAAGTTGTAGCCCATGAGTGGGCTTAGAATGGCATTGAATGACCTGGATCAAAAAAGGAACCAAAAAATTGACAGGCCAGGTTACTGGCAACAAGCACAGATGGACACCCTGCCGGACTCGGCAAAGATAAGGTCGAGTAGGTTTGCACTTTCATGGGCAGGGAGAGAGTTACATAACTCTAATATAAGGTCGGTCAGAGGGGTTACAAAATTCCCAGCATAAATCAAATTAGGATGGGTTAAACTAAGATTAGTCACTAGTTGTGCAAAAACAATGGCAAAATCTGTGCGTTTATGTGAGTATCTGGGAACATGATTGCAATACCTGGTAAATCGTTTGATGTTTTTGTGTAAATTATTACAATACCTCAAACATGCTATGAGTAGTGCAGTATATGATTACAATACAGTGTACATTATTCAATAACTTGGACATTAAATGACAGTTTCCAACATATGGTGTGAGAATTGGTATCTGGTCAATCCGTTGAATGCCATTGCATCTAACACCAATCCATCGAATTATAAGCATTGAAATGCCATTCCATTTAATGACCATTGTGTTGTCTATAATTCGATGGATCCATCGAAATGTGTTATATTGGATTAGGGTTAGGGTTAGGGGTTAGGGCTGGGGCTAGGTTTAGATTAAGGGTTAGATTAGGGTTATAGTTAGGGTTGGGGCTAGGGTTAGATTTAGGGTTAGGGTTAGGGGTTAGGGTTTGGGCTAGGGTTAGATTAGGGTTAGGGTTAGGGTTAGGGCTAGGGTTATGGTTAGGGGTTAGGGTTGGGGCTACGGTTAGATTAAGGGTTAGATTAGGGTTAGGGTTTAGTTTAGGGTTAGGGGTTAGGGTTTAGGGTTGGGTTTGGGTTAGGGTTAGGGTTAGGGTTGGGGTTGGGACTAGGGTTAGATTAAGGATTACATTAGGGTTAGGGATAGGGTTAGGATTAGGGTTGGGGGATGGGCGTGGGGGTTGAACAGCTGGGAGGGGGGACCCCCCACACAATATACATAAAAACGTAAAAACGTTACAAGGAGCAGGCCAGTGCTGACATTTCAGCACTGGACAGCTCAATGTAACGTTTTAAAGTTACAAAAAAGCATTGAAATGCTAATTTATTACATGTAAAAGTGCATTTGTATTGAAATCAGTCCATTTATATTTTCGATGGACTGGTTTAGATCGAAATTCACTTTTACATGTTAAAGATAGCCTGTCGATGCTTTGGCAGACAATGTTTTGCATTAGATGGTTTCGTATGTAGATGCTTTTTTTCGACGGATTGACCATAAACCTGAGTATTGGTCAATTAATACAATACCCGTCAAGCTGTATTTGTACTTGGAAATATGATGATTCGTACCTGGAAAATACTACTGTGGGTTTACAGGCATATGATGTACATATCTGCCAAATACTACAAGCATCCGAATATATGATGGTAAAGCCTGACAAATGATGCAGCTTTAGACTTGAAAGGACACAACCTGGTAAGTGCAGCCGTTTCATTCCAATGCCTTGTAAATGGTGTGAACATAATAGCATACAGTGTCAATACCTGACACATGCTTGGGGAATGTGGGAATATGAGGCAGATGCCTCGCAAATAGTGCAACCATCTGGATAGATCATAGCATACTTTTCATTAAAATGTGTCGTGAGTATGCTACTGTACAAGACCTGGCAAAGCAGTGGGTACATGGGCATATGGAAGTATAAGTAGTATGAAGGAGGGTTATTAGTTATATGCTGTCGATACCTCAGACTTTGTGTTTGCCTTTCATACAAGTCATAACCACAACATACGCTTCAATTCATTGTATTTTTCTACTGCAGTCATGAAATCAGTTTGTGATGTGATTGTTACGATCTTTTCAAATGTCAATGGTGACATAATTTTTGATGACATTGGTGATGGCATTTGTGAGTTTATGCGAGATGTCCTTTGTAAGTCAACTGTGACATCATAAGCAGTGCATGATGTAGGGTTGTGTAGCTAAGCTAAAATAGAGAAATTGTGGGTTTTTTGGTCTCATCTCAACATTACTTAAACAGACTTTTTAAATGGAATAATAGCAGTTATATTTAGTGAATCTGCAGTTATTCTTATGCTGACTTTATTCAAAAATGTTAGTTTGGGATATCTCAAAACAATGGACAGTTGCCAAAGTTCTGCTAACATTTTCACACATGTATAGAAACAGTTTTGAAAAAAACCCTTAAACCCAATTTGCACACCTTTTTTATTCCACAATATAGAAAAAGCCCAGCCAGCACGTGTTTCAATTCCTAATGGAGTATTATTGAGCTTCTTCAAGGCCATCATTCCTGTAGAATAAGTGTGCAACCATACCATTCCAGTTCCACTGTTTATTCATTCGTCATTTACAATCTGTTAGCAAGAAAATCAACAATTCATTTCAGCCAATGCATTTGGTTTTGTGAAATATATGCATTTCAAATCTTATGTTATTCAAACATGGCTATGAATTTAAGAGTTCAGTGGATTTGTTTGGTAAGGAATGGTTTCGTCCAATGAAATATTTTATTTAAAGGCATGAAAAGTGAATAAAAGAAGTTTGTTTGCCAAAAAAAACAATTTTCTACAATTCTCTGAAGTGTTAAGTAAAAAATGAAAAAGAAGGGGCGCGATAGAGTTGAATTAACTTAGGTAGAAAGCCCTTATAGGTAGGGGCATTGATTCAACCTATGCTGCATCTGTACAGAATAGGACGGACATTCGTAACAGAGGCTGTTTTTAGGATAATAAACGGACAAGTCAAGATTAGTTGTAGGAACCTGTATATATATGTATATGCTGTGATATTTAGAAACCTCTCATGCTTTAAAAAAAATAATTATGAAATAAAATTCCTTTTGGGAGGCGAAGAAGTTACAGGGGATCCCAAAAACGCAAAATCGTATTTGACTTTATCATTGCAAAAAAGTGTTTGACAAGTCGATATCGAAAGTGGACCAGTAGTTGGTGCTTATTCCAACTTGAAATTCGTGTTTAGGTTTTTCAAAAAACATTGGGGCAAAATATGTTTTTCTCGCTGTGAGTCTATGGTCAGCCCACACAATGACATTTGAATCGAAGAAGGCAATTGGTGGATTCCAGACGTAACATTTTGAGACAGCATGCCATCTTGTGGAAAAGGCTTGAACTCAGCTCTGCAGGCGCACTTTGCAAATACGTTTGTTACCTACAATTGGAGGGTGTTTAAATGTTGGTGGGCAGGGCCTGATGGGTAATATAAACAGAACCCTCTAAAGGAAGAAATATGGCACATTTGGCTGCATGACCCACTGGCAGAGAGTTGCAGGTGTGCCAGCATATGCTCCTACTTTCTAGATTTCATTAAGCCACATTGGACACTTTGAGACAGGGCGTTAACTTGTTTCGTAAGATATGGATCATGTAGGTTATCAGTTATTGAAATAATGTTTTTTTATAAAAGAAGACACATTTCTCTTTCAATAACCTTTTAGGTTTAGGCTTGACAGCACACAACCCTCACTATGCAGCTGTACATTCATTTGAAATCCATTGCTAATGTATTCATGATAAGGCAATGCAACTTTTGAGATAAATATCCATTATGTATTTAACTTACAGGATGTGCCCTCAAAATTACACCTGTCTTCCGAATGTTGGAGATAATCCAAACAATGGCTACACCAACTTTGATAACTTTGGCTGGGCAATGTTAACGTCCTTTCAACTTATTACACTGGATTTCTGGGAGAATAGCTACAACTTGGTAAGTGAGTATAATATGATATTTGTGAGCTTTGCTTTTTGCTGAAAGCCATCATAGATTACAAGAGCCAGTGGTCTCGATTCCCACAAAATTGCGATGGGGCAGGAGGTTCCTGGAGCACCTGATATTTGCTTTCCTCATACCTTATTCAGAAAGCCGGTAACTAAAGCCAAGCATCAGTGTGATGCCATCAAGTGAATCTTTGAGACGCACATTTGCAAATGGCCACCTCAGAGATGCCCCAACTCTATCCATATTGATCCAGGTGTGTGATAAAGCAGGAGCAAGTCTGAGAGACCTATGAGCAGCTCATCATTTGCTCCAGTGCCAACATTTGAGAATGGGGCACGATGTGATGCATAGGCACTTGCATCAGACACATTTTATTTATGTATTGATTGTTCATTTGTCAGGTGCCCACTGTGAGAACATTAACTTTGCAGGACCCCCAAGGTGGGGGGATGGATGAGAAAGAGAAGCGCAATTGAGAAAGATCAATTCCCAATAAAGGAGTTTAAAACATAATGAGATGAAAAAGTGCAATTGACATAGCCGTTAAGTGGTTTTCTCAAAGCTCGTGAAATGTTTATTTTTTGGAAACTAAACTTTTGCTTCCTGAATCTCAAAAGTTTTTTTTTTTTTTATGAGCCCTAAAGTAAGTAGACATATTGTTTTGATCAGTAGTACTAGCTCCTCCAAGGGCCACACCACCAAATCTCTTTGCTTGCAGATCCCAATTGTCTTGCTGGACAAAGCTTCCTAATTTTCTGCTTGATGTAAATCAGGGCTAATCCCCAGTAGGTACAGTGTACAAAACAAAGCAGCAATATACAAATCAATTCTCATAACTACTCTGGGTTCCATGTCATTTCATCGACACCCCTTTTTGGTGAAAAAACTCATCAACATTTTTATTATTATTTTTGGGGGTTCCCCCCTCAGGCACCCGTTCCTCTACTGATTTTTTGTTATTCCCGACCCCCCCAAACCTTTATATGCCCTTTCCCACCCCGCCAAAAACTCGTCATAAAACACCCGTCGTAAAAATGGGTGTTGATGAAAGGACGTCATACCCTACTCTGAATCAGTAAAATCATTTCACAACAGGAGTGAAATGATAGCACAGTTTTCCGCCCCTGGATAAGACTTGCTCTGCAGCAAATGAATTGGCTGTATGAAGCTTTTTGGCCAGTACAGGTGAAAACTCCTGTACAAGCCTAAGCTTCATGGCTCTAGCACTTTCAACATGATCTGGGGATGATGTGTTTACGCATGTGCAAGTGCAAGTGGGATTTTGTTGTTAGCTTATGAACTTTTTGAGTGCTATGCTCCTTGCAGTTCAGACAGGGGTCGGACAAGACCCTGTGTTCGGAGTCCGGGCAAACATGAGTGTAGGAGGATGGAAGACTCAATGGAGATAATCTTGGTCTTTGATGAATTGGGGCAAAAGGTGCCATCCATCATCCAGTCTTCGATGTGTGAAAAAAAGAACGGGATGTGTTAGGGAGAATTCTCAAGAATGTGCTAATTTCCCTTACCTTTTGTGACCCCGAGCAAATTTGCTGGATTTCTAGGATTTGATTTTTTACCTGGGAAGAGTGTGAGCCTTTTTTCTCACTCTTCCATGTATTTTGATGTGTGTTTTACTTTTGTGTTCTTTGGATATAGAGTTTCAAAACAACTCCATAGGCATCATCTTTTTTCTGTGTGTCACACAGCACCCTCAGTGCAGTAGCACAGGGGTGTCTTTCAGACTCCCCAAGGTTTAAATACCTTCTCTGGGACTGACTACTGTCTCCCGGAGCATGTCAAGTTAAATTACTTTACTAGTCTCTTTAAATTTACAGACCCAGCACACACTATCTTACTATAGAGTGCTGGAGGGGTTGCCTAGCTTCCCCCGAGTCTAAACACTCATGTAACAGTCAAATGTTACCCTTTCCTTCTTGAAATGGCTGGTGGCAGGGGTTTTAAACAAACTACCATGATTTTTCCCGACCACGAACACTTGTAGCTAAAAATCGGGTCAGCCATGTTTTCCAATATGGCGCCCAAGACCTATCTGTGAAAACAGACTCCAGTCGACTTTTTTCGCCATTTCTTTTTGGAAAGGTCCTTCTTGGGTTGGTCTCTGTGTGCCAAACCAGGTGTGGTCCCTTTGTTCATTGGCCTTTGGCGGGCTTCAGTGCTGAAGCCCTCCTCTTGCGCCTGAGTGTCTGGGGTGGACAGGATATGAGGGAGGTGCCCGAAACTCCCTGTGCTTAGTCTCCTAGGAGACCTAAATGCACTCTGGCATGATTGATTGGCTGGCTGGCTGTATGGCAAGAACAGCCACCCTGCTGTGTGAGTGACAGCCAGGCTGGAATGAATGGGGGAAAACTGTTTAATAGCCGGTCTCTGGGACTTGGAAAGCAGAGTCGACCACTGGAACGAAAGAACCGAAGACGAGCTGAAGGAAGACGACTGCTGCAACTCCTGGTCCTCTGGTGAAGCCCTGCTGCAGGTCCGAATTGCCTGAAACTCCATTGACAGAGAAGCCCTTCAAGGTTGACTTCATCCCTTGAGTTTGGTGAGAACAACCAACTCGCAAGCCACCTGGACACCGTCCCTAACCTAATCGAATTTACTTTGGAGTGCTGTTGAAAACCGGATAGCCAGGGGGAAGGAAAGCAGCTCGTGGACTTTAAGGCACTCACACCTTAAACCTCCCAACGTCCTCCTTTTTGTCCCCACGAATGAAGGTCAGGAACAGCGAGATCTGCAGGAACTGCCAGGAACAACTGCCTCAGCTACAGCTTTTCTTCACTTACAAGGTACTGTGCAAGTGAGGTGCAGAACTCTGTTCGGCGGCGGTGAAAGTTTGTGAAACTTTCCCGACTTCGAATGCTTGTCCTTCCCTAAACCAACATCTAACTTTTCGTCTGACCAAATTTTTCTAATATCTGTGGCAAAGACTTAACTGTTTACTACCAGAACTGTGCTTCTTATACAAGACTCTGAACCATTGACTTTGGCCCAGGCCTATTGAATTGAATTGCTGGTTGTAGTGAACTGAAACCCTTTGCCCTGCCTACGAAAGTATTTGTGCCGTTGATTCATATAACCTTGTCTTTTTACCCCTTTTTAAAGTAACTGAGGTGCCATTTTGCTCCCACTTCGGGGGAGCTGAACTTGTTCAGGAACTGATTGGTTGTGTACTGCAGTATATTAGATTGTGATATTGAGCTGCACTTACTAGTCGAATGTGTTCCAAATGACTGTGTAAATAAATGTATATTCTTTTACAAAGAAACCTTGAGTAAGTGTTTGTTTGAATCACTGTATTTGTTGGTCCTTTGTGTAACCTGTTCTCCTGCTCACTTTACTCTTGAGATAAGTCTGGCTGCTCAGCCACTGCTACCATATTACTGTGTAGTACAGGCTTGTACCAAAGGTGAAATTGTACTGACACTTGCAGTTTTAATTGTGGGTCGTGTTCCCAAAGGATACTGCATTTGATACAGCCTAACAGGATGGAACTGCTATGCAGAACTAGAACCCCTTGTCTGAACATGATCCGGGTGTCATCAGTGTACTATTATTGTACTCAGCACAAAAGGGGAAACTAAAGTGCAAATTCTCTCTCTCTCTCTCTCTCTCTCTCTCTCTCTCTCTCTCTCTCTCTCTCTCTCTCTCTCTCTCTCTCTCTCTCTCTCTCTCTCTCTCTCTCTCTCTCTCTCTCTCTCTCTCTCTCTCTCTCTCTCTCTCTCTCTCTCTCTCTCTCTCTCTCTCTCTCTCTCTCTCTCTCTCTCTCTCTCTCTCTCTCTCTCTCTCTCTCTCTCTCTCTCTCTCTCTCTCTCTCTCTCTCTCTCTCTCTCTCATATATTGGTTACAGACTACTAAGAAACCGGTGGCCATAGGACTCGATAAGTAGTTTATGTGGCCATACATGACTGAACACAGCTCCCCTTGTTTAGAGAGGCAACTTGTGTGCAAAATGACGGGTAGGGTTTTAGGCAGTGCCTTGCTGCGTGGGCACGTTTTGCATATCAGAATGTTGAGTAATAGTGTGCCATTGAATTATGCCTTCTCCACCTCCACACAGTTATTCCTGGGGTCTATGTTAATGTAAGGTGTACTTCGTAGTTTATAGTAATTAAAGGAGCCATCATCGTATGCTCCATACATATCTTTCACACGGTCATTTTTTTGCTGTAGAAATGCACAGATAAACAATCTTAATAAGGGAATTTCTTTTTCATGCATAACTCTACAACTGGATTGCAACGTCATATCATTTGTAGGGGACACAGGGTATCCCTTTTGTTATGTGGGATAGGATTTACCCCTTATGCCCAGAATGCCCAGCTTCTTGCAGGCACAGTTGGTACACAGGAGTAGAAAGAACGTATTACAAAAATCAAAGGGAATGGTATTTTTGTATGTACATGCTTATTTGTTGAGATTTACGCAATTTAAGTGCCCCACACTATTCAGATGCTGTTAAAGTCATACCTTTCTTGATAGTAATTTTGAAAGCAGTTACATTGCAAAACTAATGATTGAATATGTGCGCAATAGCCTTGACTTTAATCTTGTCATCACAAACTATGTGGAATGAACAAATCTAAATATTACATCCCTAACAACTAGCCAATTTTAGTTGTGGATACTAGGTGGCGCATAAGCACTGCCTAGAATAAAACTAATGCAATGGATGTGGAATGTGAGGAGTGACACAGCTTGTTTGTTTGTTTGTTTTATTATTTATCATGCGCCAGACCCGAGGTTATCAGGGCGCAGAAAGCTATAAGTAGATTTTCAGCTTGGTTACAGTGATGTACAAGTATACACAAATCCAAAACAAAATAGCAGTACAAATACAAAATATACAAAATGGAGGAAGTCAGAGGATAGATACAGCAAGGATAGAGGTCACCAGTATATACAGAGTGGGGTAGAGTGGGTTTATCGGTCATTTTCTTTAATCTAGTTGGTGATATTAAGCCTGAGGTGTGGGTAGGTTTGGTCAGCCCTTAGGGCCAGTTGTAGGGACTTCCAAAGCTGAGCAGCCTTGACTGGGACCCTCCAGTTTTGTAACGTTTAAATCTAGGCATTGTTAGAAGGTTAGAGTTGGCCCTTCTTGTTGGGCGATTAGTAGCGTGGGGCAGCATTGTTTAGGCATTTATGTATGAGTGAGGTCGTTTTTAGAAGGATTTTATCGTTAGTGGCGCGCCAATTGTTCAATCTCCTTATCTCTGAGATGTGTTTTTTTTTTTGCTATAACCAGCGCCGCTCTCAAGGCGTTATTTTGTAGAATCAGAATTTTATTAATAATGTGCTTGTTGGTCCCCAGATATAGGGCATTAAAATAGTCCAGTTTCGAGAGAATTAGTGCTCTGACCAAGGTAATACAGCTGTGCATGGAGAGGAAAGGCTTGGCAGCTCTTATTAGCTTACAGGTGTAAGCCATGGCTGAGGCCATGGCATGGACCTGTTTGGTGAAGAATAGGGTGGCGTCTAAATAAAGGCCTAATGACTTCTTTGGCAACTGTGATGGGTTTGCCATCAATATTGAAGCTGGAGTATTTGTGGCCTAGTTTGTTCAGGTTAGGAGTGGTGCCGAGGATAATGAGTTCAGTCTTGTTATGATTCAGGCATGGACTGTGAGTGGCCATCCACGCCTGGATGACGAGGTAAACCTTGTCATAATTTCCAGTCAGCGGTAACAGGATCTGGGTATCATCTGCGTAATTTGTGTAGGTGATACCAAGATCATCAAGATAATCGAAAAGGGGCTTCATCAATATGGTGTACATGTTCGGTGAGACACATGATCCCTGTGGCACCCCGCAGGTGATGGGGATAGGGTCGGCGGATGCTGATGGTGAGAAGACACGCATCGTCCTGTTATTAAGGAAAGATTGTATCCAGCCTATTGCTTCTTGCGAGAAGTGTGCAGCCGTGTCCATATGGTTTCAGAGGACTTTGTGGTCTACCAAATCGAACGCAGCTGATAGGTCAAGCAGGAGTAGCAGGGCAGTTTTTCCATTATCCCTAAGTGTGTTGATTTGGGCCTTGAGGTCTATCAGCGTGTTTCAGTTCCATGTTGGGGCCTGAAGCCAGACTGACGGACTCTTAGGAAATGGTTGTGTTCGAAATATTTCTGTATTTGGAGGTATGTGACCATGTCTAGTATTTTCAGCTGGAAAGGGACCGTGGTTATGGGTCTGTAGTTAGTGGGAATGGAGGGGTCTAGATATTGTTTTTTAAGGGGTGGGAGTACCTAGGACTCCTTGAGGTTGTTAGGAATGGTGCCAGTGCATAAAGATGCATTGACTCGCTTGGAGATAAAGGGAGATAGGTCTCTGGCAGCATCTTTAATGATTTGGGCAGGGCAAGGGTCTCCTCGGCAGTTAGACGGTTTTAGGGTGAGGATAATTTTTTTTACCTCTAGGATGGACACTTTGGTGAAGCTGAAGCGATTTGTCGGTTTGTGAGTAGACATAGGTTTTTGAGGTTGTGTGATAGGTTTGTGGAGGAGGTCTTTTTTTTGGTAATCTTATCTTGTAGGGTGGCTACTTTGTTGGTTAAGGCTTTTTGTATGCTGGTGCACCAGTTTTTGTCCTTCACACAGGTGTCTGGTACAGGGGTTAGAGTTCAAGTTCTTTAAGGATTATATATAATTATTTTATGTTTGAGTTGGCTTGTGAGATTCTCTTATTGTGTGTGTCTTGTCTGGCTAGGGTTATTTCCTTTTTGTAGTGGGCGAATATTATGCTAAGGTTGGATCTATTATCATCTGATGGTTGATATCTCCATGTGGTTTCACTCTTCCTCATTTCCAGTCTCAAAGATTTGAGGTAGGGAGAGAACCAGGAGTTCAGGTGCCTTTTAGGTTTGCTCTTTCTTGTTTTTAGAGGGGCAATGGAGTCTAGCGCTTCAATCATTACTTTGTTATATTCCTCGACTTGGAGGGATGGATCAGTGGAATCTAGTAGGGAGTTCAGTGTTGGTAGTATAAGGGGTACGAGTTTCGCAGCTGTAATGTTTTTTTGTATTCCTGGTGGGTATGGCAGGGGCCATTGGGGTGTTGTTGGCGGCTGGAATTGTGGTTTCTAGTGAGAAGGCTAGGAGGTGGGGGTCCGTCCAAGACTGTGGGGTGATGGACGTGATAGTGACGTTACAGTTGTGGTCTGCCACCCAATCAAGAGTTCTTCCTTTGGTGTGGGTGGGAAGGGTTACTCTTTGGCTAAAGCCTAGTTCTGCAAGGGAGCCAGCGATAAGTTCAGCTTGCTGATCTTTGGGGTCTTTAAAATCCAGGTTGAAGTCACCTAGAAGTAGGATATGTGAGGTATTTTTTAGGGATTCAGTAATGGCCAGGAAGTCTAGCTTTTCTGTTTGTATAAGATCCGCTATCTCCGTGGCACGAGCCACTAATGAGCGGGCGTTTATTAGGGCTCCCTTAAGGTGTGGGCATTCTTCTCTGTTGTAATTTTTAGTGGGACTTGGTTATTAGTGTTGTTTTTGGGAAGTATATTAGGTAGTTTGTTCTGCTGGCACTGCATTGTTTGGTGGTGAGGGGGTGAGGTGAGTGTTGTTTACTACGGTGTTGGTTAGTTTAGTAGGTGGGTTTGTGATACTGGTATTAGTGTTGCTAGTTGACCTGGCAGGAGTTCAAATAGCCTGGTAAGTCTGGCACAGAGTCTGAAGTTTCGGGAGGTGGTTTTGCATGGTCTAACTGTGATGTTGTTGAGTGATAATGAAATTGTAGGAGTAATCAAGCGTGCTGATAGTTGGTCGGTCATGGTCGGGCCAAGTGCTGGTAGGAGGTAAAATCTTGTAGTACTGGTTTTGAGTATCAGGTCTAGGATGGCCCTTAGGACAGTGTATATGCTGGTCCTATGCATAGTGATCTGGAATGGGTTGGCTGATTACGTGTTACTACCAGTGTGTGAGATATTGCTATCAGAGTGTGAGGAGGGGCAAAGCAGTTAGTCAAAGTGGGTGGGTGATTCCAGGTTGCTAACAGTGGGGTTGAAGAACACAATTTGGCACAGTGGGCGGATTTGAATTTGCTAAAGCTAGGCAGAAATAGGCTGAAGTTGCTTAGCAGTAAGTTGAAGAGCACAGTAAGGCAGAGTAGTAGTAGATACGAGGTTACTAGCAATGATCAGAAATAGTTGAAATGCGTTGCTAACAATGGGCAAAAATAGGCTGAATCGAGATTACTAACAATGGTCAGAAATAGACTGATTTAAATTGCTGATAATGCACATAAACATAGGCTGAATCGAAATTACTAAAAATGGGTTAAAGAACTAAGGGATTGGAGAGGTGGGCTAGGTCAGAGAGCACGCTACATTTACTTAGCAGACATTACTCATATGCGGAAGTAGGGATAGACTAGTTCACTTTACAGAACAGTCAGTACGTTGCTATATTACATATCATGAGCTCGCAAAGATCAAATAAGGTACTTATAGTGCAGACATTGGTGTTAGACATTGATATTGCATTGCTGTTGCGAGTCCCAAGTGCGCTGGACACTTCTTATCGGAGTGATGTGGTGGGCGAGGACAAAGCGAGTCAAGGTGCAGGCGAGCGTGAAGTGGGTGGCGAAGTTATTCAGTAAAATAGATTGGTAGGATGGCGATGTGTGAGCTGGGCAGTCAAGAGGGGGCAGGCAGAATAGTAGGTTGTGTCGTACTTACAGTACTCCGCAGGATGTTGAGTCGGCGGTGATGTCCGACGGCCGGCGGACCATTATTGCGAACAGGTGCAAACACCCTTTTGCTAGCCCTTCTGCATAGGGCTTCCTGGATGCGGCTTCCACCTATTGGTCTCTGTGTAGGATGTAATTGGAGGTGCCCAGCCAATCCACGGCTGGGGCACAAGATCAGGCAGGATAACGTGGAAGAGGTGTCGGGAACGTGGCGGCCATTCACCACGTTGTTGGTAATGGTGTCCGATGGAAGAATAATACGGAATTGGGGTTCAAGGGCTGTATTTGCACTAAGAGAGCTCAGGGAGCTAATGGGGGGCAATAGCAGGATTATGGTGCTAGTTTTGGAAAGAAAATCACTGATGGCAGCGCGACTCGTGTCGCTATGAAGATGGGCCTTTTACCCTATTCGATGCGGGTGTGGCAAGGGATAAGGGCTCCTCGCCATTTTGCGGCTCCTACTGATATTTGTGGGTGATATTTGGTTATTTACCCACCCATTGACGGCTTATAGGCATGCTACTCCCTATAGCCATTCCCTCCGACTACCTGCCCCTCCCCGCCCAAAAGACATCCTCCTGGGATCTCTTGAGCTAGCTATATCAAGCAGTAACATCAAACGTTGTCCTGTCAATGCTATTTCTTATCAGTCTGATGAGTGTTAAAGGCTTAATTGCAGCTGTACTGAGATAAAAAAGTTGTCTTCACAAAGTGTGTCTTCAGCCACTTGATTTCTTGCGCCGAGGTTCTATTAAACAAACATTGAAAGACCCAACAGTTTTGCTTGTGTACAGGTATTAAATAGGCATTTGCCAGGCACGTCTATCATATGCCCAGGTTATATATGTCACACCATCTTCCAGCTGTTGTCACTTTATGAAGAGCTAGTACCCTTTTAGCTGTACCTGGCAAATGCCGATCTCAAACCCACACAAATGGCAAAACTGTTGACTTTGCCAATGCTTGTTTCATTGGGCAAAAACACCATCTGCCTATGTACCTCAGAATGAATATACAGAAACGCAACAGGAACAGCTCTCCTTCTCATTGTTTACACCGGTTTTATTCAGATCTCACCCATATTCGGTTCAAAGTGTCGTTCCTTCTAATTCACAAATACTTGATTGCATTTTTCCTCAATATGTTAGATGGTACTGGATCTATTTCATCAACCATTTGATGACAAAATGGCTGATGCATTTCAGCAACCTTTCGATGAAAACATGTGTGCCACGTGGAAGAGGTCATGTTATTGTAATCCTCTCTTTAAGTGCATACATGTGCTCATCAGTATCATATCTCCACTAGCACGATATTATATGAAGAATGGCAAGTTCACCTAGTTGTATCAGTCAACCATTTGGTGCCTCTTCTCACTGTGACCCCGACTCAGAATCTATGTTATGTTATAGATGTTTTGTACTGTGCCAAATCTCCTTATTTGTGGACTATATTGTCTGCCAAGGCATGTCTGCATGTTTTTGCAATTTGCCCCTAGATGGGTTTTCCAGGCGGTAGGCAGTGAGGCGTGCATCGAGTGCTGAACCATGTGCAGAGTTTAGAGAGACAGTTACTTTTCTTTAGACTTATCGACGATGCAGGACAAAATAAAAAGCCATGTGGTAGGTGGCTTGCATAAGTATAGAGTATCTTATCAATACAAGGGGTGCTTTGGATAATGTAACACTGGTCTGAGCCCATGATCCATTGCTCAGCAAGACTCAATATGTTCTTTGTTTTTATTATTTAATTGCTGTATAAAATATTAGCCATTTCAGATAACTCACTTCTTGGTGCTTGGAGAGGAATGCAAGAAGGAGTGGAGGGTAAAGGGACGGGGTAGGGCGTTTAAAAGGAAAGGTAATGGTTTCAACATTGACACATAGATAGCTTCCCCGGTAAGGGTGATCTTGATTCTCGGAAGTACCCACATGCAGATACCAGATTATACATCGGTTGGATACTGCAGGTATGACCCAAGAGTACATAGTAAGCAGGCAGCGGCCTGTTGGTTGACCGCAACATGACAAACTGACATGCCAGACAACTTCCCTTACCACAAATGATCTACTATGGAGGGTGTTATTGTTGGTACCCTCACAGAAGAGGCCCTCCAGGAAATCTTCACAGCTTCCTGTGGGCCAGTCCAGCACTGGAGTTCAGAGAGGGAAAGTTCACCACATTTGGCTGTCTTTAAGGAAGAGGTGCAATTAAAGGATTTGAAATGCACTGTTAGTTTAAGCCACGGTATTATCATGTATTTCACGTCATACACTTATGTGAAACGCCCTCGCAGGAACTGTACCAATTTTATCTTTACCGTTTGGACAGGGCAGCATCTTCTCAATGTAAGCAAACATTTACCAATGCAGTTGCACTGTCATCTATTTTTTACATTAGGAACAGTGTCTGGAACATGACTATACCTGTTATCAGCATTTACATGTTTCTTCAACATCTCATGTGTGTCTCTGGAATGCTGAGCGTATTCTGAAAGCTTAGTTGGGTGCCACACTTCAGAATTTGCTCTGCAATTGTGTTGGCATGCTCCACAGAAGGCACCTGCTCTAGAATATACATTGCAATTTGAGGTGTAGATATTCCTGAATTGATATGGCTAACACATATGATTGTTGTACTATTTTTAGTTGCTAAACAATAACTTCCTAATTTCTTGCAGATGTTACGTGCCTCTGGGGAACAAAGTGCCCTCCTGTTTACATGTACTGTCATGTTTGGGGCATATTACATAGTGAATCTCGTCCTGGCGGTCGTGGCTGCGAGTTATGAAAAAGAAAACAGAAGACAGCAAGAAATTAAAGAAGAGCAAGCAAGGATACTGAAATTAAGAACAATGATGGAAAGAGCAGTAAGTGAACTGACAGTTCTCTGTATCATATTTGTGTAAGACGAGGACTTACACACAATTACATTCCTGTGCATTTCAGTAAGTAGGTGCAGATAAAAATGTTTTGTTTGTTAGAAATGATTGTGTGCCCTCCACTTAATGGGTGTTTTCTAGATGTGTAATACACTATTCTACTTAATCACATATTTAATATTTTAAGTCTGAGTCTGTACTGGACATTAACAACCTCATTAATAAATAACAATGCATTGTAGTAGAACATGCTTGACTTACAAGGCGTGTTTCAATCGGATGGACTGCACTGAAAATCGCATAATTTAAGTCAGTTGAATATGTTCGAATTGGCTCCACAAAACAAACAATACCAGTCCTAGTGTTATAATCTGGATAGTCACAAAACGTCAAATAAATTGCATCTAAAAAACAAATGTATAACTGGTACATACAGCTCCTTAGTGTTAGACCCACAACAACGACTACAAAGCAGTGCACATTGTACTATAAATTGGAGCCTGAGGTTTGGAAGAATTGAACCAATGGTGACCTGACTGTAAGAACAGGCGCTGAAAGAGGTTTCATGCCTGATGAGTGGAAAGCGTATCACGTTGATGATGGACACCGCAACCTAAGTTCATACGGAAAACAAAGATGCAGCCCTCATTTGAAAAATGTATAGTCTTGGGAATACACCCTAAAACATATAATAGACTAGGATCTGGACTGGAAATATATACTGAATGGAAGAACAAAGGGAGACTCACTTAGACAATTCACATATAGTATTCATCTAGGCATTACAGCGATGGAGAATGTGATCACCGATATTGCAACCAAATTCATCAACACATTCATCAACACAGTCCCGCTTCTCTGACCACAACAATATCATCCTACACCTAGATACATCTGAAACTGGAAAGATGCTGGCTAAGATATCCAAGGACCTCCACAATATCCCACCAAAATACAGAGGGACAACCCTCAGCAGAACCTAATGGGAACAAACCAACAATGATGGAAATATTGTAAGATAATAATATGTATTTCTACAAAATTAATATAGCAACAATCCAAGGGGGTCCAAATAGCCTCTGGGGATGTCACCAGTGATGGCATCTTATAACATACTGAACTGAGGAATCTCTCTAATCAAGGAACAAAGATCAAATAAAACAAAGTAGCATATCTAAATAACAGGAGAAGCTGAAAAGATTCACATGAATGATGCGAAAGAAAACAATACATCCAGGACACTTAACAACTCCTCAAAATTGATGAAGTACTGTCATACAACACATTCTGGAAGAATGGTGGAAGATGCATGAATAGATGGATACAACATGATTATTCCCCATAGCAGGGAACACATCACAACAACAATTAGACTTCCACAGGAATTTAAAGGGTTGCACCCTCTGGTGCCACAGACGTTTTAATAGAGAAAGAGTGGAGTGACCAAATTCGACCTTCAATAGAGCTGCAACGCCCTGATGAAAGTCCTAAAGAGTGTAAAGACTGATTAGATTGTGTGTGAAATCCTTGGGTGTTGTCACTTCTCCCAAAGGGCGAGCCCCTTCCCATGAGGCTACAGAGGTGAGGCTGCTAGCCGATAGTCCTCCTGGGGGTGGTAGTCAGCGGGAGGATCTAATGGGGAGTGACTCCCCCTCTAGGGACAAGGACAACCATCAAAGTGAACCAGGTTATTCCAACCCTATACCCCCTTCCCATACCTCACCATACCCCTCACCCTCTACCTCCATGTTACATAACCACCGCAAGTATGTGTAGGACCATAGAGTTGACCTCTACTGAGACGAGGAAGAGAAAAGATAACCTAAGTAAAACCTATGAGACCCCAACTGAGATGAAGAACAGGCACAGAACAATGCAGATTAGCTGACGGAATGGTAATCACCATTCTTCGTTTGCAGAGGCAGGACTGGAAGGTTAGGATAAAAACTGACAAAGGACTTACGAACTATCTGAGAGGCTGGATGTACTGCATTGGGTAGGGCCACAGCGAACCAGCAAATGAAGCAAAAGGACCTCCCAGCACACGAGAGTCTAAAGAGACACAGGGACGAAGATATCCCTCCGGTCTCAAAGGAACAAAGAACCCGGTTGTGTGGAGCGAGCCTGGAGCAGCACTGGGAGTGGCAAGCTGGCATTGGGAAAGAGAAGCAATAGGACCAGAGCCAGCGGGCAGAAGAGCACCCACTGAGCCTGGTGAAGGACCCCAAGCACTCGAGGAGGACCGGCATAACGTCCAGATGCCCACGAAGGTAAAGGGCTAGACACTGGTGTGAGTGGGGGCTTGGAAAGCAGGGTCTGGGACCCACACACAAGAATGAGTTATCTTCCTCATGACAGTATTTTGAGAGAGAAGTAGCCAAACTGGTCAGAACAAAATGGAAGAGAAAGCAAGGTCTGGGATCCACATACAGAAATTCAGTATCCAATAACAGTACTAGGAGAGAGAGAGAGAGAGCTATGTTGACCAGAATGAAAATGGAAAAGAAAGCAGGGTGTGGGTCCTGTAGAGGGTTTTGTCTTTTGGGGCAGATTCTGGATTTGGCAGTATTGTAACTGTAGTAATTTGGAGGTAGACTGGCGGTAAACTGGCCTTACCATTAGAGATAGTTTAGTATTACTCTATTTTGGTGATAATATAGTGTTAGCTTATATTGGCGATAATTTTAGTGGTATCTTATTTTTGGTGGTATTTTTACAATTACCACTGTTTTTTTCCCTCACTACAATTGTGACCCACTTTGTGCTGACTGCAGGTACTCCGTGGACCTATCACCTTTAGGGAACATAGTGAGTTTATTCAGAATGCATGTATTGCATGTAACTCTTGTTATTGACTTATTTACATTCAGTAACCTAGGTGCTCTGGGGCACCGCCTTCTCTTCCACATGCAGAGAAAAGCACATTCAAACACATACACACACATTCATACCTTGCATATATATATATATATATATATATATATATATATATATATATATATATATATATATATATATATATATATATATATATATATATATATTACATGGCCACGGTAGTGGCCATGTAGTTATGGTTAAGTTGCTGTTTCCATAGGAAGAGCACTTTTTGGGTGGCTTATAACTTCGCTCTCCCTGGACGGATCCTCACCAAACTTTGCAAAAAAAGTATTTGGGTCACTCTGAATTCTTTTGCAAAGTTTGCTGAGGATTCGTCCAGGGGGGGCAAAGTTGTAGGGGGGGTCCCAAAACTTTTTTGTTTTCCCATAGACTGAATGGGAAAAAATGTTTGCTCGCGCCTACAGCCCAAACGGCTTTACGGATTTCCACCAAATTTGGACCAGGAGCAGCGGCTTGGTCCCAAAAGCGTGCTTTTGCAAATTTGGTGAAAATCCGTCCAGTAGTTTTTTTTAAAATGACCAAAAAGTAGGTAAAAAAAAATTAGTGATATCTGTATTCGGTTCGCGGACACACTTCCCTGTTCGCTCCGTGGACAGTGTCCTGATTGGCCAATCATCTTGCGTGATGTTCGCGGACATGCAACGTGTTCGCTGATTGGACGGCGTGGAGCGTGAAGCGCGTCAGATTTTTCGGTAGCGCCCGCCATCTTGGGTTCGCGGACGTCCGCGGACAGCGCGGTGAAACTTTGTTCAAAATGTGTATTTTGTAGAGTGTGTTGGTGTGTAGTAGTGTTTGGGGAGGGTGGGAGTGTATGAGATAGGATGAAAGTTGTGTTTTTTATGTGTTAGATGTTCTTTTTGTGTTTGATCTGTTTGCGGACATCACGGGTGTTCTGAAATGTTCTAAATAAACTGACTGGGGGGTGTTCTAAGGACTCAATGGGCCTCATTACGACCCTGGCGGTAAGGGGTTAACGCCAGCGTTAGCTGCGCCGACCCCTTACCGCCAACTACGAGGTCCCTTAGCGCCATGGCGCTTTTAACACCTGCTTTTAGCAGGTGTTAAAATCCATGGCGCTAAGGGACCATGGAGTTAATTACGCCACCGTAATTTACGGTGGCGTAATTAACGCCTTCCCCACTCCCATTATGCCCTATGGGGCAAAAATGGGAATGGGGAAGGGTAAATGGGGATTGGGGACTTACCGCCCCGCCTACCTCGGAATGGGGCGGTAAGTCCGCCAACCACCATGGCGTAAACGTAGTTTACGCCATGGTGGTAAAGTCACGGCCCAGGCGGTAACTTACCGCCTGGGTCGTAATGAGGCCCAATATGTGTCCGTTTTGTTCGCAAGCTAAGAGAAACTGTTCTAAGAACACTCGCGGTGTCCGGGGAGTGTTCGTAGGGGGTGTCCTGAGGACGCTGTCCGTATTGTTCTCTGTCAAGTTGAATGTGTTCTAAGAACACCCGCGGTGTACTGAAATGTTCGCAAATAAACAAAATGGGGGTGTTCTGAAGACGTTTTTGAGAACACTCCCGGTGTCCTGAAATGTTCGTAGGGGGTGTCCTGAGGACGCTGTCCGTATTGTTCTCTGTCAAGTTGAATGTGTTCTCAGAACACCGGCGGTGTCCTGAAATGTTCGCAAATAAACAAAATGGGGGTGTTCTGAAGACGCTTCTAAGAACACTCGCGGTGTCTGGGGAGTGTTCGAAGGGGGTGTCCTGAGGACGCTCTCCGTATTGTTCTTTGTCAAGTTGAATGTGTCCTAAGAACACTCACGGTGTCCTGAAATGTTCGCAAATAAACAAGATGGTGGTGTTCTGAAGACGCTTCTAAGAACACTCCCGGTGTCCTGGAATGTTCGTAGGGGGTGTCCTGAGGACGCTGTCCGTATTGTTCTCTGTCAAGTTGAATGTGTTCTAAGAACACCCGCGGTGTCCTGAAATGTTCGCAAATAAACAAAATGGGGGTGTTCTGAAGACGCTTCTAAGAACACTCGCGGTGTCCGGGGAGTGTTCGTAGGGGGTGTCCTGAGGACGCTGTCCGTATTGTTCTCTGTCAAGTTGAATGTGTCCTAAGAACACTCGCGGAGTCCTGAAATGTTCACAAATAATTAAAATGGGGGTGTTCTGAAGACGCTTCTAAGAACACTCGCGGTGTCCAGGGAGTGTTCGTAGGGGGTGTCCTGAGGACGCTGTCCGTATTGTTCTCTGTCAAGTTGAATGTGTCCTAAGAACACTCGCGGTGTCCTGAAATGTTCGCAAATAAACAAGATGGTGCTGTTCTGAAGACGCTTCTAAGAACACTCGCGGTGTCCGGGGAGTGTTCGTAGGGGGTGTCCTGAGGACGCTGTCCGTATTGTTCTCTGTCAAGTTGAATGTGTCCTAAGAACACTCGCGATGTCCTGAAATGTTCGCAAATAAACAAGATGGTGGTGTTCTGAAGAAGCTTCTAAGAACACTCCCGGTGTCCTGGAATGTTCGTAGGGGGTGTCCTGAGGACGCTGTCCGTATTGTTCTCTGTCAAGTTGAATGTGTCCTAAGAACACTCGCGGTGTCCTGAAATGTTCGCAAATAAACAAGATGGTGGTGTTCTGAAGACGCTTCTAAGAACACTCGCGGTGTCCGGAGAGTGTTCGTAGGGGGTGTCCTGAGGACGCTGTCCGTATTGTTCTCTGTCAAGTTGAATGTGTTCTAAGAACACCCGCCGTGTCCTGAAATGTTCGCAAATAAACAAAATGGGGGTGTTCTGAAGACGTTTTTGAGAACACTCCCGGTGTCCTGGAATGTTCGTAGTGGGTGTCCTTAGGACGCTGTCGGTATTGTTCGTTGTTAAGTTGAAAGTGTTCTAAGAACTATCGCGTTGTTCTGAAATGTTCGTAGGGGGTGTCCTGAAAACGGTGTCTGTATTGTTCGCTGGCAAGTTCAAAGTGTTCTAAGAACACTCACATTTTGCTTTGTTGTATTTTTTTGGAGCAGTAACAGATTCTTCATTTGTTTTGATATTATAAAATTTTGGAGCAGTTAGATACCAATTGGCGTATTCTAACTGTCTATTTTCTTAATATATTTTAGTGGTTTTGATTTATCTATTTGGATATTGTTAAATTTTGGGACAGTTAGATACCAATTGGCGTATTCTAACTGTGTATTTTTTGGCCTAATTTAGTGGTATTCATTTATCTGATTAGTTGTTGTAGAATCTTTGAGCTGTTAGATAGTTTTTGGAGTATTCTAACAGTTTATATTATTTTAACACAAATTTATAATTTTGGGACAGTTAGATACCAATTGGCGTATTCTAACTGTGTATTTTCTGGTCTAATTTAGTGGTATTCATTTATCTGATTAGTTGTTGATATTGATATTGAGCAGTTAGAATCTTTGAGCAGTTAGAAAGCTTTTGGAGTATTCTAACAGTTTATATTTTTTTAACACAAATTTACTTAAAGGTTTAAATACAGTTTATTTATCAAATTTTGGTTTTAAGAACATCAAATAAGCGTTTGTAAGATTTGCTGGTAATCTCTGCTTTAGAGTAATGGTACTATCATTACATTCAAACCATCCACATTTCTTTTTTATATATGCAGTGTAGTGCCCTGAATTGGTTGTGGCTCCTGCGTGGTAGATTATACCTATTGTTGTGATGGTTTTCTTACCAAGTGATATTTGACCATGTGTGAATCCAGTCAGCTTGCAGTTGTTTTTGGTACCATCTGCATTGTAACCGAGAAGCATTAGTATTACGTATTTACTATGTGTTTGTATTACTAATGTGGAGCGATTATCTGAATTGCAGGTAGAGCATAATCTACCATGGTTTGCATTTTGTACAAGTTGCTGAAATGGAATGGATTCACAATTTGGTATTGATATATATATGAAGCGTTCATTGGGTATTTCTTCTTGTGTCACATTGTTGCAGAGAGTGCATGTATGTTTCCACATGTATGAAATCTGAAAGATTTCATTTATAGGTATGTTTTTGTTTTCCAGTACTTGTAGTAAGTACATTAGAAATTCTTGTGGATCTTCCTGTGAGTTTATAGTGAATTTCACCATTCCAGCACAGTAGTCCAATTGTTGTCTTATTCCCAAAACACTATATGTGTTGTCAGGATTGTTTGCTGCATTTCTGTGAAGTACTAACATTTGCAAACACAATGGGTCTGTACTGTGTAAGTAAATGTTGTCAACAATTGGTGTTAATTGAAATAGAATATTCATTGCTACATTTGCATAGCAATTTACACCAACTATATTTGAGAATTTAAATGGTCCAGGTAGTTCTGTATCTAACTGCTTTTTTTGGAGTTTGTCTTCCTTCTTTAAAGAAGTACCTGGTTTACTTTCTCTAATTGATTCTTTTTTGTTTGTGGTACTTGATGAAGTATTAGTTTCTTTTCCTCTCTTTGGAGGATTTGCAGTGACGTCCTGTTGCATTTCTGTTTGATTTAGTTTTGTTTTACAACGTTTTAGTTTTTGTCGAACAGAATATGTGTTTAGATGGGGAGTGTATAGTGAGCGAAGTCTATTATATTCTAAAATGCAAGGAATATCAGCGTTTCCTTTACTTGCATCAAAGTTGATTAGAAATAGACCGTCAAGTGTACATAAGCGTGATAGTGCTACGTAGCACATGCCTTCCTTAAAGACTGTGTTACCAATATCTATCATTGCTTTGTCTAGGGTAAGACCTTGTGATTTATGAATCGTGACTGCGTATGCAAGAGTTAGAGAAAATTGTTCTCTGCGTACATACATATCTTTGAAGAGAAGGAATCTAGCTGTTGAGCGTCCTATCCGTTTTACTTCTGAAAGTTTGTCAAAGAGAATATTGACAAACTGAATTTTGTTTTCACGTGGGTATGTTTGAAAGCCAACAACTGTACCCAGTGCTCCATTAACTAGTCCTTGGTCCACGTCAAGGTTACGTTTAAGCATTACTCTGCAATTTAAGGATAATTTTAACATCTTTTCTAAGCCTGCTGTGTTTGAGATTGATTTTTCTAAATTATTTAGTCTTGTTGTGGCTTGGTCACACATGGGTAGTGTCATACCATGTACATCTAGTTTGTCTGTGGCGCTAATTTCCATTATTGGTTGCATTTCTTTACTTAACATTATTTCATTGAATTTGAGACAGCTTGCAAGAGTTGGCATTAAGGCCATACAATTGACATTTTTGTGGGCTAATTGTTCCATAACAACTGTAGCACATGCATTATCGCCATAAAGTGCATTAATGTGCCGGGTTTTCAATGTTGCTTCTGCTTCTTTAGAAAGTATACACACTCTCAAACTTTTTAAAATGTTGGCATAAGTTAAATCTGCAGATTGGCGCATGTTTTCTGTTAATTCTCTGTATTGGAAATGTTGCCAAAGTTTGACATTTCCAATGCTGCCAACAGTTTTACGGCAGAGTTTGTGCCCTAACGTTTTAAAAATAGGTTCACCTTTTACTGGTGTTAATTGAAGCAGATCTCCAAAAACAATAATGTGTTTTCCTGCAAAGAGCTCTTCATAGTCTGTTTTGAGTACTTCTTGTAATCTGAGGTGAATCAAAGATAACATCAGGTTGGAGACCATGCTCACTTTATCTATTAGTAGCATTTTCATTTGTTTCAATACTCTGCGTAATTCCATTGCAGCTTCTGCAGAAAGTTTGTAATAGTCTAATTTGTTCTCGTGTTCTACTGGTAATAGTAGTAATCGGTGTAATGTAACACCACCTATGTTGTAGGCAGCTAAACCTGTGGGGGCAATGTCAACAGCTGACAGTTTGTTGTTTGTCAATTGTTGAAGGAACTTACTAATGATTTTGATTAGGAATGTTTTGCCATAACCAGCTTCACCACTGACGTACAGTAGTATAGGTTTATAATTATGGCAGGAACATTCTTTATTTTCATGTTTTACACCATGTGCAATTTGTTTTGTTACTTCTTGAAAAATGCTACTTTGCTCATTGTTTAGTTTTGATTGTAGTATAGTTAAGTCTTCCTTATCTTCATACTGACACATGGTGTTTTCTACTTCTATCATAGCTAATTCTGCCTCATTTGTTATTAGTGGTTCTCCCAGTGGTTCTTGGCTTCCTGTTACAGAAGGTTGACTACTGTCAGGAGTATCCTTATCTAGTTGGGCTTGGAGTTCTTCTTCATGTTGCTGTTCATTGTGCAACATTGTTTTGTACTGTGTAAAGTTTACATCAGTTATAGTGCTTTCATTTGCTTTGAAAGCATCCTCATATGAGTCATAGTTATCTAGTAATTGTTCTTCTTTTCTCCATGGTTTGAATAGTTGTAGCAGGGACATGTATTATACTGCTTTATGTTGAGGAGTCTTCAATGACAATTTGATATGATTAATTAAATTCGGTTTAGTGAGTTTAACTAAGCTGCCTTCACAGTCTGTCACTCTATATTTACCTTTTTTTGCATCAGGTTTGATATTATTTTTGTATGTGTAGTTTTGGGCTATTTGGTATAGACACATGTTTTCCAAAGTATTACTTCTGTTTGGGTAGTATGTGTCCAATAAATTGTTTTTTAAAATGTCTTGGCTGTTGGGATCATGTTTGGCTATTGTTTCAATATCTTCATATGATTTTAGAACTCTTTTTCTAGATTTAGCTGGACCAAGACTTAGCCATACTATTGAAGTGGGAGAATGGGACAAAAGACTCCCCCCAATCCCCTCGCGCCCCTGGCCTAGAGGATCGCGGCCCAGACACCCGCCACGAGATGAATTAGCCTATCTACCAGACGACCAAATACCCTGGTACAGGAACATACAGATGTGCCCACCAGCCTGCCCTGCTCAAGCCGACACCTGCGGCATGGATGAACTCGACTGAACCATTCAACAATAAATAAACACATCGTTAGAGATGCCATGACGACCTAGCCAACGGTCAGAACACCCGTGCAACCATGCACACTGGACACTCCCACACCAATCCACACGGAGAACATATTCAGTGCTATGACGTAGGTGACGGACACACCCACTGATGCGCATCTTTATTATTTTTCACATAGGTTTTTCAAAATGCAGAAACGCAAGACGCAGAAAGCACACATCTAAAATGCTTGCTGACGCTTCTCCTAACCCATGCATTGTGATGAGAAATGCAACGAAGACATGATACTGGATATGAAGCAATATGATACCGTAACTTAAAGTGCCGTGCATTGAACATCCCCACCCATGCACCAGGCCCAAGTAGGCAGCAAGCAAGAGCCTCCACGAACATTGAACGAGCAAGAGTACAATTGCTGACCCTGCAGAATGAGCCCAGCGAGAACCGACAGCCAAGGGGGCAATGTTGCAACTCGCATGCCACAAGCCGAAGCCAAGGTCACACCTGCAAACTAAGCCAGACACACAGTGGAAAATACAACATTAAATGTGCAGAATTCTGCCTCAACCACGGTCTCTCCTCACGTGACCAAGCTGAACCTGACAGGGTGCCAGACCCAGGAGGGAGAAGTCGCCTAGGTCCCACGTTTGAGACACAGGCTGCAACAATGAAATGACCCAATGGACACCTACAGCGGTGGGAATAGTCTGCTCTCAAGCATATGAGCAAATCCACTCATTTTCTGCACAAACACATAGTTACATATTGTTGCAAATGACAGGTACACCGCGAGCTGGGACCAACGATGGTCCCAGGCTGGGGGGCTCGCGAGTGGACCAATCAGAACATGGGGCACTCATCACTGACGCCATTAACATTAGCCAATCATCAGGGGTCTTTGTGTAACAATTTTTATGTATCTAATAGAAGGGACAACCCAAGTATACCACCTGACTGACCCTTAACCACTAATAACGTCCTCTATACGTATGCTATACTAACCCTACCACTCGAGGAACCAATCCAGAGTGGCGATAGGTTTTTTTGCTAACTTTCCCAGGTGACGCAAGTAGCGCGTCATACTGAGGCAAAAAGAGGCCTGCGAGCCCCATGAATTTCGAGAGTCAGGACGGACGCGTACAATCCTAGACCCATCCCTGCCGTTGTTCAATAAACAGCAGAACCACCTTGCTTCTTGTGTGTGTCTCATACTCATTTTTGGGATACGCGGGAGGAGTTGGGGCCTCCCTGCCCGGAGGTCCGCGGACGGCCCAGCCGACCCCGGGAGAATTTTCCCCCGACACTATATTTTCAGATTTACCATACAATGAAGTACCAGTTAAACGATCAGCTGCTTCATAAGATCCACATTCTCTATGGGTGAGCATTTTTAGGCCCAAGCTGTATAATTTCTGAGATACAGGTCATTCCAGAGGTCTTGGAGCTCTGTCTTTTCTGCTTTAGTTAAGTATGCTGTGACATATCGTGCAACTGCAGTAGAATTGTCTGCAATGTACTGCACATCTATGTTTGCATTCCATAAGTGGGCAATGATTGCATTATAATCATTGATATATTTTTCTTCTTCTTTTCTTTTTATGTAATATGTATTTTTAGGTGACTTACCTTTAACACTATGTCTAACTGAAGACATGAGGTTGTTTACTTGACCTGTACTTGTAACTGGTCTAGGGAAACCAAATCAGCATTTGGTGTAGTATTTGCCTTTGTTTTTGTATTTGCGACGACAATATTTTCCACATTTGTGTCTTTGAAATTGTAAAATTTGTGCATGAAGATCACTATTTGTGGCTTCTGATGGAATTTCACAAGTGACATATTTTTCAATAAACTGTAAAACAGTGGCATCACTGTCTTGACCAAATTTAGGAGCATCTTTAATCCATAAAAGCATGTGGATATGTGGTGCTCCTCTGGCTTGGTATTCTTTTCTCCAAAAGAAGTGTTGCACTTCTCCAAGGGGAGGAACAGTTTTATTACTAATAAAATGTAGCATAGCAATGAAGCGATGGTGAAAATATCTTGAAACATTAACAGGATCCAAAGAACAAAGTTCTCCAGGTGTTAGAATATCTATGTTTGTTTTGTTTTTATTTGATATGCGTAGGAAATCATGTAAATCTTCCCATGCATATTCTGCACAACTTAATGTAACAAACCAAGTGGGTGGGCCAAGGTTTCTGATCATACAACGTACATCTCCATGACGTCGAAACCAATACTCTTTAGCACCACGCATATTTGCTAATAGATTTGTAATATTTGATTGTAAAACCTCATCCTTTTGTTGCACTTTCTCTAATAATTGTGTAGCTGTCATATTTTGAAAGTGTGATCCTGATTTTAATATGTGTGCAACTCTGTAACATAAAGTTGCTAGTTCACTTTCAAAGAGTAGGTGGAATATGTATTCCACATTTTGTCTAAATCTGGGATCTTCAGAATACATACGTAATGAGCGGTATTCTGAAGCTGATATTTGAATAGGTCTATCATCATACCTTCCTCCTTTGCCAGTAGGAAAGAGTAGAGAAAAAGCACGTGCTTCTATACTTTTTTCCCATATACTGATTGGCGATCCTTTTGTTTGACGCATTTGGTAAGTTTCCAGTACATCTTGTACAGTGTCATTACAGTGCAAAGGATGAATTGTATAATGGTCTAAAGTATTTGATATTGTAGCAGGATCTAGTAGCTCAAATTGACCAGCTTCTTGTGTTTCTTGAATTATTTCAGTTGTATCTTTCAAGTTTTCTTCAATATTAATTTCTCTGTAATATTCATTATTTTCTTTAAGATATTGGAAGGCTTGTCTAACTTTATATAAATCTACCAGCTGTTGCCATATTTTTTTGTCTTTTGTAGGTACTCCATTTACTAATATAATTAAAGATTGCTGCATTGGACGATGCACTCCTAGAGTATGCACATTTTCTTTTAGATTTAATGGTAAATAAACTACTTTTCCACGAATGCCTTTTACCAATTCAGAGGGAGGTAATTTTGCTGTTTTTGTTTGAAGGCGTATTATTGCTTGAAATGGGTGTACTGTTTGAATTATGATGCTCTCATATAAATTAAGTTGTTGTAGAGGTTTTGGTACTGGGTATAATTCCAAATTATTTGTGATAGAACGTGAAGGAGTTTGGTTGTTGTCAAGTTTTGTAGTGCAATAACTTCAAAGTATTAAGGGCTCAGTTATTTCATATTTGTTTTCTGCTACAAGGTAGAGAGGTAATTCAAACCATTTAGAATCTTCATTGTCTTCTATTTTGTATGATAGGTCCACAGTTTTTGTGTTACTTTTATAAAAAATTCTACAGCAACATACACATACATGGTTTGGTACTTCAGCTGATGTACTTTTAAATTTTAGTATTTCTTTTGTGTATGTGTTTAGCAAAAGGTTGCTTAATTGGTTTAAAGCTATTTCATTCTGTAAATGGCTTTCACTTCCAAAATATTTTTTTCTGGATATCGTGAATTTCTTCAAGTAGGTCTTTTGCTGTACCATGTAGAAGGATGTTATTTAACTTTGCTAGTGCTAAAGCAGGACTTTTAGCATAATACAGTTTATAGACTAGATTTCTTATAGTTGAATGATGTGTTGATATCCTTTTGATATCATGGAAAGTGGTTTTACAAGTAGGTCCTGTATTGCAGGCCAATGAATGTCCTTGTAGTCCTGTGTACTTGCGCACTGGACAGGTATCTATATTTTGCAGTAATTTAATTTTGATTTTGTCTTTGCTTTTTGCATATTTATTGAGGAATTGGCGTAAAGATTTGAAACATTGTTTGGGAATGTTACACATTGACGTGCATGGCCATATTTACACTAGACGTTCTGATTCAGTTGAATGGAGGGGTAATTCTAAGTTTTCAGGGCATATTTTTGTAAGGAGTACTTCTTGTTCCATTATGGTATTATTCACTTTTTCATAACCTCGACCACTGCTATTTATGGCAATTGTATTTGTTTGCTTTTGTTTGTACGCTTCTTCATTAAAATATGGTTCTGTGCTCGTAGTGTGATTCCATTCACCACTGCAGATACTTAAGAAGTTCTTTCTGTTGACATTTCGCTTATTGAGAAGTCTTTTTTGTAATTTAGTTATTAGTTTTGTTAGTGGTTTCATTTTGTTTAACAGTAACATAAATAAATTTCTTTTGAGAAGAATTGCACTGTCCATCAATGCTTCTAAGATTAATTTCCTACGATAGGTTTTAAGCTTTGAACCTGATTTCTCTCCTGTTTTTATAAGATTTTGAAGGACTTTGTGACGGTATATTTTGGCTAAAATACTTTTCTTGGTATGCTTACTTTGCACTATATTAAAATTTGAAGAAGTAGTTTTATCTGTACTGATAGCTGATTTTCTGTTAATTGTTTTTTGGTTTGTTTTACATTTTGATAGAGGAAGCAAAGTTGTTGTACTTGAAACTTCTTGTGCTTCACTAAATGATTGTATTAGCTGTTTTGTTTCAACTTTTTTTTACAAATTCTGCTAGAGATGGATGCTTATGTTGGACACCTTTATTTTCATTTGCTCTACTTTTGCGTTGCTTTCTACGGACTTGACATTTGGTAGGCATTCTTTAGGGTCTGTTGAAAAAAATAAAGAAGATATGGGTTGGGGTGTTCTGGAATGTATGTGTGCTGTGTGCATGAGTGTTTGAGTAAGATGATAAAGATGTATGTAATCGTGTGTGATTGTGCATTGGGAACTAAAACTAGTAGGGATAGGTATTCTTGAATTTATGTGTTACTAAACTGGGGTTCAGATGACAAAAAAAGTAAGCTAGTGGTGTGGAAAAGTACAAATAGTAAATCTAATGTATACAATTAAAACAGTTGTTTGTTCTATAATACGAAAATTGTAGTGGTTCAGTTGGCTAATTTGTGTGTCCAAAAATAGAAATTTGTGGGCCATTCTGGCTGTAAATCGCTGTTTAAGACATGGACATTTTTGGACAAAATGGTACAAAATCTCTATTTTTAGAAACCGAAATAGCTCGTATTAATGTTATAGTATATTTGATTAATAATACAAATATTATGGTGATATTTTACTTACTTTTTTTTTAAATTAACAGGTAACTTCTTAGTTTTTCTTTCTTCTTCGAATTCGGCTGCTTCTTTTCAGGAAACTGGTCTTCACTGCAATTGTAAAAGCTTCAAATTAGTAACTTTGTTTGTATATAGCACTGTTTTTAATTTAGATATTGATTTTTTAATTGAAATCCTCAGTGCCTTCTGTAAAACAATTAAACTAATTTATTTACATAAGATACATTGCAGTACATATGATATGTTCTTAATGAACAAATTGTAAATATCTTTACTATGTCTTGTGAAATTTATAATATATTAGTGAATACTACTATTTCTGTAAGTAAACTGTTCTAGGTAATAGCGCCTCAATGTCATATCTAATTTAAAGTAATTAAATAAATAATAAATAAAAACAAAAAATATGAAATTGTATAAGTATTTTTATAAAGGTTTAAACATAGATTGTGTTTACATGCAATTGTGTTTGAATATATGTAGTCTATATATTTCATTTAAAAAATGTTAGTTTAACATGATTTGAGTGTGTGTGTATAAAGAAAGTAAATAGTATAAAGGTTTATAAGTGATAGTTGATTTTAGGAAATTGAAAAAAGTACAGTAAATTAATTTTACAGATTTTACAAGGTAAAAGTCTGTTTGAAAATGTGTTCATCTATAATCTATATTTACTATAAAGAAAATATGCATACCTGAAGTTTGTGTTCATGCATATGGATATGCATGGAGCTGCAAGTAGAAATCTTGAAGACTTGTACAGTATTTCTGGTAGATGCTGCTTGCCAATGATATGACACTTGTACTCAGAGAGATTCACAGTACATTTGCAGTGCTGATCTATGATGATGCAGTTAGATGTAGAGGTCCTGAATGTGATTGGTGCATGGTCATGTGATTTTTGAGGTACATACAATGAGGGAATGGCAGAGAGAGTGTAGTGGAAATGGTAGAAGCGCTGTTCATGTTACGATATGTCAGCGGACATGGCGGTAGTTCGCGGACATCGGGAGTTACATCTGGGGATTTTTGGGTTCAGAAGTCATGCAAATGAGAATAAGCACTGAAAGGGATTGGTCAGGAAAGTTTAGTGGGTGTGTTGTGCCAGGAGAGATTTTCTCAGATACTCTTTTTGCTGAGAGAACAAAAGATAGCTATGGCTGTGTGTTTCAGAAAACAGATTGTTTGGATTTTAGGAGGTTCGTGGATACATTGGTTGAAGGTGCATGCAGAAAGCTTTGGAGTAGCTGTAGATCTTGGATTCCCACATGTGGAAGTACACTGGCATGGAGTACTTGGAATGAAGTGGTTGGACTTGCTACCTCTCTGTGCTACTTTGGAGACAGAGCAACATCCAGACATAATTGTAATTCATTGTGGAGGGAACAGTTTAGGACATGTGACTGGAATTTTTTTGCAATTTGCTATGAAAGAAGGACTTAGGAAGGTTATTGACATGTTTCCTAATTTCCTAATTATCAAGTGATATTTTCACGGATTGCGCAGAGACAAATGTGGCTTCGTTCTTCTTCATTTGGTCCACAAATGGAAAAAGCAAGGCGCAATGTTAATAAGGCTGTTTGTGCCTTTCTAAGAGATTTTGGCATGTCTTCTTTTCACAATGAAAATATTATGTTTTGTAGTACATACATTTTTCGCAGAGATGGAGTCCATCTTACTTATGCTGGCAATCAGATTTTTCTGAGAAATGTACAAAATGCATTGCGACCTTTTTTGGAATTACAACAACGATTTTGAAGTAGATGTTAAGCATTTACAATTTTTGACTTACAAACACCACCCAAAGGCTCTTTTCAGAGCCACCACTTCTTTCCAGAGAAAATTACAATGTTTGTGATGGAGTAGCAACCCAATTTTTTTAATGTTTGCGAACTGTCCGCGGACTTCTAAAAAATACAAAGAGCCCTGCTTCATTTATTTTCACTTCTATTTTTTAACTGGGAAAGGCGGCTCTGAAAAGAGCTTTATTTTTTTTGATTTTTGTAATTTTGTATTTTTTTTTGGTTTTTCAGACACGACACACTAGGAGAGGAGGGTAAAGGGGGTAAAGGGGGGGACACCAACCACAGGGATAAGAAAGGGCCAGCTGAGAGAGGAAGATGTAGAGTGGGTTTTATTTGGGTAGTGAGCAGGTCTTCTCGTGCTCTGAGACGATAGTCTCAAAAGCACTCCGAAGTCGCTCCCCCCTCCAGAGTACTGTGTCACAATACATACATACAACTGTGACCCTCGAAAGGTAAGGGTCATCAGCATTCTGTATGGCCTGTGAGGCAGCTTGAGGAAGACGCTGTCCCACAGAGGTGGTCCTTGTGGTGACAGGATCAGAAACAGAGGATGAAGTAGAGGAAATCAACCTGCTACGTTCTTTGCAAGGTACAACCCTGCGAATAGCCCCGGAGTGAAATGACCTCAGGTGTCGCTTCATAGTAGTGGTCCCAAAGCTGTACTTACCGTGCTTCCCGCGACTGAGTATCATTTTGCACTCATTGCAGGTAACACGGTGCGCACAAGCCTTAGGAACATTACCATGAATGGTAAATAACCGCCACACCCAAGACTCACGCCTAGTGCGGGTAGTAGGGTTTTCCTCTAACTCATTCTCATCATCCTCTTCTTCCTCCTCCGCATCCTCACTCCTGTTCCCCTCTTCAGGCCCTTGGGGAGGTGGTGATGGTGGAGGGGGTGGGGGTGGTGCTGATGCAGGTGCAGCACCAAGTGGCAGTTCAGCAGCCAAGGATGCCATCTCGATGCCATCTCGATGTTGATGTAGTCTGCAGGTGGCAGCAAAAATCACTCTGTTCTGAAGAATAGCCAGAAACACAATGGGAATAAGCTCTTGGGTGTGGTCTTTTATAGGGGTGCTTGTGCGCGGTTCGCGGACATGCGCACTGTCCGTGGACAGATCGAACACAAAAAAAGGATCGGAAAGTTTCAAAAGGTATATAGAAACTCAAGATTGCTATGTGGGACTTGTGCCATGGTGAGATTTTATTGAAAAATACTATGGATTAACTGAAAATGTACTTTTACATTTTTCGGGGACACGAACAGTGTCCGCATTTCAGGACACACGATGAGCGTGGGCACGGTCATATGATCCATTCGCGAACTAGTCCGCGAAGGAAGCGCCTGTCCGCAGGACACCAGGTGCACGGAGATTGGTTAGCGCATGCGCATTGATGTCCTACGGACACTGTTCAGGTTCTGAAGTAATTAAAAGTGCGTCACACGTGAAACGAACATTTCAGGACACCGCCTGTGTTCTTAGAACAGTTTAAACTTGGTAGCGAACAGTAAGGACAGATATAGTGTTCTTCAGGACACGTGTAATTTAGTTTATGTAAGAACATTTCAGGACACCAATTGTGTTCTTAGAACAGTTTCAATTGGGTAGCAAACACTACGAACAGGTATAGTGTTCTTCAGGACACCTCCATTTTCGTTTACGTACGAACATTTCAGGACACCAATAGCGTTCTTAGAACAGTTTGAACTTGCTAGCGAACAGTACCGGACAGGTATAGTGTTCTATAGGACACTTAAATTTTTGTTTGTTTACGAACAATCAATTCAGGACACCTCGTGTGTTCTTAGTACAGTTTCATGTTGCTAGCGAACACTACGAACAGTTGTACTGTTGTTCAGGACACATCATTTTCGTTTATTTACGAACATTTCAGGACACCAATTGTGTTCTTAGGACAGTTTCAAGTTGGTAGTGAACATTACGGACAGATATAGTGTTCTTTAGAACACTTTAATTTTTGTTTCTTTACGAACATTTCAGGACACCACGTGTGTTCTTAGAACAGTTTCAACTTGCTAGCGAACAGTACGAACAGGTGTGGTGTTCTTCAGGACACCTCCATTTTCGTTTATGTACGAACATTTCAGAACACTCGCACTGTCCGTGGACACTTTTATTGTTTTAAAAAAAAAAAACGGAAGCTATTCACAATACAATATAAAAATTAAACTTTATTTAACATATATTAATAATTTATGACAGAGAAGGTGAGGCAGAAACAGAAACAAAAAACAGGAGAATTTGGGGTTTCAACATGATTGGTATTAGGTGAAGAAGGGATGGAAATCTCATCAAAACGTTTTGGTTATGGAGAGGGTTTGGGGATAATTGACTGGGATATGGTGAGGAGGGACAAGTACATGTGGGGCAATGGTACGAGGTTTTTGGTTTGAAATGATTTTCTACAAAAGTTTTTAAATTATTAAAATTAGCCAACAATACATCCATTTTTTCTTCTATATTGTGAAGACTGTTATCCATAACAGGGTTTTCTGAAGTTTTTTCTATTTTGGTTTGCTCTGTACAAAAAATATATATATATGTTAAATGTATATAAAAAAAAATAATAAAGAAATGGTTTATATTATAAAGTGTTTACCATTAGTTACACTATCTTGTGACATTTCAGTGATGTCATCATTTGTGATGTCATCTTTGATGTCCTGGGTGTTAGTCTTAGCAGTGCACGGTGGTGGCGCGAGTTATGGTTGCTTAGCTTACCATAACTGGCGAATTTCAAGGGTTTTTCGGTTTTACTTGGAACCATAACGTCCCTTTAACAAAGTTTTTTCACTGAATTTCATAGGTTTTTAGTAGCGCAACTTAACCATAACGTCCCTTTAACAAAGTTTTTTTCACTGAATTTCATAGGTTTTTAGTAGCGCAACTTAACCATAACGTCCCTTTAACAAAGTTTTTTCACTGAATATTTATATATATATATATATATATATATATATATATATATATATATATATATATATATATATATATGTATATATATATTACATGGACGTAGTTATGGTTAAGTTGGTGTTTCCATAGGAAGAACATTTTTTGGGTGGCTTATAGCTTCACTCCCTCTGGACGAATCCTCACCAAACTTTGCAAAAACAGTATATGGCCGACTCTGAATCTTTTTGCAAAGTTTGGAGAGGTTTGGGGCAAAGTTATAGGGGGGTCCCAAAACTTTTGTTTTTTCCCAAAGACATAATGGGAAAAAACGCCTACAGCCCAAACAACTGGACGGATTTACACCAAATTTGGGGCAGGAGCGGGGGGTTGCTCCTGAAAGCGTGCTTTTGCAAATTTGGTGTAAATCTGTCCAGTAGTTTTTTTTTAAAATGACCAAAATATAAGGCAAAAAAATTAGTGATATCTCCGTTCGCTTCGCGGACGGACTTCCCGGTTCGCTCCGCGAACAGTGCCCTGATTGGCCGGGCGGCTTGCGTGATGTCTGTGGACATGCGACGGGTTTGCTGATTGGACGGCGTGGGGCATGGAGCACGTTAGATTTTTTGTGGCGCCCGCCATCTTGCATTCGCCGACGACCGCGGACAGCGCAGTGAAACTTGGATTAAAAATTGTATTTAGTGGAGTGTGTTGGTGTGTAAGAGTGTTTGGGGAGAGTGGGGGAGTATGAGATAGGTTCAATGTTCTGTTTTTTTTTATGTGCTAGACGCTTTTGTTGTGTTCGATTTTTCTGCGGACAACACGGCTGATCTGAAATGTGCGTAAATAAACAGAATGGATTCGGTGTCAAGTTGAAAGTGTTCTAAGAAGACTCGTGGGGTCCTGGAATGTTCACAGGGGGTGTCCTGAAGACGTTGTCTGTATTGTTCGTTGTCAAGCTGAAAGTGTTCTAAGAACACTTGCGGTGTCCTGAAATGTTCGAAAATAAACAAAATGGGGGTGTTCTGAGGACGTTCTCCGTATTGTGTGCCTGCTTAGCTGTATCCAATGAGGGAATGGCACAGAGAGTGAAGTGGAAATGGTAGAGGGCTGTCTAAGAGTTACGCGGTCCGCGGACAGGGCGTGCTACATCCGGGGTTTTCCAGCAAGTCCAGCATGGAAAGAAGACTCTAGGGATCAGCCAATCAGATGTTGAGGTTGTGGATTTGTGTTCAAAGAGACTGTGTGTAGTGAATATGGCAGAAGTGGAGAAAGTCAGGGTGTTGGTGCTTGGAGATACGTTTGTGCATGGTTTACAACAGTTTGCTCAATGCAGGCATGTTGCAAAGAATTTTGATGTTAAAAGAGTGAAGGTGGTGTGGAGCACTGTGCCTGATTGCAATGTACAGGGAATTGTACAAGTTTGTGAAGATATGGGCAGGGTGAACAGTCCCCTTGTGGTAGTTTTGCACTATGGTGCTTTCCATTTGGGCTATGTCAGTGCCCTTACTTTGTTGGCAGATTTGGAACACTTCAAGCAGTATTGAACATCTTTCCAAATGCCAAAGTAATTTTTCTGGATTAGTACCTAGGGCAATATGGGACAATAGTTCAGTTTTTTGTCCTCAGCAAAACAATGCTAGGTGTGTAATCAACCGAGGCATGTGTGCCTTCATGCTTAGAGCTGGTATGTTCTTCTGTAATAATGAGAATATTGATTCCAGTAATGCTGTTTATTTTAAAGAAGATGGCATTTCCTTATCTTTCATGGGAAATGCCATTCTGTTTTGGAATGTAAGGGTTGCTTTGGAGAAGGTTATGGGAAGATTTTAGGAGTAAAGTAAGAAAAATAAAATAAAATACAAAATAACAGGTGTCTGTCAAGCATCTGCAAAAAACCCCCCAAAAAACGGCTCTTTTCAGAGCCAACCTCAAAGGGGAAATGGGGCACACTATTTAAATTTACATTCACCACGCTCAGATTTTCGATATGTCCGCAGACATGGCGGTAGTCCGCGTACATCGAAATCACTAGCTAGGGGTTCAGTATGTTCTATGTTACATGTATATAAAGTCAGGGATATTATGGTTAAGTTGTGCTACTAAAAACATGAAATTCAGTAAAAATACTTTGTTAAAGGGACGTTATGGTTAAGTGCGCTAATAAAAACCTATGAAATTCAATGAAAAATCTTTGTTAAAAGGGACGTTATGGTTAAGTTGCGCTACTATAAACCTATCAAATTCAGTAAAAAAAACGTTGTTAAAGGGACGTTATGGTTCAAAGTAAAACCGAAAAACCCCTGAAATTCGGCAGTTATGGTAAGATAAGCAACCATGACTCGCGCCACCGTGCACTGCTAACACTAACACCCAGGACATCAAAGATGACATCACAAATGTCATTGATGACATCACTGATGACATCGCATGGCTGGCTCTCCCTTTTTTTCCTTTAATGACATATCTAAGCCACATAGTTTTCTTCAGTAACAGTCAGGAAGTAAAAATTGAAAAGGTACTATATTTGTAGACTTAGGGTCAAGTCATATCATATGAAACATATATATAGCGGAAGACACATGCTTGAAAGAGAGCAATCCTTTCTGTGCATGAAGATAATCATTAGAGTTATCAACACTTTCTCATAGTTTTATTTTTATTACTATACCTTCCCTCTATATGCTCATATTTGTATACATTGTACTCACACTCCTTTCCTTAGGGTTCACTGACATCATTTGATACACATACATACAGTAAGTAGCAGCTTTGAAACAGAGCAATCATTTCTCTGCATAAAGATAATCAGTTAGGTTATGAACCCTTTCTGCTACTACTTCTGCTTTTTTGCTTACTTCTCTGTCCCTGTAAATACTCATATTTGTATGTGTTGTTGTCTCTTTGTGTTTTGTCTGTAATAATGTAATTATGTATTAAGTGGGTTTTATTAGCTACCTATTACATGTTTCACAGTACGCAAAATTTCTCTAATAAGAAAGCAGTTATCATTTCATTATTCTACATGGCAAGATTATGAATATTGCACCTTCATCATGTATACTGCACACACTGCCTAAGTTTCTGCATGAGTTGCTTAGTATACTGGATAGAACTTCATAATAGAATGCTATTTATATCGATGCATTGCTTAATGCACTAATTAGCTCATGATATTTATTCAAATGATCCTTGACACTTTTTGGTCAACATTATAAGAATCCCTCCTACATAGTTTTCATGAAAAGTAAATGCACATGTGATGTCATCAGTGATGTCATCAATGACATTTGTGATGTCATCTTTGATGTCCTGGCTGTTAGTGTTAGCAGTGCACGGTGGCACGAGTTATGGTTGCTTATCTTACCATAACTGCCGAATTTCAGGGGGTTTTCGGTTTTACTTTGAACCATAACGTGTCTTTAACACATTTTTTTACTGAATTTGATAGGTTTTTAGTAGCGCAACTGAACCATAATGTCCCTTTTAACAAAGTTTTTTCATTGAATATATATATATATATATATATGCTCTTCCTTGTTTACTACCTTAGGTTTGACGATAAAATGGCGAATGTTTTACCACTCTGGTATAAACATCAAACCCTTATGATTTCCCTTGAAAAATGACCAACAGACACATGAAATGAAACACAACGGAAAATCCAATTTACTTTCTGTACACAATGTATTACACAATCATAATAACAAGGTTACATTATGTGATGTTACAATCATTTGCTCTTACCACATTGGTCAAGGCATCAAACCTACAAAATATAATTTAAAAAAACAAGCACATCGCAAATGCAACTATCCAGAGAGAAATCTGACATGTTTTATTTTGTAATCCTGACTCTCTACACTGTCTGGGAAAAATAAATAATTTCTCATTCATATTTCAGCACCACTATCTCACCCAGATATGTGAAGTCTGAATTTCTTGCTGCCAGGACCTTATAAGCGCAACCTCACCGCTCACAGACACAGAGTTCGTAACTCCTCCGGTTCCAATACCAGCAACCTTTTTTTTATGGGCTGCCAGCTGCTTTTCAAGCTGCATTCACTGAGCCTCCATCCAAGGAGACACCAGCAGCATCCAAATCCCTGGAAAGACTTTTTCCATTCAGATCCCAAGCAGCTCTGCATATTTTCCCCAGTCCCGGTGATTAAAAAACTCTCCCTGTCTGTCACTCTTAGGTCAGCCCTCTCTGACATCAGCTCTTCCACCTCTCGATCCCTACCAATCAAATTACAAGGATATCCTGCACTAACTCCTTGCCTGTTAGAACAATGAAGGCTTCAGTGTAAAATTGTTTCATCTAGTTCCTGCTGGTGCATATTTCTCCAATATCTTTCCTCTCCATGGAAAAACACTACAATGGAATGAATCCCACTGTGTTTAATGAACTGCATTATATGTTAGGGGAACAGTTAATGGGTTAATGGGACAAATTAGTATAGGATTAGATAATTCTATATTTCCAATGCGGTTCCTCACAGATAAATCACCCCATCTGTACATATTCAAATTTTCTGCTTTTTAAAATGACAGCACATTGTGCTAAATAGATAAATGCTTCTGAAACTAAACCCATTTTGCTGGTTTGGCTAAATGCTTCCCCAAAGGTTAATGCTTGCTGGCTTGTTGCTAAAAAGAAAAACGTTTTACTAAATCCTTTTAAAAATAATGCTTTTCCAAAAATTAATGCTTGTTGGCCTGTTGCTAAAAACTGCCCCTCACACCCATTTTAAACTAACTGTAATTACATACTAACCACTGAAACCCCACCTTTGCTTCCATTTGAATCTGTACACGTGCTGTTGTTTGCACAAATATGTCATTCATGAATGTATCCCTACAGTCCCACAGACAAACACAAGGTATCTTTCTTGTCACAGTACTTAGCAAGTGTGGGGACCGATTTGGTCAAACTAAGGAGCAAGAGAGAGCAGGGTTGAGGACCCCACTTCTTCCTTGTGCAATTCTTGGTAGGGGAGTGAACCAAGTGTGCTGAGCCAAAGAGGGAGAGGAGTATCAGAGACCCCCTTAGCAATTTTGAACTGTGTAAACCAAGCCTCAGAAAGGGCATGGGGAAGGGAGTCATACCCTCTGGCATTGTGAACTCCAAACCATGCCTGGGAAAGGGCCAGCGGAAGGCAGTCATAATCTCTGTCATATTGAACTGAAAACCAAACCTTAGATAAGGCCATGGGAAGGGAGCCATTCCCCCTGGCATTGCGAATTGCAAAGAAAGCCTGGAAAAAGGCCATGGGAAGGCAATCATTCACCTGGCATTGTGAAAATGCAGAGAGCAAGATACCTGCAGAAGGGAGACATTCTTCAGGAACCCAGTCGGGAAGAAACAACTTCGGACAATACAGAATGTTGATGTTTGAGCCAGAACTTTAATCTGGAACATTGGTTGTTACCTGAACCTGGGATTGATACCCAGGGAAAGGAGTCATTCCCTCAGGTAAAGATTCCACTGAAAAAGCATCACTTTACCCTTTGAGTTGAACTGAGAACTTTGCTGCTTGTTGATCTTTCAACCTGAAACTTTGTTTTATACTTTAAAAGTGGATTGAGACCAGGGGAAGGGAGTCATTCCCTCAGATAAAGGTCCCAGCTACAATTGGAACTGTAATTTATTGTCCAGAAGAAGGGAGTAATTCCTCTGGACCAAGAAGTTCCACTACCTCTTTACTTTAGTTACAATTGTAAGGGACAGAAGCAGGATTTTGACACATGCAGAAGGGAGACATTCTTCAGGAACCCAATAGGGAAGAAACAACTATGGACAATACAGAATGTTGATGTTTGAGTCAGAACTTTAATCTGGAACATTGGTTGTTGCCTGAACCTGGGATTGAGACCCAGGGAAAGGAGTTGTTCCCTTAGGTAAAGATTCCACTGAAAAAGTGTCACTTTACCATTTGAGTTGAACTGAAAACTTTGCTGTTTGTTGTTCTTTCAACCTGAAACTTTGTTTTATATTTTAAAAGTGGATTGAGACCATGGGAAGGGAGTAATTCCCTCAAATAAAGGTCCCAACTACAATTGGAACTGTCATTCATTGTCCAGAAGAAGGGAGTAATTCTTCTGGACCAAGTAGATCCACTACCTCCTTACTTTAGTTACAATTGTCAGGGACAGAAGCAGGATTTTCCCTTCTAACCACTCCCCTAGCATGCAAGTGCTAACCCCACATCACGATTTCAATTACCTAAAAATGTATGGATATGAATGCAGGTGCTAACAGTGAAATTACTTCTCATGGCCATGCTAATCCCTATGGCAATTCTCACCCAGTTCCTGCCCTCCCCAACCAAAACACCTCCTCACTGGAACTCTTTGAGCTAGCTTTAAACATGCCTTGCCATCAAACGTTGCCCTCAATGTGCCTGCAAGTGTTTCCTCAAAGGAATCTCTGAGAATTCATGACTTCATTGGAGTTGTAAACACATAACTGGTGTAATAAAAATGTCTTAAGCAGGTCTGCCTTTGGTCACTCAATTTTAAAAACACCCTGCGTGTCTTTCACTGAAGTTCTTTTAAAAATAAGCATTGGCAAAGCCAACAGTTTTGGCTTGTGTATAAGTATTAGGCATTTACCAGGCACTGCTATTAGGTACTCAAACCATTTTGCACTGGCACTATCAATGGCCAGCTAATACCAATACAGAAGTGCCTTTCCCATGCCTACACAAGTGCCCAAACTGTTAGCATTGCCAGTGCTCTTTTTGCTTTACCCTTGATGCACACGACTATGCATCAAGGTTAAAACAAACATTCTACTTGGCTAAATTGGCCCACATTGAATGTAGGCCAATTTAGCCAGTAATAACACTTAGGGTACACAGTCAGCCTGCATATACTTTCTGTGGCATGGCATTTTTACTGGCTGGGAGTCCGTACATGGTAATAATGGCATATATTGATGCAGCCTGCATCGACATAATTAGAACAACCAGCATGAATATATTTTTATACTAGCATATCTCGTGTGGAAAGGTGGCATGAAATGTATTGGAAAATGTTCCTATGCACAATTTGTGATTTGCAACTATTGGGAATTTCCATGTGCTTCCATACAAAACCAATTGCAAATTGTATGGATTTCTACCCTATTTTGCAAAGAATGCATACTTTTAACCCAATGTTTCAAACATTTTCTTGGGAGTGAGAACCCCCCTCACGCAACTCTTGTTTGGTTTGGGCTCCCTCACAGTGCTCTGTTGATCCTGCCTAATTGGCACACACATTTAAGCCTCTTAAATTCAGAAATGTACCAGCCTCCAATGTACATCAGTTGTCACTGTTTATGATGTGTGTTTTAATGCGCACACAGGGGCAGGGTGCTCCTTAATGATATGATGTGGCATTTATAACGTACCTGTACACAAGTGTTTCTAGACGCGACAAGGCAAGGAGGGAGACACAAAAGAGTAGGACAAAACACAGATTTTACTAGGCCTTGTGTCATTCAGATCGTGAAAGATCAGGGAAGGGGGAGGGGAGAAGTGCCGAGGTTGGGGTAGGATGCAGAAGTGCAGGAACAAAGGAGAAACAAGAGTGCAGCCAACGGGTGGCGCAAGTGTGTAGGGTTATAGATGCAGACCACAAGTGCAGGGTAGCCAAGAGGCAGTGTGGGATTGCAACAGGGCAGGCAGGGACCTGGGCCCGAATTCAGAGCTTGACCAGGTGACCAGTGCATGGATCAGGCAGATGATCAGCAAGGGAGAGGAAGAGAGAAGGCAGAAACAAAGAGACAGGTCTCTGACTCAATTTCTCCACCTGTCAAAAATAGCTGTCTTTTGCTTGCAACTGCTGAAATTCATTTTCAACCTGATAATCATGCATGAATCCCTGATAGTGTTGACCTGAACCAATCTTTAGTAGCTATCACCTACCCTGAATATCCTATAGGGAATTAAAATCATTTTTAGCATATTTTTCACTTCATTGCAAATCACATTTACAAGTATTTCTGCCTGTTTTAAAGCATACCAGTTGCTCTAAGCTTGCTAGGGGGGAACTGGAATTTGTATTGCATTTGTTTGTATTCCTGAAAACTATGTGCTCCTCTTCCATCTCCTTATATTGCATAGGGGGGGAGTGAATTGTCAAAAGAAAAAGTGATCATATTGTCTCTTGTTGAAACCATATCAGTTTATTTCTGTGCTGCATTCTTTTCCATCATTGCATTTCCTTGAAAAAACAGTATTCTCTGCTACCTTATCCTTTCTATACTAACTCCTCACTGATTGAAAAGAGGGTGCAATTGTAACATTACCCATTGTTGATCAACATTATATTCATAAGTGTGCTATCAAATATTAATTTATTCATAAAAGTGTGATATATATATATATATATATATATAGTTTAATTTTTCAAATAAATCTTTTAATTTGCAAAATAAACCTACTTCTTGGCTCAGTGAGGTCAGGGGGATTCAAAGAGAGGGGCGTTATACAAGGGTTTATCATCCAGATCTATGAACTTGTCATAAAAATATATAAATAAGGGCTTCCCTTGGGCATCCCAGACTAGGCATTGACTTAGTCGGAGTGCTGAATTGAAGTCACTTAACAACCGAGTGAAATGGCATCCACACCAACGGGATGGTTTACCAAGTGCTCACCTGTGGGACATTTTAGCAGGTCCCTTTTTCAGAGAGACTCACTATAAATGCACCATACAAAATCTCTCTAGACAAAAAATCATACATTTGTAGGGGTAGATATGAATCTTACAGCCCAGCAGCCTGGAGAAGGAGGAGTGGCTGTTTGGAAGTAAAGCGATGAGGCTTGTAAGAGGTGCCTGTTCCTTTGGGCTTCCCCTCAATGCTGTAGGACTGGAATGAGGAAAGGGCATGATGAGGTCATGAACAATTGTACTGCTTCGGATGGACATGCAACACTCTTTGAATCACGGATGTGGTTTTAACTGTATCATTCTCTCCGATAACGCATCTACTTTCAGCAGAACATCTGCCTATGTATACACATCCATGTTTGTATGAAGGTTCACTTTCGGGAATTGATGCACTCTCTGAATGCTTGCAGTTCCTCCATTTATATGTTGTTTGTTTGTTTTTTTGTTTATTTATTTGGTAATGCGCACCAAACCCTCAGGTAGCTGGGCGCAGCAGTTACAAGAATATTTGAAGCTTAGTTACAACATGAAGGTACAATACATAGGGCCTCATTACAACTCAGGCGTTAAGGGTTAACGCCGTCGTTAACCCTTAACGCCTGATTCCAATTTTAACGGCTGCTTTTAGCAGGCGTTAAAATCCATGGTGCTAAACTGCCTTGGTGCTAATTACGGCACCGTAATTTACGGTGCCGTAATTAGCGCCTTCCCCACTCCCATTATGCCCTATCGGGCAAAAATGGGAATGGGGAAGGGTAAATGGGAAATGGGGATTTACCGCCCCACCCACCTTGGAATGGGGCGGTAAATCCGCCATCCACGGATGGTAAAGTTGGTGTACTTACCGCCTGGGTCGTAATGACCCCAATAGACCTGAAACAGATTACATTATATACAATTTACAGTCAGTCAATAGTCTGATACACAAAAGAAGCACGAGGATAGTCCTAGGGCCTATGGGGGAGTGGGAGGAACGGTAAGGTCATTTCTTAGATGTCCTTGGTTTGAAACCAGCTCAGCAAGGTACGTCTAAATCTAGAGTATGGCTGTTCCATTCTAAAGGCAGTAGGGAGCGCATTCCAGGAAAGGCCAGCTTTGACTAGAAAGCCATTCACAGACACAAATGGTGCATGAGCCTTTGTGAATTTGGCCCAATGTGTTCTTATGGTAATCAGCGATTGTTCCAAGACATATTTTTCTTGTTAAATAGTTGAAGTTACTATTTCCAAAAACACTCGCTTGGCTCATTCATAGGGCCCGTTTTATAGTCTATATTGTAATTATAACAGGCAGCATATTCTCCTTGTGTTACAGTTTTGCATTTAATTCTGCTTTTAACAACCTCGTTGCAAAGGTTGCTTTCGCTGGATAAAAATACTTTTGGTTGCACTGCAGGATAATCTATTTGGCATGCAATGCATATTTTTAGCTTCAAAACGACTCCATTATTCAAGCTAATATGCCTTCCCAGAAATGTTTTATTATTTGGCAGTCCACACACACGTGTTTTTATAATTCCTCGGCTTTCCTGACAGTGCCGACAATCACCTAGTTTACTATTTGCAAACTGATAATGTCTGCTAAATTATTCTTGCATGTTAATCCATAGTTAATTGTGTTATGTTCAAATTGAATCTGATTCAGTTTTTGTTTTTTTATAAACATGTTTTCCTCGATTCCTGGAGTTACTACGTGCCTGTCCACCCGATGGCCCTGGTCTAACATCTTCCTCAGAGCTACCGCTTGAGAAACTCCAAGCTGCAGGTGTATTGGGCTTCTGGTTTCTCCTTGGTTGTCGCCGGAGCATTGACCACAACGGTCTTTAGAAAACCCACAGACCGAAATTCTTTGCTACAATATTCTAGCTTTCACCCTAAAAGCTTGCGGGATAATCTGCCCTTCGGGCAGTTCCTCAGATATAGAAGAAACTGCTCTAGTCTACAAGAGTATGATGCTCAATCTCTTGTTTTGAAAGAACGTCTTTTGGAAAGAGGATATCCGACTAGAATCATTAGGCAAGCCAGAAAACGGGCGAGAAACATTCCCCGGGAAGTCACATTACAACAGGCCAGACGTCCGGAGGGACAACAAACGATCACTGCAATCTTTGGATACTCCTCTAAAATCAACCAAATCAAAAGGGAAATCCTCAAGCTCTGGCCCATACTGAATGTAGGGGCAGTAGATCTTGCCCCTCCACGTTTTGCCATCAAAAAAAGAAAAAAACATCAGGGACACACTAGTTCATTCCTATAGAGAACAGGGAAAAGATACATCTACCACCCTATGGAACACTACACCTGCTACGGGACACACACCATGTGGCAGCTGTAATGTGTGTGATCTGACCACACGCACCAAATCGTTAGAGCTGGGGCTTTGCATCCCCTGGAAACAGAACTCCCTGACTAATTGCAATACAGCAAACGTGATATATATGGTCACATGTCCTTGCAATCTGCTATATGTAGGTATGACTAGTAGAGCTATAAAAAAACGGATACAGGAACACATGTCCTGCATTAGAACTAGGCGGGAAAATGCACCTCTGGTAGCCCATTTTCTGGCCCTAAAACACAAACCCGAGGATATAAGATAGAATGTAATAGAAAAGATCAGGAGCCCACGAAGAGGAGGCGATGTTGCCAGCATGCTTCTTAAACGCGAGCAAAACTGGATTTTCCGCCTCAAAACCGACTCAAGGGGCCTTAATTAATCCATTCCCTAGCAGGCCCTCTCTATCATGATATGATCAGACAGGTATTTATTTACTCTACTATTAAAAAACAATATTAAAAAACAAAATGGGGCCACACCCTATTTGATTTCTGGCCATGTCCATCAAATTAAATTACACTCCATCATATATGCGATTCAGCATATAAATACAACCCACAAAAAGCTATTTGTGTTTTGGAGTATTGCCAGCAGAAGAACATCATGCCTACTACAAGTACATGCCGCTTCCTCCATTTGCCAGCATCGGCGGCATGAGGGATAGAGATAGTACATATCTGGGCATTAATATATATGATGTATTTATTTATTTATATATAGCTTTACCACCCTCGCTAGGGTGCACATATTGCGTGACTCACTGTCATGCACAGCCTTCCCTTGGTTCTTGTTTCCCTTTGTTTTGGACGCGTACACGAAGGAAAATCCGTACACAGCTGTTTCCTCGCTCGGACGCATACGCGAAAGGGAATACGCTCACGTGACGTAGGTCACGTGTCCCTGACATAGCGTCCATTCATCACAGACCCAGCTACGGCTTCTCCGTAGTTTCGGGGTTTGCAGGAGCGGAGCCGCGGTCTCTGGACAACAAGTAAGCATTCCGCCCAGTAGTGACAGAAGTTTTCCTTTTTCCTTTTCTCTTTCGCTCCCGCGTATTACCATCTTTTTGAAAACCTAGGGAGCGCGAGATCTTGATTTAAACAGAATCGAAAAAAAGAATACACACTCTGAGTGGTACCTGCTGTTTTCTCTTTCAGCCACCATCACTCGGCTATCTTGTGGTCTCTGCCTATCACAACATCGAATCAATAACCTTGTCAGGCGAGAAGGTTAGTACACGTGGCGCTTTACCTTCCTATCTAAATAACCAAAGGCTGTAGATCTACTTGTTTCTTGTTCTTGTTTTTTCAAGAATACTGCCCCGGTTTGGTCATTTAAGAGTAAAACATAAATATGCTTTTAATTCTTTCATTTCAACTGCTACCACATAAGGGAACCACAGATTTGATTGTCACACTGTCTGTTGGTTACCCCCTTTTCTTACATGTATCTGTTTTGTGTTATACTTGACCTTATAGGTTTGTCCCTGGTCTTATGAAAGGCGACACAGTGATTTCACCTGCAGTCTCCTAGCATTTAGTGCGTATGGCAGTCTTTGGGAGCTACTAAGGCTTTGTTGTCTGTGTTTTTCCATGGTTTCCCCTGGGAACTTTTTCCTGTTCTGGCATTGGAAGTTGGGGTAATATATAAAGAACAAACACTACTGGCAGAAACATGGTGATTGAACACCATGCACCATTATAGACTCCTTCCCTTTTGTTTTTAGAAGACTGTCCTGAAGAAAGTGGTTACACCTAAAATACACCACTGAAACCGGTAGACAGCGGTTGTGATGTGGCGGAGAACCAAAACATACTCTACCATGACCATGAACAACCTTTTAAGTCTTTTAGCATAGCCCTACGTCCCCTTCTACTACAAAAACACTTTACTCGAAGGGATTACGTAGCCTATATGTTTGTCTTCACTTGATCTACACCTGAAAACGGGTACATCCCCAATAGTGGGGACCTGCTGTATTCATAAATATGGGTTTCAGCAGTAGAATGACATTGTTCTAATACCTGTTTCCAGTATGGGGTCTTTTTATCTGTAGAGCCACCTTGGGAAATCTTGATCTGTCTATGGGATAGTAAAGTTATATAGTACCCGTAATAGACAGTTCAGATCTGTTACCTTGTATATGGATATTCAGTCCCAGGTGTAAACCTTAATTTTACTTTCACGTTGACACTCCACTTATGGTGACCAAGGACACACAAGAGTTGAACAACCTTTTATGTTGTTCCGGGGTTTCAAAAATGAATTCTCTTTGACCTCTTTTACTATCTCCCCCTTTTTGTAAGCGGCACATCAGCACTTCCTAGGGAAAGGTCCCTTGAAACCCTTTTGAGTGAGGTTAAGGGCTAAGGGATAGATAGTATTTTTCCTCTCTGTCCTACTGTCTTTCTAAGGTAACCTAGTGTCTCCTTTGGCCACAATCTGCACAGCGCTTTGGGTCCATACCTAATGGGTCTCTCCACTGCCCTTTTAAAATGATACATAGTTGTGTGTTGCCCTCCTTTGTTGTGTTACAATACTAGTCTGTTAGGGCTTCACCCTGCTTACTGCACTTGTAGTGCTCTTGATGGTTTATAACTATTCTTCTAACGGCGACAGCCGTGGGTGATTTTTTGTCTGGGTTGATTGAGTCCCCGGCTTTTCGTTGTTGGACCCTGAGGACGATTCCCGGTAGATCCCCACAGAAACATCGGACTGCTGGGGTTGATGTTTGCACATTAAGATACATTTTTACAGATACACAGTAACTTGTTGGCTGTTTTTTACCTCTCACCCCTGAGTGGGTTTTTCAGCTCTGTATTTTCATCTTCTCATACAGTGAATAGACATCATTTGCCACGCAAAATGGCAGACGTAAGCATAGATATGATGACCGAATCCAATTTTTTAGCCTATGCAGAGGAACTAGTCAAGACGATTTTGGCAGCTCCATCTTTAATAGGAGGCGTTCCAGTAGCTGACATTGTAAGTAGTAACAATGATTGGGATGAACTAGAAGGTCTTAGGAAGAAACATATAAGAACGGAACTCCATTGCCTCCTTATGACAGAGTACCTCAGAGCACAGGCAGCCCCAGATGGACTGATCATTCGTATCGAACTCAGGATCTTCCTGGACCAAATTCAGTTCAGGAAGGACTGGAGCTGCATTGCGAATAAATGCACTAGGGACTGGTTAATTTTGATAATCAATACAGCAAAATCAGTGTCTCTTAATCTGATGGCGGAAATAGAACTAAAGATGGACTCATTGAAGTCTACGCCCATTATAGACACGTTCAAAACTAAATTGGAAACCCTGGATGCTGCTCTAAAAGAATTCAAGGAGTTCAACCTCGCTAAGAAAATTCAGAAACTGAAAAAAGATATCGCATCTTTCTCCCATGAACGTACTTACCCATATGTCCTAGACAGCTACTACGGTGATCCTCCTACTAATCAACAACAACAATCGTCTTATCAGACACGAAAATGGCGACAACCAAGGAGAAACCAGAAGCCCAATATACCTGCAGCTTGGAGTTTCTCAAGCGGTAGCTCTGAGGAAGATGTTAGACCAGGGCCATGGGGAGGACAGGCACGTAGTAACTCCAGGAATCGAGGACAATCGGGAGATAGAAGAGTTCAGTTCCAGGATCAACATAATCAGAGGGGAAATCAAAGGAAGCCTTTTTTAGGACAAGGCGGCAGAGGAAAAGGCCGGAACAGAGGACACAATCAGGAATTCGACAGAGTCACGAGGAGCGGGGGAGAGGTCCAGTTGCACCGGAGCATTACTAGTGATTAATCTCTCCACTCACATACTTACCAGCAGTGAAACAAAGGTTCTACAAAGGGGGCTCAGTTTCGTACCCACGGCACGACATGATGCATTTCAGACGCGATTAGATCTGGCGAAACTAATGAGGAAAGTCCACCTAAAACAGCATTTTGGCACACAAGATATGGAACAGGATACCAATTCCAGAAAGGATACGACAGGTTTGCATCCGAAATCCAGGTTCTATCCACAGAACATCTCGGCAGAAGCAATCACTTTTGAGAAGGCCATTTTGAAAAAACTGGAGCGAATAGAAAGAAAGAAGGAAACGAACTTCCAGAATATCTCAAAGGAAGAACGTGAAGCACTTCGGGACCTCAGTGTGAACCAAACTATCATAATTAAACCAGCAGATAAGGGGGGCTCTATAGTCATCCTTAATACCGCAGACTATGAACTGATGGTTAACAAACTATTAGACAATAGAACCCACTATCAGATTCTACCTCGGGATCCAACCGAAGAGTTGCGCATTCGGATCACAGGGATTGTAGAAGAGGCGGCCTGTGAAGGCCACATAAGCTCCCAAGAAGCAGCATTTCTGTGTCCCAGTTTCCCGATACTACCAGCCTTTTACGCATTACCTAAGGTGCATAAAGGGATTTTACCCCCACCGGGTCGCCCTATCGCGGCGGGGATACAATCTTTCCTAGAACCCCTTTCAGAATTTGTGGATTTCTTTCTGAGGCCTGAAATCCAAAAGATGCGGTCCTACCTCAAGGACACCACGAGCATCCTGAAACTGGTGCAGGACCTACCATTTAATCCTACGACACAATTTTTAGTCACTCTCGATATAGAGGCATTGTATACCAACATCCCTCAAATGGAGACCTTACGTATAGTGGAGAGAGCTCTACAAGAAATGGGGTCAAGTTTGGAAATGCCAGCCCAGTTCATTTTACAACTAACAGAAATAGCACTAACAAAAAATGTCTTCCTATATGGCGAATCATTTTTCCAACAGTGCTCAGGTACTGCGATGGGAGCAACTTTTGCTCTGTCTTTGGCCATCTTATATGTGGCTCATTTTGAGGAAACATACATTTATCCCTATACGAACCCATACTGGAATAACATCACAGTATGGGCTCGCTACATTGACGACATTCTCCTAGTGTTTATGGGGGAGGAAGCCACCCTAAATGAGTTCATTCTTTGGCTTAACTCTAGAAACAGATACCTAAAATTCAGCCATAGTGCGACAAAGAAAACTACACAATTTCTTGATGTAGAGACAAGTGCCAACTCCGGAGCATTGACCACAACAGTCTTTAGAAAACCCACAGACCGAAATTCTTTGCTACAATATTCTAGCTTTCACCCTAAAAGCTTGCGGGATAATCTGCCCTTAGGGCAGTTCCTCAGATATAGAAGAAACTGCTCTAGTCTACAAGAGTTTGATGCTCAATCTCTTGTTTTGAAAGAACGTCTTCTGGAAAGAGGATATCTGACTAGAATCATTAGGCAAGCCAGAAAACGGGCGAGAAACATTCCCCGGGAAGTCACATTACAACAGGCCAGACGTCCGGAGGGACAACAAACGATCACAGCAATCTTTGAATACTCCTGTAAAATCAACCAAATCAAAAGGGAAATCCTCAAGCTCTGGCCCATACTGAATGTAGGTGCAGTAGATCTTGCCCCTCCACGTTTTGCCATCAGAAAAAGAAAAAACATCAGGGACACCCTAGTTCATTCCTATAGAGAACAGGGAAAAGATACATCTACCACCCTATGGAACACTACACCTGCTACGGGACACACACCATGTGGCAGGTGTAATGTGTGTGATCTGACCACACGCACCAAATCGTTAGAGCTGGGGCTTCGCACCCCCTGGAAACAGAACTCCCTTACTAATTGCAATACAGCAAACGTGATATATATGGTCACATGTCCTTGCAGTCTGCTATATGTAGGTATGACTAGTAGAGCTATAAAAAAACAGATACAGGAACACATGTCCTGCATTAGAACTAGGCGGGAAAATGCAGCTCTGGTAGCCCATTTTCTGGCCCTAAAACACAAACCTGAGGATATAAGATGGAATGTAATAGAAAAGATCAGGTGCCCACGAAGAGGAGGCGATGTTGCCAGCATGCTTCTTAAACGCGAGCAAAACTGGATTTTCCGCCTCAAAACCGACTCAAGGGGCCTTAATGAATCAATTCCCTGGCAGGCCCTCTCTGTCATGATATGATCAGACAGGTATTTATTTACTCTACTATTAAAAAAACAATATTAAAAAACAAAATGGGGCCACACCCTATTTGATTTCTGGCCATGTCCATCAAATTAAATTACACTCCATCATATATGCGATTCAGCATATAAATACAACCCACAAAAAGCTATTTGTGTTTTGGAGTATTGCCAGCAGAAGAACATTATGCCTACTACAAGTACATGCCGCTTCCTCCATTTGCCAGCATCGGCGGCATGAGGGACAGAGATAGTACATATCTGGGCATTAATCTATATATAATGTATTTATTTATTTATATATAGCTTTACCACCCTTGCCAGGGTGCACATATTGCGTGACTCACTGTCATGCACAGCCTTCCTTTGGTTCTTGTTTCGCTTTGTTTTGGACACGTATGCGAAGGAAAATCCATACACAGCTGTTTCCTCGCTCTGACGCATACGCGAAAGGGAATACGCTCACGTGACGTAGGTCACATGTCCCTGACGTAGCGTCCATTCATCACAGACCCGGCTATGGCTTTTCCGTAGTTTCGGGATTTGCAGGAGCGGAGCCACGGCCTCTGGACCACAAGTAAGCATTCCGCCCAGTAGTGACAGAAGTTTTCCTTTTTATTTTTCTCTTTCGCTCCCGCGTATTACCATCTTTTTGAAAACCTAGGGAGCCCAATATCTTGATTTAAACAGAATCGAAAAAATGAATACACACTCTGAGTGGTACCTGCTGTTTTCTCTTTCAGCCACCATCACTCGGCTATCTTGTGGTCTCTGCCTATCACAACATCGAATCAATAACCTTGTCAGGCGAGAAGGTTAGTACACGTGGCCCTTTACCTTCCTATCTAAATAACCAAAGGCTGTAGATCTACTTGTTTCTTGTTCTTGTTTTTTCAAGAATACTGCCCCGGTTTGGTAATTTAAGAGTAAAACATACATATGCTTTTAATTCTTTCATTTCAACTGCTACCACATAAGGGAACCACAGATTTGATTATCACACTGTCTGTTGGTTCCCCCCCTTTTCCTACATGTATCTGTTTTGTGTTATACTTGACCTTATAGGTTTGTCCCTGGTCTTATGAAAGGCGATGCAGTGATTTCACCTGCAGTCTCCTAGCATTTAGTGCGTATGGCAGTCTTTGGGAGCTACTAAGGCTTTGTTGTCTGTGTTTTTCCTTAGGTTTCCCCTGGGAACTTTTTCCTGTTCTGGCACTGGAAGTTGGGGTAATGTATAAAGAACAAACACTACTGGCAGAAACATGGTGATTGAACACCATGCACCATTATAGACTCCTTCCCTTTTGTTTTTATAAGACTGTCCTGAAGAAAGTGGTTACACCTAAAATGCACCACTGAAACCGGTAGACAGCGGTTGTGATGTGGCGGAGAACCAAAACATACTCTACCATGACCATGAACAACCTTTTATGTCTTTTAGCATAGCCCTACTTCCCCTTCTACTACAAAAACACTTTCCTCGAAGGGATTACGTAGCCTATATGTTTGTCTTCACTTGATCTACACTTGAAAACGTGTACATCCCCAATGGTGGGGACCTGCTGTATTCAAAAATATGGGTTTCAGCAGAAGAATGACATTGTTCTAATACCTGTTTCCAGTGTGGGGTCTTTTTATCTGTAGAGCCACCTTGGGAAATCTTGATCTGTCTATGGGATAGTAAAGTTATATAGTACCCGTAATAGACAGTTCAGATCTGTTACCTTGTATATGTATATTCAGTCCCAGGTGTAAACCTTACTTTTACTTTCACGTTGACACTCTACTTATGGTGACCAAGGACACACAAGAGTTGAACAACCTTTATGTTGTTCCGGTTATTCAAAAATGAATTCTCTTTGACCTCTTTTACTATCTCCCCCTTTTTGTAAGCAGCACATCAGCGCTTCCTAGGGAAAGGTCTCTTGAAACCCTTTTGAGTGAGGTTAAGGGCTAAGGGATAGATAGTATTTTTCCTCTCTGTCCTACTGTCTTTCTAAGGTAACCTAGAGTCTCCTTTGGCCACACTCTGCACAGCGCTTTGGGTCCATACCTAATGGGTCTCTCCACTGCCCTTTTAAAAAAATACACAGTTGTGTGTTGCCCTCCTTTGTTGTGTTACAATACTAGTCTGTTAGGGCTTCACCCTGCTTACTGCACTTGTAGTGCCCTTGATGGTTTATAACCTTGCTGTATAGTACAACATGCCTTGTATTTATAATATACATCTAAAGATCTAAATGGCAACTGGCACAATATTAGTGAATAACTGCAGAAAAATAAGACGAGACATTAGAAACATTTGGCCTCATTACGAGTTTGGAGGTATTCCGACAGTAACTCTGCTGTGACAGAATTAGTGTTGCCACTGTGTGGTTCAGTGGAAATTCTGCCGAATTACCAACTGGCAGGCGTGCCCACACACCAATTGCAGTAACGGTAATTCCGCCGAGCAGAGTTACTGCCGAACAAATCGTGGTACGATGAAATTCCACAAACAAAAACAGAATTACCCGAAATGCAAGAATCTCAAGCTATTCAATGGATTGTGATTTCCAAAATGCCCACTGCGGTATAAGGAAGCACTGCAGAAGCCATTTTGGAAATCACAATACAATGAATATCTCGCGATAGGAGTGCCATCCAGACACTCAGCTAAGGCTAAACATGTCTTCAAGAAAGGGCAAATGCCGGCTGCCCAATATGAGGTAACGGAAGCCTAAATTCACAGAGCAGGAGCTCATGGTGTTGACAGAGCAAATGGTAGCCACTCTGAGGAGCTGTATGGGGCATCACACAGGAAGACCAGCCAACAGCGCAAGAACAACATATGGGTGGAAATCAGGGAAAAGGTGGTGGCCCAAAGGCACGTCCAGCATGAGGTGGAGGACATGAAGAAGAGATGGAATGACCTCAAGGGTCAGGAGCCTCATCTCATCCACTGCTGGGAGACTGCTGCCACTGGAGGTGGGTCAGTGGAAACCTTGCAACAGAGACCAGGGGAGGACATGGTCAATGATATCCTGCACCAGGTCAGTATCAAGGTTGTGGGCACAGCCGTGCTAGGAGCCAGCAGCCAAGCTGCACCTTGTGAGTACGACAGTGACATATGCTCCCATTAATGGACAACCCTGCAGGCGTCCATGAACACACACACTGCCCTGCAAGTAAGCAACGTGAAACCCAGCAAGCAATTACCATCCATGTGAGGTACCAGGCCCCAATGACAATAATCAGTGGCTACAGGACCCCCCTGCACAGTGAACATAGCCACCATAGACCATACAACTTGTCCATGCCCATGGATCCACAACTTTGGATAATTGCATCACAGCCACTAGCCCCTGACTACAATGCCCCATGCACATACACATTGAGAAGTGCACATGTGACAGCATGGCCACTTAACCCATACACAACCATATGCACTGCACCCGCCTAACTGCACCACCAGATACCTGTCACCAACAGTCCTGATGCACCACTGGATAGGAAAGCCTGTATCCCAGCACATCCCAGGAATGCACCACCAAATTAAGCTGGCCCACCTACACCTGCCCATCCAGACACAATGTATTACATGTACACAGTGGCCAACACATGACGTCAGCGCCCCACAGGAGGCCCAACGCTCAGTGACAACATAGCACAAGTGACAGTGAATGTTGATTTGCCAACCACCTCATCAACAATGTGGTAACGCAAATACATATTTGTCCCAACAGAAATGCAAGATACCCAGGAAAAGATTGAGGAGGCAGGCCCCTCCACGACACTAGCACCAACCACTGCCGGCAAGCAGCCAGGCCAAGACAGTTCGGGGAGTAGGAGAGTGCCACCCAAGAAGAGGCACCAGGCCACTAGGTCACCGATTTACGCTCAGGCTGTCCAGAAGGACATGCCCACAGGGCCACCACAACCCCAATTGTACAATCTGGCCACCAGAAACAAGCCAGCACATGACCACAGTGGGTTCGACAGTGAATGCACAGGTGGTGCAGAGTGTGGACGGCAGCCTACAATCAGAGCAGGCCACTACAGGCATGGTAGACAAGCAGTATGAGGGAGCCTCCCCTGCATCTAGCCAGCTACATTCCCCCATCTCTAATTTTTTTCCTGAGCCCCCCGTGCATCCTCTCCCCACTGCACTCACCACCATCCTATCGTGATTCCCTCCTTGTCCAATGCTATGCAGACGACTCATCTGACAAGCAGGCCAGGAATGCTCGCCATAAAGGGCAGCATGAGGAACATGACGAGGACATTCACCACGGCCAGTGCCTGTCCCCACACTCCAGCCTATCTGGGACCGTCTGGACTGGATGGAACAGAGGCAGGCAGAAATGCCCGGCATTGCACAGGAACACTTGGGGCATGCTGAGGCCATGTGTGATTGCATCGAGGGGGCCTCAAGATGGTTGTGGAAGTCAATAGACCATCTTTGCAATAGCACAGTGACATGCAATGGAAGCCTGTGCCTCACACGCCAGAGGGTGCGGGAGCATGCTGAACAAATGTCCTCATCCCATGAGTCCATGGCCAGAGCCATTCATCTCAGCATGGACCATCTATGGGAAAGCGTGCGGAGGAGCTCACAGTCTGCACCCTTACTAAGGGGTTATTGGCGAGCACCCCAACCAGGCGCTCACAACAGCGTGCTTCATATGGAGCTAAACATGCGTACAACGGGGATAAGCACAAGTCTAATGGGAGTAGTACTTGGTGCTTTGGATGGGGTTGGTAGGTAGCAGTTGGTTTTGGGGATGGGCTTTCCTTGTTACCAGAAATAAACACACTTGAATCGTGATCAGTTTGACGGTTTTCATTCAATGCAATTTAGACATATGCATGCATTGCATGTATGGGTGGCATGTTTCTAGAGTGAACATTTGTTTTTCCATGAGCTCCCGGCAGAGCAACCTTCCCTTACTTCCCCATGTATGGCCTGTGGTGACCTGTTCCTTCCTCCAGCCTCTTCCTCGTCAGAGCTAGGGGGGGTTTACAAATGCACATGTTGTGCAGCATGGCAAGACCACTACGATTTTCACAATATTTTGGGGGCTGTACATCAGTGCACTGACTGTGTGATATAGACACCTCAACCTGGATTTCAGCAGGCCAAATGTCAGCTCGATACATGATCTTGTTCTCCTCTGTGCCTCATTATAGCCTATCATCTGTGGCATAGCAGGCTTTCTCATAGGGGTCATTAGCCATGGCAACTGCGGGAATCCAGCATCACCTGCAAAACATGAATGGACTGTGTGTGAAATGGTGGTGTGTGGGCTGCAGAACAAGTTATTGGTCCTGACGTGTATACCCCTATGTGCATGACTCATGGATGGGCACAGTGCACCTTGTGTGAATCGGGGTTTGTGGGGCATGGACTACACGGCAAACATGCAGCCATTCACACTTTGGGAGTCGGCAGTCATGTGGTTGCTATTACTGCTGTGGCATTGGTAATGCACTGGCCAACTCTGTTGTGGCAGAGCACCATGTAGGGTACATTGCAATGCTAACATGGGTTGTACAAAGCACTGATTGTGTGGTATGGCGTTTCATGTCTGGATGTTGCATCATGGTACTTGTAGTTCATTCACTTTACTACTGCTCACGTACCCCAGGTGTGTGTCAGTGATTTTGGCAGACAGGTCTGAGTGCTACTTACCCACAAGCCAAGTGTGCTGTCCTCTGTGCCTCTCCATGTGCACAGATAGGTTGCTGTTGTGCAGAATCATTGAATCATGTGTGGCCCCAGGATATCAGGCAGAGCAGTGACTGATGGTGAGGTTGGTGTCATAGGTCATCTGCGTATCCATCAAATTATATTGTTTCCGGTTGCGGTATGCCTGTTTTTTTGCCTGAAGGAATGAGGGGGGGGGGGCAACATCACATGGGTGAAATCCAATGCCGCAATGGTGTTGGGGAAATGAGCAATGTTGTAGAACCCTGTCTTGGCTGCATGCACCTGTGCCTGGGTGATAGGTATGGAGATGTACAGATGGGTGTGCATCATTAGGGCATTCAGGACTTGGTCCAGCACCTTGGAGAATGTGTGCTGGGACATACTATGTAGTGTCCATACTGTGTGTTGGTACAGAAATGTAGAATTGCCATAAGCTTCAGGAAGGAGGCTGTTCGGATGGACAATACACTCTGCAGTTGTGTCTGTGTCTGTGTCAGGGTGAGCAGTTCAGCGATAGTTTGACGGTCCAATTGTGGTGACTAATTGGCTGTCTGTGAATGTCCATGGGGAGGGTTATACATGTTGTATGGGTGCCCTCCGCAGCATGCTTCTTCTGTGCCTTTGGCACACCTATCTCCTTCCCTACTGTGGTTCAGCATGCTGTTGCAGCTCAATGTAGAGTAGCAGTTTGTGGAGCCCGTAATCTAGGTCTGCTTGTGGTTGCATGTTGCTTGGATATGTGTTGGGGGTGGGTGTGGGCATTTTATACTCCACCTGAGTGGATCAGGTGTACCTGGGCCTTGATGTGCCACACTGGTATGCATTTACCTGCACCTTTTTTGTGGAGGTTATTGTGCTGTGTTTTTGGCTGTTTTTTTCTGGTGGGAATGGATGTGTGTTCTTTGGCAGTGATTCAATCTAAGAAATTAGTCCCGGCTTTGTTTCTGCTGATTCCTGGCAGATTTACAGCTGGAGATAATTTCGCCAGATGTAATTCTGACAGAGGAATTACTGCCAATTTTTTGGGTCACTCGTAATTTGGCATAGTGGTAAAGTTGGTGGTAACAGAGTTACTGCCAATGTTACCACTTACCGCCAACATTTTAATGAGGCCCAATTGTGCTTTAAGACAGTAGCATCTTATTACTATGTGCATCTCTCATCATTAAAGGTAATAGGGTTGCATGTTAATGCAATCCCTCCCCCAATTTGCTATAAAAAAAGAAGGATATGCTACTATGGTCTACAATATGTGTTGTCTGGCCCCAGTGGCAGAAGGTGTTGCTTATCATAATGAATCCAGCTCAAAAGCAGATGGGTGTGTATGCATCTGAAGTGAGAAGCACTGACTTGTCTCCCATTGACAACTGCACAAGTACCATTAGGTGGTGCATACCATTAACTGCATGAGTGTTCAGAATGTAGTTGCTCTATAATTGTGAAACAGAAAGGATGTTTGCATTGGGGATTAAAAGAAAGCATTTCCACACCGGGAATGCTATTTCCAACTGGCACAGTGAAGAACTGTGAAAAGATTAGACGAAACAGTAGAAAACTTTGTACCATAGAACATTTGGAAAGTGCATCTGTCATGTTGCGAGGCATGTGGCAGTTAGCTTCATTTGTGATATCATTAGGGATGTCTTGTTTGTGGGTATGAGATGAGCATGATAGGGAGTGCAGGTTATCGTTGCACAGCTTTCCATTGCTGACGAGTGTTAGGCAGAATTCTCAGAAATGTGCTAATTTCTCTCTACCTTAGAGACCCCAACAGTTTTGCTGGACTCTAGGACTTTAATTGTTTTATCCTGGAGAGAGTGAGGCATTTTCCCCACTCCCTCATGTATTTTTCTGTGATTAAACACTGTGTTTCTTTTGGTTTTAGGGAGTCTGACGAACTCCATAGGCATCATCTTTACATTGTGTCACACAGCACCTTCAGTGCAGTGGCACAGGGAAGTCTCTTAGACTTCCCAAAGGTTTAAATACCTTCTCTTGGTGAAACTACTGTTTCCAAGAGTAGTGAAGTGAAATTGACTTTACTTACATTTTGTAACTTTCTAGACCTAGCACACATTATCTTACCATAGGGTGCTGGAGGAGTTACTTAATATCCCGTTTGTCTAGTTTGTACAGTAACATTTTTTATGTTACCCTTTCTACAATTAATGGCTGGTGGCAGTGATTTACTTTTTACTACCATTGTGTGTTTTTACCGTGGGCTACATTCGCAGTTGCAGTAAGGAACCCATGGGTGCCCATTTTGTCAAAATGGCCCGGTCTTCTTTTTCCCCCCATTTCTTGCTGGAAAGGTGCTTCTTGGGATTTACTCTGCGCATCAAACCCGGTTTGGTCCCTTTGTTTGCTTTGCCTTTGGTGGGACTCACAAGTGAAGCTCGCCTCTGGCTCCAGTATGTCTGATAGGGGCACGAAGTAAGGGAGGTGCCCGAAACTCCCTGTGCTTAATCCCCTTGGTTACAGGAATGCACCCGCAGGTGATTGGCCAGCGGGCTTTCCGGCAAGGACAGCCACCCTGCTGTGTGATTGACAGCTTGTCTGAAATGAATGGAAGAAACCTGCATAAAAGGTGAGGCTTTTTGGCTTGGAAGGCAGAGTCGACCACTGAACGAAGTAATCTGAAGAAGAACTTGGAAGAGATGCCTGCTGCAGACCATTAGTGAAGCCCTGCTACCGTGCTGAAGCTCCGAATTCACCTCGACTAGAGAAGCCCTGCAAGGACGACATCTCCCCTTGAGTTGATGCGACCAATCAACTCCAAAATGAACTTGTTTGGACATCCTCGCTAAGCTGGCTGTATTTTCATTGCTGCTGCTGCTGCCAGGGAACGGAACACCAAATGAAGTGCATCACTTTTAAGTTGTACCTGAGCTTGTGGAAGATCCTCCGGACTCCCAGTAAGCAGGACTGACCCAGTCTGAGCCACCTCAACAGAGTGCTGGACCCCAGATGCGAGGAAAGTCCAGAGTGGTATCTGAGTGTCCGCGGTAGGGCTCTTTGCTGTGATACAAGGAGCTGAAAACCGCTAAGTGCTGCTGAATTGAACTTTGTCCTTTTTGACTGCTGGCCATCCCACTGCAGTGCGGGCGCCCCCAGAAGTCCTCCCTCATGTCCCAACAACTGAGGCACAGGAACATCAGGATCTGCAGAGATGCACAGGAACAGAAGCCAGCTGGAACCATTTCTTCTAACCAAAGGTACTGTAAAGTTTGAGAGGACTTATCTCTTGTTGCTGTAGCCTTACTTGATCTCAGTTGAGACTTGCTTGGTTGCTTCTGTAGAGTTGCTTACATCTTCTACCTCTCACAAGCCTCCCTACTTGTTCTACAAAGACTTCTAAAACATTGTGCAAGACTTTTACTGACCTGCAAGAAGTGCTTCAGCTCACCTAGACTTTTGCCCAATTGACATTGGCTGGCCTGGCTCCCTGAATGACTCTTCTTACCTCTGACATTGTGTTTTACCTTTCCTTGCAGGAAGAGGTTTAACTTACTTTGCATTGGGGGGTTTATAGTACTTACCTGCTTCAGAATAATTGTGTGAGCTCTTGTTTTATTCTATAATCCTTTTCTTTGACATTCCTCTCAGTATTGCTCTAAATGTACCAGTGATATATTCATGTCTACAGTGTCCTAACTATTTAAGTCACATGAGGGTTTAGGAAGTGTCTTTGTGCCATCCAAAATGGGTACTTGCTAAGTTAGACAAACTAAGAGTATGTATTTTGGAGTGTATTTGTGTGTTACTATTACATTGCCCCTTCTGAAAAAGGCTTATTCAAACTGACTGTTAAATAAATTTCGCACGTGCGTTTTCCGCGATTGCGGTAAAACTATAAGGGGTAGGAATGTGATTCTTGGTGCGATTCAAAGCTAAGATTCTAAGCTTTCAAATGAAAGTTACTGCAAGTCTCTAGCACAAACGGTCGCGGAGATATGAGCGATTAAATAAATGTCGTTTTTCAGATTTGAAATTTTAAAGTTCAAAAAGACAAGTGCAGCTTGCAACTAGAAAATGACAAGTGACAGCTTTACAAATGACAGGTGACAGTTAGGAGACAGTTCTACTTAGATTAAGCTAGATTGAATTATATTATTTTAACTAGGAGATTGGTCCTGCACAGTTTTCTAGGTACTCACACTATATTCTTGAGTGAAATGGGCCTCGCCATGGATCTGGTCAGGTTTTAAACTCGCCTCTGGTCTCTGCACTTCACAGTGATCTGGGTCAGCTCTCTCTGGTTCTCTGGTCTGGGTCTCTAGTTCTGGATAGATTGAAGTCTCTAGTTTGGCTCTCTGGAGGTTTGATGGAGGTAAAGTATGGATTTTTCCGGCAGAGCTTCCAGCGGCAGATGGATTTGAAAGTCCCTATCTGTCCTGTCTGTCTGCTTTTATGTGTTTAGAATGTGGGTGTGTTCTAGCATCACTGACCCTACCTCTCTCTCAGCTTCTAATTGGTCAAACTTCCATTTCTCATTTGATTGGGGAAGGAAGTGTGTGTCAGCGTGATGTCATTTTATGGCTTGCAGAGAGTCCACTCCTCCTGTCAACTTACACACAAATCTAGATTTGAAACAAATACATATTTGCAGAGGTACATATTGCTTTAAAATCATATGCACCCATCATGCATTACAGGAGGTATACCCTGTTCAAACTCTGCTCTTCCTGGGAGCTTGCATTCAGAAATGGCACATATTTCACTTTTTAACTGATTTTGCAATTCCGGACATTGACCCAAATTTACACACATGTGCGCAGGGAGTATGGCATTAACTGATGAAGTTTCAGATTTTTAACATGCATACATTAATATGTAATATCCACTTTTCCGCTGACACCCCCCTGAACATACCACCGGTTCTAAAAACCTCTTAAACTGTGGGCAGAAAAATCACAAGAATTATGGTATCATTTATAAAATTTTCACATGTCCGCTCTATGAATGATCCATCTTTTTAAAGTTATGTTCTGGCTCCAAAGGGGTGTGGTTTCCTCTCAGCACAAGGTAGAAATACTGGTTTATCCAGTTCTGCCAAGCCAGCTTGCTCTCACAGGCAGTGCCCCTCCCAGGTTCTGCCAAGAGGAAGCTACATTTTACGACCGCTGTAATAAAACCTTTGCATGAGTCAAGACAGGCTTTGTTCAGAGCTCCTGTAGAGCACAGGTAATTCAATTATCAGATAGATGGCATATCCTTAGTGTGAGCAGCAAAAGGGCAGCTAGGCCTGGGAACACAGCTGTGACTCAAGTTTCACTCCTGATGGGGGTAGTTGCCAGGCAGAATTCAGTTCCTTAAGCCAGACTTTCAGCTAACTGTCATGTTTTTTGTTGCTTTTTAAATTAACTTGCAATTTTACACATGCAGCTAGAATGCTGATTCTAAGTGCAAAACTATGACATTTCAACAGTTACAAAGGCATGTGACACCAAACATAGGTCACTCATTTAATCTAAACATTTTCGATTTTAGTGTCTTTAAATCCAGTGCAACTTAAACTGCTGACTCCATAGCAGTTTTGTTATAAGCATTGTTTTGGGCTCTTCATTTCCCAGATTTTGTAAGCACACAAAACCTCATTCTGCCAAATGTCTGCTGGTGTTCAGTGAATATTTTGCACATATTGTAATGTTTGAAAATAGGCATTTTGAGCCTGCCTTCAGAGAAACACAGGGTGGTTTTAAAACGCCGGCTTTTGGGTAGTGGTGAGTACTGGTACTGCACCCATTTTTGGGATTTAACAATGAATTCCCCACAATTCTAAGTTGCATTTGGCAATCAGCATTGCCATTCCCAATGGTTTCAGACTACTGTGCGGGTAGTCCAATGGTGGTTTTAAAGCGCTTTGAAGCTAACCGGCGCTACTGTTTTTCCTTTGGCAACCCATTTCCCTCATGGCAACCCGGCCTTTCATTCTCGCACTGGTGGGTGGCAAGTGAGGCAACCATTTTGGTGTGCGCACAAACTGCGCAGCTTTCCTGGATTTCGGCGCACATGTGGGTTTTCCGCCATCTTGAATTTTCTAAACCCACAGCACCAAATGTTGCAGCATGATTACTTGCACGTGGGTCAAGACACCCAACAAGCCCCCCCACGCGACTGCACTTTGAATTTGAGTCGATGGGGAGTCGGGTGCACAAGGGTTTTGACCCACGCACCGGTCTGTCCGCATAATCTTCTTCCGGTAGATGGCACAGTTCAGCATCTTTTCCTCCATCCGGTCAGATCGATCGGTTCTCCTCGCCAGTCCTGATGGGAGTATTGGGCGGTCCACTGGGCCCATTGGATCTTCGTTCCCGGTCTCCGGATCGCCCTCCTTGGCCCGTCTCAAGGTCTTCTTTCTCCTAGGACGACAAAGGAAGAGCGGCAATACCTACTCATAGACGTTTTTCCACCACTGTTGAGATAGTGGGGCAGCATATGCATTTCATCATGACGAAACATTACATTCTTATTTTGATAAAAAAAAAAACAGTATAACTAAGAGACAGTTTCATGCAAGTCACAATATTTAGAGACTAGATGTGGTATGTTTTATGATTGGAACAGAATTAGTCTGAGACAGTACCCGCTAGGATTCCAGAGGATTCCTCCAGTTGTTGCAGAGCGTGCCTGGGATGGCAACACTTCAACTGGTTTATGTGTACCCACTTGTCTTCCCCCGCTGCCAAAGGACCTTTGGGGATGTGGATTTTGTAGGCCACAGGGGAGATTTTGTCGATGATCTCGAATGGTCCCTTCCATGTAGGCAAACATTTTCGCTGCTTGGCCTGGTTCCTTTGGAAGTTGTATAGATAGACCCGGTCTCCCACCTGATATTCCTTCCTGGAAGTTTTCAGGTCATAATGGGTCTTCATGCTATCAGCTGATCTTTCTAGATTCCGCTGAGCATAAGCAAAAGCATGTTGGAGGTGTTTCCTTAAATTCTCCACATACTCATGAGTAGTGGAGGCATTTATCAGCGTCTGCTCTTGGGTCCTGTAGAGCAAATGCTGAGGAAGCACCATCTTGCGCCCAGTCATCAACTCAAATGGTGACATTTTGGTTGCAGATGAAGGGGTAGATCTGATGGCCATTAGGACCAGAGGTAATCTGATATCCCAACTTGGCCCAGAATCTGCCACAAACTTCTTTAATATGCTCACAATGGTTCGGTTATATCTCTCTACTGCCCCAGAAGAAGCTGGTCTATAAGCAATATGCAGCTTTCTCTTGACCCCCAATATCTCCCACATCTTTGTCATTACTTCACTGGTGAAGTGGCTACCTCTGTCTGACTCAATCCTTTGAGGTAGACCAAAACGGGAAAAGATGTGGTTAATCATCAAGGCAGCTGCCGTTTCTGCCTTGCAGTTTGGGGCTGGGAGACATTCCACCCACTTGGTAAACAAGCATGTCACAGTCAACATGTACTTATTCCCCCTAGCCGAGCGAATCACAGGGCCTACAAAGTCGATTTGTAAATCTGACCATGGGAGTGTCATTCCCCTCTTTTGTAAAGGCGCCCGGTGCGTGAGGGATGATGGCTGAAATTGTGCACAAACAAGACACCCCTTCAAGTATTGGTCGAGGTCCTGCCCCATGTGTGGCCAGTATGCAACCTCTCTTAAGATTTCCAATGTTGTGTGAAACCCCCTATGACCGGCAGTGGCCGCATCATGGGCGTGACTTAACATCAGGCTTCGGAATGAGGTAGGAACCACCCACTGATCGTGGCCAGCTTTGGATTTCCTTACCAACAAACCGTCTTGGATCCGGAACATTTTTGGACATTTCATCAACACTCTTAGGTCCTCTTTCCCAATGTAATCGGTATCCGTCAGGGGAAAGTTCTCAGGGTCCTCAAGGTGCTGGTAAAATTTACAAATAACTGGATCCCCCTTCTGAGCGGTAATCAAATCAGCCTCAGGGGTCTCCTTGCTCCATTGTGCAATTGAAAGGTCGTTGTGAGCATTTGTCTGGGACCTAGTGATAGCAGTGACCTGGATTTCCCCCAACAGGGACTCAATCTCAATTAGATCCCCTTGGATGGCCCCGGTTTTGGCCAGCTGATCAGCTAAGTCATTTCCAGTTTTGTCTGGTCCCTCTACTTTGGAATGACCCTTGATCTTTTTCCAATAGATGGTCATTCCTTTCGAGGTGACCAGATCATCAATGTTTTGGATCAACTTCCCATGTTTCAAGGGTTTGTTGTTAGCACATAACATGCCTCTGGTTTTCCAATTAACCAGGTGCTCCACGAACCCGTTCCGTACATAATCCGAATCTGTGATTATGACCAGTTCGTGGAGTTGATGCTGGACAGCAGTGAGGATGGCCTGATGCACAGCCATCAATTCTGCCACCTGACTACTTCGAGGACCAATTTTGTATCCAGCGGAGGGTTCTGGGGACTCATTCACCCATGCATTCCCTACGCCAGCCACCAGTTCTTTTTCCCCGTTGTTGTCAACATGGTAAGAGCATCCATCCACATACACAGTGGGCATTCCCTCACACTTGTCCTCTTCAAAGACTTTGTGTGGGGAATTAAGGTATGCCTCCATGTTGTCCTTGATTTTTAGACTTTCGTCCTCGAGACAGTTTTCTCTGGCACAATCATGCAAGTCAGCCAGACCTTGCGCGAGGGGACTCTTCTTGTTTTGGCCATATCTGACCTCCACAGGAAAGCCTTGCATTGACAGAATCCAGGAAGTAATTCGGGAATTACTCACATTTCCGGCCCGGATTCTGTCACTTTGGAGATATTGCAGAGGCTGGTGTGGAGTCTCCACTATGATGTGCTCCCCCTGGATAAACGGGCGGTAATTCTTCAATGCCCACACCGTTGCCAGGAGTGCCTTCTCACAATCGTTGAATTTTTCCTCCACAGAGGATAAAGTTTTGCTCGCATAGGAGATTACTTTATTGACCTTGTCATGCTTTTGGTATAATACGGCCGTCAAGCACGTATTAGAGAACCCTGTCTCCAGGAAGAACTCCTTGTTTCTGACAGGGTAAGCTAGGCAAGGCGCTTGTGAGAGGCTTCTCTTGAGTTGTCTTACTGCCTCGGCTTGTTCTGGACCCCATTCCCACTTGACCCCCCCCTTTAGGAGATGAATCAGGGGTCTGGTGATCTCTGCGTAGCCCTCAATGAACTTTCTGCTGTAATTAGTCAGTCCAAGGAGGCTCCTTAGTTCTCGCAGAGTTGTGGGGTCTTTCAGTTTCTGAAGTGCTTCCACTTTCTTTTCCTGGGGACAGAGACCCTGAGGAGTAATCTCATGCCCCAAGAAATTAACACGGGTTCTACACCACTGTGCTTTCTGAAAGGAAAGTTTTGCTCCGGCGGCCCTCAACTGTGTCAGAACATAACGGATCTCTGCTATGTGTTCCTCCACAGATGAACTTTTGATGAGGACATCATCTACATAAGCCAGGTTACCCCTCGCACCCAGGTCGGGCATGGCCTTATGTAGGAAAATGTTGAATTCATTGCCGGAGTTGAGGTATCCGAAGGGAGTCCGGGTCCATGTGTACTGCTGGCCCCCAAAGGTAAAAGCCAGTTTGTATTGGTCCTCCCTACTGACAGGCACGGTCCAGTACCCATTGGTCAGGTCTATTGCAGTGAATACCTGTGACCCCTGAATCTGGGCCAGCCCTTGGTCAATGTAGGGCAGAGGCCATCGGGAAGTATGGACCCGTTTGTTGAGCTCCCTAAGGTCGGCGCAGAGTCTCCACTGGCCGTTTGGCTTCAATATTCCCAGCACCGGATTATTAAAGGTGCTGTGGACGGGACGGATTATTCCCCGGGACTCAAGGTTCTTAATTATTTCGGTAAGGGACTCCATTGATGCGAGAGGCAAGCGATATTGCTTCACAAACACAGGAGTCATGCCAGGGTCCGTGGGGATTGTTGTTGTGTGGATGTCAGTGCGACCACAGTCATATGAGTCTACCGCAAAGAGATCTTGGAAATCCAAGAAAACTTGTTTCAACTTTTGCTTTTGTTCCAGAGTCACACAGGCATCAGCTAGGTTGACTCTCTCTTCCACCATCTGCCTGAAGCCTGGAAAGACTTCTGGTTTGGCTATCTCCGCGGCCTCCTCCAGCTGGGTGGAGAAGTCCCTGGTCAGAGTGCTGATCTGGACCGGAGGCTTCAGGTGGGAAAGACAGCCCTCATGGACATGGAAAATCACCTCATCCCTCCTGAAGTCACAAGTCACATCTTCCTTTCCATAGGGGCAGGAAGTGTACACCAGGAAGTTCCCCCCATGCCGGGTAAAAATCCTGTCTGGTGTTGCGTGGTCCTCACTGTCACTGTCAACGCAGTCCTTGGGGATTGGCCCTAACAGTTCGTTACCTAAATCAATGGAAAAATGTCGGTCATCAACCGCCATTCCAATAATGGTGCCTGCGGCTAGAGTAATACTCTTTAAGTCGCTGTTATCCACCTCTATTAGAATGGTGTCATGTTCTATGTTGACTAATGGAGTTGGGTTTACCCCCAACCCTTGCTGTTGGAGAGAAGCATTTAGATGTATGTAAGCATCAGGGTTTTTCAACTCTTGTCCCCTTTTAACTTTCACTTCTAGGGAGAATTGTCGGGTCCTTTCTGGGATGGTGACTTCCTCTTTAACCTGAATTTCAACTGCATAAGGTAGCAATTGAGCTGACCTAAATGCTTTTTCTGGATCATCAAAGCCCATGGGATTATCCGCTAATCGGGACCAAGCTTTGAAGTTTATTAGGTCCAAACTAATGGCAAAGCGATTGAGAATGTCACTGCCTAAGTAAAAGGCGGCAGTGACGTCTCGCACGACCCAACAATTGTGGACTATGCTCTTGTTGCCAATGGAGATTTTGAGCATGCACCTGCTTGGCAGGAGATGTTTGGAATTAGGTGCTTCCAGGTCCATTTCCCATTTGTCTATCAGTTTGAAGGTGGGAATGGCTGGATCTTTTGGGAGTTGGCGGAACATGGCTTCGCTGATGAAGCTCTTACCGTTGTTCACACACACTCGAGCGAGAACAGAGTCCTTCCCATCATTTAACTGAACAGGGATGAACAACTGCTCTCCAATTTGCTGAATATCAGCCAGGCTCTGAGCTGATTTCACATCTTTCTGGACTATAGGAGTGGGAGTTTCGGATTGTGGATTGGTATAGAATTTCAGAGTGTTTCCTTCCAGCGTGGAATACCACTTTAGACTGGAAGGAAGGTTGATTTTCAGAAATAGAGAGGACCCCCCATCACCAGTCTGTTGTCCTACTGCTATTACTGTCACGTCTGGAATCTGGTTGTTCTGGAAGTGAAATTCTACTTGGTCAGATTTTTGTTCAACCATGTGGCAGGTGCCGTTTAAACTAACATGGTTGACACTCTGTTTTAATTTTATTGGTCGGCTAGTCTGGGTCCAGAGGACCTTGTTTACACAATCTATTAGGGGTGACAACCTTCTCAGGAGGTCATTCCCTAGTAAACAAGGGGTGCCCTCTGGGGTCACAACGATGACCGGGTGTTTCAACTTATGTCGCCCAATTTTATTGTCCAAATCTGCCGTCCCCTCGACGGGAATTTCCTTCCCGTCAAAGTTCTGCAGTTGTCCAGGAAGAGAGGTGAGAGGAATTTGGTAATTCTCTCCCCTTCCTGCATTCAGTTCATCAAAGGCCCTTCTGGACAGAAGGGTAGCTTGAGATCCAGTGTCCACCAGTGCCGAGATTGTACCCTGCCCCTGTACTTGTACCGGGGCATAATATCTTCCCTCCTTCTCCTCAAGGGGGCACAGATAATGTACATTTTTGGACAACTGGTGGGCTAACTTTCTGGTTTTGGACATTGCTAGCGAAGAGATTTGGGCAGAATTCTGTAGAGAGTCTTGGGAATCTGAAAGAAAAATTTGGCAACGGGAGATCAGAGCCATTGTGGGTTCCCCTGGATCCAGTTCTGGGCCGCCCCCCCCTTTTTGGAGGCAGTACCCAGTATGGGTTTGAACCCGGGGATTTTCTTGCTGTTGGTTCTGGGATGAGATGGTGGGCGGCGGTAGCTCAGTCTCCACATCTCCCCAGTCTGGATTTGCATTCCTAGGGACCCATTTTTCTTTGGGAGGAGTTCCCCCCTCTCTGAAGGAGAAGATCCTTTTCCCAGGATCCTCTGAGGATCCCTCTCCCTCAAATTGGAAGATCTGTACCTCCTCCTCAAACTGAGTCTGTTTGGGTCTTTTGTTTCTCCTACCCCCCCTCTGCTCCTTAGGAGGCAGACTTTCAGGGGCAAGAGATTTTGTTTCCGGTTCCTGGGTTTCCAGGGGCTGTTTACAAGTGAGGAAGGAAGCTTCCTCCAAGGCTTTACATCCCCCTTCCCTTTGTGCCTCCTCCCTGGGAACCGGTGAGTTATCGGGGTGCTGCCCCCGTCATTGTTCTGGAGCACCAGGTCCAGAGTTGGGTACGTTCTGCGCCGGCATGCCGATCTGAGGGTTCTGCTGAGCCCTCAGTATGTGACCCATATCCCGCGCCATGTTTTGAACCTGGCGCTCTAACTGGGAAACCCGCTCAGGCTGATACGGGGCCCTGTTTTCTCCCCTGGGCTGATCCCGGGAAGGGTAGCTGTCCCTCCTCTGGTAGTACCCCTGGTTGGGGAGATTTGGATACCCCTGGCTGGGAAGATTTGGATACCCCTCCACCCTTGGCCTCCCCTCTCCCGGATTCAGTGCTCTGGGCTCAGGGAATTGGGGAAAGAAGGATGGATGGTTTTGGGGCTGAAAGTCGGGTGGATATCTGGGGAAAAAGTTCTGCCCAGGGTTTGGTAAATTTCTGCCCTCCTGTGGGAAGTTTGGAGGGAAGTTCCCTGGGTTTGGTGCTTGGCTGGATCCCCCCCCTTGGGCTGGAGGAGTCCACACATAACCCAGGATGGGTCGATTTCCCTTGTAACGGGGACTTACATAATCAGGAGAGCGAGGGACCCCATTTGTGGGGCTGCCTCCTCGGCTCCCTGTCTGTGACTGACCCGAGGACCTCATGGGCCTAGCATTATTAGGTGCAGGTAGGTTTTTAGGCCCCCCCATCTCCAAATCCAAAACGGGGGTGACCTTTACCTCTGCCATCTTGGCAGCAGCAGGGGTGCTGTTGGCTTTGGGGTTTTTCTGGGCATTACTTTTGCTATCTACCGGTTTCTGCACCTCATAGATCCGGGTAGCCTGTTCAATGACCCAGTCTAAAGATCTTTTCTCGTGAAAATCCCTCACGAGCTGGGTCATGATATATTTGGGCAAGGCATGGAAAAACGTATTAATGAACTCTCTACTATCTGTGCGCACCCTTCTGGTGGTTTGCGCAAAAGCACGCTTTAACTCCTGCACAAATTCTTGTGGGGCCTGATCCTCCCCGCATTGCAAATTGTAGGCTGCCTTGCGAGCCTCTTGACGATTTCTGTGAACAGAAAAATGTTTCAAGATGGCCGCCTTATAGGTGGACCATCTTAAATGATTTTGGTCCTCCAGCCCCGCAAAGAAACTGGAGTATTCCGGGGAGAAGGTCCACTTTACATATTGAATACAGCTTTGGCTGTCCTTCAAATGGAAAGTCTCCATCATTTGCTCAAACAACTCTAAGTGCTCCCAAACAGAATACTTAGCGTTCTTATGGTAAGGCGTGATGACGCTCCTGATCGCCTTAATCTGCTTTAAGGGGTCCTTAAGCAAGGCCCTTTTTGCCTTATTGGCCTTTTTGGTTCGGGTAACCCTTGTCCATTCGTCCTCGGATTCAGAGGCACTGCTCCCAGAGGTTCCCGTCTGTTCTTCCAGGTTTTCCCGGATTCTGCGAGCCTGGGAATGGCTGGCAGAATGTGGGGACCTGGTCTCCTGTGTCCTGCGCAGTTCAGAGGAGTCTTCAGATTCCTCCTTGCTGCCAGGATTTGATGGGTACCCCCCCCACTGAACTAACTGGGCAGAGGTTTTCAGGATGCCCTTAATGGGTCTATTCTCCCGGGGTTCCCCACTGAATTGCACCATGCTTGGGTGCCCATGCCCAGATGCCCGCCCATCCATTCCTGGGAGGTACTGGCCTATGAGCCCCATGCTTCTGGCTGGATAGTAATCTGCCATCCCTGTGGCCCTGTGCTCATGTGCGCCAGGGGACATAGGGGTGGCAGAGTCCAGGGACTGAGAGGTATGAGGGCCTCTGGTACTAGGGTTCCTGAGGTTATGCTCCGGAGTTTCCATTTCCCAGCGAACCTCATCTCTATCCGCCCCTGCTCCCTGTTGCAATGCAAGAGCCTGCATTTGTGCCTTCAGTTCCTCAGTTAAGGCCTTACTAGACTCTATCAGTCTCTCCTGCATCGCTACCTGTTGTTGGAGCCTATCATTGTGTTGACAGAGGGCCTCATTTTCCCTCTGTGTTTCCTGATTGGTCCTGGAGCACTGGGCCAGTCTTTGCTGCAGGAGGGTTACCTCCTGAGCTGTGTCCCTATTGGCCTGCTCCTTTCTTGCTAGAGCATCCTCCACCCTCCTGGTGTGCTCTAACAAGTTCTGGTGTTCTTTTTGGAGGTCACCCAGTCCCTGGTGGGCCAGGTGATTTTCTTCCATTTTTCTTTTTAAATGGCAGACTTCCTGGCCTAAGGCGTCTCTTTCCTGACTAAGAGCCTGCATTTGTGCCGCCAGGTCGTCCCTCTGCCTTTGAAAGGCACCAGCTTTCTGGCGTTCTTCATCAAACTCTGCCTGGGTATCCAGGTCTTTCGAAATCAGCATGTTGCTCTCTACCTTCACTCTATCTAGATGACTTTGCAGGGTGGCTACCTGCTCCGTGCATGCCCTGTTAAAGTCTAATTGTTGCTCCAGCTTTTTCTGGCTCTGCAGTAAGGAGTCCAAACTGTCTCGGTGCTCCTTCTGCAGGGCCAGAAATCTAGTATCCTGGTCAGCCTTTTCCTGTTGCAGGATGCCCATATCCTCTTTTATTTTAATGATATATTGCCTACTATCATTTTCTGACTCCTGGCTCCTGAGCAGCCTCTGCTCAGAAGAGTCCAGCTCAGATTGGGCCTTCTGTAATGCCAGCAGTTGCCTACTCGCCAGATCTTGGCCTTCAGCACATTTGTCCTGCATGGCTCCCATATGTAAATATAAATATGCCGCTACCCTGGCAATCTTATTGTGTTCATCTTTGGCTTTAGGAGCCATATATAGTTCACTCAGGGCCACATGTAATGGACCCTGATCTCTCCATAGGTCTGACCCTGTTTCAGTGACCTGTCGCGTGATGGCCTGAAACCAGGCATCCTGGCCCTGTTCAGTCCATTCACCTCTCACAAATAGTTTATGTAAGAGGTGCTCTCTGGCTATTTTCATGTCTACTAAGGTCGTCATTCTAGAGATTGGTCTCTGTCCTGACTTACAGAAGTTTGTATTTTATTTTTGCAGAACAGAACTTTTCTTGGAGTGTCCCTTTTGAGGAGTGCTTTACAGCGTAATGCAGCGTGGTGATCCGACTGGATGTATGTATCCCGTCAGTTAGCACACTGTATTAAGCTGCACAAGTGGTATTCTAACCCAAACGTCCGGCCCGAGCCCCCAATTTGTAAGAGGATTCAATTCAGCACTACAGCCAAGTCAACGCCTAGTCTAGAATACTGAATGAAAACCCTTATTGATATATCTTTATGTCCAGTTCATGCGTTCTGGATGACTACCCCTATATAACACCCCTCTCTTGGAATCCCCCTGACCCCACTGAGCCAAGAAGTAGTTCTGTTTTGCAAGTTAAAAGGTTTATTTGATAATTTAAACAATAGATATATATATGTCACACCTTATAATAAATTAATAATTGAATATCACACTTAATCTGATATGATAAAGATTAACAACGGAGAATCTGGCACTAACACGCTTCTCTATAATCAATAAGGAGTTGACATGAAATGGATAAGGTAGCACACTGGTAAATAGGTACAGAAGTATAATGAGGTAGAGAATGCTTTATAGGGTTCAAGGAAATGCAAGGTTGAATGAATGAAATGCAGTATAGAAAATACTCAATATGATTTCAACAAAACAATGTAATCACTTTTCTCTGGTAATCCCCCCCCCCCTTGATGCAAGGCAAGGAAATGGAAGGAAAACACACAGTTCTCAGAAATGCAATCAAATGTGATTCAGTTCACCCCAGCAAGCTTAGACTACAGAAGTTTGAAAACACAGGCCCAAATGCTTTTATATGTGCTAGCAATGGATGAGAAATATGCTGGAAATGCTTTTAATTCCCTTTCAGAGGTTCAGGGTGAGTGATAGCTACTCTCTATGAATTCAGTATCACCTTAACAATGCTTTAGTAGTAACTAGCAGGTAAACGAAGTTTTTGGCAAGGAAAAGCAAAACTGCTGTCTTTTTACACGTGAAGAAATTTGCAAATCGCGGCAAAATTCGCACGTGCGTTTTCCGCGATTGCGGTAAAACTATAAGGGGTAGGAATGTGGTTCTTGGTGCGATTCAAAGCTAAGATTCTAAGCTTTCAAATGAAAGTTACTGCAAGTCTCTAGCACAAACGGTCGCGGAGATATGAGCGATTAAATAAAGGTCGTTTTTCAGATTTGAAATTTTAAAGTTCAAAAAGACAAGTGCAGCTTGCAACTAGAAAATGACAAGTGACAGCTTTACAAATGACAGGTGACAGTTAGGAGACAGTTCTACTTAGATTAAGCTAGATTGAATTATATTATTTTAACTAGGAGATGCACAGTTTTCTAGGTACTCACACTATATTCTTGAGTGAAATGGGCCTCGCCATGGATCTGGTCAGGTTTTAAACTCGCCTCTGGTCTCTGCACTTCACAGTGATCTGGGTCAGCTCTCTCTGGTTCTCTGGTCTGGGTCTCTAGTTCTGGATAGATTGAAGTCTCTAGTTTGGCTCTCTGGAGGTTTGATGGAGGTAAAGTATGGATTTTTCCGGCAGAGCTTCCAGCGGCAGATGGATTTGAAAGTCCCTATCTGTCCTGTCTGTCTGCTTTTATGTGTTTAGAATGTGGGTGTGTTCTAGCATCACTGACCCTACCTCTCTCTCAGCTTCTAATTGGTCAAACTTCCATTTCTCATTTGATTGGGGAAGGAAGTGTGTGTCAGCGTGATGTCATTTTATGGCTTGCAGAGAGTCCACTCCTCCTGTCAACTTACACACAAATCTAGATTTGAAACAAATACATATTTGCAGAGGTACATATTGCTTTAAAATCATATGCACCCATCATGCATTACAGGAGGTATACCCTGTTCAAACTCTGCTCTTCCTGGGAGCTTGCATTCAGAAATGGCACATATTTCACTTTTTAACTGATTTTGCAATTCCGGACATTGACCCAAATTTACACACATGTGCGCAGGGAGTATGGACATTAACTGATGAAGTTTCAGATTTTTAACATGCATACATTTAGAGTAATATCCACTTTTCCGCTGACACCCCCCTGAACATACCACCGGTTCTAAAAACCTCTTAAACTGTGGGCAGAAAAATCACAAGAATTATGGTATCATTTATAAAATTTTCACATGTCCGCTCTATGAATGATCCATCTTTTTAAAGTTATGTTCTGGCTCCAAAGGGGTGTGGTTTCCTCTCAGCACAAGGTAGAAATACTGGTTTATCCAGTTCTGCCAAGCCAGCTTGCTCTCACAGGCAGTGCCCCTCCCAGCTTCTGCCAAGAGGAAGCTACATTTTACGACCGCTGTAATAAAACCTTTGCATGAGTCAAGACAGGCTTTGTTCAGAGCTCCTGTAGAGCACAGGTAATTCAATTATCAGATAGATGGCATATCCTTAGTGTGAGCAGCAAAAGGGCAGCTAGGCCTGGGAACACAGCTGTGACTCAAGTTTCACTCCTGATGGGGGTAGTTGGCAGGCAGAATTCAGTTCCTTAAGCCAGACTTTCTGCTAACTGTCATGTTTTTTGTTGCTTTTTAAATTAACTTGCAATTTTACACATGCAGCTAGAATGCTGATTCTAAGTGCAAAACTATGACATTTCAACAGTTACAAAGGCATGTGACACCAAACATAGGTCACTCATTTAATCTAAACATTTTCGATTTTAGTGTCTTTAAATCCAGTGCAACTTAAACTGCTGACTCCATAGCAGTTTTGTTATAAGCATTGTTTTGGGCTCTTCATTTCCCAGATTTTGTAAGCACACAAAACCTCATTCTGCCAAATGTCTGCTGGTGTTCAGTGAATATTTTGCACATATTGTAATGTTTGAAAATAGGCATTTTGAGCCTGCCTTCAGAGAAACACAGGGTGGTTTTAAAACGCCGGCTTTTGGGTAGTGGTGAGTACTGGTACTGCACCCATTTTTGGGATTTAACAATGAATTCCCCACAATTCTAAGTTGCATTTGGCAATCAGCATTGCCATTCCCAATGGTTTCAGACTACTGTGCGGGTAGTCCAATGGTGGTTTTAAAGCGCTTTGAAGCTAACCGGCGCTACTGTTTTTCCTTTGGCAACCCATTTCCCTCATGGCAACCCGGCCTTTCATTCTCGCACTGGTGGGTGGCAAGTGAGGCAACCATTTTGGTGTGCGCACAAACTGCGCAGCTTTCCTGGATTTCGGCGCACATGTGGGTTTTCCGCCATCTTGAATTTTTTAACCCACAGCACCAAATGTTGCAGCATGATTACTTGCACGTGGGTCAAGACACCCAACATGAGTATGAGGGCCTGATTCACAGAACATTTTCCTATGGGATTGTGCCATTATAAAATGCGTTTGTGAATCAGGCCCTACGTGTTTATTTGGATACTTGTCACTGTGAATCTCTGTGTAACTCCCCTACTGCTCACATTAACCCCTCTTGAGATAAGCCTGGCTGCTCAGCCACACTACCAACCTGTGTAGTACAGACTTATATCAAAGGTTGAGTTCCTATTGCCAGGAGGTCAAGGTTGTTGTAGTGCACCCAAAGGGTACTGCACCAGATCTTGTCTAACAATGAACTTATGTTTTTTTAGATTTTATGCTGCAACCAAAACGTCCCTTCAAGTTTAGTTTTGTCAATGAATTAGTATGGTGTTTAAGCTTTACCACTGTGTACTATTTAATAAAGTGTTTTCATTGAATTACATAGGTTTATATAACTGTAGGGGTTTCATACTGTTACTGCACTGAATGTCAATTATTAAAATACACTTTTTGCAAAAAAAAAACTAACCATAACATCCCTTTTTCCTGAAGTTCAGTGGTTTTGAAATGATATACCTTTATCATTTCCCCACCATCAGAATAATGAGAGTGAATTGTGACAAATGAGTCCCTCACAATGTTTACACACAGCTGATACATAACGTGGAGCTTTTCCACTAATCATAAATATCTACTGCAACCAAAACATGTAGACTTCCTCTCTAAAGATCTTTAAACAAAGAGCAAGAAAAATATCAACTCCTAATCTGGATGCTGTATTATTAACAATCTACTGAAGGTGGCACAGGTATCCCTCTTGCCATGCCCAGGAACCGTATCCCAGAGTAAGATCCAGAGGTCCGGTGGTCAGGACACAAAAGCGGCACGTTCTGTAAAATGTGCCCTCTACATCATAATTCTTTGTAAAATGCCCATTCGTAATGGCACATAGCACCAGAGTCAAGTTCGCAGGAACACAGGATCCGACTTGATCCGGGAAAGCAATTATATATTACACAGAGTACTAGTGTTTTAATGTACACTTCCACCTATAGTTTCTTTGTAATATTACAACAATGAACAGGAATTCCCTGTGTATTTTCTGACATTGCTAGGTAGTCTCTGCACTGCCTGGTCCCATACTTACTTCGTGTAGACATCTTCACGTGTGTGCCTACATTCTGGGGGTTCAAGCAGAGGTTGTGCGGAGTAATTAATCACCTATTCAAGAAGGGGAATATTCTGAGAGCCAATACCAGACCCCTGTGTTTTCAGCATTATCCAAAGATTGGAAATGTTTTCATATCGAGGCATGACTTCTGGAAGCAAAAACCCAACTTGTGGTGTGTTATTTGTGAGATGCTTATGTTATATTGTGTTGTAGAGCGTGCTGCGACCCAATGGTATCCTGATGCTGTTTTTGGGGCCCCTAAACGGGAAGAGGGAATAAAATAAAATGATGTGACACAGCAAAAACCAAAAAAGAAGGAGTGATAGATTTTCCATTTATCCAAGATATGGGAAGGTTTTTAACAATTTCCGAAACTTGGAATGATTTTCAATCAACTTGAAAGATAGAGGAAGGGTCTTCCAAAGAGTCAAAGAGTGGGATCAGCCACAGAGAAAGCCCTACCACCTACAGCCACCTGCTAAATCTGGGGGACACGAGAAGACAGAGATTGGAGGAACAGAGATGTCTGATTGGCCTATAAGACATGATCTTATCACAAATATAGGAAGCACCCTGTCCATGAAAAGCTCAATGTACAAGCACAGAGATTTAAACGTTCACCTACTCTCAACAGGAATCCAGTGAAGTCCACCCAACACAGAGGAGACATGGACATTCTTATGTAGCCCAGCCACCAACCAGCTGCCAAATGTTGTAAGATGTGTAACCTATTAAGATATTATTTAGGTTGCGCCAACAGGGTAGCATTACAATAATCTATGATCGCCAAAATAGAAGAGGCAACCACTGGCCCACGAAGGGAATCTGGAATATAACTTTTAATGGTCAAGTTTACTGGTTGTTTTTGCTATTCTATTTCTTCCAACCAAACTAACTGCGTCCTCAATGTGGTATCTGGCCCTGGATGTCAGTGATGTGCCCCCTATCTAGGTCGAGGGGACAGAGAAAGGCAGACCCTATTACTTAGCTACAGTAAAAGAAGCATTACGACACATACATGGTGTGTCCATGTGACGAGTTCTAGCAGGACAACACAATTCCTTAATACTTAATATTTTAACATTATTCGAAAAATGTGTGCCATACTGGTGCACATGTTTATAACATAGAGTTTCCCATTGATATTATGAAATCCCTTATTGTTGATGGCCGACTGGTTTCAGTAGCTATGATAAGTGATTGCCACTTTCTTCAGGACCTTGAATGCTCTATTTCATGAAGAGCATTAGCGCATCTACTCTTGGGCTTCGGATTGGGATGTTATATTAAAACAGAACTTTGTTTCTGCCCTTGGTATCTCTGTGAACTGGCATGCCACTGTTAATCCAGAAAGCAGAAGACTTGTTGAAGGTGTTACCCTCATATGAATCCTTTTGTAGTCTGTGCTGCTTACTTTTGCTGAACACGAGGACACACCAATAGAGTTTTCAGGTTGCTCAGATCGTAATGTACTCATTTGACAACTTTCTTTCAGTTCTGCATTCATTACAGATAGCATTTACTTGTGCTCGTTTGAATGGCAACTTTCTTTCAGTTCTGCATTCAATATGGATAGTATTTTCTTGGGTATACTCAATCAGCAGTTTTCTTTCACTTCAGCATGCAATGGGCCTCATTACGACCCAGGCGGTAAGGGGTTTACGGCAGCGTAAACAGCGCCGACCCTTACCGCCTGAGTACGAGGTCCCTTAGCGCCATGGCGGATTTAACACCTGCTTTTAGCAGGTGTTAAAATCCATGGCGCTAAGGGACCATGGAGTTAATTACGCCACCGTAATTTACGGTGGCTTAATTAACGCCTTCCCCACTCCCATTATGCCCTATGGGGCAAAAATGGGAATGGGGAAGGGTAAATGGGGATTGGGGACTTACCGCCCCGCCAAGGTCGGAATGGGGCGGTAAGTCCGCCAACCACCATGGCGTAAACGTAGTTTACGCCATGGTGGTAAAGTCACGGCCCAGGCGGTAACTTACCGCCTGGGTCGTAATGAGGCCCAATGTGAGTAGCATTTACTTAAATGCAGGAGCTCTAATTTATTTAAAGTTCCTTCGGAGCACTCTGGTCTCCTCAGTGTCTCCTGACACTCACCGGCTTTCACAGCTCCTCCCAGCGGCTCTCCCCGAACAGGAAAACCTTCCATTCATTTGCCGGAACGTCTTTAGGCATGGGCTGCCACCTCTGCTATGATCCACATGCGGTCCGTATCCCTGCTGTCTTCCACAGCTCCAGCTGCACCCGAGCTTGGGCACGGATTGCTTTTCTTTCGCCTCTGCTACCTGGCAGTGCCTGCTGCACCCCTTCACATGGAGGGTTCCCGTTCCTGCAAAGCTCCTCTGGCAGGACTCTGGGAATCGTTGATGGTGTCTCTGCTCCTAGACTCTTTCCCAACATGGCATATTCTCTTCCCTCTCTCTCTGCTTTTGGGCTCCAGATATTATACTCTTTATCTTTATTAACAGGCTGCAGGTGAAAAAGGTTGGACTCAATTGCATGACCTTGTTTAAGCCTGTTATATTGACATGCCTGACCTTCATTACAAAGTGCATGCACGTCCCTCTTCTTTGTCCCAGTACCAGAGGGGTGTTCATAATAGGAAATGTGCATTATTCTTAGTTGCCTCGTGCTCGTCTCCGTACTTGATGAGAAATTATCTGACTGACATTATCCCATGAAGTCGGAGGGAGGGTTGGGTAGGTCAGTGTTAGTGATGTGGGGATACCATATCTCACCTTCAGACACCCTCTCGCCAATCCCCAAGGATCTTCCATCCTGGTGATCCTCCCTCTTTTGCCCACCCCCAGGGTTTATTTATTTGGTTTTGTAGAGTGCACTGCAGCCCGCAGGCATCGAGGCGCAACAAGATAAACTTAAGAAGGCTTGATTCAGGGTTACAGGAATGCCGCCCATCACAAGTAGACTTAGTGCAGGGTACAAGGTTACACATACAGAAATAGGTGACCACCAGGCTACTTAGTTACAGATACAGAATAATAGTCAGGAAATACATGCTGATTCAAATAAAGAGTCTGCATGAGAATCAATTAGCCTGATATGAGGAGGGAGGGCATTCCAATAGGTGGTGGTTGGATACAAAAGCAATGGCCCTTCCCAAGCTACCTGATCAGACGATCCCTGAGGCGTAGATGTGAGAGTACCTTTAGGTTTCTCACAGTGGGTAGAGAGTGGAAACAAATCGGCAATATGTGAGCCATGGAGACAATAGCACTTATCGTGGGGGAGCCACTAGCAAGTTCCACCAAAATTACAGGTGGAGTTGGAGGGACCAGATGGGCAGACTACCTTGTGCTGGATGCTAAAAAAGACTAGAGAAGCATAGCCACTATCTATAACATTTTTTCCAATTTCAACAGACAAAAATAAACAAGTACAGAAAAAGGTATTAAAACATCTAGTATAACATCTGCCAAACATTGCAGGCAGAAATACATAACTGCTTATGGATTCTTCTTCCGTGATGACTGGGATCTTTAATTTGCTACAAAATGTCTGCATTTACTAGTAAGTATTTAAAATAGCTAATGGTCAGTATTTACAACTACTAAACACATACTGCACATTAGCATTTAACATCATTATATAAATCACTTCTTCTCATTCTATATATACATTACAGGGCCTTCGCTAGTGACTCTGTAGTTATGGTTAAGTTGCTCAGCCCATAGGAAGAGGACTTTTCGGGCGGCTTCTAACGTCGCCCACCCTGGACGAATCCTCACAAAACTTTGCAAGTATATGTCCTCATCAGATTGATCCTGCAAAGTTTGGTGATGTTTCGTTAAGGGGGACACAGTTATAGGGGCGTCGCACAATTTGTGTTTTTTTCCATAGAGGTAATGGAAAACATGTTTTGCTCATGCCTTCAGCCCAAACCCCTGGGCTGATTTTCAACAAATTTGCGGCAGGAGTGGCGGCTTGGTGCTGAAAGCAGGCTTTTGTTAATTTGGTGCAAATCTGTCCAGTAGTTTTATTAAAAACCACCAAAAAGTAGGAAAAATAAATTAGTGATATCTGGGTTCAGTCCACAGACTCACTTCCCTGGTCACTCTGCGGATGGGCTGCCGATTGGTCCAGGGGCCGACATGAGATCCGCGGACAATGGATGTGCCTGCTGATTGGATGGTGAAGAGCGTGAGGTGCATCATATTTTTGGAAACACCCGGCAGGTTGGGACAGCGTGCTGGGGAAATGTGTGGAGAGGCCAGTGAGGTTGAGGCCAGTGGCCACAAGAATATATGCACTGCGCACAGCCATCACAGTAGTGATATGTGTATAGTAATTATGGGTAATGTAGTAGGAGTATGTCCAGAATCTCCATAGTAGGAATATGTGTATAGTAATTGTAGGTAATGTAGTACAAAGTGTTTGTAATATGGAGGAATGATGCAATTGAACTGTATATGGTACTTATGATTGTAGTACAATTGAGTATAGTGCTGATAGAATATGTATTTGGTTGTAATTGCTGTGGTTAATTTGTTTTGTAGCGTTAGGAGGCAAGAATCTCTGGTTTATTTTCTGTGAAAAAAAAAAAAACAGCAGAATTGGTTAAGCAGGATAGTTCAAAAGCGTAGTTGTATACAATTTTACTTATACATTGGGCCTCATTACAACTCAGGCGTTAAGGGTTAACGCCACCGTTAAACCTTAACGCCTGATTCTGATTTTAACGCCTGCTTTTAGCTAACCTGCCATGGTGCTAATTACGCCGCCGTAATTTACGGCGGCGTAATTAGCGCCTTCCCCACTCCCATTATGCCCTATGGGGCAAAAATGGGAATGGGGAAGGGAAAATGGGAAATGGGGATTTACCCCCCATCCACCATGGAGTTTACACCATGGTGGTACAGTTGGTGCACTTAGCACCAAGTTTGTAATGAGGCCCAAAGGGGCTCACAACAAGTTTGCCGGTCCAGAATCAATGGTGCTGGTAGCAACACACCGGCACCGTTTTCTGGACTGGCACATTGCGACCCATGATGGTAGAAACACTGTCACCGCAAAGTGACCCCCACGGTGCTACTGCACCCGGTGGTACCATGACCGCAAACAGCAGGATGATTCGATGGACATCCCTGAATTATCGGCATGCTGGTATACCGGGTACATTACGAGTACCACCAACACGGAAACACTGCCATAAAAATGGCGTTAGCACCATGACCACCGTGCCTGTATTACCGCCACTGCGGACCAGGCGTGAAACAGTACCAGTTGAGCAGCAACAGGACCCAGGTGGACAGAATTAGCCCTGCTGCACACGATTGGCCACTGGGAACTTACAAATGGACCACACCCAAGCCACCTCCCAATACAACCATGCTGGCAATCCGTCTAGCAGCAAGTGGTCTGTGGAACCTGCAAGCAGCTATGGAGTAAGAAGCAGCACTTGGGCAGAGGAGGAGGAGTAGGCGCAGGAGGCAAATGAGGTACCAGGTGTCCATCCCAGACATCATTCTGCAGCAGGTACCACCCCGCAGGCAGCCACCAATACCCTGCATCAGACCCCAAGCCAAATCCACATGTTATACTGGCTTGACAGTGACACCATTATATCAATAGTCACCCTCATCAATGATGACATCTGCAGCATCATAAACATCCGGACTACAATCCCACCCTTGCTGAAGCTAGTGTCGGTACTGCACTTCCTTGCAACCGGCACATACCAGTACACCATTGATGAGCTACACGGGCTATCACAACCCTGTTTTTCGAGGATAATGTTCCAGGTACTGGATGCGCTGCTGCGTCATGTGTCAGACCACATTGCCCTACACTGAACCCCTGCACAGGTCAATGCCTTCCATGCCCTTGCCGGCATGCCCAATTGCATTGGTGCATTAGATTGCACCCATGTGGAGTTGACTTTCAGACATGCCATTGAGGCGGTGTATAGAAATCGGAAACAATTCCACACTCTGAACATGCAGATGGTCTTTGATGCAGAACAACTCATTACCCATTGCTGTGCACATTTCCCGGGAACGACACATGACCCAAGGGTTTTGCGGACTCCATGTTGGCAGGGTACATGCCACATTACAAAACGGAGAGAGCACCTGGCTGTTGGGTGAGTGAAATGACCAATGCAGGGCCTCTCTGTAGTGGGCGGGGGGAATAGACACTCACCAGAGTTCACCCAGCTTACTGCTGCAATAGGTAAATGACAGTTTGCCATGTCGCGGAAATCCATATACTGGCTAACGGAAACACCCCCTAACCAAGGAGTGGCACACAATGCAATGGTGACATGTGAATATGAGTATCAGCACTAGCAAGAAAGTAGCATGTGCTCCCATGTGCACAATGCGTATTTCTCCCACTCTGCGCAGCAGTGGCTTTAACTCCTGTGTGCTGTGGGTGCTTGACGCTGATTTTGACAGCACCTTACAAGACATGAGGCACCTAGTGCGTACACAAACAGCATTGTACACATTTTAAGGAATAAGACATGTCGTTGCCTAGAAGGTATCATGAATGCAGACATTGAGCACGCCAAAAAGTCTCAGTAGGAATGAGTGAGCCAAGTGTAATATTGAAGAGCACATCAAGACCATTTAACAGGTTGCATTCTAAAATCTGTGGCATGTCCTATGTTGTGTGCTAAGAAAATACTTGAAACTGTGTACATGCTATCATCGCCAACACCAAATTCCCAACATAAACATCTGATCACCTTTCTGTCACTCACATGCAGGTGATGCTGGATACTCCCTCACGCCATGGCACATTACACCGATCAGACGACCGTGGAACAGGCATGAGGAGTCATACAACTGGGCACACACACGTACATAAGGCATCATAGAGCAGACTTTTGGACTGCTGAAGGCCAGGTTCCGCTGCCTCAGCAGATCCGGCGGGGCATTGATGTATAGCCCTGTAAAGGTTGGCAAAATTGTGCTGGCATGTGCCATGCTGTACATTATGGTTATACACCGGAACATTGCACTGCCCCCGGACATGGTCCCAGCAGATGAGGAGGGATAGGATGACGACGAAGATGATAAGATGGGTGTGCAACCAGGGGGGAGTGCCATGGATGGACAACATGCATGGCCCTTATTCACTATTTTTTCTGAACACTCATCACAAGCACATTATCCCACGTGTAATTTTGAACACTTGCATTAAATCATTCATTCACACACAGAAGAAGATTGTCCACTCGTTATTCTGTATATTATGCTGACAACATTAAACAGGTGCTACAACAATACAGGCCCAAACGTAGACCCTAACTACCTGTCCCAACTATGGACCCCCCTTCCACCTCCCAAAAGTACCCACTCTCCCCCCAAGCCCAAACTACCTAGCCCAACTATGGAGGTCTCCCCTTCCACCTCCCAAAACGTATCCACCCACCTCCCAGGCCTCATACCGAATATGCCAACATGTACAACAATTGTCAGTCAAAAATCACTACTTCTGACCACTCTTGGTCGCATATATGTCCCTCTGAGATGCCCCAGACAGCCGCGTGGACCCCCTCCTGGGGCTACCTGTCTGTGAGTTAGTTGGTGTAATGCTGGTGGAGACATTGTGGGGTTATGTGCGGGTAGGCACTTCATGATGGTCTGTAGGGCCAGCACCATTTTTTCCATTATGTTTGACTGGACACTGTTGCCCTCACTGACCCTCCATGCATATTGGATGTGGCATAACGCCCCAAAGGGATGTGCAACCCGGTGCCCATTGTTCTGGTTGCTCTCACATTGCAGCCTAGACTCCTCGAGGTACTGCTGGACCAGTGCATCCAGCATGTCCTGCCATTCCTCAATCCGTTGGAGACGGCTGCTGATCTCCTGCAAAGATGGGGTTAGGGAGTGCATGGGACTCCTAGGGCTCATGGGGCTAAATGTGCCCAGTGGTTCAGGGTTGTTCGGGTTCTCCTTGCTGGAGATTCTGGCTGCCTCAACAGGCAGTTCCTCTGGACTGCTGTCCATGCTATGGGACTCTGCCTGGTGGGATTTATTTATTCGCATTTGTTAAGCGCACATCAGACCGAAGGCATCGTGGCGCTGGTGGTGTTGAACGTCCCTTTGGGATTGTAGTGGCAGCAAGGATGTTGGGCTGGGGTGCTTGCTGTGTCACAGGGAGAGTAGAGGTGTTGTGCTGGGGTGCCTGCTGTGTCTCGGGCAGCAGGAGTGTTGGGCTGGGGTGCTTGCTGTGGCCCAGGGGCAGCAGGGGTGTTGGTCTCCTGGGTGTGGTGTACCTGGGCCATCCTGACTTTCCCAGTGGGCTGAGGTGCCTGCAACAGATGTTGACTGACGTTGTGCTGGCAGACGTGCACGTCTCGTCTCCCTCAACATCCCTGGTTGTCCGCCATTGGTCTCAGATGATGATCCTGTGGGTGAATGAAAGGCATGCTGTTAGTGGACTGACAGGATGTGTAAAGTACAATTACATGCAACACAGTCATCGAGCAACATCACATTGTGGTTATACATATTGATGTGTGCTGCATTGTCATGTGGATGCAGCCCATCAGACTGGCTGTGCACTGTATTCTGTGGGGGGGCATAGGAGTACTGGGTGTGCTTGCAGTGATGTGGACTGTGATATGTGTATTTCTGTGCGTTGATGGGGGTAGGGTGCAGGATTAGCTTGATTCAGCTTCATATTTGTGCCCTTTCTGTACTCACCAGCCTTGCCAGGTGTCTCAGCTCCTGCCTCCACTGCACCAACTCCCTCAATGCCCTTGAGGTGCATGGGTGGAAAGGTGAAGCACTTTTCCACCCATGGGAGCAGCTTTAGGGGTGTGTGTGATGCACTACCTGTTGCAATGCATTGACCTCTGTGGGCTGCCAGAAGGTTCTGCACCCAGAAGTGGAGGTCATCCCATCTCTTATGGCAGTCCTTCACGCCATGGGCTTTGACACCCACAGCTGTCACCTTCTGAGCAGCCTCAGCCCATATGACCTTGCGCCTCAGCGGCGTGCTGTACCGCTGGTGAGCGGCAAATAGCACCCCTGCATTTTCCACAATGTGGACAACCAGCATGGTGAGTTCTGCTTCACTGAAGCGGGGCTTGCGCATGCAGTTTGGTGGGATTCTTGTTGTCATGTCCCTCTGTGTGTTTGGCCACTCACCGTTGCTGGATGCCTTCTGGTATAGCAGGATCTCAGTGGATTGTGATTTTTGTAATGGCCACCGCTCTCTTTCCAGTTCCGGTGATCACAGTATTTACAGTTCCAGTGTTTCCAGCTCTGTGTATGCAGTGCTGCTATGCCCGGCATGCATGCGCCGTAGACAGATGCACTGCCAACATTTGTGGCGATACATCCGTCTCCGTCGGTGTTTCCTTGATGGCTGTGGCACTGGTTCCACGCATTAGTGATGCACACGGCTGCCAAGCCATAATCCTACCTTGTTTTCACCACCACACAGTGGCAGAAGCGGTACGACCGCCATCACGGTAACATCAGATTTTTACCACTGGACTCATAATAAGTTCCAAATTCAATAGTTTCTTCAATCCGGTTGCGTTGGAGATGCATTTTTCAAAAGCTATTTAGTGATGCTCTTGCTTGTAAACACATAGGAAGTATCATGCCGTGCACTTCTAGTTTGTCTATGGAGGTGGGTTGCATTATTTTCTTCCACATTGTCTTGTTGAATTGATTATAGCTTGCACGGATTGGCATTAAGGACATACATTTTAGATTTTGTTGAGTTTATTGTGCCATGACATCAGGAGCAGATGTGTTTCATCCATGTAGCACATGGATTAGTCTACTATTTAAGATGGATTTTGCATCTTTAGTAAGAAGACTAGTTCTAATGATTTTTAAAAAGTTAGCATAGGTGAGGTCTGCAGACTGGCACATGTTTTGAGTTAGCTCTCTGTAGTGAAAATGTTGCCAGAGATGTACATTTCCGATGCTGCCAAGGGTATTGCGGCATTGTGTGTGTCCTAATGTTTTGAAAACAGGTTGACATTTTACTGGTGTTAACTGTATGAGGTCTCCAAAACCAATAACATGTTTTCTTCCAAACAGTTCTACATAGTTGTTTTTTTAGGACTTATTGTATTCTGAGATGAAATAAAGCCAACATGAGGTTGGAAACCATGCTTGCTTTTTCTATCAGGAGCACTTTCATTTGTTTTAGAATTCTGCGTACTTCAGTAGCGGCTTCTCCGGATAATTTGTAATATTCTAATTTGTTTTGGTGTTCAATGGGGAGGAGTAGTAGTCAGTGTAAAGTTACACCTCCTATGCTATAGGCAGCTAAACCTGTGGGGCTGTGACTACAGATAAAAGATTGTTGTTTGTTAAGTTTTGTAGAAATGTGCTGAATATTTTAATTAAACATGTTTTACCAGAACCAGGTTCACCACTTACATTTTAGTTTCATGTTTAAAGCCATGTTCAATTTCTTGAGTGACTTCTAGATATATGGTGAGTTCATCATTTAGCTTTGATTCCAGAACTGACTTCCTCAGATTGTTTATATTAATACATGGTATTTTTCTATCTCAGTCATGGTTATTTCGAAGTGGTCCTAGGCTTCCTTTAAGGGAAGGTTGACTGCCGTCAGGAGTGTCTTTGTCTGGTTGAGCTTCAATTTCTTCCTTTTGTTGGCGTTCATCGTCCAACATTTGTTTGTATTGTTTGAAATTGTCATTTGGTATACTGCTTTCATTTGCTTTGAATGCAGCTTCAAATGAGTCATAGGGCCTCATTACAACCCAGGCGGAAATAATAGCACCATGGTCCATGCCGGTAACTTACCGACTCCGCCATGGAGAAAGGGGGAATTACCACCCCATTACAAGGTTGGCGGGCGGTAATTCCCCCTTCCTCCATGGCCCTTCCCCATTCCCATTTTTGCCCCATGGGGCTCAATGGGAATGGGGAAGGAGCTAAGTACGGTACCCAAATTGCGGTATCGTACTTAGCACCAAGGTCCCTTTGTGGGTCCCTACTTTAACGGCTGGTGTAGACCAGCCGTCAAGGTCGGGTCCCGCAAAGGGACTTCATAATCCGGCGCTAATGGGTTAATGGCGCTGCAGCCTTTTACGGCGCCGTTAACCCATTAGCGCCAGGGTCGTAATGAGGCCCATAGTCACCTAATAATTCTTTTTCTCTTTTCCAAGGTTTACAAAGTTGGAGTAAGGCCATGTAAAACAATTCTCTATGTTGTGGAGATTTAAATGATAACTTGATATGATTAATTAGAGTGGGCTTGGTGAGTTTGACTAGGCTTCCTTCACGAGTTGAGACTGAATATTTGCCAGTTGTCTCATTTGGTGTGACATGATTTGTCATCCCAGAGGTCTTTTAGCTCCGTTTTCTCAGCTTTGGTGACATATCTTGCAAATGCAGTGGAATTGTCTGCAGTGTATTGTATGTCTATGTTTGTATTCCACAAGAGGGCAATGATTGCATTGTAATCATTGATGTACTTGGATGCTTCCTCGATACTCATGGTCAAGAGAACAGTGTTTTTATATCTACTCTGTTTGTGGTGCATGCAAAGTCGTGCAAGTCATCACAAGCATACTCTGCACAACTTAAAGTAACAAAATGATATGGGTGGGTCTAGGTCCCTTAGCATAAAACGTACATTAGTGAGACGTTGGAACCAGTATTCTTTTGTACCACACATGTTACCTACAGATTAGTGACACTTAACTGCAAAACTTCACCTTTGTCTTTTATTTTTTTAAGCATTTGGGTAGCGGATATGTTTCAAAAGTTGGAGCTTGTTTTTAATGTGTGTGCAACTCCATAACATAGAGTTGCTAGTTCATTTTCGAAAAGGAGGTGGAAAATGTATTCGACATATTGTCTGAATCTGGTGTCTTCAGAATACATTCTTAAAGAGCGATATTGTGATAGTCTAATTTGCGTGGACCTTTCATCATATCTTCCTCCTTTTCCTGTAGGAAAGAGTAGAAGAAAAGAATGTGCTTCTACACATTTTTCCCATATGCTCTTTGGAGATCCTTTGGCTTGATACATTTGATATGTTTCTAATGCATCGTCAATTGTGTCTTGGGAGTGTAGTGGGTGAATTGTACACTGGTCTAAAACTTTGGCTGCAGTAACAGGATGTGCACGTTCAAATTGGCCAGTTGCTGGTCTTGAATAATTTGGGTGGTTTCTCTTATCCTCTATGTGTATATTTGTGTAGTATTCATTGTTTTCTTTTAGATATTGTAGTACTTGTCTAACATTTCTTAACTCGACTAGTCATTGCCAAATTATTTTGTCTTTTGTTGGCACACCATTAACTAGTATGATCAAAGATGATCTGTTGGCCATTGTTCTCCTAGAGTGTGTACATTTTCTTTTAGATCTAATGGTAAATATTCTACTTTGGCATGGATGCCGTTTAGTAACTCAGTAATTTGGCTGATTTCATACAACTTAAACTGTTGGAGAGCTTTCAGAAGTGGGAATGTTTCTAAGTTATTAGTGATAGCATGTGATGGCATTTGGTTATTGTCAAGCTTTGTGTTACAGTACGTGCAAACTGTTTTGAGGGGTCAGTTATTTTGTATTTAGTTTCTGCTGTTAGATATAAAGCTAATTGCAACAATTGGGATTCTTCATTGTCTTCTACTTTGTGCTCTTTTTGTAAAACATTCTGCGGCAACAGACACATATTTTGTCTGGTATTTCAGCAGATGTGTTTTGAAACTTAGCTATTTCTTTTTTGTATGTCTTCATTAGAACATTGGTCTTTATGTGGTTTTCGGTAATATTTTCTAAAGGTACAGAATTTTCTAAGTCACATTCAGTTCCAAATTTATTTAAATTTTGCAGTTCTAGAGCAGGACCTTTTGCATAATATAGTAGATGCACAAGATACCATATATTAGAATGGTGTGTCGCTAACATTTTGATGTGGTAGAAAGTGCTTTTGTAAGCAGTTCCTAAAATGCAGGCTAAGGAATGTCCTCGCAGACCACTGTGGCTGCGCATTGGACAGGAGTCTATGGTTTGTAAAGTTTTCATTTTACTTTTGTCTTTTAGTTTCGCAAAGTGATTGAGGAATTGTTGTAAAAATGTAAAGGATTGTTGGCATACATTACACATTGTGCTGCATGTCCATTTGTATACTGGACTGCTTGGGTGAAATGAACATTTGCTTAAAAGTTTGTTGGGGACTTTTTTCTATCAGGGTTTCTTTTGCCATAATGGTGTGTTCCACCATTTCATACCCTCGACCATTATTGGCTATGGCAATGGTTTTTTGTTGTTCTTGTTTATGAGATTTGTAGAGGACAACCAACAGCCTCTGCAGGAAGTTTCGCCCCCTACTACCTGTATATTGGAAGCCTGAAATAGTACCATGTTAGACACCAGCAGTTGTGACTATTCTGTGTCGAGTCTTCGAGAAAAAGTACCCACTGAGAAAACCCTATCTGATGTGCTCCTGAAGAGATGACAATCTCATGGAGGAGATCCCTGAAGGGATATAAAAAAGAGAGAAAGAGATGTTGATGATGTCACAAGAAACAAGCGTGGCACACTGAGAAGACTGGCTGACGAAGAGAATGGATGAGTCATAGAAACTGATGACAAAGTAAAGAATCGAATAAACCTTCATGTGTGAAATGAGGATTGCAGGTGTGAAAAGCACTGAAGAAAATGCAAGCCGTTTAATAATTGTACAGATGCAGCAACGCAAAAGACTAAGTGATCATATAGGCTGGCTATACATAGTGAATAGACTGCAGGCAAAGCCGGCATTATATAGAAGCTGGACATCAATGTCACAATTTTACTATGTTCTGACCATGAAGAGAAGGGTTGAAGATTGTGTCGCAGCAAAGGATTAGCTGGGAGCTTGAAAGAAGGGATAAGGGCTGTCTGGCCTTGTGTCAAGACTGAAGGCAGCCAAGAACTGGTTGTCTATCCTTGAAGAACAGTGAACGTGAGAAGCTGAATTATTACTCATTAAGGTGCAAAGAAAGAACACCATGGGCCTCATTATGAGGTTGGAGGTAGCCATGGCGCTATTAGTGCCATGGCTGCCTCCAAACTCGTTCCGACTCTGCCCTGGTGAATGGAGCTTTTACCGGCCCATTCCAAGGTTGGCGAGAACAGTAATTCCCTTATTCACCAGGGCCCTTTCCCATTCCCATTTGAGCCCTCATAGGGATCAATGGGAATGGGGAAGGCACTAATAACGGTAGCGCAAATTGCGGTACCGGTATTTGCTCCAGAGTCCCTCTGCGGGTCCCGTCCTTAACGCCTGGAAAAACCATGCGTTAAGGGAGGACCCAGAAAGGGAACTCGTAGTAGGGCGATAAGGGATTACCGGCACCGGTTCCCTTACCGGTGCCGGTAATCCCTTACCGCCCACCTCGTAATGAGGCCCCATGAGTGCCAAATGTATTAATTCAAGACAAATAAATACTGCAAAAGGAGCTGAATTGCGGTCTCCTGTCACGTGAACCAAGAATGGGAATAGAGTGGGCACGCAGTCCAGAACTTTGATAAGTGTGCGCCCGTACTTCTTTATATTCCCAGAGATGAGAAAACATTGCAAGGTCAAGTTCAAAGACAGTCTGCACGGCAGAAGGCATGGGTGATGAGAGATGGTGCGGTAATTGGGTGGGGAGGTACAGTCAAGTCTACCTCCTCGTACCTGGGTCTGAACTAACATGCTGCTAAGTGAATCAAATGTTCCAGAAGGGCACGAGCGTGCCAAACAATTGAAGAGGGCGGTATAACGAAGGACCTTATAGTTTGAGAGCCAATAGAGTACTGTGTTTCCACTAACTGATGAAGATGACTTGCACTAGGGGTGGGCATGTGTTGTCCACCTGACTGTAGAGACCCAAACACATCCCGACCCCTTATAGAAAGTATACTTATTTGTTCCCCTTGAGTCAACCACAATCCTCTATAGGTTTTACTTATTTTCCACGTAGTATGACTTCACGTATGATGACTTCTTGTTATAAAAATGTTGTTTTTTATGAAATGCTTCGAGTTGAGTTCGAGAGAACGCTGTGCAGCGTCCGTCGTAACTCCCTGTTTTAGATAATTGATATTAAAACAGTTAAAATACTTTACCTTCTTCCTGAATTGGTCTGATTATTGGAGTACAGAGGTATTCTGTTTCCCATCCACCTGCATGACACACTACCTGAACTAAGGCCCATATGGTCAGCTTCTTCATTGAAGTATGGTTCTGTGCTGCTTGTGTGAATCCATTCACCATCACAGAAGTTTGAAAAAGTTTCTATATTGACACTGCGCAAGTTTAGAAGTACTTATTGTAATTTATTGATTCATTTAGTTAGTGGTTTCATTCTGTTTAAAATCAATAAAAATAGTTTTCTCTTTAGTAGAAAAGCACTGTCAATTAGAGCTTGCAGGATTAGTCTCCTGTGGTAGTTTTTAAGGGTAGTTCATGACTTTTCAGATGTTTAGGTAAGTTTGTGAAGAACTCTACAATGAAACATTTTCTGTAACATCATTTTTTGGGATTGCTTTGCCATGACTAGGTTAACACTGGTAGATAGAGGGTTATGTTTGTTAGTAGGTCTAATTTTCTTTTTACATAATATTTAACTTTGTGTTTTTGCAAGAGGGGCCTTACCTTTTTTAGTCGTGGCTGGCTGAGTTTTGTTGAGGGAGGTTACTAGCTCTTTTGTAGTTTGGTGTAGTTTTAGTCTTATCTGCTCTATTTTTTTCTTTTTTGTTGTTGTGTCAGTTAGGAAAAGAGAAGGTTTGCTTTGGAAAGTCGTGCAGTGTATGGGCATGTATGGTGCATGGGTTTGTGGGAATAATTGTAGAGATGAATAGAGTGCTGTATGATTGTTTGATTGTGAGGTGGTATATTAGGTGTGGTGGGAAGGTTGTGAGAGTAAGAGTGTACAGCGGTGTGATGGTGTTGGGTTAGTGAGTAAGAGAGCGGTGGTGTGATGGAATCTGTAGGGGATTGTGCTGTTTGAGCATCACAGTGGGTGTTGCAATGGTGGTGTGTAGATGTGAATAGTAACAGTGTGAATGCCAGAATATAATTGGCTAGAGTGAAAGAAATATTGGTTTGAAGAGAGTAGTCTTGGATAATATATAATAGAACTATATTCATCTTTGAGGGCTGGAGCCCCAACATCTCTGCAGCCGCTGGAGCAGTCCTACTGAGCTGCCAACGTCTGGGAGAAGCACCCTGCTTTTCGACGCATGCCATACATTTGTGGCCGTTCTTTGAGCACATTGCCTCAATCCATGTGAAAAATATCCCATTTCAATTTCTGTTGCTGCTCGAGTACCATGCTGCTGGTGTACCACTTGGAGCACCTTGGTACCATGGTTCTTTCACCCTCGACATTCAAGCCTGCACCCCATTCGCTGCTAAGATGGCCACTGCACTCTTGCGCAAGTGGACACTGACATTATTTTGTATTTACTTGGTTGCTTAGAAACCGCTTAGATTGCTTCTTATTTCTTCTGATTGGCCTTCGCCGGCTGTCGGACAACAGCCTCCCATTGAAGGCCCTCATTCAAAGGCCCTGTCTTGAGCCTGTCGGAAGCCGAAGGCCAGAAATGATGCCTGACTTTTCATCCACCTACATTTCTCCCCCACCACATCTCATATTCGTCACACCATCAATTACCTTACCGCTTGTTGGACGAGCACTATGCTGATAATGTGCCACCACACACCACTGGTGAGCGCACTATCACAATCTATTGGCTCAAATATCCTTTAATGATTTCCAGCTGCCACATTATAGCTGCATTATGACTTTTATGTTTCTTTCATAGAATATGCATATCACTGTGTAACCATGTCTTATTGAACGTCTGCCTTATCGCTGCTAAACACTAGTAGGTGGCTTTGCCACCACCGCCTGCAATTCCCATTGGAAATGGTTTAAGTTTACTTGCTGCAAACTGAGTGCATGCCGAGTGTATTAACAAGCCTATGTGGGTTTGCATGCTTCACTTGGTCACAGACTGGTACTTATTCCATGTGTTTATTAAACACGCACCATGCCTACGATTACTCTCGATCTCTCACAGTCCGGTCACCATGATACGCGAATGGTCATTAAGTTAGCGGCACTGGCCAAAAACTGTTAGCTTACCCACGCTCAGCGCACCCTAAACTGTTCAGCCCAAGTATATGCACTAATTTTAGCTCACCTGAAATTGCTCAGCTTCTCACACCAAATGATGTTTTGTGCCTACTTATTGTTACATTGCCTATTCCATCCTACATACTCTGTGACATCATTGCATGCTGCATCACACCCAGTCTACGAATAACTTGTATGCATTTTGCCCACTTGGTGATAATACTGAATGCTGTTTCCTGCCCACCCTGTGTTAACCATGATTGTTATATCCTACCCATTCTTGTGTAAATCTGATTGCATCATCCTGCCCTTCTACTGAAATGTTGAACATAGTTAGTCTCCTTTCATAAATCCTAGAGTCGATCTTGTGCATTAAGAAGACCGCTAGCATACCATAATCCACCCTAACACAGCCTTTTGCAATCCTCTGCATGGGAATTGTGGCATCTGCATCTAAAACCCTAACTTAACGCGGCATGCATCTAGCCATGCTCATGCTCCTCCTTACCACTTCTCACATTCTCACTCTGGTCAGCTCAGTGCTCCAGACCACTATGGCTGCCTTTGAGCCCTGGAATCACCTACCTTTCCCTACGAATAAAGTGAGCATTACGACCAGAACCCCAAGTATTCTACTAGCTATGACATCGAGACTCCCCGCATCCAGTATCATAGCGCCCTCCACCTTCCAACATTCTTGCCTTCTGGAAGCCACTAAACTCACACCCATCACACAAAAATCCCCCTTCAATCCTCTCATCAACACACCAACCCATTGGATCAAACAATTTACTAGAAGAGCCACTCCCAACCAACCCTGCTCACTGATGAAAAGAAATAAAAGACTAGGCTCCAGATTCTCGCCAGTGCCCTCCAAACCTAACCTCAAATCCATAACCACAACTAAAGACTACTCTAGCAGAACTAAGATTGCCAACACAACAAAGAACTCAGGAAACTCCTCTACATGGCCCAGGGAAAATACCACGTATACTAAAAATATTTCTACCTCTATCAAGGGTGCTCTGATCAATGGCAGATCCTTGCTAGCCCACACTCTAGATAATGCTAATGTTATAACAACGCATGACCTTGACTTTCTAGCTATTACAGAGACATGGCTTCATGATGCGGCAGGGCCCTCTCTCTCACTTGCTATCCCAGACAAGTACTCCATCATCTGACTCGACAGAGAAACCAATCAAGCCGAAGGTGGAGGCGTCGCCTTCCTCTCTAAAACTGTCTTAGGCCTCAGGCTCATACCTAACCAATCATTCCAGTCAGCTGAGCTACTGTCTGCTGAGATACCAATCTCTGCCTAATGAACCATCTCCATCCACCTTGTATACAGATCACCAGTCCATGTATCTACCTTTGAAGAAGACATTACCCTTCTCTCTAACAATACCAAGCCAGGATCTCAAATTATCCTACTAGGGGATTTTATCCTTCAACTTCACAACGTAAAGGACATCAAGTACCATTACAGATTTAGGCTTTCTGCACCGCATTTCTGAACCTAACCACAACAAAGGTAGGACTATCGGCTAATTAGCCGACTTCAATTGCAGCATCAGCATCCTGTCCAACACGCCATGTGCTTGGTCAGACCATCACCTGATATCTTTCATGATAAAGGAAGAAAGCAACCAGAGTAACCTGCAAAATCTCGCCCCACCCACTCGCACTAGGAATATTAGTAGAATTACAGTGGAGAACTTGCTACCTCTACTTCAGCCGATTACCAATGCCTGAACCACTAAACACTCAGACCCAAAGGTCTTAGTGGACTTCTTCAACCATACTCTGCTTAATGCCATCAACACTATTGCATCCCTTAAACTATGCAAGGCTAAACCCTTCACACATTTAAACTTGTGGTTTACTTCCTACCTCAGATCATTGCGCAAATCCAAAAGAAGTGCAGAAGCACTTTGGAAGGGTATGCCAACAGCCCCTAACACAGAGAAATTTCGAATAGCCTCTCTCAACTACAAAGAAGCGATTCTACAGACTAAAAAAGAAACCTATCACAACGGCATCCTTCAAGCTAAATCAAGTACTAAATAACTCTTCAACATACTTATAGAGTTAGAATCCCTGCCACAACAGCTAGCCACCTGCATCAAAAACACCACTTGGTGCACTAACATTCAGTCAGCAAAAATGAATAAAATAACGATGCTACAAAATAAAATAGAATCCAAAAAACTTACGCTCTCTGATGTCACCTTCCGATCCACTATCTTTGCTCCATCATAAAAACACACAACCAATTTAACTTCTCTGTAACGCTCACCTGACTCCCACGGAGGCGCTGGCCTGGTTCGCGCTGCTGTGACCTCTTCTAAGGTGACTGGGCCGGGCCCCCAAATTTGGCTTGTCTGGCTCGCAGAAGTATCCTTCTGTAGGCGAAATAGGGGATTAACTGTCTGCGGTGTAATGCATTCGGCCTTCCACTTTCCCCTCTCACCCTCCTCGAAACCCCCCGTCGCGTCTCACCTTAGGGTCTGGAAGGACGAGCTCTCCATCCTGCTTCTGATGCAGGGGCGCGTTGGTATCCAGTTACTTCACTGGATTTTCGGATTGGTGAGAACCAAACTTGCTTGGCTTCCAGGTAAGTTTTTTGATAAGAGGTTCCCCTTGTGTCCATGGATTAATGTACTAATGCTAGTGTCTTTTTCCCCATAGGGGCCGGGGTACGGAATGCCGGGGAACAGGCACCGACCCGAGATGAGAGGTGAAATCCTTGTAGAAATCAGGTAAGTCTTTAATGAGCGTTTTTTGGTAATGTCTTTTCATTCGCTCATTAACGCTGATGTCTTTTTCCCCTTATGGGCTGGGGTCCGGAAATGCCAGGATGCAGCGCGGACCCGAAATGAAGAGGGAATGAATCAACAGGTAAGTCTTAACATGGAGATTTAGCTTTCCTTATTCCATTCTCTCTCTCACCTTTTGTTCTTGCCTTTTTCTCCCTAGGCGCTGGGGCGTGACTGCAAATCCGGATGATCGCTGCTGAACATGGAGGCGCCCTGTAAAGGTGAGTGGAATGCGGCGCTGCAGCGATCGACGCGATGAGCTTTTAAATAAAAGTCTTCCTTTTCAGGATTGTCGGCGAGATGTCTCCGGGATGTGGATTTAGCAGGTAAGGACTTTTCCTTCTTCTCTTCATTTGCAGGTGATCCAGGATGCTGGCAGGCGTGGCAGAAGTCAGGATGCAGGAGCAGACACGGTGAGCGTCCAGCTTCTAGATGCAGAACAACGCGACGCACGTGTGGCTGTTTGGGTGGGGTTTAAATGGCCTTGGAAGAAGTTCCAGGTATGTATCCTTCCTCCAATCAGGTATGTATCCTTCCCCAACCACGCCCGGATGGTAAATTAGTCCCACAGGTTAAGTAGTCCCTTTCAGGCCTCAAGGAGGCCGGGATCCTGCAGCATGGTATGCATCAGGTAAGTGCACCCAAGCACTCCCATAATGACCCTGGCGCCTATGGCGCCAGGACTGATGTCTTTTATGAGCCTGGTGCCATAGGCGCCAGGACACTGTCCAAAGGGCCCCTATATGGGGTTGCTGGGTCTTTCCTTGGGGACTGGATGTCCGCTTTCGGGGACGCAGGGCTTGAACCGGCTCCCCGGGAGCGGGCATCATGACAGCACTCCCCCCCAAGGCCCCTCCCAAGGTTGTTCCCTCTGGGGGTTTTGGTTTGTCTGGGAAGAGTCGGTGGAATTTCCTGACTAATCGAGGTGCATGCACATGGTCGCTGGGTTCCCACGACCTCTCCTGAGGTCCGTACCCCTTCCAATCAATTAGGTAGAACAGTTTTGACCTAAACATTTTTGAGTCTAAAATGTTCTTCACTTCGAATTCGGGCTTCCCATCTATTAGAATAGGTTCTGGAGGTTTGAGTAGTCGGGTTCCGGGTACCACTGGTTTCAGAAGTGACACATGAAAAACAGGGTGAATTTGCATACTAGCTGGTAAATCAAGTTTAACAGCTACTGGGTTAATTATTGCCGTAATAGAATAAGGTCCCAGATATTTTGGGTTAAAAGTTCGAGGCCCTTTGAGTGGTAAATGTCTGGTAGCTAAACACACTTGATCCCCAATCTGATACTGAGGTGCTTCTCTCCAATGTAGATCAGCATTCTCCTTGTATTTTCTCTTGGCTTGTTGCAAATGCGTAGTTGCCTCTTTGAAGGCTTGGGCAATTGTAGAATGCAGATGTTCTACTGCAGGCATTCCGAGGTTCTGAGGTGAGTCAAGGTTTGAGGTTCGAGGGTGATGCCCAAACAAAGTATAAAAAGGACTGTGGCCAGTTCCAGAGTGTACTGAATTATTATATGCGTATTCGGCTATCCAAAGAATGTCTTTCCAGTTGCTTTCAGATTGCTGTAATATACACCGTAAGTACTGTTCAAGGGTCTGATTTGTCCTCTCGGTCTGACCATCGGTCTGAGGGTGGTGACTGGTCGATAATCTTACGTCGATCTGCGCCATTTGACAAAATTTGCGCCAGAAGTGGGAAATGAATTGGCTTCCCCGGTCAGAGATTAGTATAGATGGGAATCCATGTAGCCGAACAATATTTTCAAGGAATTCTTTGGCTAGGACAGAAGCTGAAGGTAAACCTTTCAAAGGAATAAAGTGGGCCATTTTGGAAAGCAAATCCTTAATTACCAGAATAGTATTGTACCCCGAACAAGGAGGCAGGTCCGTAATAAAATCCATTGATAGGGTGTGCCAGGGTGCTGGCGGTGTGTCTAGAGGTTGAAGGAGACCGGCTGGTCTTTTCTTTTGACTTTTATTTTGGGCGCAAACACCACAGGACATCACAAAAGATTTAACATCTTTTCGCCAAGAGGGCCACCAAAATTGTCATTTCACCTTTTCCTCTGTCTTGGCAATACCGGGGTGTCCCTCTATTAATGTATCATGATAACCGGAAATAACTAGTTTGTGTAATTCCTTATGTGGCAGGAATAAGCATCCTTGGAAATAAGGTAAACCATTATCTATGGTAAACTCTGATTCCTTTTGTATCCAATCCTGTAAGGTTGTAGGGTCCAGGAGTTGTTTCACTCTGGCTAGAATGTCTTCAAGCGTCTGTAACGAAGTCATGCCTAAAATCCTCTGTTCGGGAATTATTGGTACTGGTTCTGAGTTTGTATCAGATTCTCCGATTCCAATTCGGGATAAGGCGTCTGCTTTGCCATTCTTGCAGCCAGGTCGATAGGTAATCATGTATCAAATTCAGCGAAAAACAAAGCCCATCGGAGCTGCCATGATGACTGAGCCTTGGCGGTTTTCAAATACTGTAAATTCTGGTGATCAGTGATCACTGTGATGGTATGTCGAGCGCCAAGCATATAATGCCGCCAGGCTTTAAAAGCGGACTTAATGGCTAACAGTTCTTTGTCAGTGATTGCATAATTAACCTCGGGTGCCGAGAATTTTCTGCACCAAAATGCTACGGGATGCAGTTGGTTGGTTTCGGGATCTCTTTGGGACAGGACAGCTCCCATGGCTAGGCTGGATGCGTAAGTCTCGACGACATAAGGGAGATATGGACGTGGGTGTTTCAATATAGGTGCGGAGGTAAACTTAGCTTTTAAATCCTGAAAGGCTTGCTCGGCTTTTTCAGACCATTCAAAACGTTTATTTTTCCTCAAGAGTGCAGTAATGGGTTGTACCACGCGTGAAAATTCCGGGATAAACCTGCGATAGAAATTGGCAAAGCCGAGCATACTTTGAACCCCTTTTACAGAGCTAGGTGATGGCCATTTGAGGATGGCATCCACTTTTCTTGAGTCCATTCGGACTCCTTTGGGTGTCAGGATGAAACCTAGAAACTCGACTTCTGTGGTATGGAAAACACATTTCTCCAATTTAGCAAATAGTTTGTGTTGGCGCAGTTTTTCAAGTACTACCCTGACGTGTTTTCTGTGAACAGATTCTGAAGAGGAGTACACCAGAATGTCATCGATATATACGACAACACAAACATCGATGAGTTCCCGAAGGACATCATTCTTGAAGTATTGGAAGGCAGCTGGCACGTTACACAATCCGAAAGGCATCACCTGGTACTCGAATAATCCGTATTTAGTACGGAAGGCAGTTTTCCATTCGTCGCCTTCTTTAACTCGTACCAGATGATAAGCCCCCCGGAGATCTAACTTGGTGTATATGCAAGCGTCCTTCACCTGGTCAAGGAGTTCAGGGATCAGAGGCAGAGGATAACGGTTTTTAACCATTATCTGGTTCAATGCGCGGTAATCGATACAAGTTCTAAGGTCGCCTTCATTTTTGGGCACGAAGAACAAAGCCGAGGATGCCGGGGACTTTGATGGGCGAATAAAATCATTAGCTAGGTATTGATCCAAATATTGTCTCAAATGCAGGGTCTCAGGTTCGGTAAGGGCATAAATCCTGCTACAAGGGGGTTGTGCACCGGGCACCAGATCAATTTGGCAATCGTACGATCTGTGAGGAGGTAACGTGTTGGCCTGTTCCTTTTGGAAGACGTCCTGAAAGTCTTGGTATTCCGGAGGTAGTTGCATGGAGGCATAGGTTACAGAAGCTAGATTAATTTTCAGGTTTTCTGGGTAGCAGGTTTGTGTACAATCCGGGAAGGTTATTCTCTTAGTTCGCCAATCAATTCGAGGATTATGTGTCTCTAACCAAGGGATTCCAAGAATAACCTGAAACTGTGGAGCCTTGATTACATCAAACACAACACCCTCCCGATGGCCGTCGGGACCAATAAGAGTCACCTCAGTAGTGGAATGTGTTACCGGTCCAGAGGCAATTTCAGTTCCATCGACTGTGGTGATGACATCTTTGCTGGTTTTAGGACGGAGAGGGAGGTTAATCCTAGAGACAAATTCACTATCCACATAGTTTCCAATAGCCCCACTATCGATGTATGCCTTTATTGCATGCAACCGCTTAGGCTGTTCTGGATCTACGAGAACCATTGGCACAATGAAATGCGAGGTCTGAGAGTTAGTTTTCAAGCTCGGCAAGCGGACCCCTACGCTTGTCGGGCGGAGTCGTTTCCCGAAACAGAGTCTTCATGGTTTTTATCAGCGGCTCCTACCGCCTTTCGAGGCGGTTTTGCCGGGCAATCTCGTAGACAGTGTCCAGAATTCCCACAATAAAGACATAATTTTAACTGCCGCCTCCTTTCACGTTCCTTTTGAGTTAAGGGTCCTTTAACCCCTCCAATTTGCATAGGCTCAGAGACATCAACTCCCTTGGGATTAGCATGGGTCTTGACCAACACCCGGGTCTCAAACCTGGACTGATCTGCTTTTCTGTTTTGAAGTCTGTGATCCAATTGGACCACTAAGTCTATATACTCTGTGCATTCTTGCGGCGGATTTACAACTTGGGCCAAGACATCTTTAAGTTCTCCGCGTAGGCCTTGATAAAACAACTTGACTCTTTTATCCTCTGGCCATCCCGTTTCCACAATTAGTCTATTAAAGGTTGCAATATAGGATAGGAGGTCCTGATTTTCCTTTTGCAGGGATAGAAGTTCGTCATCCAGAGCCTGCCCCTGAGAGTGGCGAGCAAATAACCTTTCCATGCTTGCTTGAAACCCTTGAAAATTACGGAGAATCGGGTCATCTTGAGTAACCAGTGGAACTGACCAATCGGCAGCGCTGCCGATGAGATATGACAATACAAAGGCTACCTTGGTCTGATCATTACGGAAGGCCCCAGGTCTGCATAGGAAGTGCAAACGACACTGATTCATGAATACGGCGAATCGTTTGGGGTCCCCAGCAAAGCGTTCGGGTGGGGCCAGCGGCATGTTTCCGGGTAGATTAATCTGCACAGGGTTACTGGAAACCACAGGAGCGGGGTTCCCTCCGGAACCGGGTAGAGGAGTTTTCCCAGCTTGACCTTGCAAAAGCTGTCTGGCCAGGTCATCAGTTCTTTCCTTTGATATTATTAATTCCCTCCTGAGGGCATTAGTCTCTTGACGAGCGGCATGTACTTCGGCCCGTAATTCCCCCAGTAATTGGGCCAATTTATCAGTCTCAGAACTTTCCATAGCGCCTGGGTGGGAATTTGTAGGAAGGCTACGCGTTCTGTAACGCTCACCTGACTCCCATGGAGGCGCTGGCCTGGTTCGCGCTGCTGTGACCTCTTCTAAGGTGATGCGCAGGGTTCGGAAAACGGACTGGACCGGGCCCCCAAATCTGGCTTGTCTGGCTCGCAGAAGTATCCTTCTGTAGGCGAAATAGGGGATTAACTGTCTGCGGGGTAATGCAATCGGCCTCCCACTTTCCCCTCTCATCCTCCTTGAAACCCTTCTGTGATTCCCCTTAGCGTCTCATCTTAGGGTCTGGAAGGACGAGCTCTCCATCCTGCTTCTGATGCAGGGGCGCGTTGGTATCCAGTTACTTCACTGGATTTCCGGATTGGTGAGAACCAAACTTGCTTGGCTTCCAGGGTAGTTTTTTGATAAGAGGTTCCCCTTGTGTCCATGCATTAATGTACTAATGCTAGTGTCTTTTTCCCCATAGGGGCCGGGGTACGGAATGCTGGGGAACAGGCACCAACCCGAGATGAGAGGTGAAATCCTTGTAGAAATCAGGTAAGTCTTTAATGAGCGTTTTTTTTGTAATGTCTTTTCATTCGCTCATTAACGCTTATGTCTTTTTTCCCCTTAGGGGCCGGGGTCCGGAAATGCCAGGATGCAGCGCGGACCCGACTTGAAGAGGAAATGAATCAACAGGTAAGTCTTAACATGGAGATTTAGCTTTCCTTATTCCATTCTCTCTCTCACCTTTTGTTCTTGCCTTTTTCTCCCTAGGATCTGGGGCGTGACTGCGAATCCGGATGATCGCTGCTGAACATGGAGGCGCCCTGTAAAGGTGAGTGGAATGCGGCGCTGCAGTGATCGACGCAATGAGCTTTTAAATAAAAGTCTTCCTTTTCAGGATTGTCGGCGAGATGTCTCCGGGATGCGGATTTAGCAGGTAAGGACTTTTCCTTCTTCTGTTCTCTTCTTCTCTTCATTTGCAGGTGATCCAGGATGCTGGCAGGCGTGGCAGAAGTCAGGATGCAGGAGCAGACATGGTGAGCGTCCAGCTGCTAGATGTAGAACAACGCGAAGCACGTGTGGCTGTTCGGGTGGGGTTTAAATAGCCTTGGAAGAAGTTCCAGGTATGTATCCTTCCTCCAATCAGGTATGTATCCTTCCCCGACCACGCCCGGATGGTAAATTAGTCCCACAGGTTAAGTAGTCCCTTTCAGGCCTCAAGGAGGCCGGGATCCTGCAGCATGGTCTGCATCAGGTAAGTGCACCCAAGCACTCCCATATTGAGCCTGGCGCCTATGGCGCCAGGACTGATGTCTTTTATGAGCCTGGCGCCATAGGCGCCAGGACACTGTCCAAAGGGCCCCTATATGGGGTTGCTGGGTCTTTCCTTGGGGACTGGATGTCCGCTTTCGGGGACGCCGGGCTTGAACCGGCTCCCTGGGAGCGGACATCATGACAGCCTCTCCCCTCACCGCTAAAGCACTAGAGGACATAATCATTAAGTTAAAATCTTCAAAATGTCAGGGAGACATCTGCCCTGCTCCATTCATTATGGAGGCAGCTAAGGAAGTGGCTCTGTTCATCACGTCCATTATCAACTCCTCATTTGAAACAAGCATTGTCCCCAACAACCTAAAAGACGCTTGGGTCCTCCCACTCCAAGAAAAGCTGACTCTGGACCCCAACATTCCCACACATTATAGACCAATCATCACAGTTCAATTCTTATTGAAAATTACTGATAGGGCAGCCTATCTGCAGATTCAAGAGTACCTAAAATCAAGCAACCTCCTTGAATTTAGCCAATCAGGCTTTAGGCCTACACACGGTATGGAAATGGCCCTTATTGACCTTAAACTCAAATTGAAGAATTAAAAGACTGCTTTTGACTTAGTAGACCACAAAGTCCTCTGCAAGCACCTAACCTCAGCAGTACACTTCTCTGCTAAAGCCATGTCCTGGACCCAGTCCTTCCTCAACAACAGATCAGTGAAAGTATTCTCTGCTTCGGCCTCAGCCGAGCCCACATCAGTCAGGTGCAGCGTCCCCAAAGGATCATGCGTGTCTCCTACCCTTTACAATGTCTTCACAAAGCCCTTATTCGATGATGTTAACTATCTGGTGTCACCTACACCAGCTATGCAGATGACACCCAGCTACTCATACCCATCAATGGAGACTAGGAAACGGACACTGAAGTACTCAATAACATGCATCATACAGACGTGGATGGCTAAGCATGGACTCTGTCTAAATGATGAGAAGACAGAGCTACTCCTCTTAGGCTCCAAACTAAAACTAAACAGACCAGATAAACAAGTTGACTCTTTCAATATTGACGGTAACTCCATCAGGGTCTCCAAGGATATAAAAACACTTGGCATCTACATCGACTCTTCTCTATCACTAATAAGACAAGTCGATGAAAACGGCCACCTCAACAGCATACACATGCAAATTAATCACAGCCAGCAGACCGTTTCTGTCCCCGTAGCCATAGACTACTGCAACGCGCTCTACCTTGGAACTAGTCAAGAGAACTTTAAAAATGTTGCAAGTTATTCAGGTCTACTTTGAATATCCCTAGATCCCAACAGATCTCTGCTTCCAGACGCAACCTGAATTGGCTTTCGGTGAATCAGAGGATTGCTTTCAAATCCCTGTCACTTACTCATAAGTGCCTTGTGAATCGAGCACCGAGATACCTGACAATAACTTTGCTTGCTGTACTTCAGACCGCCTGACTAGAGCGGCACAGGCACATTGCCACAAAATCCAGAGTTTCAAGCTTCAGAAGGCAGGGGGTTGTAGCTTTCCTGTCCTAGCAGCGAAAATGTGGAACACGCTATCTATTCCCTTGAGAACTGAACCTTCCTACCATCCATTCAGGAGAAATGTAAAAACGTGGCTCCTCTGACAAGAGTCATAGATCCACAGATAAACCTTCTGCATCTCATTAAATGATTGCATCAGCATCTGTAAGAACTGCTCAACTGTAAATATGCAAACTTGATGTGTACACGTGTAATCTTCAATTGTATTTTCTGTACAACTTGTAAATATGTAACCATTGCTTTTGTAAATTTGTAATCTATATTTCTGTCACTGCATACCATGTAACCTTGAAGTAATGCGCCCAGATGCCACAGGGCTTGGAGCACTATACAAATAAACAAAATACAAATACAAAAATACAAACTGGGCTTGTTAGGCAGAATTACATGCCGTACCCTTTGGGAAAACTACACACAATTAAGACTACAGGTGTAAGCACAATCTCACCTTTGGTATAAGTCTGTACTACAAAGGTTTGTGTTAGCAGGGCAGAGGAGCCAAGCAGGGGTGGACTGGAAATCAAAAGAGGCCCTGGAAATAATTTTCAAAGTGGCCCCATTGTTAGCAAGCCCAACCGTTTCCCTATGGAAAATGTGGAAATGCCACACAATAGAGGCCCAGGATGCAGAGGCCTACTTGGAAATCTCCAGAGTTCCCTATTGGCCAATCCACCCCTGGAGCCAGGCTTATCTCAAGAGGGATGTGAGCAGTACAAGGTGTTACACAAGGACTTGCAATCACAGTGGTTCAAACAAACACTTATTCAAGGTTTCTTGGTAAAACAATATTAATTTATTTACACAGTCATTTGGAAAACACTCCACTAGCAATAAGCAGCTCAATATCACACTATAATACACTCCAGTACCAAACCAATAAGTTTCTGAATAAGTTAGGCTCCCCTGAAGTGGGAGCAAAATGGCACTCCAGTAACTTTAAAAAGGGGTAAAAAGACACAGGTTATAAGAATTAAACACAAATACTTTCTCAGGCAGGGTAAATAGTTTCAGTTCACTATAAGAGGTCATTCAATTCAATAGGCCTGGGCCAATGTCAATGGTCCAGTGTCTTGGATAGGATAGCACAGTTCTGGTAGTAAACGGTTAAGTCTTTGCCAATGTTCTTAGAAGTAGTTTGCACGAAAAAGAGTTATATGTTGGATTAGGAGCAAACAAGACTCCAAAGTTGGGAAAGTTTCACAAACTTTCACCACGGCAGAGAGGATTTCTTAACCGCTTTTGCACAGTACCTTGGTAATGAAGGAAAGCTGTAGCTGAGGCAATTGTTCCTGGCAGTCCCTGCAGATCTCGCTGTTCCTGGGCCTCAGTCGTGGGCACAAGAGAGAGGATGTCGGGAGGTTCCTTCACTGCACGGGGACGGATCCACAAGCTTGGCAAGACGTTGGTTTAAGGTGTGAGAGCCTTAAAGTCCATAAACTGGTATCCTACTCACTGGCTATCCGGTTTTCAACAGCGCTCAGAAGAAAATTTGACCAGTATGGAGATGGTTTCCAGGTGGCTTGCGAGTTGGTTGTTCCCAACAGCTCAAGGGAAGAAGTCGTCCTTGAAGGGGATTCTATGTCGGGGGAGTTTCAGGCTATTCGGACCTGCAGAAGGGCTTCATCAAGCAAACCAATGGTCTAGGAGTTGCAGCAGTTATCTTCCTTCAGCTCGTCTTTGGTTCTTTCGTTCCAGTGGTTGACTCTGCCTTCCAAGTCCCAGGCACCTGCTTTTAAACGGTTTGCTCCCATTCATTCCAGGCTGGCTGCCACTCACCCAGCAGGGTGGCTGTCCTTGCTGGACAGTCAGCCAGCCAATCACGCCAGAGTGCATTCACGTCTCCTAGGAGACTAAGCACAAGGAGTTTTGAGTACCTCCCTCACATCCTGTCCAACCCAGACACTCAGGCTCCAGAGGGGGGCTTCAGTACTGAAGCACAGCAAAGGCAAACAAACGAAGGGACCAAACCTGGTTTGGCGCGCAGAGACAAACACTAGAAGGACCTTTCCAAAAAGAAATGTCGACCGGAACTGTTTCTACAGAGGGGGCTCAGACGCCATCTTGAAAAACATGGCTCTGGTGGATTTTAGCTACCAGAGCGTTTAAATGGGTTACAGTCGGGAAAATCATGGTAATACCACTGCCACCAGCCATTCTGAGATGAAAGGGTAGTTTTTGAGGGCTGCATGAGTTTTCTAGGCATAGGGAATACTAGGTATTCCCTCCAGCACTCTGCTGTAAGGCTGTGTTTGCTGGGTCTAACAATTTGAAAAGACTAGCAAAGTCAATTTAACTTTACATTCACTGGGAGACAGTAGTCAGTCCCACAGAAGGTTTTTAAATCGTGGGAAGTCTGAAAGACATCCCTGTGCCACTGCACTGAGGGTGCTGTGTGACACACAAGAAAAAGATGATGCCTACGGAGTTGTCTAAAACTCCATATTTAAAGAAAATAAACACAGAAAACAAACAGAATTAAAAAGTACAGAGTCCCAAAGTTCAGCAAAAGAGCTGGGGGTCTCTAAGGTAGAGAGGAATTAGCACATTCTGAGAATTCTTCCTAACACTCGTCCGCCCCAGACTAAGGGACAGGAGGATCTAATCCCCACCAGGATGGATCTCCTGTTGCAAGTTGGTTAAATGGCCTGCTGAGTACACCAGCAACCATTTGTAAGGAATTAGCACATTTTGAGAATTTTCCCTAATAGTGCTGTTGTAATTACATACATATACATAGTACATTAATGTACTTACTTTGTTGGATGCAAAGGGTATTCATTTTTCGTTTGTTGATTTCAGTGATGTGCTTCTTTCCTGTAATTGTAAAAGAAAGTTAATGGGGATATCTGGTTATGGTGAAGTACTTTTAGTAAGCAAGGTTCATATTTATAAAGGAAGGAGGATTGGTGGGGAAAAACTGTATCTGCATTTATAGAAGCTCTGTAACATTTTGTAAAAAAGAAGAAATGTTGAAGGAAAAGATTTGTAGTATACTTGTAAATGGCAGTTGGTGTGTGGAAGTTTAATATTTTAGGAATATATATGTGTAATTTCCAACATGATGCATTCTAATCTTTAAGTGTTTATGGGCCTCATTACAACTCAGGCGGTAAGGGTTTTACGGCGGTGTAAACAGCGCCGACCCTTACCGCCTGAGTACGAGGTCCCTTAGCGCCATGGAGGTTTTAACACCTGCTTTTAGCAGGTGTTAAAATCCATGGCGCTAAGGGACCATGGAGTTAATTACGCCACCGTAATTTACGGTGGCGTAATTAACGCCTTCCCCACTCCCATTATGCCCTATGGGGCAAAATGGGAATGGGGAAGGGTAAATGGGAAAATGGGGATTTACCGCCCCGCCAAGGTCGGAATGGGACGGTAAATCCGCCAACCACCATGGCGTAAACGTAGTTTACGCCATGGTGGTAAAGTCACGGCCCAGGCGGTAACTTACCGCCTGGGTCGTAATGAGGCCCTATGTATTCCTAGATTTTCTGTTTGCATTCTGGGACTTGTAGTTCCACTTTTCCCATTGTGAAAGTTGGAGTACAAGTCACAGAATGTAGAGAAAAAAGTAGGACTGCATAAGCAGCTGAAAGTTGGAATGGGTTATGCTAGGAAGTATATATATGTGCTGTCAATACATTAAACTGGCACACACTGAGTGCCAATTACAAATAATGTACACATCTATTTTACCTGTTTGTATTTTATTTTATGAAAAAGTGACACAGTGCTGATGTGAATGCAGATATGCATTTTCTTTTTACTTTCTTAAAAATGCTTCCAAAAACATATTTTGAAAGGCACAGCATTGTATATGTTTATTTGATATACATGTCACGGTTTCACATCTTGAAGTTCAGTCGTGTTTTTTTCTTTGCATTCTGGCACTTCAGTTGTATAATAGGAGAAGTGGAATAGGAAGAGACAGAATGCAAAGGGAAAAAGAAAGACTTGATATTCACCTACATATTGGAATGGGTGATGTTGGTATGTATGCATGTGCTGCAACACTGACAGACACTAAGTGCCACTTTGAAAATGGTATACAGATCTATATTATCTGTTTTCCTTTATTTTATGAAACAGTGACACAGTGCTGCTATACACGCACATATGCATTTTTTTTACTTTCATCACAAGGATTGTAAATAGAAACATTTTCAAGCACAGATCATTGCAATAGTTTGCTGCTTCATGTGAGCAGGTGATGAATGCTGCAATGCATGGTATTTGCTAATGTGGTTAAAAAGAGAATATGCTTATTGAGAAGTTTATTGCAGGGTAAATAGCAGGTACCCTTTCTGTATATATATATTTGTGAAAGAGTTGAAGAAAACATTTTTTTTAAATATAAGCATACCTGTACTATGTTTTGTTAGATGCAGATCATGTTGAAACTGGAAATAGTATTCTTGCACAGTTGAACAGTAGCTTTTGATGCAGATGTCTTTCATTAACAGGAGGTACGTACTCTGGGAGTTCAAGTTTACATCTGAAGTGTTGAAGTGAGATGACAGGGTTAGGTGTAGACGTTTTGGATGTGATTGGTGGATGTGTGTCACACTTTTAAAGCAGCCAATGAGGGAGTGTATAGAACATGAAATTTGAAAGGGTAGAAGGGCTGCCCCTCTGTTACAGGGTCTGCAGTGACCGTGGTAGTCCGTGGATGGCACATGCCACATCCAGGTCTTTTGAGGATGCCTGGCATGGAAAGGGGACTGTGGGGATTAGCCAATCCGATTTGCTGGCTGTGGTGTACAGGAAGAGAGGGTAGTAGGTGTTTTGTTTGCAGGAGTTGCGAGGCACTGACAATGGCTTTGGCTATCTGTTTTCGAAGGCAGACTGTGTGGATTCTGGGGGACTATTCAATTCAGTCATTGATGAAAATCATGGCATCCTTGGAAATAGTGTATTGGCAGACATGGATGTTTTCTGCCATGCTGTTTGTGGCTCGTACTGGGCAAGCTTGCTTTCATTCTGTAAGGGTATGGCTCACCTTAAATGTCCAGACATTGTGATTGTGCAATGTGGACTGGACAGCTTGGGGTTTGTGGCTCCAGTGTCTTTGCAAGTTGCCCCAAAGGATTTCTTTAGAAGCCAAATGCAGCTCTTTCCTGCTGCTCAGATTATTTTTTCTGAAATAAATCAGAGGCTAACATGGAGATGTCCAACACATGTTTTCAGTACACAAATTGAAGAATGAAGGCAGTTGTCAATACAGGTGTACCTGCTTTTTTATATGCTGCAGGGATTTCATCTTTTGAGAATGATAATATAAGTTCTGATGGTGTGAACTTTCTTTGTGAAGATGGAGTTCACTTCACAAATGTCAGAAATTCAATTTTCCTTTAATATTTTATGAATGCATTGAAATGGTTCCTGTAAGGAAATTGTAAAGGAAGATCTAGAGTGTACAGTACTACTGTACATAAAAGCAAACAAAATGAAAAAAGGTGTTTGTTAACAAACCTAAAAAAAGTTTATTTTCAGAGCCACCACTTAAGATTAAATAGCTTAAATTGTTAACCCATTTGAGTGGACGCGACATTTACAGACACCACGGTTGTCCGCAGATGGCACGTGCCACATCTGGGTCTTTCGAGGAAGCCTGGCATGGAAAGGGGACTGTAGGAATTAGCCAATGAGGTGTTCTGGTTTTGGTTTACAGGAAGAGTGCGTAGTAGGTGTTTTGATTGTTTTGTGTAGGGAAGATGGATGTGGGTAGAGCTAGAAAAGCTCACTGTGTGGATATTGGGAGATTGGGAGATTGTTGGGTGAATAATTTGAAAAAGTACACTGAGTTGTGTAGCATCTCTGGTACTCTTGTTTTGGAGGGAGTGGAGGTTTGCTGGTATGCAGTGTCTGGTCTAAATTGGGTGAGTTTACTATCACTTTGTAAGACTATGGCTCACTTTCAATGCCCACAATGTTGTACATTGTGGATGAAATAGATTGGGGTACCTTACTCCACTATATTTGCAGGTTGCATTAAAAGATGTGTTCCAAGGGTTAATGGAACTATTTCCATGTGCAAAGATTATTTTTTCAGTAATACATCCAAGGGAAGTGTGGAGATGACCAAATGTGTTTTGCGCACAACTAGAACAAGGTAGGCACCTTGTAAATAAAGGTGTATTGCTTTTTTGCATGGTGTAGGCATGGCATCTTTTGAAAATGAAACATCAAGTTGGAAGGTGCAAATAATTTTTGGATGGATGGAATTCACAGATTTTCGGAATCAGATGTTTCTTGTAAATAATCAAAGTGCACTGAGAAACTTTATTTGAAAAAGATGTACAGGGCATATGAACATTTGTTAAGCAATTTTAGGGAATACAAATCGGTAAAGCAAATAAAATCAAAACTGAAAAAACAAAACAAAATAAAGGCTCTTTAAAGAGCCACCAATGTATAATTCATTGTTTAAAATAAGGGTGAACCCCTCTAGCCTTCAATTGGATGATCTGTCTGCAGACACCACGGTAGTCCACGGAAGGCACGTGCCACATCCGGGTCTTTTAAGGTTGTCTGGCATGGAAAGGGGTCTGCAGAGACCACAGACAGTCATGGTGTCTGCAGACATCGGCGGATCAGCCAATCAGACTTCCTCGTGTGGTGTACAGGATGAGAGGGTAGCAGGAGTTTTGTTAGTAGGAGTTGTGAGAGGATTGAAAATGGATATGACAATGTCTTTCAGCAGACATAGTGCTTGGATTTTTGGGCACTCTAGGGTCCATTTGTTCTAGGTGAATGCTGAGCATTGTGGAATAGCCAACAATCTTGGATTACCTGAATTGGGTGCCATGAAGTGGGTGGACTTGCTCCAATTCTTGTCAAATATGGTTCAATTGAAACATCTGGACAGTATTATCATTCATTGTGTTGGGAACAGTTTGGGAAACGTGACTGGAATTTCATTGCAGTTTGCAATGAAGGACACATTGGGAAAGATGAAGGAAATGTTAAAATATTCAACCATTATTTTTTCACGCATTGCCCAGAGACAGATGTGGATGCGTTCCAGTTCATTTGTTCTGCAAATGGAAAAAGCGATGCACAACATCAATAACGCTGTGTGTGCTTTTGTTCAAGATGTTGGCATGACATTGTTTCATAATGAGAACATTAAATTTGGTAAGGCCAACATTTTTCAGCTCGACGGAGTCCATATAACTCATGTGGTAAATCAGATTTTTGTGGAAAACATTCAAACTGCTTTGAAGCAGTTTTTGTGAAAGTGAGAAGAAATAATGAAGTTCAGTGAAATGTTGTCTTAGATCAGTTTGTAAAACCAAAGATTTAAAAAAAATATAAAAACCAAAAACACAAAAAAGGTTATTTTAAGAGCCACCCTTTTTGAACACAATGCAATTAAAATGATTTCAATTGCCCCACACCTCGAATTCTTTAGACGTCAATGGATTATTGCATTGTCCACAGACCATGCAGGCTGTACAGGAACCTCTGACTTTTTTCTCAATTCTATTTTTTAACTGTGAAAGGTGGCTCTTAAAGTATTGTTTATTTGTGTTTTTTTTGGTTTTGCATTTTATTGGGCCTTTTTCAGGTTTTGTTGCAGGAGAGGGAAGTTAAGGTGGGGAAGGGAAAGGAGGGAAGGGTGTGAAGTGGCACCACCACAGAGATGGAGGGGCAGGTGGACAGGGGAAGATGTTGGGCATACCTTACATTTAAGGTAGGGGGCAAGGCTTCTTGTGCTTTTTGACAACTGCCTCAAAAGAACTGCAAAACTGTTCCCCTCTGCAGGTTAGTGTGTTGCAGTAAATGTAGAGCACTGTAACCCTCAAAAGGAAAGGATCTACAGCATCCTGTATGGCCTGTGAGGTAGCCGGTGGGATCCTATGCCCCACAGGAGTACCCTGTGTGCTGGCAAGAGTGGTTGAAGAAGATGGCACAGATGAAGATAGCCTGCTCCTCCTTGAAAAAAGGAACAGACCATAGCAGATGCCATGATGTTGTCCACAAGGAAAGTTCTGCAAAGCAGGTGCTGTAAGATGCTGACCCATGGATAGCCAGATTGAGAATGAGGAAAATGAATGGCTGGGCCCCTTTAGAGGAACTATCCACGGTCAGTCGTACTGTCCACAGACTGCCGAGTCATAAAATATTCTTTGAAATGTTGTAAAAAGTTGGCAGATCAACAAAGAATGGGTCTGGCAACTACTTGAATCACCCCAGATTGGCTTGAAAAGCACTTTTAAAATGACCGTAGCACCTGACATCATTCAGGGACACCACCATCGCGCACGGGTGTGGTCACATGATGGCCCTACTAACCATCTGCAGACACCCTCCAGGCAGGATTTGCAGGGCCCATGTGCTGGGTGTTTGTGGGGCAGGCACAGTGTCCGTGTACTAATTTAAAGTATGTCATGTGAAACCAGACATGTTCAGACATTGCGCCTGTGCGGGAGCACATCCATTTTGAGTGCGGACATTCTTAGTGTCCGTGACTAAATAATAGGAGTTTTTTAAAAAAAAATAGGAAATATCACACAACAATAAACAAAACATTTCTAATACAAACAATATATTTATTCAAGAAAGGGATGGGGTATCGGAATGGAAAACATAAATGGGAGAATGAGGAACTTGTGTACAATAATTATGAGGAGAGGAAAGGCGTGAGGGTTTATCAAAGCGTCTTTCATTACAGTGTTCAGAATTTGCCTGGGAAGACTGCTTGGGACAAGGGACTCAGGTGCAAGAAGGAAAGCGATGGGGAACATTTTCTATGACATGATTTTCACATACTGTATAAGTTCTTTCAAATCATTACTACTTTTATCTAATTTGTTGGAAAAGTTCATGATTTGATTATTTACAATTGGGGATAGGGCTTCTGTTTGTGATTCTAGGGATTGGATATACTTCAACTGGGGCTTAGTTTCTTCATGCAAACTATGTACTGTAAGAAAAAGAAACATTATTATTTTTTTAAGGTGTGTACAAATACATTATTTGTTTACATTGACATATCTATTGTATACTATTGGAGATGTTATTGTCGCTCATTTCTTCTTTTGGGAAGTTCTCCTCTAACCATTGAAGTGTGCTTGCCATTTCTGTGAGAAAAAAAGGGCTTCTGTCTTATAACACATATGAACTCTAATAATAGAGAAATAAATACAATGCACTTACTATTTAATGAGAACGTGTCTTCCAATAAACACCTGGTGTTTCTCAATCTGTATGCAGAGTTGTAGTTATGAGATTATATGAAGTGTACAGTTATGGTTTGTGATTGGTGCATTCCATTGTAATGTGTTTAAAAAAAAGAAATCTTATTTTTTTAATGTGTTTGTACAAAAATGTATATTTGCATGTTGTAAACATTGTGTTTGTTTGTTGGTTGCTGTGTACATCTTTTTTGGATCTCCCCTATAATTCTGAGCATGGTAAATGCCACCCGGCGTCTGTGGACGACCACACTGACTGCGAACTCCATATCTGACAGATTGGGGGAGCGTAAAAACCTATGAAATTAACTGAAAAAACGATGTTAACGGAACATTATGGTTAAGTTGCACTAAAAAATTTCAGTGAAACAACATTGTTAAAGGGGCATTATGGTCACACGTAAAACCGAAAAACATTGAAGTTCACCAGTTAGGGTATGCTAAGCAACCATAAGTTGCACCACCTCTGTGCACTGCTAAGACTAACACCCAGGACATCAAAGATGACATCACAAATGTCATCAATGACATCACAGATGACATCACACATCTGGGCCACTTCTTTTCATTCACTGACATATATAGGCCACAGGATTTTGTTCACTGATCGATTCAATTTTACAAATTAAGAGGTGTTACATATGTACACATTAACCTTCTTGTATTTTGTTAAGGCACTTTCCTTAGGATTTGGCTTCAGTTCATGGTACGCATACATGCCGAAATAAGCAAGCCTCAAACACACAAATCATTTGTATACTTCATGATATAGTGTAATGTTAGTGTCATTTTTTGGTGTTGTTCTTTCTTTCTTCCTTTCCTTGTGTGTGCCTAAGATGTGCAGGCATTGTACGTCTTGATGTTTATTGCTTGTACTAACAGATATATGTAGTAAGTCTTTAATTATTAGCTATTTATTCCATGTTTATCTTTACCGAAAACTCTGACAAGGTACCATTCATTATATTACTATCCAAAATGGCCAAATTAAAAATATTGTACTTCTATAGTGCATGCAGCAGCCATTGCCTATGTGTATGTATTATTAGGTTCCTGTATTAACATCACTCCAATATTAGGTGTTGATGAGATGAGTACATTCTTTAATACATTAAGTAGTTCATGATAGATCTCCTGAGCACCCTACACATCTTGTTACTAACATTATGAACACAACCCCTTTTAGAAACTTTCTATCACAATTAATTTAATATGTGATGTCATTGGTGATGTCATCAAGGACATTTGTGATGTCATCTTTGAGGTCCTGTGTGTTAGATTTAGCAGCGCATGGAGGTGGCATCAGTTATGGTTGCTTAGCGTACCCAAGTGTTGAATTTCAAGGGTTTGTCTGATTGACTTGTAACCATAACGTCCCTTTAACAATGTTTTTTCACTGAATTTCATGGGTTTCTGTTAATGCAACTTAACCATAACGTCCTTTTTACAATGTTTTTTTCAGTGAATATAGATATTTATATATTCAGTGAAAAAACTTTGTTAAAGGGACGTTATGGTTCAAAGTAAAACCAAAAACCCCCTGAAATTCGTAAGTTATGGTAAGATAAGCAACCATAACTCACGCCGCCACCGTGCACTGCTAACACTAACACCCAGGACATCAAAGATGACATAACAAATGTCATTGATGCCGAAATGTCATAACTGCCGAATTTCATTTGTAATGTCATCTTTGATGTCCTGGGTGTTAGTGTTAGCAGTGCACGGTGGCGGCACGAGTTATGGTTGCTTATCTTACCATAACTGCCGAATTTCAGGGGGTTTTCGGTTTTACTTTGAACCATAACGTCCCTTTAACAAAGTTTTTTTCACTGAATTTCATAGGTTTTTAGTAGTGCAACTTAACCATAACGTCCCTTTAACAAAGTATTTTCACTGAATTTCATAGGTTTTTAGTAGCACAACTTAACCATAATATCCCTGACTTCATATACATGTAACATAGAACATACTAACCCCCTCGTAGTGATTTTCATGTCCGCGGACTACCGCCATGTCCGCGGAAATATCGAAAATCTGAGCGTGGTGAATGTAAATTTAAATATTGTGCCCCATTTCCCCTTTTTTTTTTTTACAGATGCTTGACAGACACCTGTTATTTTGTATTTTTTTCTTAACATTCTCCAAAGCAACCCTTACATTCCAAAATAGAAAGGCATTTCCCGTAAAAGATAAAGAAATGCCATCTTCTTTAAAATTAACAGCATTACTGGCATCAATATTCTCATTGTTACAGAAGAACATATCAGCTCTAAGCATGAAGGCACACATGCCTCGGTTGATGACACACCTAGCAATGTTTTGCTGAGGACAAAAAACTGAACTATTGTCCCATATTGCCCTAGGTAGTAATCCAGAAAAAATTACTTTCGCATTTGGAAGGATCTTCATTACGGCTTGAATCAAGCGTTCCAAATCAGCCAACAAACTAGGGGCACTGACGTTGCCCAAATGGAAAGCACCATAGTGCAAAACTACCACATGCGGACTGTTCATCGTGGCCATATCCAAACAAACTTGTACAATTCCATGTACATTGCAATCAGGCACAGTGCTCCACACCACCTCCACTCCTTTCACATCAAAGTTCTTTGCAACATTCCTGCATTCAGCGTACTGCTGTAAACCATGCACAAACATATCTCCGAGCACCAACACCTTGACTTTCTCCACTTCTGCCATCTTCACCACACACATATGATTGGCTGATCCGTATAGTCTTCTTTCCATGTTGGATTTCCTGGAAAAACTCGGATGTAGCACGCCATGTCCACGAACAGCCGCAGTGTCCGCGGACGGCGTCCACTTTACTCTCTGTGCCATTCCCTCATTGCATACAGCTAAGCAATCACACAATACGAATAACGTCCTCAGAACACCCCCATTTTGTGAATTTTTGAACATTTCAGGACAATTATCATTTCATTATTCAACATATTAATATTACAAATATTATACTTTCATCTTGCACTCTACACACAATGCTATGTTTCTCCATTAGTAGCTCAGTATATTAGATAGAATCCCATAATACAATGCTATTTATATCAATGCATCGTTCAAAGCACTAATAACGGTATGATATTTATTGCAATATCCTTGACACTTTTTACGCAACATTATAATTAAAATCCCTAGTACACAAATTCCATGAAAAGTACATACACATGTGATGTCATCAGTGATTTCATCAATGACATTTGCGATGTCATCTTTGATGTCCTGGGTGTTAGTCTTAGCAGTGCACGGTGGTGGCGTGAGTTATTTTTCATAGCTTACCATAACTTGCGATTTTCAGGGGTCTTTCGGCTGTACTTAAAACCATAACGTCCTTTAAACAAACTTTTTTTAATATCACGCAAAAAATATACAAACATGGCGTGCAAAAACCAACTTCTACAGATGGCTTTACACAGAATGTTGCAAAGTAAGAATTTATGCTCGTTAACAGTGAAGGTCAGCTGCTTCCATTTTTTTCTCGGGCCCCGGAGAGGCTCACGAAGCAGACTATAAGGTTGTATTGTGTTTTGACCTTGACAGACAGAGATTGTGATGAAAGACTTCTCTTGAAGGAGTGTTGCTAAAATGTAAGAGAAGATAAGGATGAAATTTATGAAATGAAACCACTTTTATATATTATATCACTATGCGAAAGATCGTTGGCACACGCATAGTCGTATTTTGGGACTGCACCACTCGTAGACAATGGAAATTGCAATTGTACTGTAAGTAACCCTTTAGATTATTTTATACCAAATATAATTACAATAGCGTAGTATTAAAGACTGCTCAAGTTGAACTTGTTCGTTGAAAGTGGCATAATGTTTTCTACCGCGCACTATCACCGCCGAATTGATCCCCTGTTGTTTAGAGGGCTCTGAAAAAGGCAGACGACACAGGGTGGGTTAATAGAAATAATTTAACCGGTCTATAGGCGGTCAAGCGCTCTACTCGCTGTGCCACTTCACTGTAGCCTGTCAAATGGCTAAGCGAGTACAACGCTCGCTTTGACAACCGTGCACAGCTTGCTAATGCAAGTTCAAATCCCGGCAAGGCCAAACTCAGCCTTTCATCCTTCCGTGGTCGATAAATGAGCACCACACACCACGGTTAATAATAAGCACCGCTTAGATACCTCACGGTTCTTAGCGCTATATGAATGGGAAAATATTAGTATTTTATTTTTAACATACTCCGTTGCACTATCTTCGATAGCAAATAGTTTCACGCCCTAATAAATAAAATGATGATTTTTAATGAAGATCAGCTGGTGAGACTAATTTATGTTTTTTAAAACAGGTATGTGGCCCCATTTTGCCTATGTCACGATTTACAGACTCCAGCGGATGGGGTCTTCAACTGCCAGATGCAGGTCCAAATATGCAACTTCATGACCCTCACCATTTTATGGGACAATCGCCAAGGACAAATATGCCCTTACGCAGTACTAGCGGCTACAAACAACATACCAACCAATAGGGTGGTTTAATGGCTCGTTTTTGGAGCAACCTTCCGATTATCAGAGCGACCATTTACTGCTTTTATCATAAACCAACAGCCTATCTACCGCAAAGGAACAACGCGTGGCTCCAAATAAACTTTTGCTGATCGACAGCAGAGACAATAGCAAATCGCTGAATATTCACTAAACATTTCATGTGAAATAAATGTACTTTACCAAATGTACAATCCTGCTGTTTACTTTTAAACCACAGTTTCATATTCCGAATTTTGGCGCAATGAGTTGTAAGCTGATCTAACACCATCTGTACCGCAAAGGAACATTGCGTGCCTCAACATGAACTTTTGCAGATCGACAACAAAGACAAATGCAAATTGCTGAATATTCTCTAAACATTTGATGTCAAATAAATGTACTTTACAAAATGTATAATCTCGTTGTTTGCTTTTAAATCACTGTTTCATATTCCGAATTGTGGCGGGTTCTGTGTAAAGTCACTAAGGACTGGAGAGGACTGGGTGCGTTTGATGACGCACCCTGTAACGTCACGGAGAGAGGCGGGGAATATGAATGCTTTGAAAATATCAGGCTTAGGGGCGGGAGATATGATTTAGTGTCGCAAAAGCAAGTCAGCCAGGTCAATAGCGCCAGTCATAGAATTATCACATAATGTCGGCGCACACCAGCCGGATTTATGGTTTCTTTAGTGGACAAAAAGTCGATTGACACCCATAGGAAATTGTACTATTAGCGGACAAAAGGAGTGGTCTTAAAACACTTTCACCCTGACAACAAACAATACAAACAACGTTCTCAGAACACCCCCATTTTGTGTAATTGCAACCATTTCGGGACACCGCGAGTGTTCTTAGAACACATTCAACTAGACAGATTACAATACGGACAGGGTCCTGAGGACACCCCTAGTTTGTGTATTTACGAACAATTAAGTACACAGTGAGTGTTAATAGCTCATTTTTACCTTCCTTGCGAACAAAAATGACACATACTCTGTCCTCTAAACACCCCACAATTTAGTTTATTTACAAAATGTCAGAACAGCTGTGTTCTCCGTGGACAAATCGAACGCAACAAAAACGTCTAGCACATAAAAAAACAAAACATTGAACCTATCTCATACTCCCCCACCCTACCCAAACACTCTTACACACCAACACAGGGCACTAAATACAATTTTTTATCCACGTTTCACCGCGCTGTACGCGGTCGACGGCGAATACAAGATGTTGTGCGCCACAGAAAAACTGACGCGCTCCACGCCCCTTGCCGTCCAATCAGCGAACATGTCACATGTCCGCGGACATGACGCAAGGCCATGGGCCAATTGGGGTGCTGTCCGCGGAGCAAACAGGGAAGTCCGTCCGCGAAGCGAACACAGATATCACTAATTTTTTTGCCTTACATTTTGGTCATTTTTTAAAAAACTACTGGACGGATTTACACCAAATTTGCAAAAGCACGCTTTCGGGACCAGGCCGCCGCTCCTGCCACAAATTTGGTGTAAATCCGTCCAGCGGTTCCGGTTGTAGCCGTGTGCAAAGTTTTTTCCCATTCAGTCTATGGGAAAAAAAAAGTTTTGGGACCCCCCCTATAACTTTTCTCCCCCTTGACGAATCCTCACCAACTTTGCAAGTGGGCCATATACTTTTTTTGCAAAGTTTGGTGAGGATTCGTCCAGGTGGAGCGAAGTTATAAGCCGCCCAAAAAGTGCTCTTCCTATGGAAACACCAACTTAACCATAACTACATGGCCACTATCGTGGCCATGCAATATCTACAAATGGAAGAGAACACATGTCAGTTGTAATTGTAACTGGTTATTTATAACGTGCTTAATGCCCAGACAATTCTAAGCGCACAACCTGGGATTGGACCTGTGTTGCTCTGCGTTTTCTTGCTTCCAAGGTGAGCGTGTTGCCCCTCAGCTATCCTCCGAGACACTAAAGACTGCAATGTGGTTACCAAGTAGCATTTAAAGTATATTCCTTAGGCCATGTGTTAAAAACAATCTATTTGGGATTTCAACACAAACTACATTCCACACAATATGTGTGTGTTTATTTTGCAAAAGTAACAGGCTAGGAGAAAACAAAATAACTCTCTCAAACTTCCTACATCGGCCCAAGGAATATAGGGCAGAAAACCACAGCATTGACATAATTACAAAAAACAACATTTCAAAAATTCGAACATAGCATTGGCTACTCAAACCAAGACCCTATTGAACCTGTACATTAGAATCTACCATTGGCGAATCCACTATATCCAAAACAACACAAGTTCAACCCATCAACTATAATGTTATCACCATGAGCATCATTAAGTCACTGTTTGTTTGATTGATTGGCAGGTTTCATGCTAACAGTTATAGAAAATTAACACATTAACATACATAAAGGTTAGCACACTGTAGACAGTCCCATTTCACAGCACTAGAACCATGGCCCAACACTTGTTTCATGTCCACTAAGATACTTGTTCTCTTAGCTCAGAATTGGGTGCAATCATATTCATGTCAAGTTCATGCCCCTTATGAAAGAACCATTAGCTTTTCCCATCCGGACTCAAAAGCGTTTCTTTTGAAGTCGCCACTAAGGTTCAAAAGAAAAACTTTCTTTTACAAACACATGCCGTGATAATTGATTCCCCAACACTCTTGAAAATGAGAGAACACTAGTAGGTCATAAAACACAGTGCCCGCTCCCCGTAGTACTTAGCTTTAGTCCGGGAGCCCCTTGGGACTACCCGGACAAAGAAAACGCTGCATCAAAGAAGACAGTCTGGCAGTGTGTCCCCTCTCCGACCTGCATGTTCCTCTGGGTCAGTAAATCATCCAGCCGTTGGGCAGAGCGAAACCTCCTCCGTCCTCCTCCAAGACAGAATAAGCCGCACCTGTCTTGCGCCATTGCTGGCTGATAAGCCTTACTGATTGCAATCAGCTGGCAAGGCGCGAAGACAGGACTACAAAAATGCCCAGGGGCTGCCGGGAGTTGAAGTCTCTGCCCCTATAGCATATAGGTCTCCCTGGAGGTCTCCCTGGTGGTTTCGTAACAAAACCCATCCAAGGACTCCGGCTTTTTACATCTTACCGAAAATACACAAACATGCTACGAAACCACCAGGGAGACCCATAGTCTCCGCATGTGACTCACTACTGGAACCTTTATCCCTGTACACAGACTTCTTTATGAAACCCTTCATCGGAAAAATGGCATCCTACCTCAGAGATAGCACGGAAACCATCAAGGTCCTAGATACCATACAGCTCTCGACAGACTCCATACTGGTCACCATGGATGTCGAGGCACTATACACCTCGATCCCACAGCTGGAAGGATTACAAGCCCTGGCCATCTGCCTCGAAAAAAGGACAGACGTCTCCTCCGTACCTACTAACTTCCTGCTCGAATGCATCCGCATTGCGATGGGCGAAAACTTCTTCCTTTTTGGCCAACAATTATACCAACAAATCAAAGGCGTAAGCATGGGGGCCACTTTCGCTCCGGACGTCGCCAACCTATACATGGCTCAGTATGAAGAGGATCATATCTATCACAACGACAACCCATACAGAACACACATCAAGATCTGGCGCCGCTACATTGACGACGTACTACTAGTCTGGGAAGGAAGCAAAGACACACTTTTAGCCTTCCACCAATGGATCAACACACGCAACAACCATATTAAGTTCACCATCGAGTGGGACTACCAATCCATCAACTTTTTAGATCTTCACATCTATAGATCCGGAGAGAAATTGAAAACGGAACTCTTTAGAAAACCCACGGACAGAAACACTCTGCTCCACTTCTCAAGCTACCACCCTCAAGGATTGAAGTACAATCTCCCGTACAGCCAATTCCTTCGCATCCGCAGGAACTGCTCCGACACAGAAAAATTCAAATACCATGCGCAACAACTACAAAAACGTCTCGGAGAAAGGGGCTACCCTAGAAAATCCATCAGGAGCGCCAAGAAAAGAGCAGCCAACACGGATCGCTCGGTCTGCCTCACCACGAGAGAAAAAGATCCCATCAACAGGGTTGTCTGTGTCACCACATATAACCCAATCAGCAATCTCATAAAGAACACCATCAATAAACATTGGCATCTGATCAAAAACGATGGGAGCCTAGCCAAAAAACCTTTATTCGCTTTCAAGAAAAACAAAAACCTCAGAGACACACTGGTACACACCTACTTGGAACCAAACAGACCTACCTCCACCTTGTGGAATCTCCCACCCGTGGTGGGACACTTCAGCTGTGGACAATGTGTCGCATGTCGCTTCACCAAAAACAGCAAAACTTTTGTCCACAATAATCTCACTTGGAAATTGAACAGCCATACGAACTGCGAAAGTAGGTTCATTATCTACGCCATCAAGTGCCCCTGTCAATTGGTCTACATTGGCAAAACCATCAGACCAATCAAACAAAGGATTAACGAACACAGGTCCTGTATCAAAAACCAAGTCGAAGATAAGCCACTAGTTGAACATTTCGCCAAGGCAAAACACACCCACGATCAGTTGTTCTGGACGGTGGTCCAACAACTCCAGCCACAACGCCGGGGTGGCGATATCAATTTGGCTCTCACTAGACTTGAGCAAAAATGGGTACACAAATTGGACACAGTACGAAACGGCCTGAACATAACTGTCGAATGGAAACATTTCTAACCAAACACCTTTTTTCCATCTATAGAACATGACCCGTCCCTGTCACTACATCACTCCACGCTATGCCGCCATTCTGGTGGCAGTAGGGAACTACATTTCCCACTACACCACGCGATCGTGACCCACTCGACCAGCCCCTCGCGATTGGCCCCCGCGTCCAGGCCCTCCGCCAGTTTGGATTGGTCCCTGTCAGGCCCAGTTTAGCTAATAAGGCACCACTACTCTGTCTTCCTCACAACAACTACGGCGTCCAGAGGTCCTGGTACTACGTAGCGCAGCACCTGCGAGCTCACTGCGGTAAGCTACCCACTCCAGCTCTTCACCGCACTACTGCGACAGCGAGTCTCCTCTTTCCTGATAATTTCCATTCCAGGCACCGACACGCAGCCCACGACCAATAATCCCGTGCCCGGCATAGCTTTCACCTGGACAGATGTATATTCACAATAAACACCTCTGTCATCCCAGGGCCACCTTAGTCATGTTGCCTAGCCGACCATCACTCACCTCGGCACACCCAGGAGCACAGAGCCCAGGAGTCTTGCTAATGCAACCTCGAGCACCGCACCTCCACCACACTAGTGGGGACAGAGCCCTTTTTCGGACCACCTTCACCCAATGGGTTTTTATCCTTTACACGCAGCCGGGTTTTCATTACCCGCGTTTTATGTCCTTTCTCAGATTCAGGACCTATCCCGGCCTACATCAGTTGCACGGGACCCTGAGACGAATCGGCCCGTCCACCGAGACAGCCGACAGAACAAATGCCATTCGTGCACCGTCAATCCTGCATTTTTCATGGATGACCCTCATAACAGCCTCCGGCTACCACAATAGCAGGTACGCTGTTCTCAAGAGACACCACATGGTGTACCTCTCTGGCACCACTTTGCCCGTATTACATACTAATTAGTACTTAGTAAATTAACTCCCGAGATCCTCACCAATATGTTTTTATTCACAGACACAACGGACAGCACCGCCATAGGTGCATCTCCTGACGAAGGCCAGCGCAAAGACAGGCGCCATTCTAGCCTCTTTTTTGGCCGAAACACACCCCGTGTCGATCCCTGTGTCACAACTCCACCCCCCTTGTGTACGTTTCATGTAAATTGTGTTGTGTGCACCATGTGTTAATCATGCCTTGGACTGACGCAAGTCTAAGAGCACACCTTTCCCTGCCTACTAGGGTTGTTACCCCTTCCAACTGTGGGAAATCTGTTTTTGATTGAAGTTTTGGCCTCTGCAGTTTCGAGGTCTACACACATATGTGTTATCACTTCTCATCACTAAACCTTGTCCGTTCACATTGTACCTTTCGTGCTTATCGAAAGATCTGTAAAATAAATTGTTTTGATTACTTGAAAAACTTTCTGTGTTGATGCGAATAAACACACACACACAGAACTTGGTCTGGATCTCGTCATCCTGATTTTTTTGTTTATTATATGTTTACCTACCTGGGTAAATCAGGACCCCGCCAGGTGCCCTACCATTTATATTCTGCCCCTATAGCTACCCAACCGTGTTCTTCTCACGTACTGCAGCACCAATGTCTACCCCATCCTTTATTCCTGACAAGCATCAGTCAGGCTGCCATTTTGTACGTCATTTGCCAGCTCGAATGTTCAGCAACTTTTGCCTATTTTCACGCACATGGCCCCTTCCATAGCAGTGAGGAGGTCGAGCATGTATCTATTTTGGAGAGTGGTTAGTCTAACAGCCCTAAGCACCTCCATGATGGAGTTGAATCCCTTCTCAGTGGTATTTGCTGATTGCAGCAGCTCCCACCTTGTTATTTGGATCCATTTAGAATGTGCTGAAGCCTGTATACTAGGTACGAGCAGGGAAGTGAAAAAGATGTCAGCTTTGCTGAAAAACAAGCCTTGGTGGGAATTTCCACCAATCTATTAGAGGAGTCCTGTGGACAGTAATGTTCATGCTTGTTTCTTTGTAATGTCAGAGAGTGATGGGTCTGCTTCTTAAAATTCACTTAATTATTGGCAGGGTATTGAGTAATTTGATACAACTTGATTTTGTGTCACCAGAAGTGCCAGTGAGTGTAAATTGGTTAGTGACCATGAACCATTCTAGTTAGTTGGGAGCTGCGTATAAACACGGGTACCACAGAACCAATAGTGGTCCATTTGTGCTGCAATCCTGGCATGTCCATTTTATGCCATCACCCTATATTCTTACCCACGTTCACTGTTCCATTATATCTGAAACATATAGAAAGATGTGTAAGTCTCTGTATGTGGAACGGTTATTTCTTTTCATAAATCCAGACAAGTCATGTGGCATACTTTGTCTACTGAGCAAGACATATGCCATTAAAGTGTGCAACCGTTTCTTTTGCCAGTGTTCCCGTTGCCTCTGCTCTGCATCCTATTAACCCCTCCTCCCATCTCCCTCAGTGGAAAATCTCCACTATTATTTGTAACTGTGGCCTCACCCAACACCAAGGGACCCTCTTCCCTCTGAATCTGCACATTTTTTTATGATGCTCTGTGTCCTGAAATTCACCTCCCCCTATGTGTGCCCTGTAGTTCATAGTGGATTGCAATATTTTTTTATCCAAATCTATCTGTCTATTTTTTAATTTTGATCAAATCATCAACAAAAGCTGAGTCAACCTTTTCTACCCACTCCGTGTGCACCCACCATCCATGATATAAACCTCCTTGTCTTACATAACGCAAGATGGACCAGACAGTGTGCAGCAGGTACTGGTACCTCCTGCGGTATAAACAGCCTGGGGCACCCATTGCATGCAGAATGAGAGAGCAAAAGTAGTACCTCTCGTTTGATCTCTCCATTCCTACCCCCTGCATGTGTACATACAACATGTTATTGATATCAGAGATAAGGCCATCACTGGTACCACCCACAAACTTCATAGTTGAAAACTCCCTTTTCGTCCTAGCCACAGTTCCTCTCCTGTTATCTGACACATTTATAACATCAATGGCTTTTTATTACCAATAATCGCTTAAACTTAAATTCCAACCAAATAAAGTGAAAAAAGAGAAAACACAATAATTATAACTATACAAAGCACATTTTCCGTATGTCTTTCATATCTCCTGTGCTGTGGGAAAAAAAGAAGACAAGTCTTTGTCTGTAAAGGGACGAAATTAGTTAGAAACAGTCACATGAAACTGAACTATACCCCCCTTTCGCTTCCCTCACTGTTTCCCAAAAGGGGGGTGATGCTATTGTGTTTCTTGACATTGCTGATATCGACATATTTATTACGTCCTTGGTGTTTAACAGCAGTTGGGGGTTCAAACTTAAAGGTTCCCAAAAACCGAGGCTTGTTCAAGCGACTCACACAATTTCTAACCAGCACTCAATCTCCTGGGCAGAGCAGTGTTGGTATCAGCACTGTTAAGTCTGGAGGCGCCTCTTCTTCTCTGGCAACTGTAAGTGTTGAGGCCTGACCTGGTAATGCCCCTAAGATAATCGTGAAATGCCTCACCCGAAACATCTGCAGAGCCAAAGGCATCAGAAAGTGCACATGCAAGCGTAAGCAGAACATGCATTATTCTGCCTGTAGCTATCGCATGCAGGGTTAGGTGGTGCTCAGAACCTGGCTGATTCCACAGAGAGAAAGTGGATGCCAATTCATGCAAAGTATAGCACACAACTTCTCAAGGTGCTCTTTAGGAGTTGTTGAGGTGTTCCATAACTCCATTGACTTGGTTTGTGAAAAATACTGTCCATTGGCAAACCACAATACTTAACAAACCCCCTATTGGGGGAAACACCTCATGTATGAGGAATTTTTCTGCCGATTTGGCATCAAGGGGAGCTCAAGGATCTTCCTCAAGCCAATCGGAGAAGGGAAAAACCACAACAATCATATAGCGATAGTTGTTACATTTATTGATCATATCAATCTAATCAATATGGAGATGGTAAAAGGATCTAGAAGGGTGAGACAGTGTAGCTTTCACTGTGCTTAGGGTGTGCACTACATTATATTGCTGACACACTGCACAATTGGTGATAAATTGTGACACACGCACCTACAAAGTGGGAATGAACCAGTTCTCCTGTAAATCTGCTGCTACATACTCTTAGATATGTGTGAGAAATGATGTAATAGGTCAAGAGAAATTGTAAGCAGTTCTAATGGCATAATGGGTTTCCCTGAAATGTTCTGTCTCAAAATTAAATCTGTGGGTGATAAAGAATACCCCCTTTTTGTCCATAAATCTTGCTCTTGCTGGGGTGCATGTCCCTGTAGTTATTTTTGTCAGTGTTAAGGCATTATAAGGTTCAGGAATTTGCATTTGTTGTTGTGTGTTATTACTAGATTTCACTACTATCTCCAATACGTTTGGTGAATTTGCTGATTCTTTGGCTGCAGTGTCTGCTACGTCATTACCACATGTTATCATGTCTGTTGGATCGGCATAGGCAGTGCATTTTACCACTGCCACTGCTGAAGGGATCGATAATGCTTCAATGAATCTAAATAATAATTGGACATACTGTACTGGTGAGCTGTCAGACATTTGAGGGTGAGCCGCCCTCCTTTTGCATCAAGATAGTCCTGAATGTACTTTGGAGGTAACCTATGCAGAGTCAGATTAAACAGTTACAGGGTGGTCTTCATACATCTCTAATGCTTATATTAGTGTTATTTCCTCTGCCGCTTGCACAAAATAATGTGAGGGCAATCTTGCTTTTGCTACCACTTCATACTCCCTATCCTCACAATGTACCACTGCTGCTCTTGTATGTCTCAATCCAGTGCTCTGATTGATATTGATGACCTGTCAACTAACAAGATCTCTCCCCCTCTAAAGCATCCTCCTCAACATGGGGTATATCATCATAGATGTAAGTGTATGTGGAGCAATCATGTATTTTATCACTTTCTCCACTGGTTCTGCAATGAAAGTAGCAGGGTTAACATAATGGCACCTCACACTTTTAATCAAGGGATTTGAAAGAATCACCTCTGTAAGTGTCCCCAGAAACGCACCCCCCTTAGTGAGAGGCAATAATGGAGACACCCCAGAGGGGGAATGAGGACAGGACCAAGTGCGGGTAAGATCAAAAGAGCTTTATATAATTCAATATAGGGCATGCAAAGGACTCTGCAAACTCCGAGAGTGCTCTGTCTGACAATAGCAAAGACAGTTAGTTATATTACAAATACACATCATGCATGAGGTAAGCTATAGGGGCCACAGAGTCTCAGGAATTGGGTGGTGATGGCTAGATGGTATACATTGTATACAGTTACTTCTGCACGATTGGCGGACGTTGGTGCTGGGCCACGTGGGGCGGGAGGTCAGCTGGGCTCATCGGGATGTAGCGCTGGGCCGGACATGCCTTGTAACAACAATTCATAGCTAAACTAACATTTGCCCTTTTGCCCACACATTCCCACCCATTCATCACACTTCAAGTGTCCTGTTGAGTTGCAACTCTTGTAAGCGCTGACCTTAGATCAATACATGGCCAGGAACATTGATATGCGATCTGGAGTGTCGTTATACATCGGTTTGCGGGGCGCCTTAGGTTCAAACAATCAGGTCCCATGGGCGTAGTTAGGGGCATGGGCGGGGGTGCTTGACTAACCATCCCTGGCAATTTCGGTGAGGGATGGTATTATGATCTGTTGGTGCACGTCTGTGCGCCCCCCTTTCTAGGGTCATTAACTTGGGGTCGACGGAGGTACCACTGACCCGTGGGGGGCATGTGACTGGTGCATGAAAGGCGGCGAGATTTAGGACCAGGTAGCTCGTAAGTCACAGAGTCAGGCTGTGGCGGCCTCTGACACGGGGGTGGGTGGCGGATGCTTGAAACGGGTCCAGCAGGGTCAGGAGGGAAGGCAAGGCTTTGCTGTTTGAACACTGTCTATCGAGAGAGAGCCTGGGCAGGGGGAGGGTGAAATGGCCTTGCAGCTGCGTGCGTGGCATCTTGCACGAGGCGGTTTTACTGTTGTATGGGTGAGGGCCGACTAACAACACATGGGGTTCCTAAAAGCACTCATATGTATTTGTATTTACATGGGATACTAGCTGATGATCATACTTTTTTACATAGCATTTCACATTTACAGTTGACATACGAACATGAGGTAGTGTCAAGCGGGTGTGTGTAAAGAGTGTATTAAGAGAGCAACACAAGTTATTGTTCACAGTTATCAGCTGTCCAGTCTTTGTATATCTCTTCATTACATGTAATATCGGTTGCACAACTTTCTCTTTACCCATTTTCCTTTATATTAGCAGCTAAGGTTAGTCAATGAGGCACATATTACATAAATGGTTTCTGCACGTTGCAAGGGCTTTCGGGGTGGGTATGGGTGCAGGGCGCCACGCCGTCTATACCTGGGAGCTCGGTACAGGGGTCAGGGCCTGCAGGGTTTGGGCTCAGTTACATCATAGTATTCTCGTTCATAGCTGGGGCAATGATGTACTGCGGAAGGTCAACAGCTACAGTGTTTTATTTTGTTGTTCGCTCGCGTCTGGTGACTCGTGAGAATGAGTCTTCAGCGGATCCGCCATGCAGTGGGAGGTGGGGGAAGTGTGGCCTCTGTGAGCGCGGTCAAGTGGGGGTCACTCTGCAGCGTTCTGCCTTGGGTTAGATATGCACGTTTCTAGCAAGATGGAGATGGCTTAATACAAGATGGCGTCTATTCTCTGCCACATAACTTTATGTTGCAGCCCCACGTGTCGGCCAGAAGCCGTCCTGCTGCCTGGGCCCAGGAGGCCGGGGGGCTGCTGATGAGTCATGTGTCTCAACCAGGGTGGGGCATGCAGTGGGAGGGGGGTCCTATTGACCTACCCTTCCCTACACCTCATAGCCTGACATGTGCTGTGTGATAAGTGTACATTTAGATTTTTTCAGAATCGCAAAAAGGGTATGCTCTACATAAAGAGTCACTGAATAGCCCATGATAACTGTTGATAGTTTCTCTATTGTGAAGGCTGCTGCTGCCAAATCCTATTCACATGAGGAATGCCCTTGCATTACTATGTCCAAAAGGTCCCTATATTTGTTGGGTCGTGTGTGTGTGTGTGTGCAAACAATGGATACTCTTTAGCAATACCATTGCTTCCAGGAGTCTGCTCTAATAATGCCTGTTGATGATGAATGTGTTTTTATTTATCTCACCCATTGGGCCATATGTGAGTCATAACGTAATAAATGTTTGTATGGCCTTGGCACAATGTGTTAGCATGTCTTTAACTTGGATGTTCAATGCTTAACATCTCATTGATGTAATGGTTACTTCCTAATATTCTTTGATTATAAGCTACATCTCCAGTCATAAACTCTTGAACGAAATGGTCCATCTTAGTGCAAATGTAAATGCCCACATTTTGATAACATTAGTAGGATGGAAAGAGGATGCTTGGAAAAAGGCATTTCTGTCTGTAGCTTTTCAAAATAACAGACATGCCAATTTCTCATGCTGTTGGAACACAAAGGTGTCCAGATAATTGATTTGTTTGGATATTGGCTATGGAATTTGATCTCAGGATGGCTTGAGGTGAATGCTTTAAGGAACGAATACAATGTTTCTCATGAGACTTGCTGTAGTACGAACATCTGGTCAATGTAGCTATCGTCTTGCTTAATTATCAATGTCTGTTCATATTGTTGCATACATTTATTCACCAGGATCACTTGGGATTAACAAATTCACCCACGATAAAAAATATGTCGCCAAGTGTTGCACTAATCAGCATGATGGTGAATTCATTATGGGGCCTGTGGTATTTGATGAAGAAAAGTGAAAGATGATAGTTTTACTTTCATTTTTAGGAATGTTTGGGTGTTAAGAGGTAATGTTGAGTGTGACTAAAAAAACTGATTGGTATCTGACTCCTTTGAATATTCTAAATTAAATCAGTAGTGTCATTTGCTTTATGCTATAAGTGCTTAACTGTAGCAGAAAATGGCACTATAAATTCCACAGCTGTTCACACATGTTTTCAAATTAGGAAGCAATGGGTCTTCCCAGTTGTTTTGATAGATGTTTGCAGCTTCTGGGAGGCAATAAAATATGTGAGTTGTGAGATGCTTTTTGATGTGCAGTTATGCCATTGTTGAAGAAATTCTTTCTAAATCCTCAGATCTTCACTCCAAACACTCACTGGTGTAGCAGAACACCCCCCAGCCACTGTGGTGCAGGGGAGCCTGGCCATGCCAGGTCTAGAGGGGGCCCCGGCCAAGACCTCACCCATAAGGGTGAAGGATGGGATGGGGTCCAACACAGCTTGCAGCACAGGAAAGAGGTGCTCTGCCTTTCGCATCTCTGCACAATATTATACAGGAACCATGAAGCTCTCCCAGCTTCCTGGCTCCTGTCTGCGTGCAGCTTGGAGGAGTCGGATGCCTGGAGTGATATGCTTTCCAAAGGTTCAGCGGCAAACAGGTAAGAAAGCTTTTGTTTTGTATGTGAAATATGTGTATTTTGCGTGTGTGGGCTGCATCTTGGATGTATGTATATGGTATGGGTCAGTAACTGGTGTGTGAGTGAGTATGAATATTACAGTATGTGTTTGAATGCTCTGGGTGGGTGGCTGCCTGTGTGGAGAATGAAGTACAATTCACCATTCTCTGCTCTTCCACTGGCCCTTCTGCAACCACCCCTCCTCCCTCTCGGCCTTTTCCCTTTTCTCTCCAGACGAGGTTTCTAGACAAGTCCGATCTATGAAAGTCTTGTCGAAACAGGTTCACCCCTGTTCCTCCAAAACTATCAAGGATCACATCGACTCCCTGGCTCCTGACCTGGCGGATTTTGGCAATCACTCCTTTGCCACTGGAGTCTTCCCTTTCCCCCTGAAGCACTCCCTTGTGCACCGTCTTCTTAAGAAACCCTCTACTGACTCCTCCTGCTGGGCTAACTATTGCCCAATCGCCATAACTCCCTTCCTGGGCAAGCTCCTGGAGAAACTGGCCATCTCCCAGCTCAATCTCCACACTGAATCTGTTGGTTGTCTTCATGACCCTCAATCTGGCTTCAGAGCTGCCAGAAGCACAGAAACTGCTCTCCTGAACATCCGTGAAGACCTGCTCACTAACCTCGACTCTAACACCCCTTGCGTTCTTATCTTGCTTGATCTCTCTTCTGCCTTTGTCACTGTCAACCATGCCATCCTGCTCAACCGTCTCCGTGATAACCTGGGTATCACTGGTCAGGCTCTGGCGTGGCTGACTTCTTTCCTCTCTAACCGACCTTCCCAGGTCCAACTTGGGTCCTTCCTCTCTGACATCTTTTTCTCTACCTGTAGTGTCCCCCAGGGATCTAACCTCTCAAGCTGGCTATTCAACCAATACCTGACACTCCTTGCCCAACGCATCGCCGCTCTCTGCCCCAACTTTCAGTGCTATGCGGATGATACCCAGCTCATTTTCAGGCTACCATCGGCCTCCTCCCCTCCTTCCCTCAACTCTGACTGTCTGTCTGCCATCCAGGAATGGTGTGCCGCCAACAACCTCTGCCTTAATGCCAGTAAGACTGAGATTCTACTCATCGGCTCACCCACTCCCTCCTTACCTGCAGCTCTCTGGTTGGCTTCTCTTGGCCCTCCTCCCACTCCCACCTGCAAGGCTAAAAACCTCGTGGTCTTCTTCGCCTCTGCACTCTCCTTCTCCCCTCACATCTCTGACATCTCTAAGAAGTCACATTACCAGCTGCCCCTCCTTAGAGGTATTCTTCCTTTCCTCTCCTTCCCCCAGAAGCTCACTGTCTCCAGAGCCCTGGTGATCTCCAAGCTGGACTACTGTAACAGCCTCTATCTAAATCTGCCTGTCTCCACTCTCCGCCCCCTGCAACTTATCCAGAACAGCACTGCGAGACTTGTCCTTGGCCTCAAGCCCAGGGATCGTATCTCTCCAGGACTGAAATCTCTGCACTGGCTCCCAGTGGCTGTGAGGATTAAGGTCAAAACCCTCTGCATTGTACTCAAGGCCTTCTGGGGTCTGGGGACGGAATACCTTCAACTCTCTCTTCCTAAATATCTTCCTTCTCGAGCTTTTCGCTCATCTGCCTCCAACTCCCTTAGGGTCTGTCGCTTCTCCAAGCAACGAGTTGGTGGCAGATCACTCTCTTCGGCAGGGGCCTCTCTCTGGAACAGCGTTCCTGCCTCCCTGAAACTCGAGGAGAACCATCTCCGGTTCTGGAAACACCTCAAAACCTTCCTCTTTGCTTCTGTGTTCTCTCCTCCCCTCCCTTGCTGAATTCCTGACTGAAATTGCACTGGTTACCTGGCCACCCTTTCTGATCTCTGGCCCAGGCCCCGTCAATTACCCACCTGCACTGCCTTCCTGGCAACCCCTGCACTTGGGGAGCTTTTTTCTGTATCCCTTCAGTCCCCCTACCAGCACTTACGTCTGCACTTCCTTGCACTTGCCACTAGCTGGCTGTTTTATGTGTCTTATTTATTCCACTTCCCATGTACTGCACTTTCCCCTCTCCCTTCCCCCTGCGCACTTTTCCTTTCCCCCCATCCCATGCACTTGCGCGATCTGAATGACACCTGGCCTAGTAGGATCGTTGTCTATCCTCCCTTGTCCCCCCCCCTTGGATCACTTGCGTATAGGCGCGTTATAAATGCCATATCATATCATATCATATCATATCATAATGTGAGAGAAAGCGTATCGGTGAGTGACTGGTGGGTGAATGAGTATGAATGTGATTGTGTGTGCATATGTGTGCATATGTTTTGGGTGGGCAGGGGCCTGTGTGTCAAATGCAGTGTGAGTGGATGTTAGATAAAGTGTATGGGTGAGTGACTGGTGGGTGACTTTTTTCTTGAGCATCTATGATAAAGCAAGCTTGATAAGTGTTCTTTCAGGTCTACAGTTGCCTACATTGGAACCAGTTTGGACATGTTTTCTTATTGTGGCATGGCACTTACTGGAGTATGTTCTTTTATAGGGGTACTACCATATATTGGCAGCCCCAGCTTTTACATGTTTTCTATAGTGTCATTACTGGCATTATGCGCAAAGCGAATATGAGTATGTTCTTCTATGGGAATACTGGCATATATTGGTGGAGCCAGCATGGAAATTTATGGAAAAAGCCAGCATGAAAATGTTTTTTATACTGGCATACACTGCAGGGTAAGACATGAAAATGCATTGGGAAATGCTCTTGTGCACTTTTGGTGACTTGCATCTATTGGATCTTTTCATGAGATACCCTACAAAACCGATTGCAAAAGTTCAGGCTTTTTACCCAATTTTTCACAGAAAGTGTACTATATAATTCACCATTTTAACCCATTATTAAAAAACATTTTCTGGGGGGGATCTCCACAAACCTGTTTTTGTTGGTGCGGGCTCCTTTGCTACACTCGGTCACTCTCTCATACTTGTGGCAAATATTTACACCTTTCAATTAAACATTGCACCAGCCGCTGCTGAAAGCAGGTATATTTTGGCACCAGGTACCGCCCACTTCCTTCTATGCTACATGAAACATTTAAGCTTTGAAAAAACATCCTTACATCATTCACCTGGAGCAGTGCATGCCCCTGCAGCGGCATGAACATCATGTACATTGCACACACGCACTAGACCAGTTTAGCGTTGCAGTCTGGTGTGTCCCGTACTTTGTTAAGGAGCTTGGGGGAGCCCTAGAATGGCTTGCAGGGGGCCTTCAAATTGTGTGCTATGCCACTGCATACACTGAGAACTTCACAGTTTGTGCATCTATTGCTCTAGATGATGATGAGCTGTGCCACATTTAGAAAATGCTCTTGTTGTCCTTGAAACGGTGGGCTTTTCTTTCTAACAGAGATTTAGGGCCTAATTCATAGAAGCGTTTTATAATGACAAAACCCCATTGGAAAACGCTCTGTGAATAAGTGCCTTACTGTCGGAAGCGGCCGCTACAGCATCAGCACAGCCTCAGTAAGAATCTCACCTGAGCTGAGGCGGCACAGTGCGGTTTGATGCCTGACACTCGACATGAGCATAGGTGCTTTCCTCTAGCATGAAAATAGCCACAGCAGGCAGAGCTTGGAGGGTCTGTTGCCATGGCAGTGATCAAAGGGCTAAGATTTAAGGTACAGTTAGATGCAGTGGAAACGCCGGGAGCGACCCCCTGACTATACTCCACACATACCAGACCAGTGTAGAAGAGACGCAATGTAGACACCAGGGGCAGTGGGTCCATCCGAGGGAGAGCAGGAAAGTAGTGCCCTGCACTGAGGCTGTGCAGGGGAGCGATAAGGCTGGCAGGGAGCAGTGACTGAGCATGTTTTAAGCAGTTTCTTCTGTCCCCTCACCTGCTGGTATAATGCCTTGCCCATCGTAATAGTTTGATGTGCCGTGATATTTTGTACCCTTGGTTTGCCAGTTCAGGTTTATTTTTGGGCTGTCCTCCTCGGGCCGGCATTTATTTTTGTGAAGTGCATGTTAAGGCCATGGTTAAGTCACCCTAACAGGTCTAATTACGCACTTCGAAGTAAGTCTATTTCCCACCTGGGGGCAATTTGTTACGAGGATTGCTCTGTGAGCGAGGACACAGCCAAGTCTGCCCTGACACACCCTAGATGAGGAGGTAAGCTGGGGTCTAGTAAATCTCTACATATGATCCCAAGGGGGAGGAGGAACACCAATATTGACAAGCTATTTTCAAAAAATGCATTCCTAACCCTCAAGAGCTCGACTTCATGGCGCCCAGGTCACACCCGTATTTGGAAATGGGTGATGGTTCTAGGGTGGGGAGTAATAGGACCACTGACATTGATCCAGATTCTCCATATATATATATCGCAAAGCTTAGCAATGTATTGGAAAGCTTAGCAATGTATTGGAAAGCTTAGCAATGTGAAGTTTGCTTTCTCTTACGGTCTTTTGAGGACCTTGGAATTCCTAGTATTATGCTTCAGCATAGTTTCACTGCAGGGTTCCTCATCCCCATTCTTCTTTGAATCTACCTCTGACTTGGCCTTGATTCTAGAAGCTTCCAAGCAAACCCACAAACCCCCTTAGTGTGTTAGCTTTCCCAGTGTTCCCATATCACCTCTCGCCTCTAACCTGACCATACTAGGCAGTTAGTGTCCTTCTACTCTTTCCCCATTGCAGACATGACACCATTATCCCTTCCATTCGGGAGACACTAGTCCAGTCCTGGTATTAAATTTGCATTCTGTGACTTGTAGTCCTACATTTCCCCTTTATAAAAACAGAACTATACTTCCTAGAATTCAAACTTAGAAACAGGATTGCACTAGTGTCTCCCGAATGGATAAAGTTGCCATGCATGCTTTGTACCCTGAATCTGTCTGCAAGCCCATTCTTTCACTTTGTGTGCTGCAGATGTTTCCCTGCTTCTGTCTATCTTTGAATCATCCAGGCAACCGGCTTATGTCACTCCCATAAAATCCATTGGATGTTGCTGCTCCCGCTCCTGCGCTGTCCCCAACTGCCGCTGCCTCCCCTCAGCACCTGATTCTGGAAAACTGGTAAAAGAGGCAGCTCTTCCATTCACAGGTTGGACATAGTCTAAACGTTCTGTCATTGCACAGTGAGTACTATAGGATAAGCTATATTGCTGGGAGACCAGTTTCATTTATTTTTGTAAAGCAAACTTCTCAGATTGTTTGTCGTTTGTGCAGGAGCCGCGGCTGTCCCAGCAATGTGATTAGCGAGCTACCTCAATATGTCTAATATATATACAGGAAATGTAAGTCACCGTTAGCAAGCTTTTCATATATGTAGTGCTTCGGAACAATTTACAGTCTTAAATTGGTGGAAAATTTATATAAGGGAATATATTAACAACATATAAAAATGATGCCTACTTAAGTGTATTTGTACCAATCCAAGCCCAATGGATAAAATTAGCTTCCACTGAAATCACTGGAATGTTTGAAGTTGACATGAAGAACGACATCGCGGCTTCCGTAGTCCTGAGTGTTGATTCCACCAGGGTTTATGGAGATACGGTCGCCATATTATTGCCATGGTAATGGATGTGCCACAGTGCACTGCCTCCCAAACCACCAGGGATTCCCTTTAACGTTGTATTGTTGATTTCTGCAACATGTGCAAATGAACGTGCATGACTGGTTCGGATTTATCCCATTCCAGAAGCATTGTTATCGTGTCCATCAGTATTAGTGAATTAAACAGTTTTTCCTTTCTATATAGTGCTCTCCTCCTGTTTACCAGGCACACGTTATCCAGAGCACATTCCTTTCCTCTCATTCACGATAAAGGAGCATAAGAGAGAGACATTTGCACATTTACTGAATCACAACTGGAGTTCAAGGAATTTCAGTAATGCCTCACCTGTCATTTTTCCTTGAACGAGGTGTTAATTATGATCTCTGTAAGTCTTTTTCTCTTTTCATAAGATGCCGTCAAAGTTGGATTGAGAGTGTTTTGGGCCTGGGGCAGACCTATCACTGCAAAGTCTAGCTACCATTCACAGTTTACAGGCTGCCTGGAGTGTCAGCACATGCCCGACATATTGCCGTTGATGCACAGCAGCGGGACAAGGAGGCGGACAAGCACTGGCATCCCAGAATAAAGCAATAACAAACACACTACAACAAAATGTCAATTCACAAAGATTTCATTTTGTGACAGAAACCCATTTAGATGGTATTTTTCTTATAGCGGCAAGAGACCTGTTGTTAGTGGTGGGCACTATTAATGTGTGATATTCATACATGCACACTCTCTATACACTTTCTAAAGACCACTTCTGCCAGGATATCTAATCTCTAATCATGCCAATAGGAAGCTGGAATGTCCACCTGCAGATATCCAGTGAAACCACAATGACATATCACTCCTCCCCAACGACCATGCATTACTAAGAACTGCTCTTTCTAATTACGGCGAAGTTTAGCCCTTACATAGAAGTGACCAAAGGGCTATGTTTTTAATACGTATTGTACAGCAGGATATGGCAGATTGTCACATTTTCAATTGCTACTTTTCGAAGGAACTCTACCCTTCCTCACTTTCCCCCAGAGACTCAATGTTACCCGTTCTCTGGTTTTCTCCAGGCTAGGCTATTGCAACAGCCTCCTCCTTAATCTTCCTTAATCCACCCTGGAACCCCTCTAGCTCACCCAGAATTGGGCAGCAAGACTTATCCTTGGCCTCAAGCCCAGGGACGGCATCTCTCCTGCCCTACAACGCCTTCACTGGCTCCCGGTTTCAGCACAGATTAAATTCAAATCCCCCTGTATCATCGACAAGGCTATCGGCTTTCCTCTGGCACCAACTCCCTGCATGTGAAGCCATTTGCTAAACAGAGAGCTGGTGGTCGATCCCTTTCCTCGGCGTGCTCCCTTCTGTGGAATAACCTCCGCCCCTCTCTGCGTCTTGAGCCAAACCTCCTCAAGTTCTGAAAAAGCTTCAATACCTTTCTATTTACCACTTCCTCCTCATCCTCTCTTCCCATGTAATCATACAGTAGGGTTACTGATGTGCAGGGCCCTTACGTATCCTTGTGCCCTGACACCCCACATCTCTCATCCCAGCCGCTGTCTATATACTGCACTTGATTTGGCTCACCCTCCCAACGAGAGGTTTCACTTTTTCCCTTCTTAGCACTTTCCCCTGAGCACTTCTCCATGAGCACCACAGCACCTATCCCTTACCCCCCTCCCCTCTGCACTTGCACATTCTGAACACTCACAAGGCATAGTAGGCTTGTCTTCCCTCTCATAATTTGTTGTACTATTAATTCAATTATTTATTTTTGTTGTAATTCATTGTCTTCCTCTCTCCCCACCCCGTTGCCCTGTGGGTGCTTTGAAACAGTTTTGTTAATTGTATAAGCGACTAACAAGTGACCAATAAATAAACAAAAAATATACCAGCGTAATCTTTGGAAATTGTTAGCAGGAGGCTGCTGATAGCAGTGAACTTAAAATGAGCCAACCAGTATATAAGCAAGCACTGACAAAGCCCATCCTCAGCATTGCACGTGAAGAAGAGGAATAAATAAACAAATGTGAGGCTTAAGCATTGAAACACAGGTACTAGACCCACACAGGTTCAGTGATTTAATGACCTTGCCTGCCACATGAGCACTCAACTCAATGGTGTCTTTGCTAAAGAACAAGTTTAATTAACCTTTCATTGCATTTGCTTCTGTTTGAAAATATGGATAGTTTAAGTTAACAAAATGATGCATGTTTAATTTTCGTAAAGTACACATTTGTGAGGCAGAACCGTATGGATGCACCTTGTTCTCACTTCTAGTCCACTATTTAAAGAAAAAGCAGCTGTCAGTGTCAGCTCCTCGGCCCCCTTCTCTCGGGTATCTTTCTGCTGCCCCTTTGTTCAGGTCACAAGTCTATTTGGGGGTTGACAGCAGGGGGGTGGTGATGAGTGCAATAATAATCACTGGTAAAGTTAATGGTATAGACCATTGATTTGTTTCATTTCCTTGTAGAGCTTTCCTACACAGATGGAAGACGTTCCATTATACTTAATGCTCAGTGGTTGAAGTGGGCCACAGCCATCTTAAGCACTTTTGGGACCCTGGGCACGGACATCTATGGGGTCCCAATCCACCAAACCAAAGGAATTAAGGGATCAAGAATAATGGTTGCGCCCCCCTCCCGTCGCGCTCCCAACCTATAAATTGATATGCTATCTCGCAGCATAATAAGCATGTTTACTCCCTTACCTCTTCATTCGTGCTCTAATCAGAATGATAAACAAGTAGCATTTGAAGACCAACATTAGCAGTCTACGAAGAGGTTACTGTTCTAGTGCAATACAGGATAATTTGTATCTATAACATCCAGGAAGGTATGCAGCCTGTAGTATTAATGCAGGTCCGTATGTAAAAGGTACATGTAACCCATAGTAGACAGAGAACTCACATTCGCTGCCTCACAGAATGCAAAAGTGCTCATGCATGGATAGATGAGACCAATTGAAAGAAAGAAGAAAGCTACACATACCGTAGCATGGATAGTGGATGCAGATTAGAAGCCACCAGGAAGGTGTCCTTATCCAGACAGACTGAGATTAGATGTGGGATATGGTTTTCAAATAGTGTTGCCATTAGATATCAAAGGAACAAATGCCTGTGGTGTGCAATATAAATATGCTCACTATTAAAGTGGAAGCAACCCTATGGCCAGTGAAATCATGAATACGTCTTGTATGAAGTTCATACCATGAGAAGGAAATCACTCTGAAGGGCTGACAATTTTGAAAGGTTTGAGGACTGGCATATAAGATTAAATGAGATGCCCAGGATCACACATTGGTTAAGGGCTGAAGGGGTGAAGCTGCGATTTGTGCCAACTCTGCAATTTCTACATTAGAACACTTTCTTTTCCAGTTCTTAACATGAACTAAAACAATGTCATTTTATAAAAACAGTCTTGGAAAGTACACAAACCACATTACCAAACATGACCATGTTTAAACAAAGTATAATAGAAGGATGTTATGCAAAATGGGAATGGTTTTATCTTCATTCTCTCCATTATCAAGGGAAGTATATAAGTATCAGCATACCAATCAATGTGATTTAACACATTTAATCTAGGTTTGTCTTTTGTATTTTTAAGCTTCAAATACTTCCAAAACAACGGTTTGTGATATTTTCATTTATAAACGTGCATGAAAACCTTTGACTTTTACCAAAAAGCAAACCGTTTTTTGTGTCAAACAAGCAGACCTTAAAACATGCTTGCCTAAGGCCTGCAACATCTGGTCCACTCTCTTCTGTCTATCAACCCTTCCACTCAAATGGCCTACATAAGAAGAAAGATCAATTAACTGGCTAAACGATACCAGCGGCGTTCAAGAAGGCAAACCTCACAGAATACAGCAAAGTAATGTAAGATATATTAGATGATTTGACCAGGATCACTGTATTGTCTGCTGGCAAATCCAGGATACACGCATGAACGTTTTAGTTCCATAGTCTTGGATTTGTATATATATTCTCCTCTTGGACTAACAGTTTATGCCATAGTTGGAGGCGATTGTCTAGGTTTTACAACACCCCATCTGAACAAACCAATTTCTAGACCTTCACCATATGGATGATATGTTAGTTTTCATAGCATTCCCTATATGATGCAGGTACATTGCTGATACCAGCAGATGGTGTTCTTCAAAACCAAGTAAATATGCAGGAAGTTATATAAACCTCAGACATAGGAAAGGCTCGGCCAGCCTTGCTGGAATATGATATTCTAATTTTGCAAATGAACACATATCTCTGCATTGGGTGCTTCACACACTGAGCTAACTTCAGAACCATTGTGGCACCCAATTTATCAATATGCATTTCACCGTTGCCTATTGCACATGATCAACATAATTCCGACAGGAAGGAAAGAATGCTACAGAGTTGTGCCTTAAGGAACACACAAACTATGTATACCACAGTGAACACAGAAAGCAATACGTTATGAATTGATCAAGACTGAATGTACTTGTCAAAACAGAAAGGCAATGGGTTTAGAGCCTCAGCAGCACCCCATAACAAATCCTGACATGTGCTATTTAAGACTGGTGCGCACTGGAATCTTACTTCTTCAGATCAGGCAGCCTTGTGGGGCCCCCCTCCAAGGTGGCGGCCCTGAGCAAGCGCCCCTTTTGCCCTCCCATAAAAACGTCTCTGAAGAGGGCCAGAGCGGATGGAAGTGGTGCTCATCTACTATTATTTTACTAAAGTTTTTAATTCCTATACTTTTATTACTAAATAGAATCCGTTCCGGAATGGCTTAGTTTTAAAATAAAAGTGGAGGAAGAAGATGAAACTTGCACTGCAGTGAACACTCCCTTAACCAGCAGGCGCGTTTGTTTGGGGGTTTGGATTGCATGTGAGGGGTGCAGTGCTGGGGTTTGTGGGGAGCGGGAGCAGGTCAGCATGGAACATAGTTCAACTACTTCTTTACATACAGTTCTACCACTGCTAATGTCTCATGCCCGGGCTATCAGTTGAGTACAGATTTGGTTAGTTACTCCTATTGTTTATAAAATACTACTTCTGTACATACAGTTCTACCACTGCTAATGCCTCATGCCTGTGCAATCAGTTGAGTCCAGATTTGGTTAGTTTCTCCAATTGTTTATGAAATAGACATGATTTGGGCAAGCAGTTACACAAACTCTTGAAAGTACTAATGGAATTCTGCATTGTAGTTGGCCTGATGGATATACATGCATGCTTTCCAATATGCTGCTTTAAAACACTCTCTCCCCTACTAACGGCCCACTTCATGGAGATATTTGCACATAAAATTTGTAACTTGTGTGTCAAACCGAGTGCGAAACACTGCTCATCGATTCATGGAACCGACTGCGCTGGACTTCTGTAGGACTTCCGTGGAGTTTTCGCATGCTCGGCATGGGTCTGTGAGCGGGCGAGTCCCTTGTCTGAGACTCCACGCAGGAGGTGGGAATGGCCTGCGTAGGAGCCGGAGTAGGGGGCTTAACACGCAAAATGGGGAAGAACATGCCAGAAAGTGGGCATTATGAGGGACGGACTGCAGGCAGTCAATAGCACGCCGACAAATGCGCACAAAAATGCGTATTCATGGATGTGACCGTGCAGCCTCTCGCCTGTGAAATGCCCACGCAGTACCCTTGAAATCTCTGCCACCCGGAACCAGATGTATGGACTTGCGTGGTGGAATCGCAACTCTGGAGGTGAGTTTGCATGTTGGATTTAGTGGTGTGTGCATGCAGACGATCTCTGTTTGTAATTAGGGCTGTGCGACGCAGCATATGGGTGTGCAGGAACTGTTTACGGGGGTTTGCACACAGTTTGACCGGGAATATATATGCTTTCCGTGAAACTGTACACATGTCCTTGGGGTGGCACTTACAGTTACGTGAGACGCTGTGCAGGGTCCCCGAGATGCAGCCCCGTGTGTATTTGCACTAGGGGGTGCACGCAAGCATAGCTGTTCTGGCTGTTTTTGTTTTGCATGTGGGCGTTTTGGGGGTGTTCCGGGCGCGACTTGCTTATTTGGATACTTTGCACAGTCAATTCCATGAATACGCACAGTGCACATTTTTTCTTCTGCGCGCAGGCTCGCGCAGTGTCATTCTGGGTGTGCAGTAATTGCTGGAACATTGCGCGCATTTCCATGAATCGGGCTCTTAGTCTCCATCTCTATATTTAATTTTTCATTATCAATATATTATTCAAATGGTTAGGATAAATAGATTAATGTAGTCTTCTGATGCCCATGCCTGATGTAATTTCATACATTCTACCTACTTGCCAGATCATATAAATGTAAATGTTATAAATATAAATATAAATATAAATATAAATATAAATATAAATCAAATGTTGGCTAATACTTTCCATTGAAATCAAACAGGAAAAGCTCGTCACATATCTCAGTGGCCTATACCACCCACTACAGCCACCTGTGTCTAAACGGAAGGTCATAGTTGCAAACCCCAACAATGTTGGTAAGATGAAAATCTCACAGCCTGGCATCAAAGCCAATACTTTTGCATGTGCCTAATTTACTGCTTGAGAACAGCCTTCGCAACCCTGAGGAATTGGTTATCCTGTACTGCACCTTTTTCCCTGTCTAAAAATAGGATTCCCCAGACTGCAGCACACATTTTCGAAATTGCTAAAAGCTCAATGACACTTTACCAAGTTAGAAAAGCGCAGTCTTTTATGAAATGCTTGTACTGCCCTGATGCATATGTTTCTTCCATAACAAGAGATTTTAGGAGCTCCTGCTGCAGGAAATCACATCTCTCCTCCAATACTTCCACCCACCTCCGAATGGTGGTGCTGGAAACTCTAGGTGAGAATGTCACCTTTCCACACTACCTTTAGCACAAGCTCAGAATTGGGCCCTGAGTTGTGTAATAGTAATACCTGTTATTCCACTGCTTTGCGACTTATTTGATTAAGTGCTTTATAAGCGGCCAATTGTTATTAAAGCATAGATCACACCCACTGCAAACTCTCTGAGCTTTGAGACTGGCTCCTAAATGTTAGATCTATGCAGCAGGTATTCAACCGTGTCTGCTAAGTCACTGGGATGCAGTGCTTGCCCTACCAAGTATACATAGACACAAACATAATTGTTGCAGGGGATCAATCCAGTGAGTGGTGTCAAACTCTTTGACACTCTTTGCCTGCAACCACATTGGCAGCTCTGTCTTTGCTTTTACCTTATGAATATACTATGAATTTGTGGTAAATTAGATATTTATGCAAAGTGAGGATTAATAGAGCTGCTTATTTTCATCATGATGTGGCTGTCAACGTAAACCATTTTTTCCGACTGTAATATGCTTGTGTTTAACTCCAACTGTTCGAAATCCAGTCATCTCTACACACATTAAAAAACACTGAGGGCCGCCATGGAACAACACTTTTCTTTATTTGCGTTTGCATCTAAATTGTTTGATGGTGGAACAACACTTTTCTTAATTGCACATCATTCTGATTAAATCTCAGTCTGGTTTAAGAACATAAAATCTGCCATGGCTAGGTAAACTGCATCGGTTGCCCCTTACGGCATGGCAGCTCCCCTAGTGACCGTTACAAATATTGCACGGGCTGCACAAGTGGATTCTCCTTGCAGTGCACTTCCTTTGCATCCAAACAATCTGGTTTCAAATATGGCACCCATGATGTGTCGTAGTGAGAAGTGTAGCACTTTGGGGAGGATAATTAACAACGGTGCCTGTACTCCGCTCATCGTACCGGTGCGTGCTGTAAAAATGAAAATCACAGCAATGATGAGATTGATGATTCGACTGCCGCAACCTTCCCCAGGGTTCTTCTAGGAGGGGAGTAGCAGCTCACAAGTACAGCAGCTCCGAGGCACGAGACGCCTGCAACATTCTTCTTCTTTTGAACGTGTTGCCGAGGCTGACAAAGCTCATCGGCTCTTTCTGTAAATAAGAGAAGTGTAGTTCTGGACCGAAAGTGGGGCCCTGCACCCCAAAGGCCTGCACCGCTAGCTTTACCCATATCTTATGTGCAGAATGCACAACTGCTGCCCGTCACTCCTTGAGCCCACTTCAGCATGGTGGTGCAAGGAATTGTTGGGGAGTTTGTCGTGGTTCTACCCCACTTTCCCCCCCCCCCCTGAATTCAGAATCGGACCCCCGATCGGTCAATATCTGATCACTGGCAGCTGATTTCAGGACACACCTTTACAGGCTGCACAAGGGACTGCTCATTATAGAGCAATCATCATCTTCTAGCAAGGCATGTGATTCTTAATCAATGCACGAGATGGGGCACGAAACCATATTCATAGTGATAGTTTGGCTCCTCAGGTGGCACCTTAATGCCACCTATGAAGCCAAAACATTAAAGGAAAGGTGGGGAAATGCATGCTAAGGTGAATACCTCGCAACCAAAACACCGGCAGGATTGCCACAAGGAAGATGATTCTGCTGTGCCCATTGCAGCAATGCATATGCTGGAGCGGCATCAGTTGCTTTGGTTGCATGGATTTTACCCGCCTAGAAAATGTGGTTATTAAAAATATACCAACATAGTCAGTGCAAGCTATAGAGGAATGAAATGAACCCATACGGCCTGGAATATAATTGGAATGGGATAGAAAGCATTGTGTTTTTGTGTCCAATACTACTAGTTTGATGAAGAGACGCTGAGTAGAGAGATGAGCATGACCATGTAGGAAGACTGCCGGGTCCATAATGCCTCTTTCTAGTCTCCAGCTCCATTTCATACTGATTCAAAGGCAGAATGCGGACTGTGAGGAATTTCAATGGGCATGGTGATGATTAAAAAACAGATCCCAAGCACAGGTCTGCATTTTAGCATATCCCAGCTCCCATCATAATATCGATGCTGTTCACCTGATCACAAATCATGAATGAGGCACATTTATCTTGAGCACACCCTCTATTAACTTCAGCCAGTGCAAAGATCATGTTCCTCTCTTATGCCGTGGGCAAATGTTTGTGGTTTGTCTTGCCCAAGTCACCATCATGAACTAACTGTTCCTACAAGGCTCAGATACTTGTAATTCAAGCAGGGTCTATTTATGTACTAGGCTTGCATATGTAAGACAATGCCACCAAATGGCTCAATCTGGGCGGGATAAGTTCTTGCACTTGCACATTTCCGATTCCATTTGGGATTCTGGCACAGTAGCCCTTTGATATCTGCTCCAGGTCATAATCCAAGGACACCTAATTTAGAATGGAAAACGTTCACACCCACTACCGTCAACTAGAATGGGTGGGAAAACTACAGCTACAAGGCTTTGTTCTCCTGGGTTTCTAGATTCTGCATTTGAGAACGAAACTTGAAGACATCATTCTTTTGTATTTACTCTTGCAAACCAGATGTACCATTCAGAGATGCTGTCTACTATTACTCCCCAATGGGGCTGTTCATTAATCAACAGAGATTGAAGCACCTACAGATGCTTGTTCTCTCCACAACACACTGTTGTAAAAACCCACCAGCTAACAACAACCCCAGGACCAGCTAACAAAATATACTGCTTTCAAAAGACGGTGAGAGAAAAACTACTAAGTTTGATAACAGAGAGCAACAAGGCAGGTTCTCCAATGGACCCCTGCCCTCCACACATTTATAAATCTATCCTCGCACAGGACACATCAGCAGAATGCTACCTAAAACTCTTCAATAAATGCCTTTCACCAGGGAAAGTACTGAGAGCCTTCAAAACTGCCTACATCATACCTCTACTCAAGGGCACAAGGGGCGATGTGGAAGCCCACTGAAACTATAGACCAATCTCTAACATCCCATAACCGGTAAAAATACTAGAGACCTATGTTTATGAACAACTACTGGAGCACATTGAAAATAACCAGCTACTGGATCAGGCAAAAGTAGGATTCAGACCCTTGAGAGGAACTGAAACAGCAGTAGTCTCAATATGGGATGACCTTAAGATGAACGCAGACTCCAACAACAAATCAGCACTGATATTACTTGATCTCTCAGCTGCCTTTGATACAGTCAACCACAACATTCTAATAAAAAATATGGGAGAACTAGGGCTCACTAACACAGCACTGCTCTAGATCAAATCATCAACCAGATCAAATGGCATGGACTAACATGCTACAACTACGCAGATGATACACAAATCATCTTCAAATTTGGGGACATACAAGAAGGGAACACACTCATATGAGAGTATCTCAAGGAACTCTACCGATGTTTGAACACTACCAAACTCAAAATCAATGCTGAAATAACTGAAATCATAATTACACCGGAAGACAGAGGGAATGACAAACACATACCAAGGCTGGTAGAGCTGGGAAACCAACCAATGCCATTGAAAGCTGTAAAAAACCTTGGAATCCCCATGGACTATGAATTAACACTTGAACCCCAAGTGAATGCAATAATCTGGAAATGCTTCTTCCTCATACAAACGATTAAAACAAAATCTACCATTCCTCTCCTTCACACACTAAACATGAGCCATCACATTCCAAATTATATCCAGGGATGATTTGCGAACAGCATATTCCTCGGAATGCCGCAATGCCTAATGAGGAAACAACAACAAATACAAAACGTGGCAGCCAGACTGCTCCTCAAATTAATCAGAAGAGTCTACATCACAGCAGCGCTCAGGATGCTACACTGGCTCCCTGTTGAAAAGAGAATCTCTTTCAAAGCCCTGTGCATAATGCACAGAACAATACACGGCCAGGGAGCAGATTTTACCCAAAAGAAACTCTCCATCTATAAACCATCCAAAACCCTGACATCATGCAACAACATCCGTCTTTAACCCAAATGGTACCAGAAGAAAAAACTGGGAGGCTCAGCATTCTCCTGCTTAGCCTGGCTCTTCAACTCTGTACACAACAAAGCTGACTAAACGACATCCGCACACCTCCCCATCAACCAAGCACAGGAAAAGGAGAAGATACCAGGAAAAACAAGAATGAGGGATATGAATAGAAAGAAAACCCCCGACCCCCACACACCTCCCTGGCCAACACAGAGCCCCATAAAAAGAGGGCGATAAGCTAGAAACACTAGGACCATGTAAGTAGGCCAAGGAAAACCCAGGGATGGAAATGGGAAAGGGAGGCTGACCCCCAGGAATGCCACGAGTAAGGGAAACAGAAGGTAACTGGACTAAACACTAACTACACCCTACTACAACCTAAACCCCCTAGGCAATCCAGTTAAAAAACCCCCAGCAGTGATCACCCTCTGGGTTAGGAAGGGGCAACTAGTCAGAAACAGCGACAGCACTCGGAATTCAGGTAACCAACCAAGTAGCAATGCAGCACAAGAACCCTTCACCCAGAGGCAACTTTACTGATACAACTATAAAGGGCCCATTCAAGAAGGGAAGATACAACTAATGAACCTGAAAGGCTGAAAAAGATCAGCCACGGCCACTAACAACCTAAACTGTTACTAACAATCAACCCTCTGCAGACACCTCTCACATATTGCACTAGAACAACCAGCACTCCTTAGCACAGCAAACTGCACACACTTCCCAACACTGGATCAAAACATAGCACCACATGACGCCCGCCTCCCGAATCTCACTCCCAAGCTCAGTACATGGTACATCCGAACTGAAGCTGCCAACAGCACATTGCAGCTGCCTTGCTCTTTCTCCCGCTCCTCCCATTAACCCACCTACACCCCTTTTTATTTTCACAGAATTGCCACAGCTCCGAGAGACCACGCAAGTGTCACCTGTGTGTGGTATGAACACCTTAACATTAACACTGTGAGGAGGAGGAGAGTGTGACAGAAATGTTCATTGGCCGGATTTATAAAGCGTTTTCAATGGGACTTTCCCGCTGAAAAGTGCTTTTGTAAATCAGACCCAGTGTGGTTTTGGTGTCCATCGACTCCCATAATGTTGGTGCGCCTATAATTCTGTGTAGTGTGATATCCCTTAAGTCAATTGGGAACCAGGTTTTGATCGACTTCACCAATGGTAGTTTGTCACTGTACACAGTAGACATTTCATAGCATATTGAATTTTGTTTTAATCATCACCTAATTATATTATTTTAGGATGTTTGTCCTTTTAGTAAATTTGGAAAACTAAGCAAGTATGCAGCCATGGTTAAACTGAAACCTGGTGAAATGTGTGGACCTGTAAAGGAAGCATTACATCCAAAAAGCCCTTGGGATACAGGGGAGGGGCTGATGTTACAGGGTATCCAGTGGTTTTAACAAATGAACATTTAAAGAACGACATTTTAACAAATGAAAGCACATTGAGAAATACTGAATTTTAAAAATAAATATATGTAGGGGTGGGGTGGGGGGTAAATCTGGTGGGAAGGGATTGGGGTAGGGTTTTATACATGGTGAAACAGAGGGCTCTGGGAGATGTTAAAATCATATGGATCCATGTTGCAGCCATTTCATCTTCACATCCTAATCCTGAAGCTGTCTGAATCCAGATATGTGGTTGAATGTTACAAATATTTTTAATGTTAGGTTGAGTGTTATGAAAAATGCAATGTGCGCAAGGGCAGTGTGCATTATGTACTGATTCAAGCATACAACCCTTTTATCACAGACATATGTGTCACATGTAGAACTATGTGATTGCTCCTATGCTGCTAAAATGCTTGTTGTTTATTATATGCAAAGCTGGAAGGAGCCCTTCAGTTGCTGTTTGTCCACCTCCCTTTTCTAATAGGGGTACTTACTTCCAGACAATCCATCTTGGGATGAGAACCTTCCAATATAAAATAACGTACCTGGTTATTATAGGTTTTGATAATGTGCTTTTCTCAGTCATTCAAGTGAAAAAGACATCTATATTTTTAAAACAACACACTTAACGATATGTGTCCAATTAATGTCCTTTTTAATAGCTTATTTGCAGAAAATGCACACCATTCTGTCTTTCAAAAGTCCTTTGTCTTGGACGGGGTTGCGCTCATGATAAAACCAAGTCTTTTCATGTGTTCGCACCAAGTCATTGTTTCACTTTGTGGGCTGTCCACAGATTGATTAATTGTGTTGTGAACGCATGTATTTGTTAGAGTATGTACAAACACTAATAATGAACAAAAAATAGAAACGTGCAAAATGCACTTGCAGACACTGCAACACAGTTTTCTGGTCTCTGAGATTTTAACATTTTAAAAAGAGACAATTAACAATGCTAGCACAATTAAATGATTTCTTTAAATATATGTTTTTGTAAAAGAAATATCCCCTAGGTTGCTTTTTCTCTGATTGTGCAGCTGTCAGCATCAGTTGGCATGGCTCTAGCAAATGCACACATGACAATGGGACTCACACTCACAGAGAAACAGTCAGAGCCAAGGAATGCGATGGAGACAGAAAGTGAGAGACATAGAATGAAAAAGAGTGTAAAGAGAGAGTTAGCGAGAGTGTATGATCTGTGTGCCACCCACTGTGTACAGCTTGCTTATTGACATTTATTCATGTATTGTTTTTGTGTGTGTATTCTCTTTTTTGCCTTAAAGTACCATTTATAAATTTCGAAATTATGTGATGTGCACTCATTCCTGTGAATGTCTTTAGTATATGCCAACTATCTGCAGTAGGAGGTTGAATCAGGTGGAGCATTCAGGGTTATTTCATACAGATTTATTATAAACCTGGGCAAGGCTAAGACATTTCAGCTGAAAGTGCTGAAGCTTACTGTAAGCTGGTTTAACAATATACTGCATTTCCGCCTCCTCAGAACCAAGGTGCACCTTTTATCCGCGACTGTCTCTGTCTTTGTTTGTCTACCAAGACGCATTTTGTGCTACACCTAACTTCTGCAACTTGCAGGGCAATCTCTCCTCTTTCCCAACCCACACTTATTGAACATGTGCAAAACTTTACACCCATGTTTCCCTTTAAGCTCCGCTAGCCAGCTTGTTCGCAGTAGATGATCCGCTTAGCACTACACTATTTGGGTCACCCATCAACGATACTTTGTGCTGTCTTGCGTGGACCTCCAATAGAATGGTTGCTGACATGACAATGGTTCTGGTACTTCTTAAAACTAAGGGCGAGATTCCAAATGCCACTATTCTGGTCATTTCAAGCCTGAACATGTTGTCGGCCCAGACCCAATCTTTGAACGTCACCAATCTCTAAATTGAGAGCAAATAGCATCAGAAGTAAAATGTTCCTCCAACGGTCAAAACCAAAGCGTCCACTTCGTTGCAGTAATTCTTATATTTTCCATACCTCAGAACAGTATTAACTTGTACGTTGACTGCCCTTTTTCTACAATATTGGTCCTGGAAAGGTTTGATATGGGACACAGTACTATGTGTTGTGTTCTTCCCAATTATGAGGCTGTCATTCCTCTTCTATTGACATTGGAAGATATTGGGCCTCATTACACGGATGGCGGTAAGGGATTACCGGTACCATTAAGGGTACCGGCACCGGTACCGGTAATCCCTTACCGCCTTACTACGAGGTCCCTTTGTGGGTCCCTACCTTAACGGCTGGTTATACCAGCCGTTAAGTACGGGACCCGCAAAGGGACTCTGAAGGTAATCACGGTCCAATTTGCGGTCCCGTAATTACCACCTTCTCCATTCCCATTGAGCCCTATGGGGGCAAAAATGGGAATGGGGAAGTGCCATGGTGAATGGGGAATTACCGCCCCCGCACACCTTGGAATGGGGTGGTAATTCTGCCATTCACCATGTCGGACTCTGTAAAATACCGGAGGCAACCATGGCGCTAATAGCGCCATGTTTACCGCCTTCCGTGTAATGAGGCCCATTGATATGGAATTACAGCACAATGTGTGGTGTTTCTTTGACTTAACATTCATGGGAACCAATGAAATGAACATGCTGTATGTTTTTTTCCAATATTGCCAAGACCTCAGCTGCAAGGCCTGATTGGTGCCCATAAAGGGGCCCTGCACCTGTAGTGCTACCCCCATACCTCTACCACAAAGCTAAGCCAGAAATATAATGTACTACTTACCGGATATTGTGCACAGTGCACCTGAGACTGTCCAATAACAGCAGGCGAAGTTACACTGCGCAAACATCCAGCTGAGAAAGAGATGGAGGAGGAATGTCAGTGTTGCTCACAACAATCTCACCTGCACATCTTTAGCCATCACCCCATTACCCACTCATCTCTGCTCAACAACCTGCACATGACCTCTACTTTACCTCAGCTTTCGCTACCCTCCAAACAGGTCGGGCTGGTCACAATTTGGGGGCCTTCCTTAAGGCTTTCCTTGACACCACTCTTGCTTTGGAAAAAACGTAATTGCTTTGGTAAATAGTGCCCTTTATCATCTTGACCTCATTGCCCACATGTTCCCTATACTCAACCCAGTCTAGGGGGACATTTTGACTCAGAGTCTGGCCCCCTCTAGGCATTTGTGTTCTAGTAGTTTTCTGGAAAGTTTAGAAACTGTTGGGCCACAGTATTATATGGGGGTAAATGGTCTGTGCTGCACCAGCATGGGAGAAGCCTCTGGACTTCTCTCAGAAATATGCGCTTTGGAGAGCACGCACTTAGTATGGGGTGGATGATGCTTACAGGTCTGCAGGATTAAAGCTTGGAAATCTTATGCCCACTAATATTCAACGTCAGGTACAGTGCATGAACTTTTATTTGCATGCAAAAATTCATGCACAAATGTATGTGCTTGAATTTAGGAAAATGTCATGCAACCCTCATTGGAGTTTTCGTTTATTGTTTTATGTTTTATTATTATGAATGTAACTGTTTTTGTTATTTTGTACACCATGATCCTAATGTTCATGATTTTGTGCACCTAATAAGTGTGTTTGGTCATCCATATTCATGCGCCAAACAACATCACCCCCAGATAATTGTGTTTGTTAATGTTCTTGTTGCATCAATATATTTACATTAAAATGACATTAAAATCGGATATGTCAGGGTGACCCTGGAAAGATGGCTGCCTGTGCTTATCCACACCACAGCCACAGCAGCCATCAATGTCCAAATCATGCAGGTGCTGAGAGTTATAGTTAAACTGATTTCAATTTCCTAAATGTGGGGCACATTGCGGCATGTCCGCAGGCATCCCCCATGCTCCTAATGCCAGCTGCCACTCACAGAGTCAACTCAGGACAGATCAGACCTCTGCTCTGGAGGAAGAGCTATGTTCATCAACAATATATGATAAAATGGGGAGGAGGTGTGAAAATAGGGGTTGAACTGGTTGTGCTGGGATCTCATGGTGCTGATTACCACTGCTGCCAGTGGTGTAACGTACAGTGGTGGTGGATTGCATTGCCATATTGTGAATGAACCACCATTTTAAAGGACATGGTGAAGACCACATTTATAATCAGCTAATTTCATTAAATGAATGACTGAGTACACATCTGTTTGTATGGTCTGATGCAATGAACTTTGAACTTGGGTAGCTAAATCAGGGAAATGGGACTGATTAGTGGTTGCCATAAACCCTTAACACTAGTGGGGTACTTTTTTTTTAGGAAACACATATTTGACAAGACAGGGGGAGCACAGCACCTCACTTCTGTATCTGGTGTGTCGAGGTGTGAGCACTCCATAGGAAAGCAGCCATTCTAACTCCTCAAAACTGGGTTGTCAGATTTGAACTAAAATGCTCACAGTAGTAACGCCATTGCTTTAATATTTGATAGACTCATTACCATTCTCAGTAATGATGGATTTCTTAAAATAAAGGATACAAACGTTCTGCCAAACCTTACGTCCTAGCCTTGTACTAACCTCCATTCCCTAAGGGGCAGCCCTACATGCCAAGTTTCCTCTCCGGTAGCTTGCCAATCCACCCCTTCTTAAAGGCCATGGCCGAGGTTAAAATGATTAGCATACAACTTTCACAGGCAGCCACTTGGCATGGAGCAGTCTAGGCAGGCGAGTCTAGGTTATTTCTGTCCATCACAAATCTCCGGCAGAGCTGTTATCATCGGCATAACAGCAGGAAGACAATGGGCCTCATTACGAGGCTGGCGGTAAGGGGTTAATGGCACAGGTAAGGATGCCGGGGCCGTTAACCCCCTACCTCCTCATTCCGAGGTCCCTTAGCGGGTCCCACTAAGGCAGGCTGGTTTTACCAGCCGCCCTTAGCGGGAGCCGCTAATGCACCAGGGAGCTAATAACGGGCCGCTATTTGCGGGCCCGTTATTAGCTCCTTCCCCATTCCCATTGAGCCCTATGGGGGCTCGAATGGGAATGGGGAATGGTTTTCAGAATGGGGACTTACCGGGTCCTCCAAGGTTGGAATGACCCGGTAAATCCCCATTCCAACTAACCGGACCTGGACACGGGCTTGGAGGCATCCATGGCGCTAATAGCGCCATGGCTGCCTCCAAACTCGTAATGACCCCCAATGTACTTTAAACTATCAGAGCACAGGACCATAAACAGATGTAATGAGGGATCCGCCCTTGCAATGAGTAGAAGCACTACTCACAGAACAGAGAAAACCCCGAGTGGAATAAAGAACCTCAACTCCTACCACTTACCTAAATATCATTTATCTGGAGAACACAATGGCTAACTCAAAAGCAGTTAACAAGGACATCTAAACCCTTTTTACAATGAGATAAAAATGCACCTTCACTAACTAGGAGGGGCATGATGAAAAATATTGGATCCACTCTGTTCCAGATGACAAGGAAGGGGTTGATCCAACCGATTCTGCCACAGCATCCTAGCTTTACAAAAGGCACACTTACTAGGCCAATGGAAGCCACCTGGGCCATAATATATAGGTAGTGTCATTATCGTCAACCTGCCGTGGTCCACACAAGTATTTGAACTTCCAAGAGCAGCCACCATTTTGGCCAACTTTATTGCAAATGAGTCAAAATATCTCAGCACATTTCAGGCTCCACAACATAAACAAGGGTATTGTTTCCAGCCATGCATTTTACCCTGGCGCCTTTGGAAATCAAAAATAGTCTTCTGAACCTGGTGTGTATGATCATCATGCATTGGACCACTATAAAAATGTAAGGAGACCCAAATGACCTACAACAGTCAATCCATTCACGTTCACATGAGAAGATGAACACTGCTTCAGCTGTGCTCCCACCACGATGGAAAGGCTCCTGGGCACAGTGACTTATGGAACAGCTGATGATACTTCTGCCCTGATGGAATTTGTGAAGTGGCTGGGGCTGTCCTGTGGTCTTTGGCTGGCACCCTGTGGTACTTCCATGTCTGGCACCTTACATGTTTCCATTGGATATCTAGATTAGACATTTTCCACCCTCCCTCTTTCTCTTCTTCTCCTCATTCAACGATTGCTGCTGTATTCTCTGAAGTTCTTTGAGTCTCAGGAGGATAGCTCAGAGGCAACGTGATCACCTTGGAAGCAAGAGGACACAGAGCAGCACAGGTTAGATCCCCGAGTCCATGCTTAGAAACCTCTGGGTATTAAGCGCATTATAAATAACATATCATATCAAGTTACACTTGGTCCATAGGGATGAGGGATATCTTTCTTTTTATGAGTTTGGACATTTACACTTGTAGGGGGGGAATGATTTGGTTCCTTAGGCTTACACATGGCATCTGTTTGTGACCTATATCTACCTATGTATATATGGAATTTCTCGAAACAATATCCTGGATTGTATAGTGTTTCTTGACTCCTATTAGTGGCACCAATGCTCTTTTGGTACTACAAAAAGACAAATGCAATATAACGATACGCCATGAGACTGACCCATCCACTGAGGAGTCACAAAAACCTCAATGGGATTGGGTCTCATGTGTAGTATATTCCAAAAGCTATTGGGGGAAAAGTGGTGTGGCGATACATATTAATCTGTCTCAAGATGTCGGGGTAATCCATTCTGAAACTGACCCAATGGGTCACTGGGTACACTCCTTTCGCCCAAGCATTGATGACCACCAGTTTTGCACTTTGATACAAACTCTTCCCAGATAGGTCATAATAGAGGCCCAGTTGACCTGTCTGTATGCTGTCCTATTACTAGAGAACATACAGAGGTTGCAGATTGTGTGACATTTCCCATGGAGAAATTGCTTCATATTTTGTTTTACAAAAAAGAGCACAACATACGTACACAATGATTTTCATTGAATGCTAAGAAATGTTAATAATTGGAACAGAAGAAACTTTCTATATATGAAAGTGTCTATTAGAATAACAGAACATAAATCCAAAATCTGCAACAGGACACTTTCAGCCCCTTTACTGTAACAGTCTGTCAAAAACAAATACTCTGACTGTGAACTGGAATGGTCTGTTAAAGACATGTTGAAGCATGACATGCATAACTATTCGATAGCAATCATCCTTTATAGGCTAGAACAGCAATGGATATATTGGATCGAGACATATTTAACTGGCGTACATGAAGACCTATATTGGTTTAGACTGTGATATGGACTCTAGTAATAATTCAGCAGAAAGACAGGTCAATTGGGCCCCAAATTATAACCTATTTGTCCAGTGTTTTGATACCACAAACATGTTTACAGCTATATTCATTAATTCTCTGGATATCAACTGTTTTCCAATATGGCCTGTGTTGTAAAAAATGGCAGACATCATAGCACACATTGTTCAGTCACATGCTGTTTAGTTGATGGAGAAATCTGCAGTTAACATTAATATTTGAGTCTCCTGCTGGAGTAGATTCCAAACATCAAGTGCCTGTGAATATCACAGACATCAGCGTGCCGACCTTGTACATTTCTATAACCCCATTCCTTGGGAAACTCCTGGAGAAACTGGCCTTCCCCCAATGTACCTCACTGTAAGTGATTTCATTCCGGCACACACACAAGTCAACGCCTAGCATGTAGTGCACAACTGAAATCCTTATTTATTTTTGTCTAAAAGTTCTTTATTCTGAACGATATACCACTCATATCACACCCTTATCCTGGAACCCCCAGTCACACTGAACCAGGAATCAGGCTGGTTTGCAAAGGTAAATATTTATTTATGTGTTTAAAAATTAATCACAATATGTGTTAAGAGGTACACAACAATCACCAATGGGGTGAGGTAACACTAAATAATCTTTTTAATACACGAGGAGTAAGTAGTGAGCAAAACAATTCATCACAGAAAATAATACTTTTGTGTTGGTTCAAATCTGATAGCACTGTGGTTAGAGGTGCCCCCTGCACATCCCTCAATAGGTAATGTAAAGAGATAGGAGGAGAGAGCAGGTATTCAGGAATGGCAGAATTCAAACAGAATATCAATCACGCTTTCCCCCAGAAAACACAAGAATTGACTGTCAAGCTGTCAGAATGGCTTTTAAAGTTATCTTTAGGGTGGTCTGGGCAAAAACATCAAATGTGTTCAAAATTGCTGAAATTGTTATAAATTCTTATGGGAGCCACTTTGGATAGTTGCACAAAAACACAACCAATGATTTAATCCCAAGAAAAGATTTGAAATCTTAAAATTCAAGTTGGAAGTAATTAAAAGCTGTTTTACACGTGTAAAAATTCCCAAAACAAAAATTCATGGCAAACTTTTCACTGCGTGATATTCACGATAAAGGGAGAATCGCATTAGGTGTGATGGATAGATATGGATGTTAGCTACAAGCAGAAGTTGACATTTTGTTTCTATCCCAAAAATGGAGGGAATTACAAGCGTTTTAGTAGAGGTCATTTTTACGGGCTAAGCGCAAGAATGGAAAACAGGACAAAAGGGTTTCTTACACTAGAAGTTGAGTATGAACAAAACAAATACCACACAGGAACACAGTCACTTGATCGGGGTGACTGCCTGCTAAGGAAACTCGCCTTCTTCAGAAGAGAAAAGGTTCTGCGCAAAGATAATTTTAACAATACTAGTTCTGGAGGAAAGATAGGATGGGTTGGAGAGAGGTTTCAGACAATGCAAAGATACTCCCAACAAGACAGGTTCTGAATACAAGATAGGATGGGTCTAAGATAGGGATAGGATGATGCAAAGTACATATGCTAGCCACACAATTCTTCCTATTTATACTCACTTGATAAGTTTTCTTAAATGAGACCATCAATTCTGGTCAGGGGACTGGATCTGGTTTAGGAAAGATGGCTGGGCACATCAGACTGGGCAAGGACAGCAAGGCGCTCTGGTCACAGCACGGCACAGGACTGGATTTGGATCAGAAATGCGCTATGGTCACGGCACGGCACAGGACTGGACAGGATCTTCCCTTCTTGGTTCTGAGAATATTTCACTTCAGCGGGTAAGCAGTAACAGCACAGCCTGGCTGTAATATGATGCTTCCTATTTATACTCTCCCTCTCTCTTATTACATAGGCCATTGGTCCTATGTTTACAAGGTAAAACAAACCACATAAATACATATATCAATATGGAAAATGCGTGCATGTATCCATTAACATTTTATGTATGAATCATTAAAACCTGTGGTGGCACGGTAACAAACTCAATTGTGAGGAAGAAGGCGGGAAAAACGCTATCTTTCTGGCCCTATCTGGCTAATAAGTCACAGATATCCTCAATTTACCAATGTCACCTATTTCATGTTCTAAAATTAGTTATTCATGACCAAAAAACACATCCCTGCATGAAGCTATGTAGACACTTAGATTATCTCTCCCTAGACACGTACAATATCCTTATGACCAACTTAGATAGAAGACACACACACACTTTTACTACACAGTAACAGTAAACTGTACAAGAGTACAAATAAACTGCTTGCTGGCACTGAACGGAAGTAAGTAGAGTGGCTATATAAAACAAAATAGAAGCCGCAGCTGCATTGAAGCAAATGAGAACGCACAGTGACCGTACGAGAAAGCAGAGAAAGATATGACACACTGGCATCGCAAGAGAGATTCAGACAAGGCCATTTGTGTAGCCAGCACACATATTCTTGCCAAGTACACTGAGGGAGAGAAAGTTTCACATTTACAGAAGAGATAAGACACCTGCTTGTGTAGAAGCTAAAAATCCTCATAAATGGGAGCCGGAATATTAGGTGTGTGGTCCCTGCACACGTGATCAGAACCTGAGAGACAAAGCCTATTCATTCAATACAGGCAGAGACCACTGTTCTCACCCAACTGAAGACATACGATACAAAAGTAATACTAGAATAAAAGGTAAATGTCCTGTCTCAAGGTCTAGAAGATTAGAAATCGTAACTTATTAGGGACAGACAGCACCTTTAGGGCTGTTCTCACTACCTTGAATTGTTGCTCATGGCTGGCCACGTTCCAAAGTGCCAAGGCTGAGAAGACGCTCACTGACCAATCCCTACACACACTTCACACTACTTTTTTCTTTGTTGTAAGATCCGTTCACAATGCACTAACCTGGCATGCCTGTGTTTGCAGCATTTAGGAGGTGGTCACAGGTGGAGTCACCAGCCACCGTTTAGCCAATGAATGAGAGTACTAACTCTATATGCATCCTATATGTAGCCAACAACATAACCAATCCCAACCCTCCATAGAGTTTTTCAAAGTTTCATTTGTGTGTGATGTCACTATGTAGTGCAACTCCCTGACAAGCTTATAACCAGTGACAGAGTATTGCAAATCGTGAGATGTCCACAGCGGAATCTCTGTTCTTGGAGCTCTTAACAAACAGTGAGTTTTGTCACATATGTGAAATTGTCCGTTCTTGAGTGCAGGGACTTTCCCCCAAACCAGTTCCTCTTGCTTGTATTTGGGGAAGTTAACAGACCTTGCCTTAATTCATTGAGATGGCTTCTTGGGGAGAAGGGCCTTTCTTCTTCCCCACAACCAAACTAGTGTTGCCTCAGGTAAGGCACGTCACAAACGGATTGCAATGCTACCTGGTGCAGGACCTGATTGCTGAAGTTCAAGGACTGGCTCATGAGATACAATATCTCAAGGTGGAAAACAAAGTGCTAAAACAACCCATGGCAACCCACGAGGCAGCAGTGGAAGCCTCCCAGTCCCTGGGAGCCACTATTAAAAGATTCCACAGGATCCTAAGAAATGTAATTCTTAGATGCCAGCACTGTTGCCTTTGCTTTTTGACAATCCTCCTTCCCTATGGATAGAGCGAAGGTAGGATGTATGGTTTCCCAATTATCCAGAAGTGCTTTGGCATGGGCAAAACTCCTTTATTTACCTCAGGTAATCTCCTTCCGGATGACTATAGGAGATTTCTCATTGCCTTTTTAAGGGTTTTGATAGGCCTGGATTGACCTACACTAAACAAGATACACTTTGTTCAAGGAGGCAGGAATGTTTGACTTACACAACCAAATTTAAGCAGTTGACCCAACAGGCAGCCTGGTCAGAAGAAGCCTGCTTCACGTTGTTCCATCTAGGTCTATCAGATTAGATTGAGGATGAGCTAGCCGGAATTTTGCACCCATCCACATTTGATGAACTGATCAAAAGAATTGTACAAATGGATTGCAGGCTTTAACAAATAACAACTAAAGACTAGAGCAGGCGCAACCCTTTCAGTGGTTTCCAGCCCTCTAGTTCCTACTGAAGTCACCCAGGGTGAAGAACCAATGCAGATTGGAACAGCCTGCTAACCTCTTTCAAAGAAGAGAGGCTTCGTAGGTGCACCAAAGGCATGTGCACGTACTGCGGTTCCTCCACCCACCTGGTCCAATTTTGCCCTTTGGCATCTCCTCAAAAAAGAGGAAGCGCCATATCCCACTCTTAGAAGGGACACTAGTCCGGGTGAATCATTCCTGTCCCCAGGTGCATGGAACAGCTGAATCTCTGGATCAGAAGCCTTGTTGGTCATTAACATCAATCTATCCTTCTGCTAGAACAGTGTGGGATATTTCAACCCATGCCAATGCACCCTATTACACCCCTTTGCTAATGAGGAAAGAAAACTGCCAAACATTGATGCACTAACCCCTGTGTGTACCAAATCTGCAAAACTGTGCATGGTTCATAAACCACAAAAGAGCTGCACACCCTGCACCATGGGTCCATAAAAGGGGTATTCCTCTAGTTACCAAGACTGAGGCTATGCCAGTGGAAGGGGTAGATAGCAGGCCCCTAATCAATGGTCCTAATGTTGAAAAGACCAAAGACCTTGAAATGAACACCAACCGACATATTGAAACTTTTTCCATTGACTTGATCACCACTGCTCACTTTCCAGTCATATTCTGAATCCCTTGGCTGGAGTTACATAATCTGTATATAAATAGAGCTGCAAGAACCTTATTCCTTGGTTTATTTATTTAACTTATATATTTATTGTGCATTTGTTAGGCACTTATACAACAAGTAAATTGTGTTTCAAAGCGCCCACATGGCAACAGGGAGGGAACATGGCACTGAAAAACAATATATACACAGGATGGAATAAGATGAACCTACTATGCCTTGTGAATGTTCAGAATATGCAAGTGCAGAGATAGAAGAGGGGTAGGTGCTGAAGTGTCCGTGCTTGTGGGTGAGCAGCAGATGTAAGTGCCAAGTAGAGTAAGTGCTAGGGAGCTTTGAGCTGCAATAAGCGGGTAAGTGCAGACCTACATTGGCGTAATCCCATCGGTGCCAAGGCAAGTGATGTGTGTAAGCAGAAGCTGAGGTGATTGGGTGTTTCAAGGTCAGGGCCCCCGAGGATGCATAAGGGCACTGGTCACTGTTCACGGCAACTGTGAGGTTAGCAGAGGAGGGAAGAAGGAAAGGAGGGAATTAAAAGGAAAGTCTTGAGGTGCTTCCGGAATTTGATGAGGTCCAGTTTAAGACAAAGAGGAAGGGGGAGGTTGTTCTACAAGAGGGAGCCAGCAGAAACAAGAGATCAGCCTCTGGCAGTCTGTTTAGCGAAATGCTTCACACACAGAGAGTTGGTTCCAGAGGAGCGTAGAAGTCGAGAGGGAGATTATTTAGTAATAGTAAAGTTGCAGATAGCGTGGTCCCTAGTCCCAGACAACCTTGTGGATGATGCAGAGGAATTTGAATTTAATCCCTGCAGCAACCAAGTGCCAGTGTAGGATTTTTAGGGCAGGAGAGATGCGGTCCCTGGGCTTGAGGGCAAGGATAAGTCTTTCTGTCCTATTCTGGATTAGCTGGAGCATTCGTAGAGTGGAAGAAGGTATATTCAAGAGAAGGCTATTTCAGTAGTCAGGCCTAGAGAGAACCAGAGTTCTGGTGACATTGAGCTTCTGGGGAAAGTGAGAAAACTGTGAAATTCCTTTGAGAAGGAAGAGTTGAAAGTCAGACCTTTTGGCAATGTGCTGGATGTGAGGGAGGAATGATAGAAAGGAGTTGATGACTCCAAGGTTTCTAGCTTCAGATGAAGGAGAAGGGGGATAGACCATAACGGATGGCCTGAGGGAGGGGATGAAAGAGGGAGTAAGAGTCCCAATAGGAAGGAGTTCAGTCTTGCTGGCATTGAGACAGAGATCATTGAAAGTGTAGCAGAAATGGATGTCAGCTGGCAGTCTGGGATGATGGAAGAAGCAAGAGAGTCAGCAGAATCAAGTTTGCCAAACAGACCCTACAGAGTTCCCCCTGCAGCTTTGCCCTTGCAGATTAAGGCTGTCATGCCCACTCTCTGTTTGGTGGGTGAACCACCTCGGAAGGTCTCCCATTTGTCAGACCACAAATCCTGCCAATCTTCTGCTAAACAGAACGCTGTGGCGAATGCCAAACTTAAGCAGGTGACTCTTGGCAGTCTGCACTCAAGGAAATCACAAATTCCCAATATTGAGAACGCGATTACCAAAACCTATGTTATGGACCAAAGGAACTTTATGATTACTAAGATAAAAAAACTGGATGGGAAAGAGTCTAGAGAAACACTGCGAATTAAGGTGCTCACATATTACGACAAAGGACAGGGCCCGGAGTGATCAGAATGTCTGACTTAAAGATCCTATGCAGGATAGATTTGAGTGACTGCTGCTCTCAGCAAACCTGCGACTGTGTTCTAGTGGGCTGTAGGCTTAGTACTTTACCCTTTTTTTCAGAGTGTGTACATTTCTTCCTATGGGAGGTACAAATTGTAAACTTATGCTCTGAGGTTTCCGGCTGAATGGGTCACCTTTTATTTCATGATTAACTGACCCCTCCCTGGTAACCTATACTTTACCGACTCAGACTTCTCACCGTTTATGGCGATTGAGCTGCTTTTTATATTATGTATCCTGCCTTCCTGTTTATGTTTCATGTTTTATATTTTTTGCGATTGTTTGTTATCTATGCGCCATCATGCCTATGGGTCCATTGAGCACAGTACAAATGTAATAAAGTAAAGTAAAGTAAAGGAAGTTTAAAGGAGAGTTCAGTGTCATCTGCGTAGCACTGGAAATTGGGGGAGAAGGAGGAAATGATGCATGCCAGCAGAGCAAGGTAAGTGTTGAAGAGCCAGGGGGAAATGTTAGAGCCCTGGGGGACACCACAGGTGGTGAAGGAGGTAGGTGAGGAGAGGGTACCCAGAATAACCTGGGTTGGAGGATCAGTTAGGAAAGAAGTCAGCCAGTCCAGTTCCCACTCCGAGATGCCCAGGGTATCATGGAGTTGTTTTATGAGGACAGAGTGGTTGACTGTGTCAAAGCCACATGAGAGATCAAGTAGAATGAGGACAGCGGGACAGTAGGAATCAATGAATGCGAGTAGTTCTTCACGGATGTTCAAAAGAGCAGTTTTACTACCTATGGATGATTGGAATCCAGATTGATGGCCAAGGAGACTGACAAGTTTAGTGCGTGATGTGGGATGTATTGACCCACTTTTGCTCTGCTATGCTGCATCACTCTGTTATGATGGTGCCAGAAACCGCAAAATGGCTGCAAAACCCTTGTGAGTGCCAAAACCCATGGAACTCATGCTTTTCAATGCACAAAAAGATGGCTGCCCAATCTACCATGCATGTTGTCAGTGGTGGAACAGAGCCACTACTGAAATGTGTCACTGGGCCCCACAACAATTGAAAGTGAAGTGCAGAAGGAAAAAGCAGGGCTTTGCTAAATGAAACTCCAATATTGCTTTGAATCTCTTTTCTTTGTTGCTGAAACTTCAGAATGCCGTTACAAAACACCTTTAAAAAAATTCAAAATTCTTAGTGGGTGCTACAATTCACTTAGTTCAAGAAATCATTGTGAACTTACAAGGTCCTGAAAAGCTGGGAGCATAAGGAGATTTCCACAGCAAAAGCAGCCTGCCGTAGATCTGTCAAAAATATCTGTGCAGCAGAGGGCTGCTGTGATGACAGCTGTCAGGGGCCTGCCTGATTAAACTTTAAAATGTATAAACTGAAAGTCATATGTTTGCAATCTAAGAGGCCTGTTACTGATAGTTACCCATATTGTAATTGTTTGATCCCATGGTTTAAAATCTTGAATGAGAATTCTAGCTGTATTTGATATAGGTTTGTTTTGTGCTAAGGAAAAGGCCACAGAATTTAACAATTAATTTAAACCTGGCTGAAGCTGCAGAACTTGAATAACAGTTTTTTCTCGCAGAAGGAAGGTCTTTCCCTCAGCAGGAAATCACACAGAGGAGTTAATTACAGGGTAGGAAAGAACCTGGTCTACAGAGTCAAAAGGAACAATGAAAAGCAGCTGAGCAGGAAATTCGAAGTATGAAGACAGTCGTAAATGGCCTCTGCAAGGAACAAACCTGGGGGATGGCTCCTGGGCTTCCAGGGAGAGACCAAGGGGTGGAGCCAAACAACCGTTTGTTGCTTAACAAGGACAAAGAACACATTTTAAAAAGACTGATAACTTTCTATTTACAATTGTGAAAAATATCAAAATAACAGAGTGTTGATGTAATTTCTGGCTGCACGGGTGCAGAGGCGCCAGAACCATGTGACATGTTCTGGACAGCAATGGCAAGAAATGTGATTTTACGTAAAAAAGTTGTGAAACTTTCTACACTTATTCCCATGTTAAACACGCACACTTGTAGAAATTTGTTTAAAAATTGGACATTGTGTTCCTAGTGAAAAGGACAACATTCTGTGAAAAGCGGAAACAAGATCCCACAGCTACTGGGTTTTGAAGAATAGCTGCTATATAAAATATGTAATTTGTATATGTGATTTTTATAGAGGTTGCACATGTGAAAACATGTATTTTCCCAAAAGTACATTTTGTGTTCCAGGGGCTAGGGGTGGATTCTCAGCCTCATAAAATTGCACCATAAAGATGACACTCTGTTTCTCTCCTCCTATCAAGGCAGAGAGTAGACACTGACCCAATCAACTTTCAAAGGGGCAAGCTTAGGCTAAACCGGCCCACACACCCCCTTGATGATGTCATTTCAGAGCATAAATAGAGACAGCTCACCACACATAAGGACAGACAGATTCACTCACTATCCTGATGCTGGCGAAGCACCCTGCTGCTGAACTCTACATCTTCTTGACTCCCGACTCCAGAAACTTTGCAAAGAAAAAGGCCTATTGCATAGCTGAACCATTCTCAGCTAGGCCTCAAATTATAGAACAGAACCCCACAAACCTAAGGAGAGGGAGAGGAGGGGGCCAGAAACCAAGTCCACCTTTCATTTCTGTGATGTTGAGATGAGGGCGGGACCAGGGCAGCAAGGGCCATGTTGCTGTCTCCCTCTTCAATCCCCCCTCTGGTCGAGTAATCAACCACACTTGCTTGGAGGTTCTCCCTGCTGATGTATGGCTTTGGGAAACACCCCTTCACCACTCCTCCCAGGTGACCTCCATACTTCACTTGTTCATCAAAACCCCAGGTCATATAGCAGTAGTCTCCATCGGGCTTACACCACATCCAACATCCCATGTAGTTATGTGAATCTGGGGGAAAAAAGAACCTTGTGCTTTGATGGAAAAGGGGACATTATTTCAGGTGTGACTTTAGTACTTCGAAAGTGTATGTCCCCTCTCAGTTTCTGCTTCTACATCCAGTAGTACTTTCATCCCTATTGTCCTCTGGGTGGTCCCCTTCAACTGAATTATTGCCACTCTAATGACACAAAAGGCAAGGAGTAATAATACTAAGGCAGCTAATAGTACCTTCAGCCTGTTGGCCGCCCATGATGGCATCCAGGAAATAATGTATGTCAGCCAATCTTCATCTTACAGCGCTGGGCTTGTTACTTCCTCCATCTTTGTATGCAGTTCTGATAGCTGTATTATGACCTCTGTAAGGGGCCCATTATCTCCATCATTGGTGGTCATGTAGGTGCAGCAAGACATCTTTATCTTTGTGTACACACTTCCATCCATTGCTGTGAGGAGATGTATCTATTTTGGAGAGTCATGTGTCTTCCTCTTTATCACCATCTGTAAATGAAACAGAGGCTACCCCAGGAGTGCAGGTCCAAAGAGCAGTAAAGCCAGGGAAAGGACAACACCTGCTGAATGCAGTCGGGTAAATAGACAGGAACCAAGGTAGAATCCTAGTCCCTTGATGATGAAGTGATCTTGAAGGCAGGTTAGCAACATGCTTAGCTTGGAGGCAGCCTGGAAGCCAGCTGAATAAGAAACATGGAGCAGAATTAGTAGAAGATGGACCAGGAACAAGAATAGGTATGAAGGATACCAGGACACAGATATAGCAATACTAGTGTGAATGCAACTTAGAAGGAAAATTGTGACACACCACTTACCCCGTGTATGCTGCCTTTAAGCTACTGCAGCCGTGTTCTTCTGTGACGAGTCCCGTTGTCAAGTGCCATCTTGACGTATTGGAATTAAGGTGGACATTGATATGGACACCATCTTGGAATGGGATTCAGGACCCTTCCACCATCACCAAAGGGAAGTTGGCACAATGATCTGCAAGGCCTCGGTACGGCATTCAGTGGAATTTAAGGTTGTACATAGAGGAAAACCTGTGTAGGTTAAAGGGCTGTACCCCAAGCATAGCAAGATATAGCATTCAGGGGAAGGTATGGGATGAAGCCTGATACATCTGAAAGCTCAAGAGAATGTCATTGTGCAGAGCCAAGAAACATCATTATCCCATCCATAGTGAAAAAGAAGATGGCAGATGCTGAGAGAAAGTTGTTTATTGAGTTATATTTTGTTATTTGCATCCATTGTATACATCCTGTAATCTTGTCAAAATTGATGATGAACCGATACTATATCAGTGTACGATGCTTGAAAATAACTTTAAATCTGTCATCATAAAAACATGAATAAGATGAAGAACACCTTATTATCAATTTTGCTTCTTATAGTCTCCCTACTCTGTAGTCTAGAGGTTGATTGTACGCATAACCACTCCCAAAAAAAGAACTTCATGCCTGCTATTCATTTTCCCAGGAGGCCGCCGCTGACAGCAGTCTGGACCCCAACACCCCTGCAGACATTGTCAACGAAGATCACATGCAACCCCCCTGCAGCAGCTCAGATGAAACTATTCGGGTCCACAGTGACCAGTACTGGGGATCAAACAATGAGAGAAACCAGACATTCATGCCACCTGGAAAACTGCGATGGAATAATGTGAAAGATGAAGTAAGAAATAACATACAACATTGCAAAAGAGCAGTCTATTAAGGCATATTTTTTCGAAAAAAATATTTGCTTAGTCTTCAAATCCATCTTTGTTAAACAGAGCATCTCACTGGGCATGTGGCATCATGTAACAGGATTTCAAACATGTTAATAATCCAAAACCGGCCCCCCAAATGATTCCTCCCTGGATGCCATTGAAAAGTCTGAAATAGTCAAAGGATATTTTCAAATAAAAAAGAGGCAATAATTATATGCCCTACAGATATCTGATGTAATACCTTGTGCATGTAGATAGATGAGAGACATCCACTCTTTGGCCACTGGGATCATATTAGCTGGATCCATGTGGAGAGAAGAATCACACATGCACATTCAAAAGGATTTGTGTCTACAAATGCCAGTTTTCAAATATGCTCATTCTTCTTAATCTAAAGTCCTTCAGGTGTAACCTGATTGGATATAGCTGTTCTGGTTGGGAGGGGTGTAATTCACAGCATTCTCAGTGTTGGCAGTCTCCTTGACATCATAAGGCAGTCCCTAAGTGGTAGCCATCACTCCATTGATTACATCCAGCATGTCAGACATCTGGGTAACGTGGGTTTTGTTCAACAATACAGTAGCTTGAGTCATGTCAACAGATTCCTCACAGTGGGTGGATACACCTACCCACTCCTCAATGCAGGGCATATGGGGTGGCTGTGGTGCCACTGGCCTCAACAGCTGGCCGCCGCCATGGAGAAAAAACATCCAAGAGTGCTCTTCTCATCCAATGGACAAGGGGCATGGAACTGCCCCGACAATTAATACAATGTAGTATAACACATCACTCCTGAGTGTGGCAGCACTTCCCATGGTCCAAGGGGATGAATCAGGCAGATGAGGGATCAGTATCACATTTCAAATAGGTGTGTGGGGCAGGAAATGAAGAATGAGCATAAAAGAGTGGGCCTCATAGTAATGTGTAATAGCAATGTGAAACCACATTTTGAGGTGGCATAAAACACCTATAAGACCGACAAAACATTCACTAAACCTTCCTCCATGGTACCCTGGAGTGGCATAAAGGAGGCATCTACTAGCTTCCTAGGCAGGAAGGATAGCTCAGGGGCAACGTCTTGGTCTTGACAGGGGAACAGGACGAATCTATCATGCCTGTGTTGACTACCCACTCTCTTATGGCAGAATGTGTGGCTGTGCTTCCACACAGGGGCAACCAACATCATTGCATGTTCCAACATTCAGGCACGTATAGCGTGCCTTATTGGGTGGTAGTCAGGCGGAGGAGCAGTGCAGTCGTAGATGCTGTGGAAGCTTATCTTGTGCCCATCATCCCAATATTATGAGTAAAGTAAGCAAACGGAGCGAATGGTAGGTAGCATCTCTTTGAATATTTGGAAAGGAAGCAACTGTTTTGTAGCAGGGAAAGCGTGGCAAGTAATCAAGGTTGCAGCTCTCACATAGCATGAAGAATCAGAAACATAGTTGCATCTACTACTGTCACATACCATGGATACTCAGTTAAATCGTTGTGGTTGAAGCTGTCTGTGACCAAGCAGATAGGTCCAGATGACATGTTGTGGCTACATCTATTGAGAAGCAGCCGAACTCAAAGAATCATTCAAGGTTGCAGTATTTTGGAGGGAATACTAGAGAAATAGTCATGGCTGGAGCTAATGCATGACAGGGAGACCTAGAGGAATATTAATGGTTACTGGCATTGCACAGCAGGGAAAGCCAAACGAAATATACCTTTCTTGTGGTAGGGAGTCCAGGGACATTTCTTAAGAGTGTACCTCCCAGGGCGACAGTGAAAAATGTTCAGGTTTGTGGCTCTCATGTGCCAAGGAGAGCCTAATAATTGCTCAAGTCCGTGGCTCTTATACAGCAGTGGAGCACATGGCATTATCATAGTTGCATCTCTCTTGTACCAGGGAGAGCCTAAAACATTATCATGTGGAAACATTTTTAAGCATGTGACTCTCATGTTGTAGGGTGAGTGTTGCATGCTGTGACCTCCCATGCACCATTTCTCAAATCCCAATAGATAAACAATCGAGACACCCTGCAAAATGGTGGCAGTCAATTTCTGTAGCCTACTAAGTCTATTATATAGTACGTTGAGAATGAAGCAGGATTTGAGCTCTGCTTGTGCTCTGTAGTTGGCTGAGCTGCTTCTGCCGTCCTCAAACCCACAAGAGTGGAGCAAACAGTGAATTTATCCTCACCCGCAGTGAACCTGTATCTGCCTTATTTGAGTCATGTTGAAAGACGCTCTAGTTGCTTCGCCAGGACTACATGCCTCCCACCTGACCTCCTGCTGGACTTACCTTATCCATCTTAGCTACTGCCTATTAGTTTTCTGACTTCAGTCTATTTTACTCATTCCTCAATCATTCTGTTATGATTGTAGTAATGTCGGTCGGATATTGGACTACTTCCTCTTGAACTGCTTCTGCATTGTCTAGTGTGGCCCCTGTACTGATTTAATGACAGGAAACTGTTCTATTAAGAAAAATCGCCTGGGACAGCTTCTTTTTTTACCACTCTGGCCTTTCTTTCATATGTTATAACATGAGATGGCTTATCTGTTACTTATGTTTTCCAAATAAAAGTGAGAGTCCTGGACGCTACATTTTACGACATCCGTCTACTGGCTTTTGAGCTCTGTTAATATGGGACTCATTATCTTATGTTATGTTATGTTTTCTTTTGTTGTATTGCAAGTCTTGTATACTGCACCAAAACACTGCTTGCTGTAGGAGTCTCAGAGAATCTGGCCTGTCTGGAAGGTGGAGTATTTTGTCCCCGTCTGCGGTGTCTAGACCATAGTCTGCAGACAACAAAAGGAGTACACAGAAAGTGAGATAATAGAAGGTGGGCGTGGTGATTGCTGAATGGACAGGGTGTGACTCTCCTGAGCTCCGTGCTGGGAGCCTAATATCCATTCATTTATCCTGCAAAAATGTCCCCTTTCAAGCACTGAACGGTGTACATATGATGAGGGTCGCAACTCTCTGTGATTGTCGCTGCTGGTCCCGGAGGATTGCAGTCTGTTGGGGCGAGCAAACCATGGCAATTTTAGTTTAGGAACTCTGAGAAGCTGATGCTCTGTGACTCTGTTGTGCTGCAGGACTACCACTCCTAGACTATTGAGAGGGGATAGCTTTTTACGATCTGAGTGGGGGACTGATGCCAAGGCTTCTTCTAGCGCACAACCCTGTGGCTGCCATCGGCAAAGAGGTGCTGGAAAGGGGCTCCTGCCTCATGGCGCAGTGAGTTGAGGGGGAAGAAAGCCCGGCACAGTGGCTCCACCGGCAGGGCCGAGGGAGAAGCGGGAGGAACGACACCTGCATTCCTGGTGGGAGGTGAGCAGGCTGCTGCAACATGATTCCGCCTGCTAATCAAGCAACAGTCTGAAATACACACTCTGCCATTGATCTTATTGATACCAGACATTAATTTTATAATGTATCAAGCAGAGCTTTACAAAATTGCCAGATATAGGGCTGCCTCTTCTGTCGTCCCGCCTTCCCTTTGTTATGCAAATGCTGACTATTGTCTCAGCACTGAGATCCAAACAAACCAAGATCGATAGGTACGCGCAGAGGTTGATGCGACAACCTTCAACCGCACAAACTGGTTCTAGCAGAGAACCCACAGATAATGACAACACTCAGGCCTTATGTTCCTCTCTTGAAAACATGGTAGGAGCGGTTAAAGTGGATGTGTAACTCTTGTGCTAAGATCTGCGGAAACCTGGCTCAAAGGGTGGATAAACATGAAGAAGCACCCTACGTAAACAGATGTCTAAACTCCAGGAGCATACAAAGATACTAGAACTCAGAATGGAAGATGCAGAAGGACATGCAAGGAGAAATAATGTCAGAATGATTGGCCTCCTGGAAAATACGGAAGGGTTGGATCCCACAAACTATATAGAGAACTTGTTGCTCCAAGAGATTGGCCAAGGCACATTGAGCCTCATTTCAAGTTTGGCAGTATTTCGGCAGTAAATCCACCGGAATAGCACCAAACGGAATTACCATTACCACCACTTGGTACAGCAGATTGACCGCCGGATTACAAGTGGTGGTAGGCAGTGTTAGTTCCAATGTATTGGTGTCCACAGGACTCCACCGATTCTGCCGATTTACAGTGGCAATGTGTTCGATTTACGTCCAGTTTTTTGCTGTAGGTGAATCCTTCACTTCATCACTTAACTAGTAGTATGGGGTTGTGGCAATGCTCCGGTAATGGAGAAACCACTCCATTACTGTCGGTTTTAAAGCACTGCTGTACTCATGGTGAGCCTCATTGCCTCAAGGCTTCACAGTTGAGCAAGCGCACAGAGCCTTGACAAAGGAGCCTTTTCCAGGAGCACTGCCACACCCACTCATCGCAAGAATCTTGAATAAAGACAGGGAAGTATGGAGGCAGGATTCTGAGAGGTGGAAGATCACTGGCAATCTACCCTGACTGCAACACACAAGTACAGAAGTTGAGAAGCTTCTTTGAATCTGTGAAGTCCAGCCTGCGTCGAATCGAGATATGCTACATGTTGATGTTCCCTCCGAAATTGAAGGTAATACATAATGGCGCAACAATGTTTATTGCGATGCCAGAGGAAGCACAGACTTGGCTGAAATCTGCATATCCCAACGCTCCAGCGTGAGGAACCATTGAACAAAATGTAAAAAATGTATGTTCCTTTGAAAGCATGTGGATCGATTCATGTCGATCATAAATTTGGATTGCCCCAAGTACGTATATTCTATGAACGTTTAGAAACAACATAATATGTTGGCCATATTCAGTGATCAATAGGTAAATAACAACATGTAATACTTGGTGGCATGATGGGCGTGTTAAGGGCTCAAGCCACCCAGTTGAATTGTGCTGGATTTTAGATAGGAGCAAAAATCCGGAATAGTAATTCTGGAACTGCCAACCCTCGAAGTTAGGAATAGACTGTATGAAAGGTGAATGTAGTTGGAAAACAAACAAGAAGGTTGGGGTGCTAAGGATCAACTGGCGCATTCATGGATTGTTACAAAGCTGGCCCTTTTGGTTGTGAGAAGCTTTTGTGATCAAAAGCATATTCCTGCATTGATCACAGCTCATGCTGATGTAGTCAATTTCAGAGTTTTCTCTAAATGCTATGTTGCATGATCCTCTTAATGCACATTCTAGTTGAAGTGAAGGTGCATTGCGACAAGGAATTAGAGATGTTATGTTATGGCAACATGTCTCTACACTGAGCCAAATATCAACATGTGAAAAAAGAGTACAGGAACTCTAGCCACTTAAATTGTGCTAGCATTTCAACCTCAGATTATCTTTACATGATTTCTGCTGGGCAATCCTTGAAATGGGATTTGGGAAAATGCTCAGTGTGTAGGCCAGGTGAGGACCAGTCAAGAAGAAATTATGCAAATGTCAAACGTGCCTGGATAGCAAAGGTGTAGGATGGTTGCAAGCGGTCAGCTAGCACATTTCTGGATATATTGAAAGCCTACCCCATCTAGGTGTAGCAATGGGACCACCAAAGGTTTACTTAAGCTGCAAGAACAGAAAGAAACATTGTAGGAGGGACAACCAGCTAATACACACGTGTAGCAGAGAAAACATGGAAGCACTAGCACAGACTTCTCCAGCGCTTATAATTTTAGAACCTGAGCAGTAGTTGAGAAAACTCCACAAGTTTTTACTCGAGAATGTACAACCTTTCAAAGCTACATTGCCTGTGAGCCTTGAGTATTGTGGACTAAAGGTACATGGAGCAAACTACTTGTATTCCCTCTACTGTGTAGTTGAGGAATATAAGGCATGGAGAAGGCACATTCAGTGTACGTTTGCACCTGGACTTACTGAAACGTGTACAGAATTACAATAACTATGAAACAGAGGGATCCTAAAATATTCCTCTCATTGACCTACAGTATTTGAATGCAACTCCTCAGTATTGTAAGTTATGAAATGTTGCTTGATACTGGTACAGCGCCCCACTGCTGCTGCCATGACCTCAAAGTACCACAGGGTGTAGGCTCTTCCCCAGAGGCTGCAACCTGAACAGACTCATGGCAAAAGAAGCACCACCAAAATGCACAAACAGAACCCACAACAACAAGTGACTGGCTAGTCACCAGCCGATATGACCAGCTCAGTGGCATCAAAATAGACGCAGCGCGTAGAGTGGCCAGGTGGACTGCTGACCACTCGACCGCCCAACCCAAACCATGGCGGACCCAAGAACAATCCATGGATCACAGGGCCAAAACGGTGAGGGCATGCGAAAAATGCAGCAAAATATGTCTCTGACTTAGTTGCTAATGCAAATACAAACAGCGCTGCAGTCCTTGCCTGTGCTTGCCTTGCCTGCGTTGTTTTCCTCACTGCTTCATGTTCCACAGGAATCTCCCTTTGAAGGTGTGAGCGTCACAAAGTCCACCATTCGTTATGGCATTTCAAGATCAGGCCGTGAGGGAACTCGTTGCTTGTGACCAGCCTAGTCTTGAGGCCATCACTGTGGATCTTACATCTCGTCTTTCCATGTATCTCTTTTCCATTTTATTGTACTCATAGGACCTTTAATGTGGAGCTTACTGTGGCGATGTCTCACAGTTAAGCCCGGACAAACGTTATCTAAATGACGCTGGTGTAGCAGAAGCATCTTTTGATGAAGGTGGGGCTGCTGTTTAGTCTCTGGTGGTCACTTTCCTCCAGGGCAAAAATTGCAATTAATCAAAGTGCAATTCTTATCAAATGCAACCAGGGGCAGTATATCTTTGAAAAAACAGTAAGGTCAACTGCTTCACAAACAGCATGTCACCAAAGGAATGAATGAAGAATAACATTGAATAAAGGAGCAGTTATAAGAAAAATACCGAAGCATTGAAAGCAACAAACACTTAGTCCATTAAGAAATAAGACACACTGCCAATGTGGTTTGGTTTGAGTGGCGAACGAAAGAGCAAAAAAAAAGAAAAAATGTGCGCCCAAAGTCTGGTATCCAATGGTCCCTCATGAAGAGAAATGGTAATATAGGAAATGAAGAGCTGAAAGAATGGCTATTATGGGATTACAAATTATAATGAAGGAGCTGAAAAGCACTAAGCACGTTACAGAGATTGGCTCTAATAATCCAACATTACTTATGGCGTACATCAAATGATGCGACGTACGCCTTAGTTAAATTACCACCAGTGACGCATCTAAATCCCTTCTGAAGGCTTTCCCAGAGGATCTGAAAAAAGAAAGATTCTGTATAATAAACATGTCAAAACATTATAATGACAAGGTATGGGCACAGCAGAGGTGCTTACAAAAAGATATGGTAGCAAGAGCAAGCGCAGGGTTTCTATTTCTAGTTGCTTTCTGATTTTATCACTGTTAATGTTGCAGAGGATACCTTGTTACCGTACACTTTCTCACAGACTAAAATCTCCAATTCATCATAGGAACCAGGTTATTTGTGGGTGAACCCTCATACAGGCTAGACCATGGGTGAAAAGTCTGCAATATCCTGCTAAGTTGAATAATGGAAATATGTTACGTTATGTTGACTTATACCGGCACCACGACCACCCAGGGGCAGTCTCCAGGTGCTCAAGACCTCAGATGAAAATAATCACATGATATGGGCTTTGTGATATTTTATTTATTTAAATGAATGATGGGAGAACAACCTCTAGAAATTATGTGGGGCCATTCCTGCACATATTTTCCACGCTCACTGCACAGTAGAAAAATAGTAATGGACTCTGGGAGGACACAGCTTACCAGCGCTGCCCTCCCCTTTCATGTGTAGCTCACACCTGACAGCTATGGGTACACAAAAAGCCTCTGACCATGGGCAGTGTGATTAGCATTTCAAGTCCCCATGGATTTGCATCTCCATTGTTACAATTTGCTGGTGGTGGCAAATACTGATGAAGGAAGGCCTGGGTGCAGGAAGTGACAAAGGAGACCAAAGACCAACACCTCTTTGTAATGCAATGTGTCAACTTGGTACTAACACCCCTCCTTGGTATGAAAGAGTATTGAATGTCCTGTCTGGAACCACTCCTTTCAGAGCAGGGAATGATGTGAATTGTGGGAGAAGGTCTGCCGGCAACCCCCTACTTCAAAGGAGGCCCATGTTTTGACCAAGTGCCGCATAGGGTTCAGTTAATTAGGGAGACACTTTGATGTAAAGCAGACAAGAAGATGGGTGGGACTTAGAAGTATATGTTGTCATCCTTCCCCTGTCTGTTTCCAAGCGCTCTGAGTCTGACCTGAAGCATCATTGAAGATTGTTTGTGGGGATGCAGGATTGGTTCCATGAGGTGGGCTTAGCCTGCACTAATCACTGGGTCCCGTTTGGCTTTAATAGGGGGCTGAGCCCCTCACTGATCAGATCATCTGAAAACTTTGAAAGGAGTAAGAAGAAGGACTCATTTGGACCCAGGCTGAAGCTACAGCCTACCTTTCATCTTCCACCAGTGAAGGAAAGCCAGGAATTCTAAGAAGGAAGCAAGATCCCTCCCCTAAACATATCCCAGGGAACAGACGGAGATACTGGACTCAGAGGACCCGTCCAACAGCTCTAGAACCAGTACCCAGCAAGCAGTGTGCCCTGCTACGTTCTGACAGGAAGCTTCCTAGGTGGGAAGTGCTAGAGAGTCTCTGGACAAAGGACAAGGCTGATGCCTGCTAACACCCTGCTGAGCTTTGGGCCATCTGCCTTAAAAGCACAGAAGCCCTGCAAAGAAGCTAAGAGGAGTGCCACACAAGCATCATCCAGTGGCCATCTTTTTAGGGACAATTTTCGAGACAGTCGAGTCCCCAAACCACATCTGGCCACCAATGACTGTTGTCATGCCGCAGTCACTGGAGCTGTCCGAGATGCCTCGACCAACATTCCGGATCCGCCAAACAGAACAGAAACAATGATTTTTGGCCCAGAGCTGCCGTGCCGGACAGCCTGTAGACGTCCGCCCAACTTTGCTTGCAGAACTGCCTGCCGCCTGGTACCTGGAGCTGTCTCCCACCACTAACTCTGTCTCACGGGCTGCGAAGCACCCCAGAACTCCCTCAGCACTGTCAATCACCAAGACCTTCTTCAGCACCAGGTACATTGTGGTTCTGTCCCCCTGGTCTTTCTCTAAAGGCCCGTAGAGACAGTTACGACCCTTTGCCCCTTTGGTGTTGAAACCAAATATACTTGAACATTAAGACTGATTGCTTTACCAACTACCCTCCTGTCAGTATCCAGGGTGCATCTCTTTCCTTTGTGAAAAAATCTGTCCTATGCGTTCCTTTACAGTGTTGGTTGTAATTGTAGTGTGCTAGAACTGTCTGTTGTAGTAATAATAAAGTAGATATGGGTATACAACCTTGACTGGACAGTCCCTTTTATCATTGGGTAATAATTGTATGTTCGTGTGTTGCAACTAACCAACGATCCACAACCTTGCAGAGATAAGCCTGCCACACTCTTCCATGTGAACAGGTAGACCTAAGCATATCCAAACAGACTGCTGTCTCCATGTCAGAGCACCCTAACAGCCACAAATCACTCCATGAAATTACAGGCTTGTGTGTTTACCAATTCATCCAATCCCTGTTCTGGTAAAAATGAAATGGAATAGAAAATGCCAGTCAATTCCATGTAATGCTTCTGGTCTCAGGGTGGGTTCCCATGTCTCATGGCTGCATGCAAGCAAGCCAGTTAAAAGTAAGATGGAGGTGAAACAGAAATGCAAATTGGCTAAGTAGGCAGTCATAAAATATAGTACCTCACACAGAAATAAAGATGCATTAATAAAGAGAATGAAAATGGCAAGCAACTCTCCTTTACATTGAACACGTCTGAAAGTTATTAGAGGTTTTAGGAGGATTGATTGCCAGTGCAATAACTGCCTGTGGTAAATTCTCCTAATCCCCAATGGGGTCCTATGAACTCAATTAATGAGGACTAACAAAGTCATTCCACATTTTAATCTGGCAAATTTATCACCAGACCAAGTACCATACTGCCAAACTCATAATGCGGCCCATGGATTTCCCCAGATAATTCATTATGTGTGCACAGTCTTGATTGCTGTTACTCCTTCTATCAGCATTTTAACGAGGTCCCTGATACAGACAGTTATAGTTGTTTAAGGTAAATTGTATTGCTCTGTGTTATTTTGGTGAAAGGAATTCAGTTGAAAGAAAACCTCCAGCTTTGAATGTTGTAGCATGATGCAATGAAAAAGGAGGGTCTGCAACCATGTAGGACCAGACTGTTATGAAAATGGATATTTATCCTCTGTAAAGTTTGCAGTGAGCTGAAATGTGGTTTTAGCCCCTCCTGAGTTCTAGAAAGTCCACAGAACAGGGTATTTGTCCCATTTTCCAGACATGGAGCCCGTGCTCATGGTGCATAAGAGAGTATCAGCATCACCTCACTTAAGAGGCTCAACAAGGCCAAGACATGGTTTGGGGAATGCTGATGGTACTCTTGTTCAATGGAGAATTGCCTAGCATTTCGGTAATAGACTGCCCTTGTGGGTGGGACTAGACTGATATACAAACGGATATTTTTCCTCTGTGAAGGATGCATTGAGCTAAAACATTGTTGTAGACCCTCATGAGTGGAATAAATACCAAAGTACAGGGTATTTGACCAATGTCCATTCTCAGTAGAGGAGCTCCCACAAGCTTGCTTAATTTTTTTAACTTGGGGTTTCACCCTTAATAACCAAGGGTAATTCAGAAGTTAACCCCTTGTTCGTTGTGCTTTAGAGTGGTTCAGCTTTACCTTAGTGAGCAGACCCAACAAGGCTGAAAGAAGTGTCTGGTGTTGCTGGTGGTACTCTTGTTCAGAGGAGAATTGCCTAGCATTTCGTTGCTGTACTGCCCTTGTGTGTTGGACCAGACTGATATGCAAATGGATGTTTTCCTCTGTTAAGTGTGCAGTGTGCTAAAAACTTGGTTGTAGACCCTCCTGAGTGGAAGACATTGCATAGAACAGGGTATTTGTCCCCTGTTCATTCTCGGTGGAGGGACTCCCACACTCTTGTTTATTTACCTATATAAGACATTTTATAGCTTTATGATTATGGATTATGATTATGGATTAAAAGACACTGATGGAATTGTTGAGAATTACTATTTCTTGGGCAAAGGCCAAACTCATCATCAAATCAAATGTAACTGATCACATTTCTAAATTTAAAAAAAAGTGAAAACCTTTTTGTTATAGTTTGTTGTTTGATGTCCTTAATATTATCTTTGGTATAATAGTCAAGCCCTGAGAAACCCATTGGGTAATAATACTAGCATAAATAGACAACACAAATACAAAATACATATTTCATCCAAAAATGGTCACCTTCCATTTATATTTTATTGGATCGACAATTTCCCAATCTTAGCTCCTTTAGAGAAGCCACAGGAATTGGGAAACTACAAGTTACAATAACGGGAGGAAGCCCTGTAAAAAGAAATCATGAAATTGACTAATTAAAAGAATTGGTCAATGCTGAGCATTTCAGCATTCCTCCCCAGAAACACCTTGTTATTCCTAAATCTAGTTTATTGGTGGACTCGTTAATGCATCAGGTCTTTGACAATATATAACATGGTTGGAAACTGGCCCACTCTTTGGACCTATGCGCATAATTTGAATTCAGGGATCCTGGCTATCTGAGGGGATTTGGTGCAGCAGTAAAAAAGATTTTTCTGGCACACAAAGAGGGGATTATCTCTGTTGGTGAGTGAGAACTAAATTTTCATGTTCTGTAAACTGGCTGCCTTGTTCCCGTCCTAAAATGTTAGGAGCAGACATGAGACATAGATTGTGCTAATACAAACAGTAACATGGTAAAAATATTATTTTTAATATCTATTACCATTGAATAACCTCTACCGAAAGATTATGAACTAATTAAAGACGTAAGAACAATATCCCTGCAAAGCCAACATTTTGTTAAGCTTCTGATATATAGCATGAGACTTTTCACTGGTGTAGTTCATTCCCAGTAATGCAAAACGTTCATGTAGTGATGATCACAATGCTTTAATATGCAAAGTGAATTGAAATGTATTGATTAGTGATCAACCTATGTCTCTTCCCTTGGCTATGCACATTACTTACGTTACAAGGGTAACCTGGACTCCCAGTTCAATACTCACCCTGGCTGCCTGTTGTGGGGATTTAATTTTAATTTTGAAAGGGGATCTGATGTCTGCATTGTTTCTTTATTTAAACAGTTTTTAGCAAGGGATTTCAATGGAATTATGGAGGAAATAAATTAAAAAACACAATAAAAACTCTACTTCCCAAACTGCTGCAGCAAATCCTTGGTTTGAATAATAACTGCAAATTATGAGAACACTCATAAATACATTAGTTAGAAACTCCTATCTTACTAAAAGAAACTGCATAAGACAACTATATAAAAGAAAAAGCTACAACATCACGTATAATTCTGGGAGAATCTTGCAAGAATTGCCAAACTAAGGACCATAGAAACTGTTGGAGATATAGCGCCCACTTTATTGGTAAAACTATGCCTATGCGTCCCAACCAACTATCAGAAGTAGGGGAGTTATATGTAGACAATTTACATTCTTCCCACTCGACTTGGCTGACCATAGCCTCTTTGTTGTGCACAACTAAAGCATGCTTTAATGATGGTTCTAGAATAACCCAAAACCTTTCTAGCTCTACTACTTGTTATTCCCCAGGTGGACCGATGGACCCCACAACGCAAAAACGAGAACAGACTCGTTGCTGTTCAGACTCCTTTCTTTAGGCTCCATAAAGTAGCTCATGATCATGTTTGTCAAGAGGTAGCTATGACTATTCCAGACCAACCCAGATTTGGAGTATGTTTGGTCATTGAGAAGAGGAGAAAGAGAAAACGATGGTCAATAATATGCACAACGCCTCAGCAAGTTTGTATTAATACACTATATTCATTCTCTGTATACCTGGCTGATGTGATCGTTATGTAAACATTCCTGTGTGCACATTAAGATTACCTTTGTGCACAGGGCACATCTTTTTTGGCACAAGTGAAGAGATGGGCAGGCACATCTCATCACTTATAAAAAAAAAACATTTGAGAATCTGGCCTGAATCTTCCACGAGGTGACTGTTGAAAAGAAAAGAATGCCACCCTGTTTGCACAAGTAAGAGGTGATTTCTGTACTACTTGACGTGCATCCTAACTTAAAAAATGTAATGTGCTCTGAAATGTACAGAAAACAAACACATTACTGTGTGCCTGTTTGGAGAAGGCCCAGGTGTTTGTGCACTGTAGGAGTGGGTAATTATTGAGCCAGTCATCTACATACACACTCGCACGCACGCACTCAAACTCACACACACACACACTCTCTCTCTTGGGGACCATGAAGGCAGATTAGCTTCAGAAAAGCATGAGCATCACAATACTCAGAAATATTTCATAGGGAGCATGATGGTTTGGTTGCCTTTTCCGAAGAAGCTAAGATTCAGTGCAGATGCATTTATGCTTCAATGGCATGAACTAAAGGTACTGGCTTTAGGACTCATTCAACATTCCATGTCACCTGTTGTCTCATCTGTCTAATTATCATCTATATATATAAAAGCAAAAGTTTGTTTGTGGAAGGATTTAGGCTGAAGCATTGTTCCTTATACAATACCACACTGTTTCATCAATCTGCACAAAACTTTGAATAGTTGCCTGTTAGGACTCTCTGGTCATTACTGGATACATGCCATTTGGACACCCCACCCCTCTCTCCGGATTTCAGCAAAAGTCAAAATGTGTTTGTTGGTTTGTGGGTTTGTGACAAAGGGTTGTTCCTTATACAATTCCACACTGTTTCACCAATCTGCACCACATTTTGTATAGTTAACTGTTAGGATTATCCGGACATTACTGTCTGCATGACATTTGGACACCTCACCCCATTCCTTGGATTTCACCACAAGTCAGAATTTGTTTGTGGGTTTGTGGTTTGGCGAATTGTTTTTCCTTATCCAATTCTACACTGTTTCACCAATCTGCACCACCTTCTGCATAGTTATCTGTTAGGGACCTCTGGACATTACTAACTACCTGACCTTTGGACACCCCACCCCTTTCCCTGGATGTCAGCACCTTCACACAAGAGACGGTTGCCTGAAATCGGCGAAATATCAATGTGGTTGCAGAAGGACCAATCACAACACTAGGAACAAAACTCGAGGTCCAGACCCTAGGATGCCCGCTTTCCAAGATATTTTCACTGCAATGCACCGCAATAATATGCACCACACCAGGATGAGGTGATAGGTGGGGGAAGAGCACAAAGGTCACAGTATGCACAAGCACGCCAACTCTCGCTTCACCCCAATGTATGCTCTGGGGTATGTCAGCCAGCCACATGCACCCATTCTCAGTGCAGTTTACTTCAGGGTGCAACCCACATCAAGCAATAAGCGAATTGGAACACTGACCTTCAGGATCAGTGGTATCATGCCTCTCTACAGAACCCGTTAGGAGAACGGGTAATTCGTCTAGTTATGAATACAGGCTGAGGTAACATCAAACGTTGATATGTGTGTCATTAGATCAGTTATACTAGACATGCCTCCATATACACAATGCCAGATTCAGAAGGCACCTACAATTTGGTATGTATGAATTAAGGGGATGAACGGAAGACAAACCTTTGAACAATATAGGTTATATAAATGTCATAAAATGCTAACTGGCCTGTGCAATGCTCTTGCAGTGGTAAGAAATGTATCCCTATAAACACTGACCCCATCACCCTCACCTGGTCCAAAAATGGATCCAACCACTTTCCCCTAACTCGCACCATGGCAGACCATGAATGTAACTATGATCTCAAGATGAGCATTCAAAACCTTCCCAGTACACATCATGGAAGAAAGATTCCAAACCTCAAATCCACATATCCAATCAAACTAAGCTGGGTCAGGGCAAAAACCCCTGAGCCTTTGGCCCATTGTTGTGCAATTCAGCCATTAGAGAAGCAGCGATAGAAGGCACTCAAAGCAGAAGACATTATATCCACAAAGGTCCATCATTTGAATCTTTATAACAGAGGTCAAAGCTACATATTACTCAAACACATTGCAACAGTCTCTAAGTGGCGTAAAGCCCTCTTTGCAGCTGTCCAACCTCACTCCACAATCAGTGTTCCTAGATTCACATGAATATTGGGAGGCTATCAATGACTTCTTCATGAACAAAATCAACACCATCATTATGAACATTAAGTTGTAATTATTTTGCAGAGGGCGGACACAACTGCTTGGATTTTCTTGATGTTGACAAGCTTGCCCAAGTATTTGGCTACCAAGATTTTACTCAGGTTGTCATGTCCCCAGTGCAGACGCTTACCCTCAAGACCACACACTTGTCATGTTTTGGGATTTTGTATTCCAGGGAATATTTCACTACAGATTGCTGAGTTGATGAAGTGAACAGTTTTTATACTTTGCCAGCATTTTTATTGGAACATTTCCTCTCTCGGGTTATTTTTCTGGAGTTCATTACTTTTTTTTAAGTGCAAAGCTATTTTGTCTTGCACACTTTCTTCTAAAGGGATGGCCAATTGAACTACATTTTTATATTTCACATTAAGATATGTGTTCACTTACTCTGAGCATATTCATGGGTGACAGTGTTGGGATAGTTCCCCGGGATGCCAGAGGTCGCTCAGTATCTCTTGTTGCCTTACATTTCTGCGTTACTGCATTTGGCTAATGAGAACAATAATAAAGCTTTGACAGTATGTATATGCATCTGTTCTCTAGTTATAGAACTGTGTAAGCATGTGCTTCATGTATGCAAATGTGTGTTTGTGTGATGCAGTGCAGGGCTGCAAGTGTGCTTCATGATTAACGCTGCTGTGCGTGGTGTCACTAATGACAGCAGCATAATTGCTTCTTGGTGCTTAATCGAGGCAGTCCATCATGGTATTTCAATCCACAATCTCCACTGAGTCCCCTGTTCCACAAAGGGAATGCACTAGATTAGGTCGGAATGGCTGACTAAGTGGATACCTTTCTGTGTATGTGTCAGCCAGTGGTGCACTTGGGGTTAGTCTGAAATAGGATGGATGACTTCGAACATTCCTGGCTCTTTAGCCTGTCATGTTAATAGGGATGAGCATCCCGCGGACCCTCTCTTCATCAGCCTTTGATTTATTTTCGCTATAGGGCATATGTTTTTCTTGCAGCCGGTCATTTTATCCTTTTCCATGCTGCTTAAATGCAGTTAGTTGGGGTTGTGGGATGAATCACAACAATCACCAAGAGGCCGGCCATTGCCTAACGAAAGTGTGTGATCCTTGGCAAAAAATGTTATCTCTCTGCGCATTGCCTAAAAAAAGTGTGAGTTCCCAAAGCCTGCCATATTTTATACATAACAATACCACTGTCAAGAAAGGTAAAAACCAGCCTGTGACTGATGAGCGTCTTTGAGCAATGAGTTGCACGTTTTTTAATATGTAGAGGGGGCATGGCCAAATGCTGTGCCTACTGGCCATAACCAAAGGCCATGGCTAGTGATCTGGTATTGTTCTAAAATATACCATGGCCACTGGCCATAGTCAGTGGTGCAGAACAAATCTATGGAATAACAAAACCCTTGTATTTCAAGAAAAAAACTTAAGATGGAATCCTTGATGATATCACTGATGACATCACAGGTGACATCACTAATTACATAATATTGTGCATCACTGATGAAATATCTCATTGGAGTCCAACACTAGCTGGCTATGGCCAGTGCCCAGGGACTTTGGCTGTGCCCACTGTACAGTTTGGCACATTAAAGGGCCACAAATGATGGCCTTCGGCTATGTCCAGTGTATATTTTACCACATTAAGTGGCCACTAGCCTTTGAATGTATTCCCTGTTATGTTCCCCCAATATGTTTCTGTTACACCCAGTAGGTGGTCACGCCCTTCAGCTGTGGCCTTATGCATGTCTTTTGGGCCCACTTGCCTGTGCCTTTGACCCTAATCATGCCCGCTGTATATTTTAAAACACAATTAGGCCATTACCCATGGCCTTCGGCCAAATCCAATGTGCACGTTCCCACAATATGTTTCCTTTGGACCTTATACATGCCGTGGCCACTGTACACTTTTCACACACCTCTTAATAACGTTTTCATATTTTGATGAATTGTTCCAAAGATTTCCAGTTAGGGGTAGGCCCTTGACAATTCCTTGGTTTAGAAAATGTCATTCAAATCCATCCATCAGGTCAAATGTTATTAGCCTCTGTCAGCCTCTCTGCTGCAAAGCACCAATACCGATATAAAGGTTTTAAGGCTCAGGGGGCAACCTGTTCTCTGTCAAATATTATAAAAACTACTGGATGGATTTACCCCCAACCAGTCAAGGAAATTAAGTCACTAGTTTGTGCCTGAATTTATTTCCTATTTCGTCTATATCTGCCAAGTAGCAATCTTTCTCTATTGGAAAATGAATGAGCTGAAAACTGAAACATTTTCATTTTATAACGTATTGTTCCCTGCAGTTTGGGGAAGCCCATGACAAACCTTTTGTTTTATAAATTCCATCCAGCAAGTCAAAAGTTTTTAGCAATATCATTTTTGGGAAAAAAGCTGCTTTTTCATTTCTGAAAATCCTGTCGGCCTCTGCGCTACAAAGCACCATGGGAGATATTACTATAATTTTGGGAGAAGGGAGAACCCCTTTTCGATCAAATATTTAAAAAACCTCTGAACACAATAACCCCAGACCCTCCCGGAAATCGAGCCATTGCTTTGTGACCAAGTTGTTTAGTACCTTGTCCAATTCCGTCCAGCTGTTTTCATGGTTGTACTCGAGCAAACATTTCAGTTTTTCCTCTATGGGAACTGTGTTTTTTTTGTTTTCTTAATACCATCTTTATTTATTAATGGAACTTTCCCAAAGTTTCCAATCTGGGGACAGGGGGACGTTTTCCAGGAAAATCCATTGTAGGAATCAAAAGTTATTAGCAATTCATTTTTCAGGTTTCCTATGGTTCTTGATACTGCTGCACTATATCAAGAACCATTTATATGTCAACAAACTTAAGTTGAAAGAGTTCAATTGAAACAGTTTAACACAACAAAATCGTTTGAAATGTGGCAAGTTTTGCAAGTTATAGCACCATATCTCTCAGTCCTTAGGGACACTGCCCATGACCAATAGATATATGATATGGCATTTATAACGTGCCTATACAAAGGTGTTTCAAGGCACGAACATGACATCCCAGATTACCTCACATATGACATCACATATTACATTACCAATGACATCATTGGAAATTAAAGTACATTGGTGACATTACAAAGGATATCACTGGAAATGGCCCATCACAGTGAAAAATGCCCATGGTATACTTTCAAGACAAGTTCTCTGAGTGCTGGTAAGTGGTGGCAGGATCTGATATTGCCATACTCCACACTTGTAATACACAATATCCCTACTATTGTGGGATATCAGGATTTTTTAAGCAGGTTAATACTACAGTGAGACTACTTATGAAGGTGGAATACTTATTGGCGGGAAAACTGTGATGTCAGCATGACGAAGGATTGAGCAGAATGTTCATGCCTCATGAAACATACACTATTTTCGTGGTGTGTCTGAACTATGGTTGAATGGGTTTGAGGCAATTTTATTTATTTTATTTATTTGTAATTTGGAAGGCGCCTATACAACAAATGGTGTTTCAAGGTGCCACAAGAAAAAAAAGGGGGGGCAATGCAGAAAGATGCAATAACGGTCCTTCCAGGCCTTGTGACATTAGGATCATGCAAGTGCAGGATAAGAAGTGCAAGGGTGTGGCGGGGTGGAGGAAGTGCAGGTTTGTTCAAAAACAAAGTGCTAAGGTGGAAAGGGAAAAGGGGGAAGTGGTGAGGTGCAAGCAGCAGGGTTTGCAGAGTTGAGGGTTAATATGATAAGTGCAGGGAAAGGGGGGGAGATTGGGAGGGGGGCCTAGAACCCTGTAGTACTCAGAGGGTACCAGGCCGCCAGTCACTGAGGCACAAAAAAGGAGCTAGTAGGGGAGGGGAAGAGTGAAGGAATAGGAGAAAATAAGAGTCTTGAGTAGCTTCCAGAACTTAAGGAGATCTGGGCTAAGCCTGAGAGTGACAGGGAGACCATTCCAGAGGGAGAACTACCCCCCACTCTTTGCTTAGAGAAGCGTCTGAAATGTAGAGAATTGGAGCCAGCAGACTGAAGGTCTCTAGCAGGGACATACTTAGGCAGAGAGAGTTGGATGTAGCAGGCTCCTAGGCCCCAGAAAACCTTGTGGATGATGCAGAGGGTCTTGTATGTGATCTAGCAGTAACCAGGAGCCAGTGTAGAAAAATGTGGGCTGGAGAGATGTGGTCCCTGGGCATAAGGACAAGGATAAGTCTTGAAGTCTTGCAGTCCTATTCTGGATTAGTTCAAGGGGGCGAAGGGAGGATGATGGAAGATTGAGGAAGAAGCTGTTGCCATAGTCAAGCCTAGACAGGACCAGTGCTCAGGAGACATTGAGTTTCTGGAGTTTCATCAAATATAGTGATGAAGGAAGTTGCTCAGGGATGAGCATTCAAACTACAAGATTCTACCATCAAAATATTTGCCTCTTTTGTAATATATAAATCCTCCAGAAACATGTTGTGTCTTGGTCACTTTAGTACTGGGTTACGACTCCACAAGCTGGGAACACAAAGAATGAGCTGCATGCTCTGTTGCTCTAAATACTCCTAGTGGGATTTTTGAAAGCATCAAGCTTGGGATCAGTACGTTGGAAGCTTTGACACTTGTCTTCTCTGATACAACATTGTTGCTGCTAAATTCCTCTGACGCATTGGTGTCTTCAAGATTAAAGAGGATCAGGGCACTATGGCGCAATGTTGTGAAGTATTTTAGTTTTTTGTTTACCTAGAACTCAATACAATCTTCTTTACTAACTGGAAATAAGAAACATCTCTGCATGTTCAGTAATGGAAAACATGTTGACGTTTGGTTGGCCTAATGTTAGGATTGGTTTAAGGAGTCGACTAAAGCTGAAATTAAAGTAGCAGCACTGGCATACTGTAATGATAGTTACATTTTAGCCATAATGTAAGTAAAACAGGTAATAGGGACGTTGTGAAGTTGAGGGAATGATGGTTAAAAGGTTTCCAAAACATTTAATTCTCACACATCTCAGGAACATAGTAGGTGGCAGCACCAATACTTGATTGCTTGATGCACAGTGAATAGCAACTTGAAGTAGCTACAAGCAGGAAGGCACCAATAATTGCAATGCAAATCAATTTTAGACATGACTAAAGGTTACATAGAGGGACTATCCTTCTTATAACTAATAGAATGAGGAAAGAAAAACTCCAATTTCAACAGCCACAGTGTACAGAGTCAACAATAAATCTGCATCGAGTTAAACATCTGGGGTATTTGCCTCCTCTGCTGGTTAAGGACACAGTCACAGCCCATCCTATATAGCCAAGTCCTAGCTGAGGTGCATCAGATCATGAGCTTACTGTTTGCATCATTCATCTTCTTTTAATTTACCACCATGCATGCATTGGTAGCCAAATGTCAAGAAGTACAATTTGACTCTTAGCCTTTGAGGATGGATGTACACTGCCAGCTATGATATGATATGAGTTGGTCTTTATAACATGCCTTTACACATGTGTTTCTAGAGGAAGGGCAGTCAGGGCAGTAGGGTAGCATTGTTGTATAAAAACACCTTAAAGGATTCCAATATTCAAATGTATATTAAGCAATACAAGTGAAAGAGCAGATCAGGTGGGACCCTACAGGTATTCTTTCTTAACATCAGAATGCATGGAAATGTTGAAATAATCTGTTCCCTTTTAGCCTCAAATGGTTCTTCCTATTGCAATGCCTTGTCCTTAGCATCCTGTGATGGCCAGATCAACAGTAAGTAATGGTTCACCTTGTCAAAAGCTGTCACAAGTCCTAATATGGTCAGAGATCGGGCACTGGCCCCATTAACCTGAGATCTACAATCATTATAGATATCCTGTAATAGTTGAATTGTAATCCTGTGCTTCTAGAAAAAGTTATATATAGCATACAAAATCTCATGCATTCTTGTGTATTCCTTTCAAGAAACGGAACTATAGCACTATGACGCCCAGGGAGAAATTTCGAAAGCATGGAAGAAATTTAAGCCAGGGATACTCTATGGAATCTCCCCTGTCATGGGTCCTGGATACAGTTAGCACTGGAAATGGTAAGTCGAAAGACCTCTGAAATTGAACTGTATAGGTTGTATCTTGCGACCTTATGGTATCAAGTTAAAGCAAGGTAGGAATCCTATTGTGTGTGCCATATTTAGAAAATGTGTGCATTTTTCATTTTCTAGGTGTACACTACTTAATCCACTACTTCATATTGAAAATGTTACCCACCAAGGGACAGCATACAATACCATAGGCAATATTTCTCTGTACAGCACATGCCATAGTTTTATGCGGTTGTATTACTGATGAGCTGTATGTTATCTCTATTTTTGTGGCGGGCCAATATGTTTTGTAATTTTGGATAACACTCAACTCCTAGATGATTTTAATTTGTGGAAGATAGAATTGCCAGCAGACCGGCCAAAGAATTCACCACCCTCGCCACACAATGAGGGTACAGAGTACAAAACCGAGGAGCGACAAGGGGTGTGTGAGCTTTTATTGCTTGTGTAAACTGTAGTGTGCCTCTTCAAGAAAAGATATGAATCAACTTGCATGGCCTAGGACTCACTAGCTAATACAACCTGAGATATAACATTTCCAGTTTCACATATGCATGGCTCAAATCTACTGAAATACAGAAGGCATACAGGGTAGGAGTATGTCAATTATTGTTAATACAAACTCAAGCCACTTCAACACAATTCAAGCCAAAAGCCACCAGTTGGTCACTAAATGATATACTTCCTGTTCAAATGTTCTCAATAGTATCCCAGAAATTCATTAATGCCACGGAGATCGTCAAAGCGAGTTGTGCCAACTTTGAGCAGGGCCAAGCCAAGTAGTACTCTTCTTCTCTCTTGCAGAGGCTGGCATTCTGCTTCAAATCATTTCTAGTTTCAGCTTCAAATGATTAAAATATTTCTAGGAAATTAAAACCACCATTGTTTTGTTAGTGTTACGAATCCTGTGATGTCGTACTTTATCCCCGGGGGGAGGCCCATTCCATGAGACCAGAGAGGTGAGGCTGCTACCCGATAGTCCCCCTTGAGGTCGTGCTCAGTGGGGGATCTCATGGGAAGGAATTCCTCCTCTGGGATACATTGAGGATATCATGGGCCAAAGTGGTATTATCAACCCTCATCCCACTTTTGAGGGTTGATGAGCTGTATTTTATCTCTATTTTTGTGGCGGGCCAATATGTTTTGTAATTTTGGATAACACTCAACTCCTAGATGATTTTAATTTGTGGAAGATAGAATTGCCAGCAGACCGGCCAAAGAATTCACCACCCTCGCCACACAATGAGGGTACAGAGTACAAAACCGAGGAGCAACAAGGGGTGTGTGAGCTTTTATTGCTTGTGTAAACTGTAGTGTGCCTCTTCAAGAAAGGATATGAATCAACTTGCATGGCCTAGGACTCACTAGCTGATACAACCTGAGATATAACATTTCCAGTTTCACATATGCATGGCTCAAATCTACTGAAATACAGAAGGCATACAGGGTAGGAGTATGTCAATTATTGTTAATACAAACTCAAGCCACTTCAACACAATTCAAGCCAAAAGCCACCAGTTGGTCACTAAATGATATACTTCCTGTTCAAATGTTCTCAATAGTATCCCAGAAATTCATTAATGCCACGGAAATCGTCAAAGCGAGTTGTGCCAACTTTGAGCAGGGCCAAGCCAAGTAGTACTCTTCTTCTCTCTTGCAGAGGCTGGCATTCTGCTTCAAATCATTTCTAGTTTCAGCTTCAAATGATTAAAATATTTCTAGGAAATGAAAACCACCATTGTTTTGTTAGTGGTACGAATCCTGTGATGTCGTACCTTATCCCTGGGGGGAGGCCCATTCCATGAGACCAGGGAGGTGAGGCTGCTACCCGATAGTCCCCCTTGAGGTCGTGCTCAGTGGGGTATCTCATGGGAAGGAATTCCTCCTCTGGGATACATTGAGGATATCATGGGCCAAAGTGGTATTATCAACCCTCATCCCACTTTTAGCCCCTTGCCTTCCTTACCTTCCTCTCATCCCAGTTCTCCCATGTACTTATGCCACACCAATAGTACTTGTAGTACTGAGAAGAGGATGAATAGGGTTGACGCCACTGAACTGTCATACGACATATTGAGACAAGGAAGAAACTGGGAGCCATGAAGAACCCTTAAGACAATCTCTCTGAACAGTCTAGTTCTCGTAAGAGATGGAGCTTAAAGATGGAAGAAAGACTAACCAGAGTGTTTGGTCCTCCCTGGAGGCACTGTGAGTGAAGGACCATACCACAGACAGTGAAGCTGCAGCAGAAGCTGCTGCCCAGGATACATACGGTGGAACTACACCATCCCTCTTTGCTCTGCTGAGGTCCGGCAGTCCAAAACCTGAAGAAGCAAGTACTCCAGGCAGGGAAGAGTACCATACAACGTGATTGAGCCGAGGCATGCAGCCACACCCCAACAAAGTGCTGGGGTGCCATGTATGGCAGTGCACAAACAGGAAACAACTTTGAAGAACCATTCGGAAGATGCGTTGAAATCCAGAGATGGTGCGCAGCGACCGGAAGCCCATGCAAAAGGTATGGAGCAGCCTAGGAAACTCGATGGGGTAAGAGAAAACAATGTGAAGTGGTCTGGGCACCGAGAATGAAAATCCAAGGTGAAGCACATACTCAACGTTCTCCTACCACCTGGATACGGTATTGAACATACTGACCGGCAAGGAAAGACAGTTGGAAAGGTCGTTGTCACCCATAAGTCAGACTGGCCATGTACACCCTCGCCCTCATTCAAATCCCTGTCATTTTGATTCACCCGCCCCACAAGGAGTCAATCACATTCCATCTCATAGACCGCCTTCCCCAAGGGAACTGGTCATTCATGGAGGACCTCACCAACCTCATCTCCTTCGCATCAATTGCACACACCAGCAACATCCTCCTTTTGGACATCAACATCCCGGAGACACCACCCTCGAAACACCTACGTGACACACTCCACATGCTAGCTGACTCATGCAACCTCCAACAAATCATCCTCTCTCCAACCCACCCAGTCTGAACATTGTCTTCACCCCTCCGGTTCTCCTCTCTTGTGCTGAACCCATTCCACTTGATTGGTCAGACCACTTGGCAATCTCTACTACCCTGCAACACTATGAACAGCACCATTAAGGACTGAAAAAATGGCCAGAGATCACCTGCCAATCCTTCAGCCACTTCCCCGTGGACCTCCTTGAGACAGTTCTGGCCACCATCCCCACCATCAGACATGCTTCCGACCTCCTTGAAGCCTTCTCTCTTCCCACCACTGATCTGGTTAAGACCCACTCCCGCTAAAAACCACATGGATCAAGGCCAGACCATCTACCCCTTGGTATACTCTTGACCTCGGACCAACAAACGGGCAATCAGGCTCATGGAAAAACAGTGGTGTAAACGCCACCATCTCCTCATTCAAAACCTTGCAAACATGGCACAAAAAGCTTATTAGTGATAGAAAATTAGCTTAGCCACTGCAATTGAGGGTTCCCCTTACAGGAACTGAACCCCTTTTGACATTATCAAATACTGCAGCAGGCCTACTCTGGATCCAGAGGTCCCAGTGTTGCAGGAGAAATGCAATAGTATTAACAGCTTCTTCCTCTTCAAAATCGCCAAAATCAGGGACTTTATCAACTCTGAAAAGGCCTCACAGGAGACACCCCCCACCCTGCAATGGGAACTCCCCCCTTGGTCAGACTTTACCCCTCTCACCAGTAAGGACCTCTTTGACACCCTCGCATCCCACAAACCCACAGCCTACTCACACAAACTCCTCCCAGCCTCCGTCATCAAACAGCTACAATGCCGCACCCTCAACACACTCCTTAATATCGTAAATGCCTCTTTCACTAAAGGCTCCTTCACAGATTTTCTAAAAACAGGCTGTGTCACCCCCTCTTGAAAAAACCCTGACTGGATCCTGATGACCTAGCAAACTACAGACACATCACAAGCCTTCCTTTCATAGGGAAACTCATTGAAAAGGCTGTAACGAATCAGTTGCTGGCCAAAATTTAACAACTCAGCCTCCTTCTCAACTACCAATCAGTGTTCCACCCCAAAGGTAGCACAGAAACTTCCACAATTCAGATGATAGATGGCACACTTCATCTTATGGACAGAGGTGACTCCTGTCTCCTCGTACTCCTCAACCTTTCAGCAGCATTCAAGACAATCGACCACTCCACGCTAAACTCGATCCTCACTTTACTGCACGGATTCAGTCCCACAGGATGCAAAATTCCATTAAGGACATACGATGGGCCAAATATGACAATCATGATGCCCTGGCAGTGCCAACAGTTTTGTCAGTGGAGTTTCTTATGATAGATTGACAGTTATTAGTCCGACTGACTAGGTGCTCAGTACTGCCACTCTAAAATATGTGAACTAATCTGCGCCTTTTGCTTCTTTTTTATGTTGTTGTTGGAGTTTAATGGATTTTATTTTATTTAGTACAAGAATAAACAATTGCAATCTGAGTATCTATGAGCTGTCAATTATATGACAAAACATTCAAGATCATTGAAATATTTCTTGTAATGTAATAACTAAGAACAGGAATAGCATGAATTCATTTATATATGAATGAGTTACTCAGATTCATTGAAAAGACAAAGGGGACAATAAGGAGGATGAAAAGGGGAAAAGGGAAAACAAATAAAAAATGACATCAGATTAGACACAAAATAAAGTGAAATACCAGTACAACTGTAAATAGGATTGAGAATATACCGGTCAGTTAAGCCAAACATTTGCATTGTTTAAATAATCAAGAAAAAGATGCCATCTTCTGTCATGTCTGAAAGAGAGAGAGCGTGAGTTAGCGATACATTGCTCCATTCTATGGAAATTGCATATATTATTCCAGTCACCTGTTATGGAAATCGTTCCAGTTTGATGTAATTAAGCGTATTGCCAGAAGTATAAACAGGTCAAAGATAACAGAAGGCAACCTAATCGTGCCCTCAATAAAAACCAAACTGCCAAGTAGAATATTGGTTATATTCAAGAGACTAGAGCCTTTAAAGATCTGACGAAAGGAACGTCCAGAAATAGTTCCAGAATGTATTTACCAATGGACAGTCAAAAAACATATATGTCTAGAGGACCCAGAAGATGAATGACAGGACCGACCAGTAGAATTCATTATCTGCCAGTTTAGATAGAAATAGCTTCTTGGGTCTAATAAAGGCTCTATGCATTAAAAAGTAAAAGGTTTGGGTTAGGTTTGCCGATGTGGATATAAATGTAATATTGGACCAGATCATGGACAACAGTTCATCCCCAAAGTGTATTCCACACTCTTCTTCCAATTGCAATTCAGATGACCATAACTTATTGGGTGTTCTTTCTGACCTTACAACTTGGCAGAAGTTGGATGCTTTGATTGCATCAGGAGATTCTGTGATACACATTCTAACAGGGTCTACAAGTAACTGCTGGGAATCGTTTCTACTGCCAGCAACTAAACACGCATTAATTACATTAAAATATCGACTTGTTGGCAATAAGAATTTGTTTTTTAATTCTTGTACAGCGAGGATATCACCTCTCATAATTATTTGATCAATGATTTTAATTACTTTATTAATCCAGAATTTGTGGAAAATACGTCTATCATTTATGGTTACATATTTATAACACCAAATGAGAGGAGAGAGGGCCTATCCGGCTAATTAGATGAAACAGAAAATCCTTCAGATAAGAACTAGTGAGCCAAATCATTTTAGAAAAGCCCAACTTGTATCCATTGAAAAGATATATTGTATCTTTCATATCAAATGGTGAAACAAGAAATTGTTCAGCAATTAACCATGTAGGTGGGTTTATGTCCTCTTTGACGGGGGACCAGTTTTTGGCTTGTTTGAGAACAAAGGCTCTATGATAATTTTTAAAGTTCAGGAAATTGACACCGCCATTGACACATGGATATTTTAGTTTGTTAGATGCAATTCTTTTCTTTTTCTTAGATCCCCATAGGCAATCTATACGTATTTTGTCTATAGACCTTAAAAAGGAGGATGGCAAGGGAATGTGAAGCATTTGTAAGTAGTATAAAATCACTGGTGTGAACATCATTTCAATTGCCTCTAATGTTCTGTACTGTAAGAGGACAGGTACAAGGGGGACCATATGTTTACAGATGTATTTAATTTTGGTAGCAATTTCTGTAGGTTAATTTTCATAATTTGAGGTGGTGAAGAGGCAATTGAGATACCTAGATAAATAATCAATAGAAATAGTATTCCAACTAAGGCCAGAGTGGACGAAATCTTCTTTAATACAGTAGGCATTAAGCAGAAGCATTTCTGATGTATCCTTGTTCAACCTATACCCCCAAAACTGAGAAAGAAATTCAACTGTGTCTAGTAAATGAGGAAGTGTTATCGTCAGATTGTCAAGGAAGATCAAAATGTCATTTGCATCAAGTGAGTAGCAGGAGGGGAGTCACTTGCATTAACTCTGTCAATACACTCTGCACTTCCCTATTATGCCACAATGGTAATAAGGGATTTAGGATGCTACTATAACGGCAACTCTCCTTTGACATTCAAGTCTCAAAGTTTCCCAGCATTAACTATCATCTCAAAATGGTCATAAATATTACCTTCTTCCTTATAACTTGAGCAAAATTAAAAACATTAGAAATAGTGCTGCCAGCATGGCCCTGAACATGCAATCAAAAACATCAATTTCCACAAAATTGAGATCACTTCGTGGCTACTTGTGATAAGCGCCACCGGTAATAGCGCCGAAAGTCAATAAAATCGTGACGGGTTTACCCCCAGCTCAGAGCTGGGGGCAAATCTGCCAAGCCCATGATCTGGCGGACCCTTAAATGCGGCAGTAATAACGCTACCACTGCATTCAAGGTTTACCGCCAGACTCGTGATGAGGCCCTTAGCCTGTTACATTAACAACAGAGTTTCTAACAATACATCATGGGGCATGGCTGTACAGGACAAGCCACTGCGTGACCCTCTAATGCGACACAGACCACTTCCTCTCCAGGAGCTTTCCATGGCACCTACGGGTTCCAAATCTGTGCACAAAGCCACAACATGGTTATTATTCCAGTTCTCACACAGCTGAACCAGCCTTGGTGATTTAATGAGTGGTGTGTAGCTAGGTATATCTGGGCATCGGTTGATCCCTTACTTCCTTCTCCCACATCCTTATGGGCACTCAAGGCAATTATTTTGCACCACCAATTCTAAGCATCGCTGCAGTTCTTATGTCACAGCCAAAATGATGGCCACTGTTGTGCCGTGTCCGAGACTCATGTGCATTAATGGACCTAATGTAAAATGCTAACAGATTACACAGATGTTGGCACTGCCTTCCAGAATAAATTACACTACAATACCAGAAAGCTCATATTTTCTACCAGATCAAATTGTAACTCATGCACCGACTGAACAATTAAACATGCTGAAGCGAATCGCTCGCTCTGAAGATCTAAAAACCTGAAAAATGTTGGTGCATTGCAAAACGTACATACATGTATATATATTGGACCTTTTCAAAGTATGTTTCTGATGTGCGCATTCCATTATTTTGTGGCAGATGCACATTCAGATTTCCTTGGGTAAGTCGTCTAACTCCATTACCCCCAAATGTAAGTTTGAAAAATATTGAGCAATGTTAGAATTGCTAATACAGTTGACATATTGAATGGAAAAAAGTAACTCCTTTTGACATTTTTCAAATAGAATTTTGGTTTGCAGGATCATAGATATTTGTACCTTCATATACTAACTAACTAGGGCATGTTTCAATTGTCTTTTTCTTTAATACTTTCCGTGGTGGAAGCATTCACAATCAATCATGCCCTCTGTACAGTGCACCCAGAGAGGACCTGGGCCATCTTTTATTATGTTGCCTTGCTTGTTCCAGACTGAGAGAAAATTCGCTTTTATCCTCTGCAGCGGGAGATGTGGTTTACGAAACTGTAGACCTGCTTTGACCTATTTGTTTTGGTTGGAATCACCCCTTATGGGGTGGGCACTTCTGTCCTATTTGAAGAATGTATTATTCACGAGGAAACATTTAATGAACTCTATAGGACTGTGATCGGATCATTTGTATGTGTATTTTATGATTCTTATCTTGTTTGCATCTGCTTTTGTAACTGTCATTGTCATTTTATACATCTGTTTTTCTGGAAACTATTTGTGTTACTGAAATAAACGTACATATGATTATGATGATATACCAACCCTCTTGGAAAGGAAACAATTTTCTTCAAACCCATTGATACACCCATATTACTACCTAAGTCGAATTATTAGCACTTCATGTGTGTTAATAATAGGATGTCCTTTATCTGGAAATTATTTCTTTTATATTTTGAGAATATCTGAAATAGTTTTCTACCCGAACTTGTCACAATCCCTTTATGATTATTTGATATTAATACAATTGCCTCAAAATGAACTCAAACATTATAAAGCCACTTAGAATTGAACAACCTCCTGAGCCTTTGCCAATCTGGCTTCAGACCAGGTCATGGTACCGAATCAGCATTTATAGACTTAAAAATCCAAATGGATGAACTAAAAGACAACGGCAACCTAGTGCTTCTCCTTCTACTCGACCTATCTGCGGCCTTTGATTTTATTAATCATAAAGTCCTCTGTAAACACCTGACTATGGCAGCCCACTTCTCCACCAAGACATCTTTATGGATACATTCCTCCCTCTCTAACAGAACAATGAGTGTTTTCGCCCCAACTGCATCCGCTGAACCTGCCCCAGTACCTCACAGAGTTCTGCAGGTCTCTTGTGTCCCCCTACATTGTATAACATATCTACTAAGCCTCTTTTCAACCGTCTGGACGACCTGGTTGTCATCTGTATTAATTATGCAAATGAGACCCAAATCCTCATTCCGATTACAGGTTCCTATGACAATGACTCAAAACTACTTAATGAAATATACCAAAACATACAAGCGTGGATGGCTATCCATGGCCTTTGTGTTAACGACGACAAAACTAAGTTACTCCTTATAGGATCTCAGAATAAACTAAACAAACTTGACAATCAATGAAATTCCTTCAACATTGACAGTAGTACCATCAAAGTGTTAAAAGAAGTGAAAACCTTATGTATCTCCCTGGACTCAGCACTTACCCTTACTAGACAAATGAATGCTATGGTATCAGCAGCAGCCTACACATCAAAAATAATTAACGATGCAGACCCTTCCTTTCAGCAGACAGTTGCATCACTCTGGCCAGAGCACCTATACTATCGAGGTTTGAAAATTGCAATGCCTTGTACTTAGGTACAAACAGCCTCAATGTAAAAAAAATAATACAAGTACTACAGAATAATGCCTTTAGAACAGCACTCAGTATACCGAGAGCCAACCATATTACGTTTGCAGGACGAAATGCTCACTGTCTCCCAATCCAAGATAGAAATGCCTTCAAAACACTATCTCTGTCACCCAAGTGCCTCTCAAATACAGCTCCAAAATATCTAGTGAATACATTTACAATAAATGTAACAAACAGACCTACTCGTTCCATTCAGGTGCTCTTGCTGAAGATCCCTAGATTTAAACTACAAATAGCAGCTGGAAACAGCTTCCCGGTTTTAGCTGCCAAACTTTGGAATTCTATGTCACCCGCTCTTAGAGCTGAACCCTCCTTTTGGACTTTCAGAAAAAAATTGAAAACCTGGCTCTTTGCCCATGAGCGCTAATGTCGTCCACATCACCTGCACTGCAATGTACTGTCTCTGCTCAAGAATTTCTTTGCTTTACCATTATTGTAATGTAATATCTTTCACTGCAATCTCTCAAGTAATGTGCCCAGATACCTTTGTGTTAGGTGCGCTCTACAAATGAATAAATAAATAAATACATAAATAATTAAATTATTATTTCAGTCAAGGAGACTTTCTCTGGCATGGATAGTCCAATGCAATTGTGTCTGTCAAAGTAGTGACTGTGTTTGACACAATATATGCATTTACTGATGTGAGCGTAGATGATATCGCAAGTACAGAAAATTGGGACATTGCAGTGACAAATTGACTTCTGCCCTGCAGGAGTACAAGGCTGAGTAGAGTATAAAAAACGCCTGCACACTTCTGCAAACTAAGAGCCAACACAATCATAAAATTAACAGGCACAGTTAAGAGATATACCTTTTTTGCCTTTAATGGTATTGTGGGCCAAGGGAAGGCTATACTCTCAAGAGAGGTGTGAATGTGGTTCAGAAGCAACCAAAATAGCAACGTTTAACAGTCCAAAATAAATGATTCCATAGAAAAAGGGATACTTTAATGAAGCCCACATGTACAATCATAAATACCTAGAAAACACTATAAAAACCCCATCCCTGTTGAAGGAACATAATATATGCAAAGAGAGAATAGATGCAGCACTCTGGGTAATGAAACAGTGGAAGACTAGACAATTAAAAGAAAAACAGTCTCTTTGGCCAAGAAATGGACAAAGGAGCTTTTAGCAGTAAAATTATCCCTTTTTGGGGATCTTGGTGGTCTGGCAGTGCCGGAATCAGACTTCTTGGTGTTGGGTTCTAGGTGCTGAGAGTCCCAATTCAGAAGCTCAGCGAAAAATGGAGTCCTTTTTTCATGCAGCCCAATCACAGGGCAACTGGTACACAACTGCTGGTGTTCCTTCAACACAGTGACATCCTGGGTATCACAGAGGCTTGCAGAGAGGTAGGTTCTTGCTACAGCAGCATGTCACCATTTCGGTTGGTGTAAGTCACACTTCAGGGACTCAGGTACAAGATGGGCCCTTCTCCTCAGGTTCCCAAACATAGGGGAGGCTTGCACACAACTGCAGTTTTCCTTCAACACAGTGAGGTCCTGGGTACCTCTGTGGCTGGCAGAGAGGCAGGACTTGTTTGTCAGCAACAGGTTCCCCTCCAATTGTCTCTGGGGGTGGTTAGGGGACAAAGCCTGCCTCTTCAATGGAACACCTACCTTCACCTCACAACTGGAGGACTCTGGAAAGGGCTGTTTTCCAGCAGTACCCAAACAAAATCTTCTTCAAGTGTTGAAGTCCAAATTGTGATTCAAAATGATTTAAAGAAGCAGTGGGAGACCCCTTCTTTTATAGGAAAAGGTCTCCAGATAATTGGACAGAAGCTAGTCTGCTTTAGGGGTCCAATCCCTTCTCTTAAAATGAGGGGACATTTCTCTTCTGATGTCACACCCAAAGTGCTTTTCCAGAGGAAGTGAAGGAGACAGGAAAGAGAGAGAGAGTCAGAGAGATTGAAGG